>NC_060142.1:183729024-184354024 GCF_021461385.2 Schistocerca piceifrons | reverse complement strand
ATTGATTTCTTATGTTTTTCAGGCGGTATGAAAATTGGCATCAACGGTACTCTTCTCTTCTACAACCATGGGATTTATAATGCTCTCGTTTTCTTGTATGTTTAAGGCAGTACACGCAGAGTGGCTGCGTACCGTCATTTTGTGTTGAAGGCATGTTTCAGGTGATTTATTTTGTTCTATTCAGTCCGATAATACGGTTATTAGATGAGCGGCGAACTACGTCCATTAGTAAACAAATACTAATGGAAAAGGTTCTAAGTACCAGATCACTCATTTGTCAGGAGAATAAAAAGAATTATGTATTTCTCTTTGTCCATAACTAATTTTTATCCAGTGAATGGAGACGGTACACTCATTTCCACAAAACTATGCAACCCACCTCATTACTGCAAAAAATAATGAGACAAATCAGAAAATGAACACTTCAGCAAGATTAGAGGTATTCGAACTACTCAGTTATCGGTACTCTTCGTGTGCAACATTGGAGTGCAGAATTGGCCAACGGTGATGGCAGGAGAAAGGGGGCGGTGGTTGTATATTCTTGTTCTTTTATCAGGAAAATGTAACGTGACAGGTCAAGATCAGGTGGAGGGGTGTAGTATGGTCATAAAAGGACGTAAATGTAAATCGCCAGTGATGATAATGAAGTCGCCTTTGTGCAATATCAGTTTCTAAAAACAGCAAACACTGGAATGATACTTTTGGTAACGTTTTCCTTCCTAAAAGATCCTTCCAGATTGTGTGCAGCTCAAGGCTTTTAGTTTACAAAATATGGAAACTACATTATTATTTCCAAATCTTGAAGTGAGTGACGCCGACGTAGGGGAGGCTAATTCCGTTTCTTGCATTGAAAAACATCGGCTATATTATAAAAAATTCTATGTAAAGTGTTACGTATTCATAGTTTTAGGCATATTTTGCTAATTATGTTGGAAGTTACATTGCCACTGAATGTAACATCGTCACCGTCAAATTGTAAACGCCAATTAGGAAAGAGCAGGCCACACAAACTTGTAATGCAGTTGGTGAAAGAATAAAGTAAGTTAAAGTTTTAAAAGAAGTTGCATACTTTTCTTACATTTCATATGTCGACCGGTATCATAGTTAGAAGACCGCCCGGTTGGCCGTGCGGTCTAACGCACTGCTTTCGGGCGGGAAGGCATGCCGTCCAGCCTGTGGATGGTTTTTAAGGCGGTTTTCCATCTGCCTCGGTGAATGCAGGCTGGTTCCCCTTATTCCACCTCAGTTACACGATGTCGGCGATTGCTGCGCAAACACTATCTCCACGTACACACACACACACACACCACCATTACTCTACCACGGAAACTGGGGTGAGTCGACTGCTGTAGCCTGTTGTGGGGCTGTGAACCACTGAGGGCTACGGCGGGGACGAAGCCTCTTCATCGTTTCTAGGTCCCCAATTCAATACAATACATTACAATCATAGTTTGATATAGCTTTTCAAGGTTTACCAGAAGTATGAAGTAGATTCCGCACAGGCTTTTCAAGGAATAGTTCGCCCGCTAATTACCGTCTATCGATGTGTTTATTAGATAATGAAATTTGCCAAACTTAGTCCGTACTTTCATCCAACCAACAACCCACTTCACGGAGTCAGTCCTAGAATGAACATAAATTCTTAAGATTGCTCAGTCTCATCGATGAATGCCCCAGTTATTCGAAAAGACGTATTTCCAGTAACTTCGCCTGAAGATAAACGGTTGGAAACTTGTTGAAACGTTGCCACAGAACGACGCCTTCACTCCACTGACAACCGGAGAAGATTTCATGAGCTTTCCAGTGGTTATTAAATCGTTTAGTTACGAACGAAACTAGTGAGTGATGAAAAGCATTTGTTGGTCCACCCCTACCCCATTAAATAATTAGTTAGCAGAACTTGTGTGAATTATTAAAAATATCATAAAATAGGACTTCTACATATCACTCCAACGCAGTACGTCTTAAGAGCATCATTAAAAGTATAAATTGAACACCCTTCACTATAACGGTGTTTTGTTTCTGATCATAGGAACTATTTTATGAACTTAAGTACGTATATGTTTACCATTTGAGACTGTTATTAAATTGATTTTTACATGAAAATACATTTAATTTTTTCCCACAGACTCGCAAATTGCTTCTACTCGGATTTGCAAAAGACCATTATATGATAACATTTGTTTCTAAAGTAAAATGTTTATTCTCTGTATTGTTCTAAGATGTTAAGGATCCTGAATGTTTTACTCTCAGTTGTCTAAAGGTATTAGAAAGAGTCTAATTTACATTACCGGTACTATTAGTGTTTTCATACGTGTGTGTAACATAAACCATGCACCAATTACCGATTTTGTGCTTCAAGCATTGTGTTTTAAACAAAAGTGGATGGAGTTTAACCTTCTTACAATGATGTTGTAAGAGGTCCTTGACTAAGGAATTTATTGCTAGAGCACTCGAGCAGATGTAATTTCGATGGATTGCTCACGCGCTGCCTGCGATATGTAAGCTATAAGAGGATCTCAGACCAGAGAGCAGTGTTGGCTTCGGTAAGAGCAGTGTCAGTAATAGTAGGAGTAGCGAGCAGTCGTGTGTATGGAGTTGGCTGGGCCGGTCGTGGGGAGCGATGGCGGTGCCTGAGCGTTGTAGTATCAGGTAAAGGCAGCGTTATTGTTATATCAAGTCCCATGTAAATGTTTCAAAAATCTCTTAATAATAATCTTTCTTATAAAAATTAACTGTTGGTAATAATTCATCTCAATTTAAAGAATTTACTAATTTCTCAAATCCAAGGTCATCCCGATTATTGTAAAGAAAAATCAGTTGTTTCTTTTTATACATAACAAATCTATCGGCCAGCATTGCACTGGGCCGTGCCAGAAAAATTTCTTATAGGAGCAGATATATATATGCGTTATCCGGCGACTTCATTGATGTAAGAATTTTCAATTTATTCAGTATTATCTTTCTGGGCCATGACGCAGCACTGCTGACGTCCAAAATTTACCAGTTTAAATTCGCAGTCAATTATTGAAAGGTTATAAGTGAGCCACAATTTTATTGAGAGATTAGTCCTATTGTATTATTAGGAGGTTACGGAATTTACCTGTTGGTAGGTTACGCTGGATGTGAATGCTATATATATTTGTATTATTGGTAGTTTACGGAAATTATCTGTTGGGAAGCTCCTAAAGTCCTGATGAAATAGTACATGAATGTAGCATGTGCTATTGAATATAAATCGTCTAAAAAAATAGTGGTACTTCGAAATTCCTTGGCTAGAAAGTGTTTAGAGTAATGGTCTAACATCAAAACTATAAATTAAATTTTTAGTTTAGTGTAATACACTCTAAGTGAAAAAAAGAGCAAACATGCAAACGAAAATTCTAAGTGATGGCTGGTTACACATACGAGTAATTACATACTGAACTGAATAAAAGTAACAATGCTGAACATGGCACTTTATCTATGAAGTGGATGCAGTGGTTACTGGTGCAGATCATTACCCATCGTACCAAGGACAAAGTGTGACAAAGAATGGCGTACTCGGCAAGTTGGACGTGAGATGGTTACTGGAGAAGATGGACAGATATGCTACGTTCGATATGGGGTGACCAAGATGTGTCCCGATAGGTGGTCCCAGGGGAGGTGGCAGTCGGTGCCTTGAGGGAAATGCGTGGTGGATGGGTAGGGGGAGGTGTGGGTGGGTCTGGAGTGAGATACCAGGCGTGGAGTGGCAATGGTCTCCCGGGAACCAGAGGCCGCCACCGCCCTCGGAGACTGTTATAGCGCGCCAGCGCTGGCGCCACGCCGGAGGACTTCTGGTGCTGCCAGTTAGGCTCACTCCACTGACACTCAAACAAAAGAAATCTCGAAAAAGATCGTATATATTACTGTTTATTTAAAATGTTATCCATTACAGATCTGGAATGCTGCGACTAGATTAAATAAAGATTTTCAGAAATGCTGCAACCAGTCACATAAAGCGATGGTAGACTTTTTTTAAAATTTTGCTGTTACCCGTGATATATGGGTAGAGTCTGATTAGTAATCAAAACGTCATCGGTCCCGGGTTCTAACCCTACTATTGCTTAAATTTTGAATAATAATCAGAATTTGCGGCCGTAGACTTCCGACATGAGAAGTCACCCTCATTCATTGTGAAATAGGGTGGAGCAGAGGACAGGAATTCACGGCACTTTCTTGCCTTTGGGGTGGGAAACTGCCCCTACAGGCGTACAAATCAGCAATGATCAACGGCATGAGGATGCAGAAGGCAATGTAAACCACTGCAGTAGGGACACGTAATATGTATTCACAGGACGTGTAACCTGTAACTCAAAAGTGTCATAATGATAAGTCCATTGGCAAAAATTACGGACAAGTCTCCTATTAGGGTTTCCGGTAAGGGACTACCTATGGGGAGGTGGCAATGAAAAAAGATTGAATAACCAACGAAGTGGCAACGATCTACGAGGCGGAGCCTGGAATGTCAGAATTTTGAACATGATAGGGACGCTAGAAATTCTGGAAAGGGAAATGCAGAGGCTCAGTCTAGATATAGTGAGCTTCAGTGAAGTGAAATGGGAAGCAGACAAGTATTTCTGATCAAACTACTATAGGATAATATCGACAGTATTCTGAATATGACTGCACGTGAGCAACGGTTACAGAGTAGTAGGTGAAAAAGACAGCCAACCAGTTGCAATAAATGGTGCCTTTCAATTGACGTTAACCATGGCTTCTATGGATTTTAAACCGTCTCATTCGGGACAAGGAACGAACTTCAAATTAGCAAACAGACAGTTAGTGAAGCACATGAAATGTGTGGGTGACGATCTGTACCTCCATTCTGAACGAGACGTGTTTAAATCCGCCGAAACTATGGTTAGGGTGAATTAAAAACTACCATCTATTGCAAAGGGTTGGCTGTCATATTCACCTGCTAATATCAACAGCATCGGAATACAATATAATGGCAGTAGGTTTCCTTATGAATAGGAAGGTAGAACGTAAACTCAGTTACTGTGAACAGTTCAGTAATAGGTTTGTTCTCATCAGAATCGACAGCAAGCCAGTATCGACAGTAATAGTTAAGGTATAAATGCCGATGTCGCAAGCTGAAGATGAAGAAGGATAGAAAGGAGATGAAAATCTAATAGTAGTGGGGAATTGGAATGCTGTTGTAGAGGAGGGAGTAGACGAAATTGTTGCGGGAGAATACGGGCTGGTAGTATTTCCGAGAGAAGAGAATCATTAAATGAGTTATACAATAAATTTCAGGTGGTAGTAGGAGGTATACATGGTAAGCAGCAGAAGGGACATGAAGATTTCAATTAGGTTAAGTCATCGTAAGGCTGAGTTACCGAAACCAGACACTGGAATGTAGAATGTGCCCAGTTACAAGGTAACTGCGAGGAAACCGTGGGTACCAGAAAAATACATCATCCGATAAATGACAGAAGGATGTACAGAAATGTTCAGGGAAATTCAGAAACACAGAAATACAAGTCATTTAGGACTGAAATAAATACGAAGTACAGGGAAACTAAGGCGGAGGAAATCGAGATATACATGGATTTTGGAAGAACTGAAGCAGGATATAGAAAAGTCAAAATTAACTTCGGAGAAATTAAAAGAAACACTTGGAACATTAAGAGTGCAAGGGGAATTTCGTTGTTAAATTTCGAGGCTAGAGCAGATAGGTGGAAACAGTACAGTGAAGGCCTCTATGAGGAGAAGACTTGTCTGGTGATTTTATAGAACAAGAAACAGGAGTCAATAGTGACGAGGTAGGGGATCCAGTATTAGGAACAGAACTTAGAAGAGTTTTGGAAGACTTAGTATTAGATCTTTACAACATTCCATTGCAATTTCCAAAACTATTGAAAGTGGAGGCAAGAAAACGATTCTTCACGTTGGTGTATAGAATGTATAGGTCTTGCGCCGTACCATCATGTTTTCGGTGGAAAGTCATCTACACAGTCGCCACGATTACAAGAATCGACAACTCAATGAACTATCGCACAATCAACTTAACAACTCGTACATGCTGACAAGAAAAATATGTAGAGGAATGAAGAAAGAAAATTGAGGATGGCATCAGTTTACAGACTCCCTCCAGCATCATAATACCTTATACCGAAGAACACCCGTCCTCATAGTAACATTATTCCAGATATCGTCTTTGCTTCTCCCAAACTTCTTGGACGTCTCACTGCAGCGTTACAAGATCCAATTAGAAACGACCATGTACAGGTTCTCACCAATCCTCACTACCTCATCCACACGCACTCCGTATCCTTCTGTAAGATATACATGCCTACTCCCGCACCAACTGGAACGCATACCAGGAACTCATTGATACCCCGATGGCAAGCCATCTAGCAATCTTCCAACAACACGCAAAATGGTTCAAATGGCTCTGAGCACTATGGGACTCAACTTCTGAGGTCATCAGTTCCCTAGAACGTAGAACTACTTAAGCCGAACTAACCTAAGGACATCACACACATCCATGCCCGAGGCAGGATTCGAACCTGCGACCGTAGCGGTCACGCGGTTCCAGACTGTAGCGCCTAGAACCGCACGGCCACTCCGGCCGGCCAACAACACGCAGAAATCCATTATGCCACATTCTTCCCGCAGCAGGCCTTATAATACGATTTATTTGCAAACATTTCTACCAAGACCGTATTATCCTCATCGCTCATCCCTACTTACACAAGTCCTAGTTTTTCTCTGAGAATCCCGTGGCCATACCTTGAACGGTTGCCTTCCCCATTATCTTTTTTTTTTCTCCCTCTCTCTCTCCCTATCTATGTTAGATCGCGCAGGTTGCGTGTGTGTCAAGGCATCTCATATACACGCTGCTTACCCGCTTTTATCGAAGCTCGGAAGGATTCTTTGAAAGGCGACCGGCCCGAAGTTAGTATTTGATGGCCCGTCCGGTTGGCCGCGCGGTCTAAAGCCGTTGTCACACGGACCGTGCTGTCGAACGTTAACGTTGAGCGTGCCAAGTTTAACGTGCTGCTGAACGCTTAGGAACGATGCGACTTGTGCATACGGTACTTAGGCCCCAACGTGATATACGCAATCGCAGCGCACTCCAGCGGCAGTTGAGGGATGTTTCTAGTTCATAAATCACACCCTTAACTGAACAGGAGCGCGTAAAATTCCCAGGTTAGCTCTACTAAAAAGCACATTTCCTCCATTATTCATATCCTAGTCACGTAGTTCTATATGTAATATACATAAATAGAAACTTCCATATCGATGTACATGTTTTAAGACAAAAAGGAAAGTACCATGTCCAATCAATAAGGAAACAAGTTTATAAACGTTCCATTACAAACAGTGCGACACAAATTTGCAATAGTTCTCCACATAAAATAAACACTATTGTATCGTTCCTACATTTTAGTGAAACCCTAAGGTCATTCTTACTTGATCACAATTCCTACTCAGTAGCTGAATCTTTACAACATGTAAATTACGAAACTCAAAAGAAAAAGCAACAAAATATCTTTATACAAGTAGTGCAAGCAGTCCTCTAGATTAAGCCAATCGAACAAACTCACTCCTCAAAAAAAGGTGAACTTATATACGTAACATGAAATATTATAGTGTATACTTATATTAAACTAATAATAAAGTATCAGAACCCAATAAAAACGCGTATGTCAAGACGCGAACTTCCGCCCCAAGTAACAAATCAATACAAAACAGTGACACTACTCATTACGCTAAACCAACAACACACAGAATGTAAGAAATCAAAGCATCTTACCTGCTGCAGAAAACCTTATCGTTGACATGTTATTAATTGAAATTTAATTATAACAAATTGTACCAAAAACAATGCGTTTTGGGTGGATCTTCCGTGTGTCGCTGCCTTCAAATAGCCTACTCTCATATTACGCAAGTTACAATAATTCTTTTGCCACGAATATGATGTTTCTCGTTATTTTATTGGAACGAATCACACAGTTATCAACGTGTTTTCAGTGATTCTGAATTTGCTCGTGCTCAGAAACGGCATATATACATATAAACTTGAGATGAATGCCAATATGGCGCCTCACAACTCTGAACTGAAGGGAGACGGCGTGCGTGTGACGTATGTGGCGTTGTGCCATCTCATTGCTCAACGCTCAGACGCACGCTCAGAATATCTGACATGCCAGATATTGCTCTGCACGTTCGGAAAGACTCCCGAACGTGCTATTCCACGCTGTGACGTCAGAAACTCGGTACGTTCAACGTTCGGATGCACGGTCCGTGTGCCGACGGTTTAACGCACGGCTTTCCGGGCGGGAAGGAGCGCCAGTCCCCGGCACAAATCCTCCCGGCGGATATGTGTCGAGGCACGGTGAGCCGGCCAGTCTGTGGATGGTTTTTAGGCGGTTTTCCATCTGCCTCGGCGAATGCGGGCTGGTTCCCCTTATTCAGCCTCAGCTACACTATGTCGGCGATTGCTGCGCGAACAAGTTCTCCACGTACGCGTGCACCACCATTACTCTACCACGCAAACATAGGGGTTACACTCGTCTGGTGTGAGACGTGGGCAAGTAAATAATTACCACGCTGTAACATGATCTATATTCTCTATCCTTGTTAATTTTCATTCCCACCAGATTATCATGACTTCAGTTTAGTACTAACATTGTTCTCTACCCAGGATGGGAGTGTTATCATCAGTCACTAAATCCGTGAAATTAAATTCATATGACGTTTTTATTATTTACCCAGAAACTTTACAAATGTTATAACCATTTTTACTGCTCGCTACTTAAGCAATCTCATAATTGCAGTTAACAAAGCAAAGACAAATAAATTTTATCTTAGCTAGCACTGAAGGTGCCCATATTATCCTAAATCCATTCAACACTCTCTCACATTGAAGGTGCTTATACTGTCAGAAATCTGGTCCCGTTTATAATACTGTGCACTGGGAAAGGAGACGGATCTACGTTGCTGCACCTGTAGTCCGTCTTCTTGGACAGTGATTCATATTCGCAACCCATATTTTTACTTGGACCGAATCGTTGTGAATTAATGAACCGCGCTTTGGTTGCTCAATGGTCACTCTCTCCATTACTTCTCAGCACCGTCCCCTTAGTCAAAATTATAGCAAAGATTCTTCACAGGAAAACGGGGGAGGGGGGGGGAGGAAGGAGGCAGACACAAACATCTGTAGTATACACAATAAACAATTTATTTAAAAATAAAATATCGTATAAAATTTGGCTTGCGCGAATTAACAATTTACGACACATGCAAGCATCATCACCTTAACGATTTTCAAGAACCAACTGGTAGCTCGCTGGCGGTGCAGTTCGACACCACGTGGGTGATCGACACCAACGGCTAACTTTTTTTGTACTCACACCACTGTTCATTATTGTTTTCAATCTATACGATTATTCACGCACACTACCTATTATTTACCAGCTAGTTAGGACGTGGAGCCTCATCTAGGTTGCTGCTTGTAAATGAAGGTAGACAGGAGTCAAAAGATCTGTGTACAAAATTTATGAATTTGCCAAAAAATTATGTCACATGGTTGGAGCCTTAACTAAGCCACACAAAACACACTCATATCCTAGCAGGTTTCACACGGAATCATGGTCTACTTTTCTCATCAGCAGTTGCTCCACGTGTTAAGGTATTTAGACCGTTTGAGGCCCCATGTTACTTTAGGAAGACCAGTAAAAAATTTAAAATAGCAAATCGCTACTGCTAAAAGAGGAACTATATGTTTTTGATACTTTTGCTGCTCTCGTGTGCTGAAAGCACAAACTGATTGCGTGACTACAAATGGATTACGTGAGCCTTCATGCCCATCTCTGGAAAAGAAACAGTAACTAAAATTTTTAATTTTATATGCAAAATTTCTCAAACAACTAATGTTCGTAACGACATGCTAACAATCTCTATCCTGAAAAAGAGCGGATTAATAACAATATAATAAATTATACCTCATCCCACAAAGAATTTTGCGGCAAAGACGGAGATCGCCCCGATTCCGTCCGCTCAGTTCAACAGCTTCCTGCAGAGTGTCCCTGTCGTGGCGGCACTCACCGGTCGCTCTCCTCCGCCAAGGAGGGGAGGGGAACCTATTATCAACCCCGAACTACCCCTCGCAAACAGGTGCATCATCGCTGCATTTACGCCAAAAATATGTTGGCACTAACCAACCTACAGAGTGACCACATCTCTGCCTTGCCACTACCAGCAGACGAAACTCTCAATACAAATTCAAAGTTAATTCACCCAAGGCCACGTAGAGGGATTAAGGAAAGGAACTGCATTTATGTAATTATGAATTAAATTAATAGGTTGTCCATTTCTTCACTCGAGTTATACATTTCTTAAATCTGGAAAAATGATGAAGGTATCTCAAAAATCTATAATATTCAGTATAATGCGACGGAAGAAGCTAATTATAATGAGATGGAACAAGCTGTTCCCTCTCGACCTGTATTTCCTACAGACCCGTGATCGGGAAGCACATACATGCCACACACATGACAAGCCAAGAAATTATTAAATACCATAAAATGACGAGACTGCCACCAGTTTGCGCCAGACTCACTGCTATATTTCCTGTAAACACTCTGGCATACATTACTAAGTCTCTAATGTAGTCTGGATACGGCTCTATTTGATGGCTGTATTGGGCGTACATGTATGCTATCACCCATGTAACGTTTCCACTAGTTATTTCTATCGTAAGTAAGTATTAATTGCATAACTGTGTTACCTCAATTATGGTAAATTTCTGTTTAAAGTTACTATTGCCGCCATACACTCATTGCTACCTGTTATTGTGGTAGACATATTAGTTGCCCATTTCTGTTGTAAGGTTCTTGTAAGCACATTATGTCTGTATGCAGGTCTTATGCCACTCTAGGGACTTCCGCGCTGACTCTGGTACTGTATTTTGTATTATGTGCCCTGGGTGATTTACTTGTACAAAACATTTACTGCCTGTCTCTGAATAATCAAAATATGTTCGTCCGTGTGCTCTTACATGGTCTACAGGGTGGTCCATTGATAGTGACCGGGCCAAATATCTCACGAAATAAGCATCAAACGATAAAACTACAAAGATGAAACTTCTATAGCGTGAAGGGGGAAACCAGATGGCGCTATGGTTGGCCCGCTAGATGGCGCTGCCAAAGATCTAACGGATTTCAACCGCGTTTTTTAAATAGGAACCCCCATTTTTATTACATATTCGTGTAGTACGTAAAGAAAAATGAATGTTTTAGTTGGACCTCTTTTTCCGCTTTGTGATAGATGTAGCTGTAACAGTCACAAACATAACATTCCGCCAATATTTGCATCGTAATACATCACCAGTGTTAAAATGGACCATTTACCAACTGCGGGAAAGGTCGATATCGTGTTGATGTATGGCTATTGTGATCAAAATGCCCAACGGGCATCCTGGTATCCTGGACGACATCATCCAAGTGTCCGGACCTTTCGTCGGATAGTTACGTTATTTAAGGAAACAGGGAGTGTTCAGCCACATGTGAAACATCAACCACGACATGAAACAAAGGATGATGCGCAAGTAGGTCTTTTAGGTGCTCTCGCGGCTAATCCGCACATCAGTAGCAGACAAATTGCGCGAGAATCAGGAATCTCTAAAACGTCGGTGTTGAGAATGATACATCAACATCGATTGCACCCGTACCATATTTCTATGCACCAGGAATTGCATGACGACGACTTTGAACGTCGTGTACAGTTCTGTCACTGGGCACAAGAGAAATTACGGGACAATGACACATTTTCTGCACGCGTTCTATTTAGCAATGAAGCGTCATTCGTCAACAGCGGTAACGTAAACCGGCATAATATGCACAATTGGGCAACGGAAAGTCCACGATGACTGCGACAAGTGGAACATCAGCGACCTTGGCGGTTTAATGTATGGGAGGAAGGATAATTGGCCCCCATTTTGTCGATGGCAATCTAAATGGTGCAGTGTATGCTGATTTCCTACGTAATGTTCTACCGATGTTACTACAAGATGTTTCACTGCATGACAGAAGGGCGATGTATTACTAACATGATGGATGTCCGACACATAGCTCGCGTGTGGTTGAAGCGGTATTGAATAGCATATTATATGACAGGTGGATTCGTCGGAGTACCATACCATGGCTCGCACGTTCACTGGATCTGACGTCCCCATATTTTTTTCTGTGGGGAAAGTTGAAGGATACTTGCTATCGTGATCCACCGACAACGCCTGACAACATACGTCAGCGCATTGGCAATGCATGTGCGAACATTACGGAAGGCGAACTACTCGCTGTTGAGAGGAATGTCATACACATTGCCAAATGCATTGAGGTTGACGCACATCATTTTGAGCATTTGTTGCATTAATTTGGTATTTACAGGTAATCAAGCTGTAACAGCATGCGTTCTCAGAAATGATAAGTTCACAAAGGTACATGTTTCACATTGGAACAACCGAAATAAAATGTTCAAACGTACCTACGTTCTGTATTTTAATTTCAAAAACCTGCATGTTACCAACTGTCGGTCTAAAACTGTGAGCCACATGTTTGTGACTATTACAGCCCCATCTATCACAAAGCGAAAAAAGTGGTCCCACTAAAACATTCATATTTCTTTACGTACTACACGAATATGTAATAAAAAATGGGGGTTCCTATTTTTAAAAAACGCAGTTGTTATCCGTTTGAGCTATGGCAGTGCCATCTAGCGGGCCAACCATAGCGCCACCTGGTTTCCCCCTTCAAGCTAGACAAGTTTCGTTCTTCGTAGTTTTTTCGTTTGACGCTTAGTTTGTGAGATATTTGGCCCGGTCACTATCAATGGACCACACTGTATATATATTTTATCCATGTAGAATGATTCTGACCTGCGCAGGCAGACCTGGAGCATGAGGTGTAGCTGCGGCTGTGCTAATGTGGGAATATTTTCTGTCCTTAGGATGTTTCTACCTGCTGCTCAGTTACTGGAAAACAGAGAGAATCTCCTTTTGGATGGCACAATCTAAGTAGCATCCGCTGCGCTGTCTGCAGTACCTCTTTTTTCGGCTGCGGTTTCTGGGGTGGTGTAAGATGGACGGTGGCTTGGTGTTGGTCGCCGATTGTGGGACATTTTAAGATATCTTTGGGATGTCACACGGCTATACTTCAGTTTGTCACACGGTTCTTCAATGCTTTTTGCCTTCACACGTTTTTCACTGATGTTGGTGGTGCCTGCTGATGTGGTGTCGGTGATGGTGGTGATATGTGGTGGTGGTTGTTTCTACACGCGCGTTGACATCATTGCAAGGGTCACATGTGTCTCCCTTAGATTTGTCCTGATCTAATTTGTTCGCTTTCCTAAGTCTGAGTCCGGTAGTCCTAATTTTCTATTGTTTTGTGGCCTGATTGTTTCGGAGTGTATTGATTCAGACTCTGCGTGTCTGTCTATTCCTTGTTCCTTTTTCCCCCGAGACAAATTTGACTAGTTTGATGTACTGTTCACATTTACGTGTGTCGTAGGGTTTTCCTTGTGTTGATGATTCCGGTTCGTGTTCATCTTGTTTGTGTGTGTCGTGATGTACTCCGGTTGGGAGAAATTGTGAATGAGTTTGCCGGGTTTGTTTCTACATTTTCTTGTGCGCAATGGGCGAAAGCTCATCTTCCAACTCATCTATCTTCAGCGTTAATGTTATTCGGAAATTTATCCAGTGGTGTAACTGCCCTTTAATTTGTTTTGCCACCTCGTTATGGATGGAGCCACCGATTGTCATGTAATCTACATATTCTATCTTATTAATACAGCTATCCTGTAACATCGTTGAGTGTGTTTGGGGCGGGATGAGTTCATTGTCATCGTAATTCGTCGGCAGAAGATTCATTTGCCTTCTCCAGAAAATTTCTCTTTCCTAGATTCTCCGTATTGTTGACGGTGATATGTATTTATGTGTTTTGGGTGATTGGCTTTGGGTGTTCCTGTTTCTTGGGTGTGTGTTGATTTTAGCTGCCATAGTCTGTACTGTCTAGGAGCCGGTTATGCAATTGTTTATAGGTCTGAAAATCACCTCATTTTGATTTATTGCAAAGAAGGCCTCTGTATTTGCAGGGGATGCAGACGCCAACCTCGGACGTGCAATCAGTGAGCTTGTGTACTTGATTGCCGCACTTGGCGCACGTAACGTCGGCCTTTCTGCAGGTTTTAGTCACATGTCCTAGGTCTCAGCACTTAAACTAGGCCGGCCAGGGTGACCGAGCGGTTCTAGGGGCCACAGTCTGGAACCGCGCAACCGCTACGGTCGCAGGTTCGAATCCTGTCTCGGGCATGGATGAGTGTGATGTACTTAGGTTAGTTAGGTTTAAGTATTTCTAAGTTCTATGGTGATGTGGACGGCTAAGGCAGCCAGTCCACAGTGACGGGTAGCCGAAAGAAAGGCACGTGTACACACACGCCGACTGGCGTGAAGCCTGGAACAGGATAAGTATTGACTTCTAATAAGAAAAGTATGCAGCTACTCGAATACTTAACTTTAATTCTTTGTTGGTTTACAACGTTCTTGATGAGACATTTCATACGATAACTCTCAAACCATGTAAGGCTAATGGCGCCTTGCTAGGTCGTAGCCATGGACTTAGCTGAAGGCTATTCTAACTGTCTCTCGGCAAATGAGAGGAAAGGCTTCGTCCGTATAGTCGCTAGCAATGTCGTCGTACAACTGGGGCGAGTGCTCGTCCGTATCTAGAGACCTGCCTTGTGGTGCGCTCGGTCTGCGATCACACAGTGGCGACACGCGGGTCCGACATGTACTAAATGGACCGCGGCCGATTTAAGCTACCACCTAGCAAGTGTGGTGTCTGGCGGTGACACCACATATGGGACTGATGACCTCAGAAGTTAAGTACCATAGTGCTCAGAGCCATTTGAACCAACTTAAACTGGTTGACAACTATATAGTATTTCACAGAGAGTGATTCGAAGTCTCTGTAGACTCTCTGTCATCGTGTAAGGACTCTGCACAGGTGTGGGCTGACCTCCAGCATCTGGTGACTAAAACGCCTTCCCTTAGGTCCCACTTTAAACCTTCTTTTGACTTCTCTCTTGAAGTTTTATTTCGTGGTGTCACCGCTTAGAGTCTGTTCGTAAAGGCTTTCTAGAAACTCGACGTCCGTAAGTGTATATGGCACGTGATATACTGCCACGAGCGGCTTGCGTTTTTGCGATCCTTCACAGACAATGGTGTGCAGGTCTTTCTTTAGTCTTTTCTATTATTTTTCCACAGTCAAATGTTCAAATGTGTGTGAAATCCTATGGGACCTAACTGCTAGGGTTATCAGTCCCTAAGCATACACACTACTTAACCTAAATTATCGCAAGGACAAACACACACACCCATGCCCGAGGGAGGACTCGAAACTCCGCCGGGACCAGCCCCACAGTCCATGACTGCAGCGCCATAGACCACTCGGCTAATCTCGTGCGGCTTTCGATAATCCTCCTGTGTTTCCGTTTCTACTATAACTGCTGTCTTGGTGGTTCTGATAGATTTTATATGAATATTCTCTTTCCTGGGAGTTATGTTCTTGGTGATTGTCTGTCGAACAGTTCTGGCGTCTTGATTTGCTGTCGATTTGATATATAGGGTTGTGGCCTGTTTTGTCTTAGCCTGTTCTATTCTTCGAGCCTCTTTGGTTTTGGGTTCTATTGTTAAGGCGGCGGCATATGTCAGTGGTTGTGTTTGCGCTTGTTGTGTGACTTTATTAGTCAGTTCTCTTATTTGTTGTTGCAAGTCTTGGTTCGCTACACTCAATTCCCTATTTTCGTCCTCTAATTTCTCAGCCGTCTCTTGCAAAGTTTGTATTTGTAAGTCTTTGACTGGATTCGAGGATCTCTGTAGTTCAAGTCTTAGTCGCCTGTTTTCATCGTTTCGGCAGGACAGATTAGTTTCCAGGCTAGTTATTTGGAAAGCTAAGGGAAACAGTTTGTCTCTAATGACGGCTAACAGAGTAGACGAAACATGCTTAGCTTTTAACTCTGCTCCTATTTGGCTCAGTATTTTGCCTACGGCTGCTACCTTTTGACATGGAGACACAGGCAGAAGTCCTTTCTCCGTGTGTTCCATTCTGGGTGTGACGTTGATGGGTCGAGCTAGCGGCTTACCCCATGCTTTCCTTCTTCTTCCGTCGGCCTCTGGTGTGGTGGTGTTGCAGCTTCGTCGGCTGAAATCCGGGGCCGAGCGTAGGCAGGCCGTTGTTTATCGAGAGCAGGGAGCCCTGCTGGTGGCCGCTACTGCTGACGTCGACGGCGGGACGCGGGGCAGCCGGTGGCCGCTGCCGACGCGTCGGATTCCGCTGCGGCTGGTGAGGTGTCGCAGCGCGCGCCGCGGAGTGCTGACACGCGAGAACCGGCGCGGCTGACTGGCGAAGCCGACACGCGCTCGGTCAGCTGGAGGGCAATGGCCTCTCCGTTGACGCGTTGCACCCGACGAACGCACTGGAAGTACTATAATCACTCTCTCCGTTTTATTTACACGAGAACGGACTATATAAGGTAACACTCCAGGTGCCCGAGAATTAAATATCACTGTTCACAATAAAATTTGTGCCGAGAAACACTGCATCTGAATGCGGGGCCATGTCACATTGTAACCGACTCGGCGGCCATCTTCCAGCGAAATTTCATCCGTCTCCCTCTCCCAGACAAAAAGATTTACTCACCCTACCAACCGCATCTCCACTACACAAATCCCAACCCATCAGAGTCCCCTTTCCTTCCCTCTCCAAATTTCCCTGCCCTTTTTCTGCTCCTCTCTCATTTCTGGGTACCATTCCTTTACCTTCATATTATGGCCTAAGTGACACCAACAACTACTACTCCTTTCCATCTCCTCAACATCAATTCCTTCTCCTCACTACAAGGCATCAATCATCCACAATTTACCCACTCATTCCTGCTGTAGAAAACGCCTTTTTCTTCTCCAGATTTGGTTTTATTTTTTACGACAGCAATTTTCCACATCGTGTTTTAAGTACTTTGAACGTACGGTACAGAAGTGAAGTTTGTTTTATGTAAGATTTTTGTTAAATTAAATTCAACAATATTTCAAATCGCTTGTAAATATCTCATTTTTAAAAACTGCCGTTGTTCTATCGCCGTCTTTGTGTGTACTACATACACATTGACGGAAGAGAGGGTAGATGGTACACCTGAGAGAACCTTCACCCACCACCACCAACCCATCGCTCATATCTGCTAAGTGGTATGAAATAACAAGTAAGAAAGAAAGTAATTAACATTGGACATTAAGTACCTAAGTTGGTCCATATTTTTTAATGATGTTTGATATTGACTTTACTATATCACGATGTGTTTTGAGGGTACCTATTTTATCTTTATTTATGAATTAGTCCCTTATATTGTCATCTTTTCTTTAAAGATTTAGATTGTCCGTTAGTTGAATTTGGTTTCCCTTCCTTCTGATAGTCCTGAAAATGGGCACTATCGACCGAAATCGACAGCTTGGCGAAAATATTTTGTGATCACAGATTATAATTGAAGATCAGATTCTGCGTAACTATTTAGTTATGAAATAGAACGAACACCCCTCATGGTAATCTGAAGAATTCACAACGTGTTCTTTAGAATGGAGACACGAAAAAATTTACTGACCCAAATCCGTTTTTGTGATGTAGGGAGTAGCACAAGACGGGAACCAGCTGAAATCGCTGTGCCGCGCCACTGAGAGAGTCCCATGTTTGCGCCTGACCCCGCTGCTGTTCTAATTAGCTGATTATGGCCGCGAGCTACGCGATATTTACTGGCACCAACGACCGACAACCATAAAATGCACGCGCACGGCTTGTCACTGCGATAATTAAATGATATTTCCGCCAACTTTATTTGCTCCCCTGTGTTATTAAATGGTTCCGAGCCTCCGAAGGCACAGTAGGTCTTCGTTAATGTAATTAGGTTGCTGCACGTGTCCCACCGGTTGACTCAGGCTCTCATGGAACTTCAGAGTGAAGTCAACTACCCAGGCTAATACACGTTAAAGACGACGTTGCAAGCTCTCTAAGATAGATACGTTGTTGCACTGACTAATGTTTTGGCCAAATACTTTATAATTAATGACTTGTCGCCAAAACAAAAAACATGTACATAGACATGTACCGGGTAATGTAACTCGCCAGTTATGGGAGATAAAATACCATTTTATTCTTTCTATTCGACTAGGAGGCTAATGCTTTACATAAAACATCATACACAGTTTTAGGACGTTGCAGAAACAATGAGACACGGCGCCACTTAAACTGTTTTCAATCAGTGAGCCAACAGGCCAAGCTTCGAACGAAACTATTAATTATTGCTGCTACAGTAACTCCGTACACTTTAAAGAAGAAAGTCTTTTCGTGTAGCAACACTCACAAGGTAATAAAAACATTATAACGAAAGTAATGAGCTCATAATTAAGTTTTCCCACAATTACAAAACCGACAGAAAGATGTAATATACAGAGGGGTCCAAAAATGTATCCACTGTTTAAAAATCCATAAATTGCAAACTAATTGACGGAGTTGTCTCATTGTTGGTGAAAATGTACCTTATAGTCCAACTTAAAGATATCACTGTGGGTGTTCGAAATGGTCACCATTTGCAACCACACACAAACGATGCCTCCGAACTGCAACACGAACTACTGACTACAACGTGTTCAGTTGGATATTTGCACATGATTGTACGATGGATTCTCGAAGTTCATCCAATGTGCCTGCCTTTTGTCGATAAACGATGTCCTTTAGTATTCCCCACAGGTGAAACTCCAGAGGAGTTAGGTCTGGGGAAGGTGGTTGACACTCCACAACACCTCTACGGCCGATCCATCTTCCTGGTAGATTTTCGTCGAGATACGCTCTAACACGATTTGACAGTGGGCTGGGGCACCATCTTGTTGAAAGTAAACTCTTCCGTCTCCATACAAGTCTCGGATGGCAGGTAAAATTGATGTCTGAAGCTTCTGAAGGTACACCTCACCGGTAAGTGCGCCGTCAAAGAAGATTGACCCAATCAAGACCCGATAAGACAACCCACACCACACATTTATTCCTGTCAAATTCACGGCTTTGCCTACATGGACGTTCGGATTTTTGGCGGCCCAGTAGATGCAATTGTGGAGAATTACTGTACCATTGAGTTTGAACTGTGCCTCATCAGACCACACAATCATCTCTGCAAACTTTTCATCGTTGGGCACCATGTTAGTAAACCACACGCAGTACTCCATTCTACGATCTCGGTCGTCCTCCTTCACTGCGTGTAGCAATCGTGGGATGTAGCACTTCCACTTTGCTGTCTTCAAAATTCACCGAACACTTGAGCGACTCACTCCAGTTTCACGAGTACATTGTC
Organism: Schistocerca piceifrons; assembly: GCF_021461385.2. Classification (NCBI taxonomy): domain Eukaryota; kingdom Metazoa; phylum Arthropoda; class Insecta; order Orthoptera; family Acrididae; genus Schistocerca; species Schistocerca piceifrons. The sequence continues at coordinate 184,334,608 of NC_060142.1, read as the reverse complement.
TCACAGACTTCTGTGGTGAGCAAGTGAACTGTTGTAACACACGACGGGAGTTAGCTGGACTTGTTACTGTTACAGGTCGTCCAGATCGTTGTTTGTGTACAACTTTAACACAGCCTTCGGCTGCAAATTTGTCTCAAATGCGACGAAACGTTAAACATGTCGGTGGCTCTGTTTGATACTCATTTCGCCATTGCCGTTGAACCTCATTAATGTTTTCGTACTTAAAATACCACTTCAAAACTGACTTCCTTTCATCGAATGTAAGCCTGGCGCCAGCCGTGTTTACTCGAGTAACTAGGTGCAACTAAGAACAAAACACAGACTATCTGGCGACTGTCATCTGACAAAACAAAACAACGTAATACAACGCTTGTGTGGCGATTGCCGGAACTACAAACCATTACACTACCAAAGATGAGACAAGTTCGTCAATTAGTCTGCCAGTTATGGACTTTTAAACAATGGTTCAAATGGCTCTGAGCACTATGGGACTTAACATCTGTGGTCATAAGTCCCCTAGAACTTAGAACTACTTAAACCTAACTAACCTAAGGACATCACACACATCCATGCCCGAGGCAGGTTTCGAACCTGCGACCGTAGCAGTCGCGTGGTTCCGGACTGAGCGCCTAGAACGGCTAGACCACCGCGGCCGGCTTTTTAAACAGTGGATACATTTTTTTGGACCCCTCTGTATAGAACACTGAAAAAAATTTGGACGTCAGTCAATTATTTTTTCAGTGTTTGAGATAGGTCCGAGGATAAAATAGAACAGAAATTTCTGTATCAGTGTCGCAAATCGTTCCAGAACAAACTTCATTTAGAGCACTGAAAATGAAAATTATGGGAAAATAAAAAGAAATAACAGACAAGAGTTCAAATAACTCATCCAGCGTCAATACAGGCCAGCATCATAGGCTTCTTTTCCTGACAAGGGAATTAACGCAAGTCGGGATCAAAATTGCAACAAAATTTCGGTTTGCATGTAAGACTTTTACATGTACACTACAAATACGCGCACAATATTTGCCATCGGTAAGTACAGTCTACCGGACAATCATGCACATGTTCGGCAACCGAGTTGAAAAAATGGTTCGTTGGTAGCTTTTGGCAAAAGACCGTGACGATGAACGTGACCCCATAGTACAAAGTGCCGGAAACAGAGTTCCTCATCACAGATAGAGAACTTCATGAAAGCCTTCACGAAGCAGTTTTCTAAGTCACGCTGTGATTGAACATAAGAAATGGTTCGGGCAATGTCTGAAAACTCTCTGGTCTGAAGACATCGTATCCAGCTACAGTATAAGAGAACCGAACAAAGCCTGCAAAGACTGGAGAACAGAACCGATTGTGTAGAACACACATCAGCAACGAAATTGAATCCCTCGACGATGATGTGAACTGATAATCGTTGAGGAAATTGAGATCTTGAGATCGCTTCAGCAGCGCCTTAAGCTGTAGGAAGAACAGCACATCAAGTGACTCTGGAGAGATGGTCTTGTCTGTACCATGTTTGCTGTCGGGTATCATCCCGAATGAATGAACCACAACAAGATACTTCTTCGCTGCACATGGGAAGTGGATATCTTGAAAGAAACGAATCAGGATTTGTTTTCTGATTAGATCGGACTTCGAGTCAATTTAATAAGCTTTTTTGGTTTCAGCGTGTGTTGCACTACTCGCACTCCAAACTGATCAGTAGATTTCTCGTAAATTACCAGCATCTTCGGAAACACGTATCCAGTTGCCAACATAACAGACTGTATAGTGTAAGAATGAGTAGTTACATGATCACTTCGCACCGAAATTCTTACTAAGCTCACCCTTCAGAGTACGCGATGAGTGAAGATCTTTGCGTATACCACTTCGATCGGTATCATTAATCTGTATACTTCCCATGGTGTTCTTTAAGGACATAACCTCCTTGTGAAACACGTCATATGTTTCATTCATGTCACTACCTGTACTCCAGCCTTTAATGGTTACACATTTTCCTACTGTCTGGAGTCTTACTTCTCGCGCCTTTTTCACACCCCAAGCACGAATAACCCTCTCGTGAACATAAGTTCCTACAACAGCTCTCGCCAATCTGATTTTATCAGCTAGATAAGAGTAGAGCACACTTGAGAGTAGAGCGCTTGTAGTCTTGAGCGCTACCGAGTTAGGTAAATAACGTAGATGATGTGGCTTGCACCATGCAATATCGTTTCTGTAGAGTACTGAAGCTTAATCTTGTAGTTTTCCCAGAAACCTGGAATGCAGTTGTACTACCCCACCACCTATGCCTTTAGGTATTTAAGCCGTATCAGTATGCAGATGTCCGGTGAAGAATGACGAGTATCATTTGTTATGCAAGACCTACAGCCTTGAAAAGGGTGGTGGAATAACGACACTGTAATTTAATTTTGTGACCAGGTGAGATACATATGTAATGAAAATCGAAGTTACCAGGTTCAATCGTTACTATAGCTTCTCACACAAATCGAGTGCAGTGTTGGAATGAAGTAGAACACAAACATGTGTAATAAAATTCTATTCACTGATAAATTAGCACCCGAAAATGAAACAGTTACAAGTAACTAAGATTGGCGAAGAATCAAGACAAGGAACCGATAGGTAAGTTACTACATTACTAACACAATAATCCATTTCTGCGATTGCCAAAATTTGAGTTCGTTAAATTATGCATGCTATAATGGCGTCTTCCTCCTACTCATGAATATTCTAACGTTTACGAAGTATAATGCGACCTATACGTGCATATGGTAGATCTTACAATTTCTGTAACAGCATCGTCGTTATGTCGGCCAGTGCTGCCGTCGGCGGGCACTGTGTCGAACGATGCCTGTGAATCCCGAAAAGCCACGCAAAGCAGACTTTACATCATGCTCCAGTCGGAGCTGCGAAGTTAAACGACAACTTCTCACACCGAATCTCGTCAGCAGAATTCGGAGTGATTCTCTCACTAGCTGCCGACGAAGTCCTCAGTTCCTTCTCTTTTCCCTCATAACGTTCGCCCCTTCTTCGAGAGCAATTCCTAACTACTTACTAGTAGTCATCTAATGGCAAAAGTCATTTCTCTTGAAGAGTCCTCCCACTTTTCAATAATTTCCAAAATTGCTACGACTGTCCTTGCTGACCAATGAAATTACCGCATTTTCGCGCCTAGAGGCCTACAGCTAAAGAAAGGAAAGCGTTTTGGCTCTGTCCTGTCGGTGCCTCAACGGAGTGCCCTAGCAATAGTTTACAACGGCCCTGCTTTATATGTATTTGAGAGGCTAGCTACAGGTATTTTTGGGACAAGAAGGTTGCAGTTACACGGTTACAGAGGCCTCACATTTCGCTCGCTATCTTCTGCTGAGAGCATAGAGCCATAAATACGTGTGGTTATCACAGAGCCTGCATAGTTTCCATCGGTATGTTGCTCCTCCTATCGGCAGACTGACGCCGTCTTCTCTGCATTCTCCGCCCAAGGCTCGTTGTTGCCCGCCTTCCAGGACCATTACTATAATTTACAACACCCTCACGGCGGTAAAACACTCTAGCATGCAAAATTCCAACGACATCTCTCCGGCCGTCCGGATGGCCGCGGGTTACCTGCTGTCCGCATTGTACCGGCTCGTGACCGGCGTCCCTTCGTCCTGTCCAGTACACAAAACAGCCTTCGGCGGACGCTGTACTGCATGGCGTCGCCGTCGCCTTTTGCAGCCTACATTCAGTTACTGGCGCCCTTCGGACTACTTTGATGTGTTGTCTGTCTGTAAAATTTCCAGCACGGGAAAACGTAATTCTCAAGAAATAAAACGCATATAAGTATTTCAAGTACTGGCAATTCTATAGGATAAGCTTTAATAAAAATAAAGGAATACGGTGTATATCAATAATGCAATGTTGATGACACCTTCAGTTTGCTATCCTTCAGAGTTACCACCTTTGCCGTTGCAAGAGATATATCATCTCACTTGTTCCTCTTTGGGTGGCAAGCAAACGACTGGCTTCCATCGCTTCGTAACAACTGTTCATCACTATTAGTTTCTGGATCATCCACAAGTTTTTCACAACCAGACATGTCTTCTTCTGAGTGTTCATATTTTTCAATATAGTCTATTGTATTTCAGGGGCTGCCACTGCTTCATCTCTCACACTGATTACGAATGCAGCTGAATTTCTCTTCTTTACTGTAATATCTGTAAATCTTCTGTTGTGTTTGTAATAGCTAACAGTCAACACCATATTTGCAGGATTCTTTATCACACGCTTATGTTGACAGTGAGAATAACATGACTTGCTACGAAATCGGTAACACCGCAATAATGGGTTCCCTGCTCTTATGCGTAAAGTTTGTGTGGTTGCCCTACATGTCACATCGGACATTTCGTCAGGTGACCTTCGGAACTGCGTGGCGCCTGTGGGCCATAGCATTCACTGCAAATAACTACATTACCTAGAGGAACACTATTTACAATGACTGCAGCTATTAAAGTTATGAAATTTGTTAGGTATGGTCCAGTGTGAGCGGAATATCGCGTTTTCGTAACTTACAGTGTAACTGGCGATGACACTTAGTTTTCACTTTTATGAATCAGCACTTCAAACATACTCATACAAATTACAACTCAAGCGCATTTTCGATCGCAATTTGCACTAACTCCCCTGTGAGACACCTAATTTTCGTTTCTTCTTTTATCTGTTTCCCCTTAGTTCTACTTCCTTTCATCATCTCAAGAGTAAACGTCTTTACATTGGCAATATCCTCCTTGTCACGATAATAAGTGCTCTCTAGTATCCGGTTCAAATGGCTCTAAACACTATGGGACTTAGCTCTGAGATCATCAGTCCCCTAGACTTAGAACTAATTAAACCCAACCAACCTAACGACATCACACACATCCATGCCCGAGGCAGGATGCGAACCTGCGATCGTATCAGCAGCGAGGTTCCGGACTGAAGAGCCTTGAACCGCTCGGCCACAGCGGCCGGCAATAATAAGTGCAGTGAACATCTAGTCTCCAACTTACATCTCTAGATATTCAATAATTTTAATCCCGTTCACTGCAGCGCACTGAAACGTTTAACACAGTCCGATACTGGAATCTTCAAGGACCGTAATCATACAAAATTATATTTTAATACTCGCTTCTAGTTTATATTACTGAAACATTGAGTCGGGCCTGATGTCTGACCATGAAGACGTTTTACTATATGAAGCATGTTACTTATATCTGGAAAGACAGGTTAAAAGTTGTCATCGTTAATCACAGATCTAAGATTTATCTTTGATTAAAGTAAGCAAATCAGTGGCAAATAATCTCCGCCCATCTGCCTTTCTCAGTATTGCGAAACTAAAGCAATGTTGGTAACAAATACAACGAGGTGACAAAAGTTATGTTATGCCGATATGGACATACACAGATGGCGGTACTATGGCGTAAAAAAGATATAAGAGAGCAGTGCGTTGGTGGAGCCGTCATTTGTAGAGATGATTCCATGCGAAAAGATTTCCACGTGATTATGGCCGCACTACGGGAATCAACAGACCTTAAACGCGGAATGGTAGTTGTAGCTAGATACATGGGACATTCTGTTTCGGAAATCTTTATGGAATACAATATCCCGAGACCTCCAGTGTCAAGTGTGTGCCGAGAATACCACATTTCAGGCTGTAGCTCTCACCACGGTGGCCAATGGGTTTCACTTAACGACCGAGGGCAGCGGCGGTTGCGAAGAGTTGTCAGCGCTACGGAAGAAACACGACGTGGAATAACTGCAAAAAACAGTGTGGGATTTATGATGAACGTATCTGTGAGTTCAATGCGGCGAAATTAGGCTTTAATAGGCTATGGTGGCAGCACGCCTGCAGCGCCTCTCCTGGGCTCAAGACCATTCCAATTGGACCCCAGACGACTGGAAAACCGTGGCCTGTTCACCTGAGTCCCGATTTTAGTTGGCAGTAGCCGACGGTAGCGTTCGACTGTGGCGCAGGCCCAACGAAGCCATGGACCCAAGCGGTCTACGAGGTTTTGTGCTAGCCGCTAGTGCCTCCGTAATGGTGTGGACTCTGGTTAAGTGGAATTGACTGGGTCCTCTCGTGAAACTGAAGGTGTTTGTGTTCGGCTAATTCGAGACGTTCAATGCCTTCATTTCACCAGGCCACAATTCTTAGCGAATGGTTTGAAGGACATTCTGGTCAGTTCGAACGAATGATTGAGCCACCCATATCTCTCGACATGAATAATTCCTTAGCTAAAATCAGGCCCTCAAAATTGATGATTGCTAAAGTAGAATGATTAACATACACTGAGGTGACAAAAGTCATGGGATATCACCTAATGTGGTGTCGGAAACCTTTTATCTGTGTAGCGATGGAGTTAACAAGTCGTAGGAAGTTCCTTGCAGAAATATTGAGCGATTTTGCCTCTAGAGCCGTCCATGGCTGCGAAAGGGCTAGCTGGGCAGGATTTTGTGCACGAACAGACCTCTAGATTGAGTCCAATACATGTTCGATGAGAATACAGAACCATGCTTATATTTCGTAAACAGATCAGTAGCGCAGCTTCCACGTTACTTGGTGAGAGGTAACACCGACGCCAACTAACTTACATATTTACATAAAATCGAGAAGTGAACTATTTTATAATCTACGAATAATACATATCAAAACAAAACTGTATCACCTTCTGTCTTTATATAATTCAAATTACGTAGAATAGAGAAACTTCAGATTTACCACTTTGGGGGCAATTTACGATCTTGTTTCCTTTTTTGCCATCATTCCTTTGACTAATTTGATCCGGCACGCCACGAATTCCTCTTCTGTGCGAACCTCTTCATGTCAGACTAACACTTTCAACTCACGTCCTCAATTATTTGCTGAATGTATTCCAATCTCTGTCTCTCTCTTCAGTTGTTACCCTCTACAGCTCCCTTTAGGACCATGGAAGTTATTCCGTGAAGTCTTAACACGTGTCCTATCGTCCTGTCCTTCTCCTTGTCAGCATTTTCGATGTACTCTGATTCTAACTCCTCATTCCTTACCTTCTCATACTCCCAATTTTCAACATTCCTCAGTAGCAACACATCTCAAATGCTTAGATTCTCCGCTGTTACGGTTTTACCAGTCCATGTTTCACTACCATACAATGCTGTGCTCCAAACGTACATTGGTAGATATTTCTTCCTCATATTAAGGCCTACGTTTGATACCAGTAGACTTCTCTTGGCCAGGAATGTGCTTTATGCTAGTGTTAGTCTGGTTTTGATGTTCTTCTTGCTCCGACCGTCATGGGTTATTTTTCAGCTTAGGTAGCAGAATTCCTTAATTCATCTACTTCGTGACCATCAATCTGATGGTAAGTTTCTCACTCTTCTCATTTCTTCTACTTTTCATTACTTTCGTCTTTCTTCGATTTGCTATCCGTCCTTATTCTGTATTCATTAGACTGTTTATTCCATTCAGCCTATACTGTAATTCTTCTAGACTTTAGTGAGGATAGCTGTGTCATTAATAAATCTTATCTTAGATATCCTTTCACCTTGCATGTTAATTCCACTCTTGAACCTTTCTTTTATTTCCGCCACTGCTCCTTCGATGTATATATTGAACAGTAGGAGCGAAAGTCTACATCCAGGTCTTACAACCTTTGTAATCCGAGTACTTCGTTCTTGATATGCCACTCATCTTATTACCTCTTGGCGCTTGTACAAATTCTGTTTTACTTGTCTCTCCCTACAGCTTACCCCTATTTTCCTTAGAACTCCAAACATCTTACACCATTTGACATTGTCAAACGCTTTGTCCAGGTCGACAAATGCTTGTCTTGATCTTTCCTTAGTATTTCTTCCATGATCATCGGCAACGTCAGAACTGCCTCTCCTGTCGATTCAGTTTTCATAAAGGCAAACTGATGGTCATTTAACCCAACCATTAATATTCTTTTAGATTTTTCGGTATATTATTCCTGTAAATAACTTGGATACATTAGCTGTTAAGCTGATTGTACGATGATTCTAGCACTTATCAGATCTACCAGTCTTCGGAAATGTGTGGATGATATTTTTCCGAACTTCTGGTGGTATATCACACTCATACATTGTACACACCAACGTAAATAGTCGTTTTGTGGCTGCTGCCCATCATGATTTCAGAAATGTGAAAGAATGTAATCTCTCGCTTCTGTCTCATCTACTCACAAATCTTCCTATCTCTTTCAAATTATATCCCTTCTACATCGGTTCGTGTTTCTTCGTCATCACTTCAAACATAAAAGCTTTGAGTGTACTCTATCTGCTCTCTCCTCTCCTTTTAAAAGTGAAATCCCACTGCAATCTTAATATTACCATCTTTGCTTATAATTTCACTGAACGTTGTTTTGACTTTTCTGATGCTGACTCTGTCCTTCCGACAGTCATTTCTTTTTCGATTTCTTCACGTTTTTCATGCAGCCATTTCGGCTTCGTTTTCCTGCTCTTCCTATTTATTTCATTCCTAAGTGACTTGTACTTCTGTATTCCTGAGTTTCCCCTCTGCATTCTTGTACATACTTCTTTCATTGATCAACTGAAGTATTTCTTCCCTTTCCCATGGTTTCTTCGCAGTTACCTTCTTTATACCTATGTTTCTCTTTCCATCTCCTGCAACTGACCTTTTTAGAGATGCCCCCTTCAACTGAACTGCCTACTGAGCTGTTCCTTATCGCAGTCGCTATAGCCTTGGAGAACTTTAGGGGTGTCTCTTCATTCCAAAGTTCTTCTGTATCCCACTTCATTTTGCACTGATTCTTCCTCACTAGCCCCTAAACTTGGGCCTACTCTTCATCACAACTAAATTGTGTTCTGAGTTTTTATCTGTTCCTGGATACGCCTTACGATCCGGTACGGTATCTGATTTCGGAATCTCTGCCGGACCATGATGTAATCTGACTGAAATCTTCCCGTATCTCTGGCCTTTTCCCAGTATAGTTCATTTCTTGTGATTCTTGTACAGAATATTGGCTATTACGACCCACAATTAATTGGAGAACTCAATTGGTCTTTCTGCTCTCTTGTTTCTAGTACTAAGCCCATATTCTCTCATAACCCTTTCTTCTACTTTTTCCTCTGCAATCGCATTCCAGCCTCCCATGACTATTAGATTTTCACCTTCGTTTACGTACTGCATTATCCGTCCAATACTTTCTCTGTCTCGTCATCTTCAGCCTGCGACATCGACGTGTATACCTGGAGTATCGTTGTCGGTGTTCGTTTGTTGTCGATTCTGATGAGAACAAGCCCATCACTGAACTCAGCACAGTGGCTCACTCTCTCCCAAATCTTCCTATTGATAACGAATCCTACTCCCGTTATACAGTTTTCTGCTGCTGTTGGTACTACCCTATAATCGTTTGACGAGAATTTCTTGGCTTCTTTTCATTTCACCTCACAGACCCCCATTGTATCTAGGTGAGTCTTTGTGTTTCCCTTTTCAGATTTTCTAGCTTCTCTAGCAGGTTCAAACTTTTGACATTCCATGCTCCGACTCGTAGAACGTTTGTTTTTGAATTTTTTCTCATCATCGCCTCAGCCTTGCAAGTCCGCTCCCGGAGATCTGAAGGGCGAACTATTCTTGAATCTTTTGCCAATGGAGAGATCATCACGACTCTCTTTCAGTTCCAGGCCGCATGTCCTTTGAGTACCCATTACGTGCATTTAATACCGTTTCGGAAGTGTCCATAAAGTATGAAAATTCTGTAGCCGAAGGAAAAGTGAAGGCGTCTCAGAATATTCGAAATGACTGACACTTTATACTGTAGACGCATCAGGTATCTTTGGGATGGAGAGTTAAAGTGAAAGATGTGAACGTGAAAGAACTAAAAGTGAACGAAGAAAAAGTAAAAGAAGCAAAACAGACAGAAAGAATACTGTTTTAAAGTAGAGAAATTTAAAAGCTAAACAGTATTGTACATCCGCACAAAAAAGTTGAATGAATTTTGCAAATGCCCCAGACAAACCTAAAGGGTAAGAAATTTGTTGATTTTAAATCATTAACAGATTTTGACGAGTAGCTGTACAGTACACAGCGAGAGTCCACAATGGTAACCAGGGCCCCACCACTGCCAGCAGTCGTGGTCAGTGACCTTCCTGTTCAGAATCCCCAGCAACAGCAAGACACTACATCTATATTTCAAACTTCAATGAGTCAATGTCCATTCCTGGAACACTGGCCATACATATTGAATTTTTTTTGGTTCGATTCGCTACTGTGTGGTATCGCTGGACCGTGGTTACTTACCCCTATTCGAGACGTTTCTGTATGAAATTGAAATGAGGCATCTTCCACTTGGTCATCGGCCGACAGCAGGTTTTACACCATGTCGGATGCAGGCATGAAGCCTACATCCTACTTGCGATGCATCCACCACCAACGCCGAAGGATTCTGCACCGCTGATTGATGCCTGGCAGGCCAGTCTCTCTCACCAGTACCTGTCTTTGCTATGGAGCAACTGTGTTGGGATTCGACCACGGGCAATGCAACCGCCTACCAATGAAGCGAGTATTGGCACATTCCAACCACCATTATTGAACAGAGGCGTTGCCCCGCGACACAGTTCCGAGGCTGAACGATGAGCAGTTAACAATGTCACTGCCGAGCCTTATTGACAAGAACAGCGTCACGTGTTCGTCCGAGACTGGGTTCATTGACCCCTCCAACCACCAGCCACTTTGGTATGCTGTATCTACACCTGTCTAACTTAGGAATCAATAAATTATTTGTCACACTGGCTGCTTTCATGTTCTGCGCCTACTCTCCACCTCCGTCAGACACACACACAGTATAAAAGCTTTACGTGTGCTGAAAATTGGAATGATAATAAGAACAGTGGCAGTTCGTACAGTGATAACGGGCAGGTAAGCGCCAACTTAAAGTTTGTTTTTGTTTGGTCGATACAATTCTTTCCTGCCTTTAATTTTTTTCTTTTCTGGGATATGCTGTATGGTAGATAGTAATCGAAATTACGTCAACTACTGAGAGTAAAATGGTATCACCTTGAGCGAGAACCCAGCACTTGCTTAATGTTGCTCAAAACGAGTAAATAGCACTGAGTTACATGAGAAAGTGGCGAAGTTACGGGAGATGATGCCATGTTACGTAAGGAGCTTCATAGTCTAAGGCAGGAATGTAGAGAACAGTCAATTCCTTCCTGCTCCAGATGCAAGCACTACCCCAGTAATGACTCAGTTTTTTTGTTTCCTTTTCTTTTAATGTATACAAAGCTGCAATATTAGACACTTGCAATAACGAGCAACGGGTAAGCATGGCTCCACTGAAATTAGCAACTGACGCAAAAGTATACATGATGTCAGTAGTGCGGATTTGTATTACTGGGCACCTAGTTCCAGTTTCAGCTGCTAGAGGACACCGCTGTCCCGGAGTTGCAATCGTTTATGTCGAGAAGTTCTGAAATCCATGATAACTCTAGGCGCGAAATTTAAATAACCGGCATGAAGTTCAAAGCACTCCAGCTTTCCTGTAAATAAAATAGGAGTATATTTTAAAAAATTCGGGATATTTAAAAATCAAAGATGGAGGATGGAGAGAAATTTCAAAAATGGGAAGATTCGAGATAGTGAAAAGATGACGTTGTTAGTACATTTTAAAACTTGGAGGGAAATTTAAAAAGTCCAACTACATCAGTTGTGCTTTATGGTTGTGCGTTATGCCTCTATCCCTTTCCCTCCTCTACCCAAGTAGTGAAGTGTTAAAAGCAGGCGTCAGTCGGAATGAAATAAACTTAAAATTATCGAAGTAGCCCATTTGTCTTTTATACCCTTTTTCTCTCCATCCTAACTGCTGCTTATTATAGGGCAGAATTATAAAGTAGAAGATGACGGAAATAGCGCAGTTGTTTTAGTTGAGAGTTGAAAAAAACATTTCTGCCTCCTCATTTCCGCAGGTCATAGCGCAGTATTAAAAATGAAAGATGATGGAAACAGACCAATCATGCTTTTTAAATCATCCCCTTGTTTTTACAACCAATAAGAACACTGCATTATAAAATAGTGGCTGACATCCAGTAAAAATTATGTAACCACAAATTGGCAGTCAAAGATACACATTATCTACGTAAAATGGCGCACGCACACACCGGCTAGTGTTGCACATCCAACTTCTTCCATCCAAATATAGCCTAGTATTAAAATGAAAGAGCCCACTGCAATTAAGTCCTATCCATGCTGTGGTCAACTGTATCTGTACGGGAAAATATATATGACACCATCGTCACGGAGTTGAAATCGCTTATGGCGAGAAATTCTAAAATCCAAGATGACTGACGGCGCGAAATTTAAATAACCGGCATGATATTCAAAACACTACAGTTTTCCTGTAAATAATATAGCAGTATTTTTTTTACTCTTCTCCAATCAGAACCATTATTTCTGTTACAGAGAAGCTCCATTTGGGCTGTGGGAAAAAACATCACATATATTTATCAAACATGCATCAAAGCATCTGAGTTGCCTGAACTTCCTAAAATGTTGTCAGCTACGTTTTCATTACTGACTTCCCAAAAATTGTTTGTAGACAGGGGCAATGGTCACGTTAATAAATTTCATTCGAATATATGTCTCATTCGCAATGGAATACTGGAATGAGTATATGACGTATTCTCTAGAAATGATTATAAACTAACGTTTGCTTATAGTATACAGTGCGTTCCGAATAACACCGACAACGCTCCGTATGTTATGCAGGAAGGCACACTGATCGATTTTCATAAAGGAACCGATATCCGTAAACGTACGGCTTGGACGCTAGAGAGTGGCTGAGTCTGTGATGGGTGTACATTTCACACTTCCTGAATAAACCCAGCATGAATAACGGATCACGCTGCCTGCATTAGAAACGGGCTTCGAACTGCGTAGCTCACTCGTCAATGAAGAGCTTACATCAGCCGTGCTGAGCCTCAACCACTTGACACAGTACCTCTAGTTGACTTTGAAGTATTCCAATCACTCCGTTGACTTGAGCAATCAGGTCCTCTCCTGACGTTGCGTGGGTGTGCCTTACATGTGTTTGCCATACGCCATACTCTTCATACTGCCCACAGAAAATAGTCGAGAGGTGTTGGATCTGACGACCGTGCTGGCTATTGAATTGACCCACCCCTACCAATCCATCGACTGGGATATGTACGTTGAGGTGATTCCATACATCAACATCAAAATTGCTGGAGCTCCGTCGTCTTGCAGCCACATGTCCATTCGGCACTTCATCTAACAGGGTACAAAACCTCTGTAATTGATATGAGCCAGATCATTCATGTTAGTCTGTTGGACAGTAGATATGGCTCAGTGACACGGTCATCATCCATCGAGGTCCAGATGTTAATACCGACGCTGTGTTGGTGATTTTGAATCACCTGCGCACGCGGATCTTCGTCCGCCCAAACATGCACGTTGCGAAAATTTAATATGAGGTGTCTAGAAAACGTGCAACTGTGAATTGCACTAATCTCGTGAACTGCGGTTGGGGTATGTATTGTTGTAAATACTACTGTCCAAACTGTACATGCTGTAGGCAGCCCCTCCATAATGCCTGGACTTTTCTGCAAATAGTGTGGATGGATCCAATGTCTATAGACTACACGCCACGCAGCACTTTTACCCATCTGCAGTGCCTGTGACACCTGCCGAGTTACGGTGGCTCGGTCTTCTTCGAACATCGTCAGAACGTCCTGCTCCAACTTTTGTGTTCGAGCCAAGCGTTGACGATCCGCATCTCATTCCAGCACCTGCCAGAGGACAAACAGTAGAATAGGGATAGTATTCGCACCTACTAACACCCAAACATCCAGATGTCAGACACTCAGACCGGTATGAAACGCTGTGTGTCGATAGAGTATCAACGAATACACCTATTTTGTTCGTGATGTGTCTGTCGTCCAGTAGAAGATGTGTAAAAGGTAATTAAAAGTGACACCTGAACTACAAAGTATGGGGAAATCGTATCTGTGAGGTGCGAATGCGAAAATTTGTTGTAGTAAGGTTGGTAAAGCGTCAGATCATCGTACTACAGGTCCCGAGTACGAAACCTACTAGTAACGATTCCGTTAACAGTTTAAGCATGAAGTTATTATATAGGAGAACATTTTTTCTGACATGTAAGAGAATTTGTAGCAACGTTCTTTTGGTGGTCTGCTTTAGCTTCGTTAGCTGAAAGTAGTAAACCTATAGAGCACATTTGTATAAAAATGGTTCAAATGGCTCTGAGCACTATGGGACTTAACATCCGAGGCCATTAGTCCCCTAGAACTGAGAACTACTTAAACCTAACTAACCTAAGGACATCACACACATCCATGCCCGAGGCAGGATTCGAAACTGCGACCGTAGCAGCAGCGCGGTTCCGGACTCAAGCACCTTGAACCGCTCGGCCACACCGGCCGGTTACATTTGTATAGACAGGTGTGTTGTTATCTATACAAATGTACGCTCTAGGTTTGCTATTTTCAATTAACGAAGCGAAACCAGACTGCCAAAACAACGTTGCTACAAAATCTGAAACGTCCTTTCACATGTAAGAAAAATATTCTCCCATTCAATAAAATCACTAGTAAACTGTTAAAAAAAATCGCCACTCGTGGGTTTCGAACTCGGAACGCTTAGTACGGTAAGGTGATGTTCTATCACCTCAACTGCCACACACAGTCACATGCGCAAGTCACTGATTCGGTTTCCCTTTAGTCCGTCGTCCTAATGTTACTTTTAATTAAGTTTACGCATCTTCTACAGGACGACGGTACACAGCACGAACTAAATCAGTGTTTTGGTTGATACCCTATCGACACACAACGTTTGGTGCCGATTTGAGTGTCTGACACCTAGAGCTTTGAGTGTAAGCAGAAGTGCTCACACACCTCAGTCAGAAAATACCTACGTGTAACATTCCGGTTTCTCTGTGGCGTCTCTTGACGGCCGCGAGCGTGGAATGATGTACGTATGTTTGGAAAACGTTCCGCATATAAACTTGCAGCTGCTCTCCTATTGCAATCCGCTTTGCCATATGCAAGCATCATGTCGGTCATTTCCGCAGCTGTGTACTGGTACATGTTGCACTGATGTCAACAACATACACGCAGTGCGCTGTACGATGCGTACAGGCTTGTGTAGAGGAATGTAGTGCATGTCCACCAATGTTATTACGCTTAGGCTCTGCAGTACACAGATAGCTAAACGATTGCAAACTTTTCGTAATCAGACACCAAAACGAATCAGAACAAATCGTCACATCCGTTCGTTCTTAAACTTTGATGCTCTAGACCGCCCAGGCTGTGAGTTTTCGGATACAGTTTCCTTCTTGAAAACCACTCAGTTTGCCTCTCCGTACGACATACTAAGTGTTGTAGGTGTTTCTTTGGACAGCCTATACAAATAACGAATTAATATATAGTGGTCAAACATGAGTTATACTTCAAATACAGGCGGCCGGTGTGACCGAGAGGTTCATGGCGCTACAGTCTGGAACAGCGAGACCACTACGGTCGCAGGTTCGAATCCTGGCCCGGGCATGGATGTGTGTGATGTCCTTAGGTTAGTTAGGTTTAAGTAGTTCTAAGTTCTAGGGGACTCATGACCTCAGCAGATAAGTCCCATAGTTCTCAGCGCCATTTGAACCATTTTGAACTTCAAATACTATTATGTAATACCTGCAAACGCGAAATGAAACCAACAGCTATCTTACAGACCTCGTGCTTACTGTCACCAACAGGTGGCTCCACCATTAAAAAGTGTCACATGTCCACTCTCTGTAGCACGAGCTGCTCTCTCTGTCATCAACAAGCGTATGTACTGGTAAACACTTTCACCACAACACTTGGACCACACTTAGTTCGAGACACAACAGAGCCTTACATAAATTATTTTCCACATCTATCATAATTTTCAAATGCCACAATGTTGTAAAGTGTCTGCAAAATACTTTAGCAAGGCAGAGAGTGTGATGTTTATGTCGATTATCACAGTATTTGCATGATGTTAGTTATTGTCCACACGTATCAGTCTATCTAACATGTTTGTCAACTCTGAAGTATATGTCACGGAAGGGGAGAGTGAAGATTGTGTAGCGCTAGAAAAATGTAGTCGATAGCAATTACTGCAGATGTTTGGGACCTAGTCGAGTTAACGTACAAAACGTAGTAGGGCTCAAAATAATTAATTTACCTCATCTACAATACTTGTCAGATGCCACAATATTCTAAAATGCGTCGGTAATTGAGCAAACTGATATGTTTACATTGCAAAAGATTACAAATACGTAAAGAGTATTCGCTGTATATATAAAATGTTGGATTCATCCCTCCGTTGTGCAGTCCAACGCATGACGTGGGAAACATCTTCAACCAAAGTGGAGATAAGCCCCATTCCTTTCCTAGACGTAAACTATTGTACAGTTTAAGGCAGGATGTTTGAAACATAATGTTATCGCATCTTTAGTACAAGACATATGAGGGGAGACTACATTTCTCATAAGAATAAACCTTAGGTTAACAGTACACCATGTGTTCCTCCGCGTTTTCTGGAGTCTTACTCGATTTAGTTTCACTTGAAGGGATCATCCAAGCTCTTTTGTGTGCAGTCATGTACGGTAATAAGGATACGTTTTAAGCCGTGCGTTACGCGCACCGATAGTACGGGATAACAGCTTTACTGGCGCATTTAGTTCGACAGCATTGACCAGCCACCTGATCCAAATGGTCTGCAGTAACGGGAACGTCTGCAGTTAAGATATGAAGAGAGAAGAACAGAGAAGCACTATAGCTTCGAATGGCATTTAATTTTTAAATAGAATGAAATAATATACGGCAAAATTTAGGCAATGCTGTTCTTAGAGAACCAGACAAAAAACATAACACGCTTTCGTTTTAGTTCTCAGCTAACGTACTATTGTAATTAAAAACAGGTGCGATGAAAATACGTAACTTACATACAGCGAAATATTTCTGCGTGAGCTGTGTGACCTAAAGGCTTGTTGCAGGCATTTCACATCATACACTCCTGGAAATGGAAAAAAGAACACATTGACACCGGTGTGTCAGACCCACCATACTTGCTCCGGACACTGCGAGAGGGCTGTACAAGCAATGATCACACGCACGGCACAGCGGACACACCAGGAACAGCGGTGTTGGCCGTCGAATGGCGCTAGCTGCGCAGCATTTGTGCACCGCCGCCGTCAGTGTCAGCCAGTTTGCCGTGGCATACGGAGCTCCATCGCAGTCTTTAACACTGGTAGCATGCCGCGACAGCGTGGACGTGAACCGTATGTGCAGTTGACGGACTTAGAGCTAGGGCGTATAGTGGGCATGCGGGAGGCCGGGTGGACGTACCGCCGAATTGCTCAACACGTGGGGCGTGAGGTCTCCACAGTACATCGATGTTGTCGCCAGTGGTCGGCGGAAGGTGCACGTGCCCGTCGACCTGGGACCGGACCGCAGCGACGCACGGATGCACGCCAAGACCGTAGGATCCTACGCAGTGCCGTAGGGGACCGCACCGCCACTTCCCAGCAAATTAGGGACACTGTTGCTCCTGGGGTATCGGCGAGGACCATTCGCAACCGTCTCCATGAAGCTGGGCTACGGTCCCGCACACCGTTAGGCCGTCTTCCGCTCACGCCCCAACATCGTGCAGCCCGCCTCCAGTGGTGTCGCGACAGGCGTTAATGGAGGAACGAATGGAGACGTGTCGTCTTCAGCGATGAGAGTCGCTTCTGCCTTGGTGCCAATTATGGTCGTATGCGTGTTTGGCGCCGTGCAGGTGAGCGCCACAATCAGGACTGCATACGACTGAGGCACACAGGGCCAACACCCGGCATCATGGTGTGGGGAGCGATCTCCTACACTGGCCGTACACCACTGGTGATCGTCGAGGGGACACTGAATAGTGCACGGTACATCCAAACCGTCATCGAACCCATCGTCCTACCATTCCTAGACCAGCAAGGGAAATTGCTGTTCCAACAGGACAATGCACGTCCGCATGTATCCCGTGCCACCCAACGTGCTCTAGAAGGTGTACGTCAACTACCCTGGCCAGCAAGATCTCCGGATCTGTCCCCCATTGAGCATGTTTGGGACTGGATGAAGCAGCGTCCCACGCGGTCTGCACGTCCAGCACGAACGCTGGTCCAACTGAGGCGCCAGGTGGAAATGGCATGGCAAGCCGTTCCACAGGACTACATCCAGCATCTCTACGATCGTCTCCATGGGAGAATAGCAGCCTGCATTGCTGCGAAAGGTGGATATACACTGTACTAGTGCCGACATTGTGCATGCTCTGTTGCCTGTGTCCATGTGCCTGTGGTTCTGTCAGTGTGATCATGTGATGTATCTGACCCCAGGAATGTGTCAATAAAGTTTCCCCTTCCTGGGACAATGAATTCACGGTGTTCTTATTTCAATTTCCAGGAGTGTAGTAAAATATGTAAGTCACTGAAGGTATTACAGTCAGTCCGTCTCGTAATCTCTGACCTCCTTCCATATCCGAATCCGAGGGATACATTTCAGTACTAAAATTGTCATCTGCTAATTTGATAACGAAGTGTGGACAAGAGAGTCCGCGAAGCCAACTAAGCGTCACACTTCCTCCTCTCTTTGTATGAAGTGCGTTTTTACATCCCACCAGAGTACGGCTGTGACGTGTGACAACGCTTCGTGCCTTTGGTCCAGTACGTATGGCAGCTTAAATGTCTTGTTATTTTTCGCGACAAATTCCTCAACTTGACACCAGATCAGTTCAGTTTGTTCCGAATTCCAGTGGCACGGTAGCAACTACAAAAATGCAGCATTTTCAAAGGGTGCTCATTGCCGAGAAAAATTATAATTTCTCGTGTTTCTACAATGCTTATCTCTCTTTTCGTGTGAGACCACGTCTTTATGACAAAACAGTGGGTATCGTCCAAATAAAAAGTATTTGATTTTTCATTTTTGTGGTAAAAATGTAATTTGTGGCGTTTTCATAATGTAAATAATCTTCATGAACAATATTTAAGGAAATATCGAAAATTAAGAATTTATATTTGCATTAAAAACTGGAATATTGCATGCGAACTGTAATTGAAAGCAAGAATACATACATTTACATAAAAATTATAAACAGATTTGTTAATTAGCTCATATTTGAAGAATTTAATATTTAAATGATGTACGTTTCGAACTAAACGAAAAAGAAACGAAAATAAAACAAACAGAAATTCGAACCTGCTATTCACATAACGCTACCGAATACACAACGCGTCTCAATAGGAACAACACGTTAACACAGTAAAACTACTTTGCTTGGAAAACTTCAAAGCTGATTTTCTCTGTTAACTTGTGGAAAACATTACGAACGACCTTTTTTAACGGTGTCCTACGCGCTTGTGTCACAACGGAGCAGGAAGCAGCGTCAGTTACTTTAACAGCACGCGACGATTACAAAGTAACAAGAAATATAATACACAAGTAGGACCTACTTTCAAGAGCGGACAACACCAGTGTACGTGTTCTACAGCTGCTGACTAATCATTGCGTTTGTGTTTGTATGCATCAGGTTTATTCTTACGATGAACGAATTATAGAATCGTTCAACGATTGGTCATTAGCTACTAAGCAGTATCCAGTCAGACTCTGTGAAGGTGGATACCTGTACACCATGTGTTTCAGTGTGGGCTTGAAACGTTGAGAAGAATCGTCCATCCACCATTTAAATGAGCTCTATGGTTTCCTAAGTGTATGTTTCCGATTTTTGCGGAGTATAAAGGTTTTGTATATACTACATGTCAGAACAAGGACGTGTTAATTGCAGTGAACGATGAATGTTTCAAATGGCTCTGAGCACTATGGACTTAACTTCTGAGGTCATAAGTCCCCTAGAACTTAGAACTACTTAAACCTAACTAACCTAAGGACATCACACACATCCATGCCCGAGGCAGGATTCTAACGTGCGACCGTAGCGGTCGCGCGGTTCCAGATTGAAGCGCCTAGAACCGCTCGGCCACCACGGCCGGCTTGAACGATGAAGATAATATTAAATTCCCTCAAATCATCAGGAAACTGTAACGATTGTTAGCCAAAAGCAACAAAAGCTTCGCCATCTGGTCAACAAAAGACAGCGAGGGCTCTTGACGGTACTCGCCTCTGTGAAGTTTGCTTTCAAGGGGAAATAGGAGTCCTATTCCTTCCGAGCAGACCCATCGCTGTTTGCATTAAAAGTGCACCATCCCTTTCCTCGTGTACTGTCAGTGAGAATTCTGCTTTAGCTTTAGCAATAGCACTTCTGTCATTATACTCTTAGTGTCAACGAACAGTTTCGACATATGAAATGGATAATCAATACAAATTTTTCTACTTTGTTAACTGTGAAAAATAATTCATTGTTGTTAAAAGAATGTCATTCGTTTTCTATACTACCAAATTTAGATATAACACACTGGTGTAGCTCTTACAAATGTTGCTTAATGTAACGTTCGTGGCAACCTCCTGAGAGCATTGGACATGTTACAAAGGGTGAATTTTATTAACACTCATCTAGTCTCGAGATTACCCCATTTAGCAAAGATTTTACCGATGCCAAAAGCAATGGCAAACAGACTTCAAGCGGAGTTCGGCTACTTTGTAAGCGCGGGTCTTATCCTCAGAGTCCGCTACGACACGCTGACACTTCCTTCTCGAGATGGCAGCCTCGGTCTTGTCAATGTCCAAGCAAGAGCTTGTGTAAGTGTGATGGTTAAATCGTGGACCCGCCGCTGAACTGGATTATCCGGAAGCCTGATTGATAAACTGGCTCCTCCCTTTCGAGTGGCACCCGTTGCAGTAACCCATATTTCCTCCCCTCTCTCACATGTCAAGACCTCTTTCATCGAATACAGTATGTCCATGCCAACTTGCCTAGTACCAGAAGCCCTATGGCACGCGATGTTTACCGCCTAATGATGAGAAATCATACTCAGAATGTTGTGGAAAGCCGATATCCTACGATCGCATGGCCCGTGGTTTGGCATTCTGTGCACCATATACTCCTCGACACGAGCGCTCGGGCGATCTGGTGCCTGATCGTTAATGGAATATACATGAAACAACCTCGTCTACATGCCATAAAAATGACATATTCGCCGCTGTGTCCTCTTTGCAACACGCTTGATACAGACGAACATCGACTGATGTGTGAATCTTCTGCAGAGGCGTGGCAGCTGATTCTTCTACGTACGGCTCCCCATGCCATTACACCGAAATCTCTTCTGTTCCCAAATGAGACATATTTCCCACGTACGAAGACCAACGCTGTGATCTGGATAAATGGCCTCTCGATCTCTTATTTGTCCCATGAGGGTGATAAGAGTGTTCCCGATTTTTGAACGTTCCTGCAAAATTGCTTTACTTTTCTCGTGCCCCAACCGCGATACCGTCAGTACTAAGCCAACGTTTTCTGTAGTGCCTTCTTCGATCCCCCCTGCAGCCAGGCATGAGAAGGTGATTTCAGTGAGATTATGTAATACCAGGACTCAGTCCAATGTACCGGCAAATCCAATATTCTTCGTGAAGACTTGCCTGGATCATGCCTGACTCCATTGAGTTTCAGGGTGCGTCTACCCACAAGTTGGTGGGACGCGTAGCCATTATGTCTGCTCTGCCTAGAGGGCGGTTTCTTTAATTTCTATAATTTTTTTCCTTTGTTTGATGTTGATGGTAATAACACATAATTGTTTTTCGCCTAGAGGGCGTCCTAAGTGATCTCACCAAATATATAAAATAAATAAATTAGAATGATACATGATCTGAAAATAAACCTGATATTGAGAAAGTATACTTATTTACATTTTCAAGAAATCCGTCATTTATATTAAAACACCAGAGATTTTTATTTGCTTTGTCATTATCTAACACAGAGAAAAAGTGGGCGAGCCATGTTCAAAACTCCTTCGCACCGTACCATTTACTTTTTTTTCGCAACGTTATCAACAACCCGTTCGGTTAAAATACTAAAAAAATAGCTGTCAGGCGACCAATAGAGGTTGCCGTGGCTGCCGTGGTCCGACAGCTGCAACAAGAAGGAGAGAGCTAGCCGAAAACTTACTATATCGCAAGGCTGGGCGCAGTTTAAGTTAGGGCTGGCTAGTTGGTCTTTTCCACAAACAGAACCTGAAGATAGGGAATTTACCTGTGTGAGTGTCTTGTAAGACGGGGATGTTCTCTACTGGTTGTATATCAGCTGATGTTATAATAAGACAGTTTGTCGACTGTTGCATGAAGTAAGTACAATTCAGCCACACAAAACATTTTATTTTTAAAGCATTCGCGATCTGAGTTGCGTCCGCGTTTCTGAACTGCCAAGATACAATAATCAAGTTTTTCAGTTGCCGAGTCGTTTGTTCCCCTTTCAGTATGGTGTGGTTATGGCTTTCACTCATGTTTTCTGTCACCCACTCGCTCTAAACTCCCGGGTTTCAGCTGAATTTTCTAGCTCACCGGTTGTGATAATAAACGTTCTGACGTCTTGCACATTTTCCCCTGGTTTCCATTCGGTCCTGGGTGGGCAGGTATTGTTTATCTAGATTATTGTGTATTTCCCATTATTATGCCCTTCATTTCAAAACTTTAAATACAATTTGCTCCTTGCACAGTTGTTTCCGTATCTGTTGTGAATTACTGACATATTTGCGAACGCGTTATTACGGAATATTTAACCGTTTCGTGTTCAGTTATACTTGTTTTGTTGAGTTGGAACACGTTTGTAAATAACTCACGCACACAGATTTATCTTCCCACCCCATTAAATTGAAGTTAAATTATTATAACTGGATAATATCTAGTTACTTTAATGGAAACTTCTGGGCGAGAGTAGTCGCTTTCTCAATGTTCTTACACAATTAACTCTCACACTTACGGACAAAAATTTTGTTACCGTTTTGAATTCTCAAGTGTATAAAACAAAATGATTAGAAGTTACAGTTCATAATCATAATCTGTGGTTCTGCTGAATTCCGGCGATCGTCGACTCTGAAAATTCTTCTATTAATCAGAGGTATAATCGTAAGCCGTAGGGAAGCCGTCTTGGGTGTTACAGCGTACTCACTCTGCACCATGGGAATCAAAGTCCAAGTCGTGTATCAGTTTCAATAAAGTCCAGAATTTAACCTCTTAAAGTAGAGCATAAACGGCCGTAGTTCAGGGCAGGCTCTACTGATTTCCCAGGGTACAAAGTTCCCTATGAGCTACGTCACACCAAATATAGTTCCTATCCACAGACAAGGGAGAAGTTAAAATAACCGAAGAGTTGAAGGTATCTATTCCATTCATGAAATTGTATTTTACCATAAATGATCTTCCTAGCTACATTTCAATGTACATCATCCTACTGTTTGATATGAAATGTTATCATAATTAATCAAATTGCATTCGGTATTTATAATGGAAACTTACAATAATACCGATAATTGCAGTTCCACTGTCATCCTACTCTCCCCTGTTCTCAATCACAGATCAGTAACTTCCTTGCACACGTAATGTTTCACATTACTTCCCCGGTGTTTTATATCGCGAGTCAGAGATAATCATTTTTTCGCAGTCGAAAGAGTCTTCAAGCCGTATAAATTACTTGCTCGGGTCATTCTCCATGGAGAGAAGTCTTGGAAGGAAAAGTGATTTCAGGTGGGACGTAGAGGAGTGTCATAGGATCGCTGCTACTCACGATACATATAAAGAACCCTGTGGATAGCATCGGAAGTTCACTGAGGATTTTAGCGGATGATGTAGTATATCGAGAGGTTGTAACACTGGAAAATTGTACTGAAATGCAGGAGGATCTGAAGATCCTTTACCATTTACCTACGGTATAGCAGGCAACGGCCTTGCCGCAGTGAATACACCGGTTCCCGTGAGTTCACCGAAGTTAAGTGCTGTCGGGCGTGGTCGGCACGTGGATGGGTGACCATCCAGGCCGCCATGCGCTGTTGCAATTTTTCGGGGTGCACTCAGCCTCGTGATGCCAAATGAGGAGCTACTCGACCGAACAGTAGCGGCTTCGGTCAAGAATACCATCATAACGACCGTGAGAGCGGTGTGCTGACCCCACGCCCCTCCTAACCGCATCCTCCGCTGAGGATGACATGGCGGTCGGGTGGTCCCCGTAGGCCAATCGTGGCCTGAAGATGGAGCGCTTTTACAATATAGCAGGTCAGCAACTGGAAGCAGTTAATTCCATAAATTATATGGGAGTAGGCTTTAGGAGTGATTTAAAATGGAATGATCACACAAAATTAATCGTCAGTAAAGCAGATGCCAGACCGAGAGTCATTGGAAAAATCGTAAGAAAGTGCAGTTCGAAAACATAGGAAGTAGGTTACAGTACACTTGTTCGCCCACTGCTTGAATACTGCTCACCGGTGTGGGATCCGTACCAGATAGGGTTGATAGAAGAGATAGAGAAGATCCAACGGAGAGCAGCGCGCTTCTTTACAGGATCATTTAGTAACCGCGAAAGCGTTACGGAGATGATAGATAAACTCCAGTGGAAGACTCTGCAAGAGAGACGCTCAGTAGCTCGATACGGGCCTTTGTTGAAGTTTCTAGAAGTCAAACAGTCCAATCATGAGGATTCAAACAGTATATTGCTCCCTCCTCTCGCGAATAGACCATGAGGATAAAATCAGAGAGATTAGAGCCCACACGGAGGCATACAGACAATCTTTCTTTCCACGAACAATACGAGACTGGAATAGAATACGGGCTTTTGTTGACGTTTCGAGAAGTCAAACAGTCCAATCATGAGGAGTCAAACAGTATATTGCTCCCTCCTCTCGCGAAGAGACCATGAGGATAAAATCAGAGACATTAGAGCCCACACGGAGGCATACAGACAATCTTTCTTTCCACGAACAATACGAGACTGGAATAGAAGGTAGAACCGATAGAGGTACTCGAGGTACCCTCCACCTCACACCGTCAGGTGGCCTGCAGAATATGGACGTAGGTGTAGAAGGCTGCTTTATGTTGTGCCGTCCATACACAACACAGGGGGATACTACACTAATTCAATACTGTGTTCTTCTGTACGGCGCTGAAACATGGACTTGAGGAAGAAGGACTGAGAAAGGCTGGAGGTTTTTGAGATGTGGACATGGCGGAGGATGGAAAGAATAAGCTGGATGCACAGAGTAAAATATGAGGAGATACTGAGAAGAGTAGGAGAGATGCAATAAAAAGAACTTGGATTGGGCATATACACTCCTGGAAATGGAAAAAAGAACACATTGACACCGGTGTGTCAGACCCACCATACTTGCTCCGGACACTGCGAGAGGGCTGTACAAGCAATGATCACACGCACGGCACAGCGGACACACCAGGAACCGCAGTGTTGGCCGTCGAATGGCGCTAGCTGCGCAGCATTTGTGCACCGCCGCCGTCAGTGTCAGCCAGTTTGCCGTGGCATACGGAGCTCCATCGCAGTCTTTAACACTGGTAGCATGCCGCGACAGCGTGGACGTGAACCGTATGTGCAGTTGACGGACTTTGAGCGAGGGCGTATAGTGGGCATGCGGGAGGCCGGGTGGACGTACCGCCGAATTGCTCAACACGTGGGGCGTGAGGTCTCCACAGTACATCGATGTTGTCGCCAGTGGTCGGCGGAAGGTGCACGTGCCCGTCGACCTGGGACCGGACCGCAGCGACGCACGGATGCACGCCAAGACCGTAGGATCCTACGCAGTGCTGTAGGGAACCGCACCGCCACTTCCCAGCAAATTAGGGACACTGTTGCTCCTGGGGTATCGGCGAGGACCATTCGCAACCGTCACCATGAAGCTGGGCTACGGTCCCGCACACCGTTAGGCCGTATACCGCTCACGCCCCAACATCGTGCAGCCCGCCTCCAGTGGTGTCGCGACAGGCGTGAATGGAGTGATGAATGGAGACGTGTCGTCTTCAGCGATGAGAGTCGCTTCTGCCTTGGTGCCAATGATGGTCGTATGCGTGTTTGGCGCCGTGCAGGTGAGCGCCACAATCAGGACTGCATACGACCAAGGCACACAGGGCCAACACCCGGCATCATGGTGTGGGGAGCGATCTCCTACACTGGCCGTACACCTCTGGTGATCGTCGAGGGGACACTGAATAGTGCACGGTACATCCAAACCGTCATCGAACCCATCGTTCTACCATTCCTAGACCGGCAAGGGAACTTGCTGTTCCAACAGGACAATGCACGTCCGCATGTATCCCGTGCCACCCAACGTGCTCTAGAAGGTGTAAGTCAACTACCCTGGCCAGCAAGATCTCCGGATCTGTCCCCCATTGAGCATGTTTGGGACTGGATGAAGCGTCGTCTCACGCGGTCTGCACGTCCAGCACGAACGCTGGTCCAACTGAGGCGCCAGGTGGAAATGGCATGGCAAGCCGTTCCACAGGACTACATCCAGCATTTCTACGATCGTCTCCATGGGAGAATAGCAGCCTGCATTGCTGCGAAAGGCGGATATACACTGTACTAGTGCCGACATTGTGCATGCTCTGTTGCCTGTGTCTATGTGCCTGTGGTTCTGTCAGTGTGATCATGTGATGTATCTGACCCCAGAAATGCGTCAATAAAGTTTCCCCTTCCTGGGACAATGAATTCACGGTGTTCTTATTTCAATTTCCAGGAGTGTATTAAGAAAGAACGACGAACTGATAAACACCGTTTTAGGTTATATACAAGGAAAAAGGAAGCGAGGAAGGATTTCAGATATTGTATGACGTGATGGACGGCACAACATAAAGCAGCCTTCTACACCTACATCCATATTCTGCAGGCCACCTGACGGTGTGAGGTGGAGGGTACCTCGAGTACCTCTATCGGTTCTACCTTCTATTCCAGTCTCGTATTGTTCGTCGAAAGAAAGATTGTCTGTATGCCTCCGTGTGGGCTCTAATCTGAATTATCACTTGGAAATTATTCTGTCAAGCTTGAAATGAAATACTGAGTTATTTGTTACAGTAGACGTAATTTAACTGGCTATTAAGAGCGAAGTACCATTTGAGCTATATTTACCGTCTGTTGTACAGGTTTTAAATTATTCCTTCGTATCTGGTGGACTGTTTAGAATGTTCTATTAATCTGTTACACAGTGATTTTTGATTCAATGGTGAACTAGTTCTCCTTCTCGCGAGAGTAACTGCCTTAAAATTTACTAAAATATACTGTATGTATAAATGAAATAAACACTACCGTAACAAGGGACAAAAACCACTCACAGCGCAGGCCAGTCCTACCACTCCCTCTAGCAGCACAAATAGTAAAATATGGGTAGTAGAATTAAGTCAGTTTCTGTTTCTTAGGTAGCAAAATGTCTGGCGACAGTTCAGCAGTTAGGGAGCCTAAGTCAGCTGCACATTCTAAGAGAAAGAAGAAGATTCTGCAGCTAATTAGTTCACCTGGTCGAGTTGTGGGCCAGCAGTTGCAAGAAATGGGGAGTTAGTACCAGGTCACCTGCATTGTGATGCCTAGCGCAGGGTTGGCTCAGGTGACTGTTAACATAGGGGAGTTATGTAGGAATTTTACGAAAGAGGATCAGGTTGCGATTGTAGGTGGAGCTAGGGAGAGTGTCGATTACGGGCAGGGAGTGTGATGTAAGTGGTGGTCAGGTAAAGGTAACTACTCAAACTGGTAGCACTAATGAGCACTTCGTGCAGCTGTCTCAACGTCACGATTGGCCTCATCTTAATGCTGCTGTTAGGCGTGTTAACATGAGGCTGGAGAAGGTGCTGATGTTGGAGGACATGGCTCACTTCTGCAGTGGTGCCCATTGAGTCTATCACTGGGAATGGCTTGCACATAAATAGATATGGGAAGGGGAGGCTGGCAAAGCTCAAGGTGACAGTATCGTGAGCGGTAGTGGGACCATTCATGGGAAAATTACTGTAGTAACTTCTGTTAGAGCTGCACCTTTTTTAGGAACTCAGCTGATAGGTATCCCTGCTTAAATGAAGCCCTCTAACAAAGGTCAGGTATCCAAGTAGGGAGGAAATTAGCATATTTCATCAAAATATGAGATAAAGTTCATGAACTGCTTATTCGTAGTAAATGTACACTCTAACGTTATAGGTATATTGGAACAACATTTAAATAATTAGACAATTTAGAGGCTTCCTTCACTAGGATACATATTAGTTGGTTGTTTTTGAAGAAGTTCATTGCGGAGTGGGGAAGTGGACATGTACGTAAAAAACAGTATTCCGTTTGAGTCCATACACGTATCATGACACTGCACTGAAAAAATACTTTAATGTTGTGCAGGGGCAGTTGAATTTAGTGAAACAAAACTTCTAATTATTTTTATCTACAGGTCTCCTAACTCTGACTTCAGAGCATTTCTGTTCAAGCTAGAGAGGGTTCTTGGTTCACTTTATAAGAATACCAAAATTTAGTTACATGTGGTGATTTCAATATTAATTTTGTATGTGGCTGTGCAAGTAAGAGAATGTTGAAAGATCTCCTAACTTCATGTTATCGGACGCATACGTGTTTTTTCCAACCAGGGTGCAAGGTAACAGTAGCACAGAAATAGAAAATATTTTTATTCAGTTTTCATTACTAGATGGGCATTCTGTTAGTAAAGGGGTGAATTGCCTTTCAGACCATGATGCCCAAATATTAACAATAGAAGGTTTTTGTACTGAAGCAAATGTTGTATATAATTGCAAATTATGTAGAAATCTAATCCAACGGAAAGAGAGAGTTTTTTAAACGTCGTCACGAAACAAGACTGCCAGGATGTTTATAGACGACAAATATAGTGCTAACCTTAACACACTATGCCCTTTGAAAGCTGCTTTCCATTACAACATTCTAAACAGGGTACTAGCAGTAAAAGGCTGCCTGGGTGGCTGAGAAGTGGATAAGGATATCGTGTTGAATGTGGGAATTATATTAGAATGTTGGAAGTAGTCACAATCGAGCTATAATAGCCCATACAAACAGTATTATAACGTGTTTAAAAATGTTATTATGAAAGCAAGGAATATGTGGTACGAAAATTGAATAACTAATTCACAGGATAAAATTTAAGCCGTATGGTCAGTCTTGAAGGAAGTGTCTGATCAGCAGCACCAGGTCGGCGATTTAAAGTCAGCTCATAGCAAAAATATTTCTGTTACAGATAGCTTAGACATATGTACAGTATTTAACAATTACTTTCTGAGCATTGCTGGTAAATTAAATAAAAACTGAGTTTCTGCAGGGAATCATAGAACTCTCTTCGAAAACGCCTTTCCAATAATGATGTCTGAAATACTCCTCTGTGATACTGATAAGGGGGAGATTCAGGCAATAATTACATCACAGAAGACTAAGCGTCCTCATGGATATGATGCAGTATTAGTAGAATATTAAAGTACTGTGACGCACATGTTATCCCTGTAGTAAGCCATATGTGTAACTTTTCCTTTAAGAATGGTCAGTTTACTGAACGATTAAAGTACTCAGCGCAAAAGCCGCTTTATAAAAGTTAGAAAGCTATAATGTAGACAATTTTAGACCTATCCGTATGCCTTAAAAGTTTGCTAAAGGTTTTTAAAAGGGTGTTTGTGTAACAGCAATTGCTCATTTTATTTCACTTAATTTGTTGTCAGATGTACGGTTCGGTTTTAGAACTGATTCAGCAACTGAAAATTCTACATTTTCTTTTCTCTGTGAGGTACTGGTTGGATGAAACAAAAGGTTTCCAACGCTAGGAATCTTTTCTGATTTCACTAAGACTTCTGATTGTGTTGATCACTAAATATTGCTTCAGAAGCTGAACCATTATTTCCTTTCCAGTTACATGCCTCGAGGAGTTCCTTGAAATATTACGGTGATTCCTGTATTATATTGTTGATTGCGTTTACTTAAACGTGCGGCTTGTCTTTTTTTGGTTTCATAAACGTTTTATTTTATCTGTTATTACTTTTATGTTGTAATTTAATTTACTGACAAATTCTATTACCTTGGAGATTTGACCCTCAGTTTGGTCCTACAGAGCTAGACGTGTAAAAAAACGGTGCAAAAAACCTCTCTTCATGACAACGCAAGGCCTCACACAAGTCTGCGCACCCTAGAAGAGCTGACAAAACTTCTGAAAGGTGGCTACACTGAGTCACAGCGCCAGAGATTGCGCCAAAGAGTATTATTCAGCTGCCTCCACTGGCAGTGCTTGTTGAGAAGTCGTAGCGGAGAGTGCTTGTTGAGATGAGGTGGTGGAGAGTGCTTATTGAGATGTGGTGGTGGAGAGTGCTTGTCGAGAAGTCGTGGTGGAGAGTGCTTATTGAGAAGTGGACAGTAGGAGTTCCGATGTAGCCGTGACTAGTTGTGAGCATGTTGTATGCAGTTGTTCTGATGGGCTAGACAGCCGATGCTGTTCGATTGCGGATGTTGTAATGATCAGAGTGTATGTTTCGTCAATATATATGAAGGTAACAAATTTTTTTATTTTTATTTCAAATGTCTTAAACAATAATGCCTCTTGGGCACAGGTTCAGTCAACAAAGCATCTGGCTTGTGTTCATGTATTAGAGTGTAATTCTGGTTTCTATGTGCAAGTATAGTATTTCAGTTTTATTTAATTAATTCAGTGTAAATGGTATTTAAAATATCTTGTCTTTTTGAGGAAGAACCGTGCCAGATGTGTACGTTGAATCACACTTCCACACACAGAACAGCTACACTTGTGCCTTGTTGTTTCATAGCTTTCATAGTTGCTGGGGACTTAGTTAATTAACTGTGTTAACGGAAATTTTCTTTCATTATTTGTTATTCAATGCAGTCAGATTGCGTACTAATACCAGTCAGGGCCAACCGGTTACGAGACAGTGTAACCGTACAGTCAGCTACTAAAATTAAAATTATTTGCATACTATTTAATTAAGGCCCCATGCACGTGGCGACCCTGCCAGGATCGTCCCTTGGAATTCTTTTGATAGTAAAAATAGCAGACAGTAGTATTGTTGTAGTAATTTGTAGTTTAGTAATTGTAGTCTATATTGCATGTGTAGATTTGGTAACTGAACATTTGTAGTTGTCTTGTCATTCTTTTAATGGTATTTTGGCAGAATTTAATTTTTGATGTCTTGTATACAAGTGTGACAATTTTGTGCAATTGTGAAGGTTTTAATTGTTCATTAGACGTGTTTGTTGGGAAACATTTCGTGTGAATGGTATTGATGGAGATAAAGTGTCATTGTGTGTGATTTTCCTACAGTGACGAGTTTTGTAGGTTTTGTAAATGATTACACGATCGATGAAAAAGGCAAAAATGATGGATAGTGAGAATGACGAAATTGTTAACATGGCGAACTCGCCAACACATGAGAATAGTATGATGAATAATGAAGTAGAAAACAATTTAATAAGTCGGGAAAATAGTCCAGAACCAGTTCAAAATTTTTCACAATCAAAAAATTTTCAGAATACGAGATTAACGACAGAAGACTCTGGAATAGTATCGAACACAGATAGCTTTATGGCTATGCCGAAGGAAGTTAGTTTTACGGGAAATGTTAGGAGCGAAAAGAATTTTGAACCAGTTAATATGGAGCAGTTGATGGGTGCAATATTAAATTTGGGATCACAAATAGGAACAATTAAAGCAGATATGGGGACATTGGCAACACGGTTAGAAACTGATATGGGAACAATGGAAACACGGTTAGACTCACTGGGATCACAGTTGGGATCTGAATTAAAAACAGTGGGACCACAAATAGGAAAAATTAAAACAGAGATAGGAACAATTAAAATTGATATGGGAACAATGGATACACGGTTAGACTCACTGGGATCACAGTTAGGATCTGAATTAAAAACAGAGAAGGGAACTTTGGCAACACAGTTAGAAACTGATATAGGAACAATTAAAACAGATATGGGAACAATGGAAACACGGTTGGACTCACAATAGGGACATATTTAAAAAACATGAAAGATGAATTAAAGAAAGAAATTAGAGAAGAAGTACAACCGATTTTGAATGCTCACAATAATAGATTAATTTCAGTAGAAATCAGACAAAAGGAGCAGGATAGAGAACAGGAAGAAAGAGATCGCGTGGTAGTACAAAAATTTTCGGAGTTAAATTTACATGGTGCACACGATAAGGAAGAAATATTTGAAAGAATCGAGGAATCCGTACCAAATGAAAGATTAAATAACCTAACACAACAGTATGAACAGTTAACTACTAAATGTGTCAATACTGAAACCCGAGTCGCGACACTTACAGAAAACGTAAACAGAAAGAAAAAATAGGTGACTTATGGGAAAGAGTTGAGGAGATTTCAGATAAATTGACGAGTCTTAGTTTAAATGGGGACAGAGATTCACATGGTACAGCTCCATTGCCATTTGCAGAAACCGAAGAGTACCAGAACACAAATAAGCATGTTGAAAGTCAGCGAAAATTTAATGAACGCGTTAAAAGGGAATTTGAGGCATTACGAAAGCAAGTCAAACAAATTGAAGGTGAAATCGTAGGAAAAGACAGTATAAGAAATTTAGAATCACAGATAGGAGAGGGGTTTGAAGAAAATAATTTGTTTCATTTACGAGATGCAACAAGAGAGCGCCAAGCGCGCAAACTTGACAATAATCGACATTCGGACTGGGACAGACGCGGTAGGTTTTGTCGCCACGAGGAGAAAACTTTGACTATAAACACTTCTTAACTGTTCGGAAATTCAAGATCTTCCGCAATTCTAAGAACGACATACATCCATGTTCATGGTTAGATCAATTTATGTACGCTCTTCCACCAAATTGGCCACTAAGTCACAAACTGAAATTTATATGTGGATATTTAGAAAACGAACCGGCGACGCGCAGGCGCGCACTTATTAGAGATTGTAATAATCTAAATGATTTTCATCATGCTTTTCTATCGGCATATTGGTCCGAAAACACGCAAGACAGAGTCAAACATAGTCTTATTATGCAGTGTAATTTTAAACAGTCTGAGTTCCGCACGCCAGCAGAATACTTTGAAGACATGATTCGAAAGAATCAGTTCCTTTCCAGCCCTTATAGCCCCACAGAATTAATACGCATTTGTTTAACTAAGCTACCACAATCGATAAGACAAATTGCAAAAATAGCCAGAAGATGTAAAGACGACATTGAGACTTTTAAGACTTTGCTACAAGAACTTGAGTATGACAACGACGGGACTTCTTGTAATTTTTTCGGTAACGGTAATCACAGTAGATTTTCAGAGAGAAGGGATAATGATCGGAACGGACGTTATAGTGGTAATTTTGAAAATGACAGACTTAACAGACAGGACAATAAATACCAGCCTTATGACAATAACAGACGTTCTAACAGAAATTACACAGACAATTATAATAACGGTCATTCCTACCGGAATGATCAATCATACGGAAACAGTAATCGGTATCATCAAGACAGAAATTATTCATACAATAATAGAAATTCTTACTGCAGAAATAACCAGGGTAGTAGATATAACAGTAATTTCAGAAGTGACAGTCGAAATTACACAAGAAGTAGTCGTGCAGATAGCCAGGAAAACAGAAATTATAATAACGGACACAACCAAGAATTTACATGTAACAGGCAGGAGGGACCTAATTGGCATCCTCCGCGTGACAGAAATTCAGAGAGACAAGTGCAAATCGTAGAAATTGATCCGCGAAGTGACGCGAATAATCAAAGACGTGACGCAAACTATCGACAATGACTTGTAGCTTCGGCTTCTGGCAGCAATATAGACGGTTCTGAAAGTAATGACACTACGACTTTACACTACGTACACCTGGAAGACATGAGAGACATTTTGCTAGACGTAAAGGAACATAATGTAGACGCATTTTAAACATCCTGTTATTGAAGTATGTGTGGGTAAGAATAAGTTCACAGCAGTTTTAGATTCTGGGAGCCCATTGAATGTCATTAGTGAATCAGTTTTTCGTATATGTGTAAGAACTATTGCTTGTCCTGTGTTACCTGTTTCTAAAAGTACAATTCGACGCGGTATTTCTGGAAAAAGTGTGGAAGTCAAACAGCAGACCAACCTAAATTTCATTTGTCAAGGATACGAATTTTCTGCTAATTTTATTATTGTTCCATTACTCAGCACACAAATTATATTAGGTATGGAGTTTCTTAACGCACATAAGGCAATTTTAAACTTTAAAGAAGGAAGTGTGAATTTGACTGTAGCCGGAATGCCGAAAAGTTTGAAATTTTTCGAGTGTTTAACAAAATCTGAATCAGACACAAAATGTTTAAGGTTTCTTACTTCTGATGTTTTCGCTGAGTATTATGACGACAATGTGTTCATTCATGACAACGACAATAGATACAGAAACGGGATGGATGATATAATTAATAGCGAAGAATTAATTAATGAAAAGTTTAAGCAAGCTGAAGTGCCAGATGACGTTGCAAGAGAAGAACTGCAACAAATTTTGACTTCACATGCTACAGTATTTAGTCAACACACAGGAACTATACAAGGCTTACAATATTTATTTAAAGTAAAAGAACACACACCATTTCGGGGGAAAACGTACGCTGTTCCTTTGGCTTACAGAGACAAGGATAAGAGTGAACCTCAATACATGTTAGGTCAAGGCATTATTGAGCCAGCAGTCAGTCCTTATACTAGCCCATTACACGTCGTTCTTAAAAAGGATGGGTCAATTCGTTTGGTTCTGGATTCCAGACAGATAAATAATATTATCATTCCTGAAACTGACCGTCCACAAAATTTAGATGAACTTCTTCAACATTTCCGTGGAATTAAAGTTTTATCCACGATTGATATGCGCGCAAGTTTTTGGCAAATAGAACTCCACCCTGATTGTAGAAAATACACTGCCTTTTTAGCCTTTGGTAACTGTTATCAATTTCGGAAATTACCGTTTGGATTCACTGTATCTTCTGCAGCATTCACTCGTAGTTTAAAAGAAATTTTACCTGTTTATCTTCGTGACAATATTACTTCATATGTTGACGATATTCTTGTTGCTAAACGTTCTTGGAGTGAGCATAACAAAATTTTGGATTCATTATTACGTATTCTTGCAAGAATTGGCATTACAGTGAACTTTGAAAAATCTGAATTTGGTCGTTCTCAGGTGAAATTTCTCGGTCACATTATTTCTACAGAAGGTATTCTTCCTGATCCAGAGAAACTAGACGCTATTCGTGAATATGCTGTTCCTACCACAAAACGTGATGTTCGTAGTTTCCTTGGTGTCTGTAATTTTCTTAGACGCTTTATTAGATTGGACAATTTGGCCACACCTCGTTTATGTGAACTGTCTGGAAGGAATCCTAATTGGTGTTGGGATGAAGAAGCTCATTCAGAATTTGAACAACTTCGTGATGCTTTAGTTGCTGCTCCATTTCATTCACATCCGGATTTATCTAAAGATATTTGTTTGGCGACGGACTCGTCATACAAAGGCCTAGATGCACACTTATTTCAAGCGATAGAAGAAAACGGCGTTGTAGTACAGAAAACTATTGCATTTGGAAGTCGTATTCTCTCTAAATCAGTAAAGAATTATTAGATTACGGAACTTGAAGCCTTGGCTGTTATTTGGGCTTTCACAAAATTTCGGACATTTTTGTTTGGCAGACGTACTAAGGTTTACACAGATCATCGGGCCCTGGAATTTCTTATGTCAACAAAATTAACTCATGGAAGGTTGTCACGATGGGCGCTGTATCTACAGGAATTTGATTTTAGTATTGTTTACATACAGGGTTCTTCAAATATTATTGCTGATGCTTTATCACGTGCACCTATGGCTTTGAAACAAAGTGCTGAAGAGGACTGCAAAGAAAACAATTATTGTCTGATGTATATTCAAGGTGTTGCGTTTGAGAATTTTATTTCGTCTTCGCTCCAGGACATCGCTAAGGAGAAAAACGAGGATCCAATCTGGAAGGACATTAAGGAGAAGTGGAGGAGAAAGGAAAGCGTAGCGATTAGACAGTATTATTTAGTTCGCAATGATATTCTTTTTAAACGAAAATCGGTCAACAACTCTGTTTGGTTAGTTTGTATTCCTAATGAGTGGGTTAATAAATTGATTTGGTATACACATTTCAGTTATGCACACTTTGGTCCCAGAAAATGCTTTCATAAATTACGAGAAAATTGCTACTTCAGTAATATGGAAAAACGTATTTGATCTGTTCTTGCCAAATGCAAATTATGTCAAAAGGCTAAGCCGCCAACTATTTCTCACAGAGCACCGTTGTTTCCTATCATTCCAGCGAAATTAAAGGAGATGGCTGCAGTCGGTTTGTTCGGTCCAGTGGTTCGTTCTACTAATGGTTTTGCGTAAATTTTGGTAGCAGTCTAACTGACATCAAAATATGTGTATTTTACACCTTTACGTAAAGCAACAGCTCGTTCAGTATCTAACGCTTTCATCAAACATTTTCTTAAAGAAGTGGGTCATGTTGATAAGGTTATATCAGATAATGGATCACAGTTTTGCTCTAAAATTTGGCTTCATACTCTACGGCGTCGTAAGATTAAACCAATTTTCATTTCACTTTATCACCCTCAATCTAACGCTTCAGAGAAATGGATGAAGGAAATCAATAAATTGTGTCGACTTTATTGTGATCAGAATCACAGAGCGTGGGATTAGCATCTTTATATTTTTCAAAACATTCTGAATGAACATCCTATTGATTCAACTTCTTTACTGCCTATATTGATATTAAAAAATAAAGCACCGTCAAATCGCATTTCTGAAATAGTTCCTTTTCCGTCTACACAGAAACTGCGGCATTCTGAAGTGGGATTAGCATCTTCATATTTTTCAAAACATTCTGAATGAACATCCTATTGATTCAACTTCTTTGCTGCCTATATTGAAATTGATATTAAAAAATAAAGCACCGTCAAATCGCATTTCTGAAATAGTTCCTTTTCCGTCTACACGGAAACTGCGGCATTCTGAAGTTGTCAACCTGGCTCTACAAAATATTGCGTCTGCGGCTGCTAGAAGAGAGAAATCAGCTAAGCGTCCTGGTCGTTTAAAAACCTTGCCAGTTCGTCAAAAGGTGTTAATTAAGTCTCATCGTTTGTCTCACAAAGGAAAGGGCTTGTGTCGCAAATTTTTTCTGGTTTATAACGGTCCATATAGAGTTCGCAAAATTATTCATGATAACACTGTTGAAGTAGAAACTTAAATCTCGACGCTCCAAGGGAATACATCATATATCGAACGTTAAAATTTTTGTGGAATGACATACTTTTGAGAAACTAACAGTTATACGTAAACACACGGAGAGTACATGGATACCGCGCTGTGTACCGGCGGCGGCACATACTCAAAGCAACAGTCAAGTCTGCAAGGCGCACAAGACAGTCGTTGGCCGCAAACAATTACTTCCTACGTCACGCATACCTACAGCTGATCGAGCGCTCAGTGCGAATGTACTGACTTCCGTAAACAAATACACAGTCTAATATTTCCGAATAAATTCAGTATAAAGCTATAGTGACTTGATAAATTATGTTATTAGCGTTCAGTATTTTTCAGGATACGGTTGTATAAAATGTTTAAGACCTTCAGGTAAATTCTGTGTGCGTCCGACGTTAAGAGGACTTGCTATCGAGAAATTTTCAGGAAGAATGTAATTTCGAAGAAGAAACTAATAAACTAAAAAGGTAAGTATTAATTGAGTTTATTTTTCAGGTAACATATTTCCATTTAGGTACGTACTTTAGACGTAATTTGCTGCTCGCGATTACGTGCTAAATTTTATGTTCTATGAATTTACTTGTGAAGCGACGTGCTTGCGTACATTAACTGATTTTGACAATTATTGATTAATGAACAGGGTTGTTACTTGTGTATATTATGCATCGCTTGGCTGTTATGCATTTTCACTGCTCTCACTTTTTTTATTATGTGTCTGCTGTGCTTATTTATTTAAAGTATAATTGTCACCTGATTAATTGTACTGATATCGTTATTTATGTAAGTCATACTTTGTGATTTATCTGCTTGCGCCTTCATGTTTACTTATTAAGATTACATATGAACTTTTATTTGCTTATGCTGATATGATGCTAATGACCTGTTTATTATGTAAGATACATATTTGCTGCTTTGCGTATGGATTGCATATTTATACATTTATGTTTGTTGTCATAACTACTCTTTAATTTGGTATGCAGAAATGCTGATATGCGGTGTACGAACATGGAGTTTAGGTCACACTATGGTATTAATTATAGATTGTTCGCTTGGCAGAGCCTCGTTGTAGGAATTGTGCTGCATCCACTTGTTGACATTCTGTTCTCCAGTGGTATATTGTCTCGCTATTGCATGTTTTGCTTACGCTCAGTGCCTTATATTTTTAAGAAAAGAAAATGAACTACAATAATGCTACGAACGATATTAGTACAAGAAACCTCATTGAAGTCACATGAGCTGGAGGTTTTATGGAAGCCGTATAAATTTATGCTAATAGAAAGGAAGCTAACGACATGAAATACCAACACTAGGTTTAGACCATTGACAGTTATTACACTGCATTCTTCGTGAGCAACTGAATTAGTAAGTGACACTTGACACAAGAAATACTCCACATGTTTGCTTCTGTTTTGCCATGATTCTTGAAGTGGTGTACACACTGTGAAATATTACGATTTATTCACTCAAAGTCTTATGTGATCTTTCATACTACGTACTCGCACCTACTTACTGAAAGTTATTCAAACTGAAGGCTGTTAGAGGTCATGTATGCGTTTCTTTTATTTTATGATGGACAAGGTAACGAAAATGTATTTTATAATTCATAATGAGTAGAAGATTTGGCTCAGGTGGACTACACAGAGGTTGTGTGTGGACACTGTGTCCTCGGATTGCATGGGATGATAAATTGAAGTTTGCACTAGGATTTTATCTCTACTTGTTCGAGGAGACTGACTAGAGGAAAGAGTTGTTATGGAAGTGAAATGATATTGGTGATAAGGTTTATATGTATCGACAGTACTGAAGAGGTATTATTGAGGTGTTGAGATTGTGTGAAGTTGATGATTATTGGAGTTTTGGTGGATAAGAGGTAAAGTAAGTGAGGAGCATATTTTTTTTTGTTGGTTTATATGGAACAAGGAGGATGAAGATGGCAGGCTAGAACACTCAAGTGGAAAGAAGATTGTCTACACACACACTTTGTTAAATCAATAAGCAGTATATACTTTTTTTTGGAGAGAGGAAGCATTTGCTTATCTTGGCACACTGACAGTTGTTCAGCAATCGTACATTTGATTTGGCTTGGCAAACATTGGTCTTGACATGATGACTATGGCGTTGACTACCTATTATTGACTGTTATACATTGCTGCCACTACTACTTGATACACAAGTTGAACATAAAATTTTGGACAGAATTGCATTTACACAGTTAACACTGTTCAATTACACAGTAGTACTTAAATGTGGATGAAAGATGAGTGAGTGTGTGTTTTGTGTGTTTTCCTTTCCTAATCCCAAATAATTGGTGCCGACCTATCTCCTAAATATTATTTTACTTATTTGTTGTGGCTTGCACTGACACCCATAAATATTATAGGTTTACTGTTATCTGTGCATTGCAATAGTTAATATTACAATTATCTGATATCAATTGTGTGTTTATTATAATTTGTATGTATAGTGTAAGAGCATTGATAATAATTTTGTAAAAGCAATTGTGTGTGCCTTCAAACTGTTGTTCGTGCTTGCACCTAATCAACATTGCTGGATGCCACTTGGAAATGTTTGATTTCTGCTGATGAACTCTGGTGAACTGTCTAATTAGTGATAGAGAATATTATGGACTGTTACCTGCACTTGTTCAACATGATTGTTGCCACTTGGAAATGTTTAATTTCTGCTAATGAACTCTGATGAACTGTCTGATTAGTGATAATGAATATTATGGACTGTTACCTGCACTTCTTCAACATAATGGGTGCCACTTGGAAATGTTTAATTTCTGCTAATGAACTCCGATGAACTGTCTGATTAGTGATAGTGAATATTATGGACTGTTACCTGCACCCATTCAACATCGCTGGGTGCCACTGCTGGAACTGCTTCTACTGACGTAATGTCACTTGTTGGTGTCTGCACCTGTTCAACAATGCTGGGTGCCACTGATGGACTGCTTCTACTGAAATGATGTCACTTGTTGGTGTCTGCACATGCTCAACATTACTGGGTGCCACTGATTGAACTGCTTATACTGAAATGATGTCACTTGTTGCTGTCTGCACCTGCTTAACATTGGTGGGTGCCACTGATGGACTGCTTCTACTGAAATGATGTCACTTGTTGGTGTCTGCACCTGCTCAACATTGCTGGGTGTCACTGATGGAACTGCTTGTACTGACATAATGCCACTTGTTGGTGTCTGCACCTGTCAACATTACTGGGTGCAATGATGGACTGCTTCTACTGAAATAATGTCACTTGTTGGTGTCTGCACCTGCTCAACAATGCTGGGTGCCACTGATGGACTGCTTCTACTGAAATAATGTCACTTGTCGGTGTCTGCACCTGTCAACATTACTGGGTGACACTAATGGATCTGATACTGAAATGATGTTACTTGTTGCTGTCTGCACCTGCTCAACATTGCTGGGTCCCACTGTTGGAAATGCTCAACCAGTGATGAGATGTCACTTGTTGCTGTCTGCACCTGTCAACATTACTGGGTGTCACTAATGGAACTGCTTCTACGGAAATGATGTCACTTGTTGCTGTCTGCACCTGTTCAACATTGCTGGGTGCCACTGATGGAACTGCTTCTACTGAAATAATGTTACTTCTTGCTGTCTGCACCTGTTAAAACATTGCTGGGTGCCACTGATGGACTGCTTCTACTGAAATGATGTCACTTGTTGGTGTGTGCACCTGCTCAACATTACGGGGTGCCACTGATGGACTGCTTCTACTGAAATAATGTCACTTATTGGTGTCTGCACCTGTTCAACATTACTGGGTGCCACTGATGGACTGCTTCTACTGAAATGATGTCACTTGTTGGTGTCTGCACCTGTTCAACATTACTGGGTGCCACTAATGGACTGCTTCTACTGAGATAATGTCACTTGTTGGTGTCTGCGCCTGCTCGCCATTTTTGGGTGCCACTGCTGAAGCTGTTTAAATACTACTGATGAAATGTTATGAGATTGCTATTTGCACCTGTTGATCATTGCTGGGTGCTACTGTTGAAACTGTCAATTACTCTGAGGAGCTCTACTTGTTTATTGAAAGGATTTTATGTGAATATTTGTATAAACTGATTTTTTGTGTGTTTACTGTTTATCAGATGTTATGAGACTCTTACCTGCACCTATTCGTCATTGCTGACGCTATTGATTGAATTGTTTAACCATATGATACTTGTGTAAACTATTATGTAAAATCATATGTATGAAAGCATTTGTATTCCTTACTGTATTTTATGTATTAGGTTATTGAAGGGTCAGTGCAAAGCCAAAATTTATTTAGTTATGTGATATTTACTTATTAATATTACTTTTTAATTTTTGTCTGTATTATTTGAACGAATTTGGTGGTATTTTCACCACCAATGCTGGCAAAAATACCATCAAATTCTAGCCCGTGGAGGAGGGGCATATGAAAGGTGGCTACAC
This sequence comes from Schistocerca piceifrons, assembly GCF_021461385.2. NCBI lineage: Eukaryota > Metazoa > Arthropoda > Insecta > Orthoptera > Acrididae > Schistocerca > Schistocerca piceifrons. The sequence goes on along the minus strand of NC_060142.1, from coordinate 184,292,939 downwards.
TGAGTCACAGCGCCAGAGATTGCGCCAAAGAGTATTATTCAGCCGCCTCCACTGGCAGTGCTTGTTGAGAAGTCGTAGTGGAGAGTGCTTGTTGAGATGTGGTGGTGGAGAGTGCTTGTTGAGATGTGGTGGTGGAGAGTGCTTGTCGAGAAGTCGTGGTGGAGAGTGCTTATTGAGAAGTGGGCAGTAGGAGTTCCGATGTAGCCGTGACTAGTTGTGAGCATGTTGTATGCAGTTGTTCTGATGGGCTAGACAGCCGATGCTGTTCGATTGCGGATGTTGTAATGATCAGAGTGTATGTTTCGTCAATATATATGAAGGTAACAAATTTTTTTATTTTTATTTCAAATGTCTTAAACAATAATGCCTCTTGGGCACAGGTTCAGTCAACAAAGCATCTGGCTTGTGTTCATGTATTAGAGTGTAATTCTGGTTTCTATGTGCAAGTACAGTATTTCAGTTTTATTTAATTAATTCAATGTAAATGGTATTTAAAATATCTTGTCTTTTTGAGGAAGAACCGTGCCAGATGTGTACGTTGAATCACACTTCCACACACAGAACAGCTACACTAGTGCCTTGTTGTTTCGTAGCTTTCATAGTTGCTGGGGACTTAGTTAATTAACTGTGTTAACGGAAATTTTCTTTCATTATTTGTTGTTATTCTATGCAGTCAGATTGCGTACTAATACCAGTCAGGGCCAACCGGTTACGAGACAGCGTAACCGTACAGTCAGCTACTAAAATTAAAATTATTTGCATACTATTTAATTAAGCCCCCATGCACTTCATTGGACTGTTCTTCCTCATCCAATCTACAGCTCGGATCTCGCACCTTCCGATTTACATTTGTTTGGACCAATGAAGGACGCACTCCTCGGAATGCAGTACGTGGATGATGCGGAGGTTATTGATGCAGCAGGTCGTTGGCCTCTATGCTGACCATTACAGTGCTACAAGGCGTGCATACAGTCCCTCCCAGTAAGGTGGCGTAGGGCAGTCTCACTGAAAGGAGATTGTGTTGAGATATAGGTTTTATGAGCGAAAAGACTGGGTAATAATATGGTGTATTTGAATCCTGAATAAAAACAAACTACTTTCAGAAAAAAAAGTGTCGCATTACTCGTTGAACGCCCCTTGTACAATTTACGTTGTCAACTGTTTGCTTAGTAGGGATTTTCCAAGAATGTACGTCGTATCCAATTATATAACAAACAGTGACTGTCACTTCACTGACTGTAAGTAGAGGGGGCAATATTCACACAGAGTCTTAACAGAAGTTCCGCAGTCTTGGTCTCCCTAGGATGCCGGACTGCTACGCCCTCCAGCTTCACCCAATGACTGTCAGCGTACGTAACGCCATGTCCCCTTACTCCAATCGCCTCGGCTAGCACCATGGCAGCCAACTCGGAGGCTACTCCTAATTTTCATCTTTAGGAATTCTATGGAGGTACACAACACTACTTAATAGAGAGACCTTAAAACCTGTTGCCCAACATTTCCCAAGAAGGATAACGGTAAAGATAGTGGTGTTTCATAGGGTTTAGGCAGCATGAGAAAGTCGTAGAAGACGCCGTGTCATCTGAAATAGGAATTATTACAGGACATACGGTGTATGTCATGAAACGGTTTTCCAACATTACTGAGAGTGCGTTCATTTTCCCCCTGTAGCACTATTGTTACGAGGCTACGAAAAATTTCCGGCATTCCTAACGAACGTAGAACCACAACGTAAGGCATGGAAATGCTATTCTTATTGCCGCTGAATGTCTGTTATTAGCATCGAATCGTATGCCTCATTTGTAACGATAAGGATTCCGCCTGCCGGAGTGGCCGTGCGGTTCTAGGCGCTACAGTCTGGAGCTGAGCGACCGCTACGGTCGCAGGTTCGAATCCTGCCTCGGGCATGGATGTGTGTGTTGTCCTTAGGTTAGTTAGGTTTACTTAGTTCTAAGTTCTAGGCGACTGATGACCTCAGAAGTTAAGTCTCATAGTGCTCAGAGCCATTTGATAAGGATTCCTGTTTCATCAACGGACACGGCGTTGCCTATGATACGTATGCTTATCGCTATCAACATTTCTCAAGAAACCTGTCGACTTCGAAAACTTTTATTAAGACTTGTCGAACTTCTCCTCTGCAAGTAACGTGCGTCATAGCCTGCTATTGGAGACCTCCTTGCGTCTCCATAAATGCGGCCGCATTTCGCCGAGCGGAATGTAGTGTCTGCCCTCGGTAAGCTCATTGCTCTTCGGGGGGTACATCTGCCAAGTCAGCGAAGTGCAGACCGCACTTTAAATTGAATATGTTGAAAAATAACTGTGTGAGGAGGGAGCAGCGTGAAATTGCTCCCGGAGACAGTTAGCCGCTTCCATTCCCGAGCTCCTTCGCAGCCAAAAGCCTGCTCTGCGAGGGAAGATATATGCACTTTGGAGCAGTTAATGGAAATGTTTTAAAAATGCTGGAAACATTCACACTAGTTAGCTACGGGTTTTCTCCTGAAATCTACATTGCGAGACGTCTACCGGACCCGGCCACGTATTTCGGACCCGCCTAGTAAATTGAAGACCGATTTACCAGTTAGCTCTCACAGTCTTCCGAAAGCTCGCGACAGCATCACCTTTGAAGGGGGAAGAAAGGAATGCTTATTAGAAGTGTACTAATATGGGAAATAAATTCACTAATTAAAGTAGGATTATTGTGTATTTTTGCGAATAACACAGTCTAGCTTGCTTCATACATTATTTTTATATATTGCAATATTTAGACTATTGCCGCAAATTTGACGCTTACAAGGTCTATTTTTCAGTCACACACTGACTGAAATAACTTTCTTATTGACCTACTGCAGTGGCGGCGGTCACGACGGTGGCGAGCAGCAAGCCACATACCTGCAAAACAGTGAACGCAGTGAGCACGTGGAGTCCGAGAAAAAACTGCGACTGAGTCGCGGCTGGCCGCTGAAACGTCAGTCACCAAGTTATTTTAATTGGAGGATTAGTGCGTTCTGTCGAGCCGTCACAGACGAGCAGAGAGCAGTTAACGGTTTGCAATCAAAGTCGTTTTTGTTTCTTGAAACTGTGTTCTAAGACGCTCTGTCATTTTGATTGCAAGGTTGAGTTCAGGATGTGTAAACGAAACAGGAGACAGTTTCATATTAGGTGAGCCATAATTAGGGACTTACCATTATTTTATAGTAGACTGATCGAAATTAAGGTCGGAACTCAGTTTTGCTGTCGGGGTAGGCTTATTTCGGATATTGGCGTTCCCCTTTTTCAACGTATTACTGTGGAATATTTAGTATTAATGATTAAAGGAGATCGAAATTATTAATGTCATTGTGTAAGGAAGTCAGTGTGGCCGAGCGGTTGTAGGCGCTTCGGTCTGGAACAGCGCGACCGCTGCGGTCGCAGGTTCGAATCCTGCCTCGGGCATGGATGTGTGTGACGTCCTTAAGTTAGTTGGTTTAAGTAGTTCTAAGTTCTAGGGGACTGATGGCCTCAGATGTTAAGTCCCATGGTGCTCAGAACCATTTGAACCATTTTGTGTAAGGAAGTCAACAGCAAGCGAAAATGTTATTCCCGGGTGGGTGACATAGTGTCATGACAACAAAACGCCACTTTAGACATAGCATGTGTCGTTTCGTCTCGGTCGATTTAGGGAATCAGCTGGCAACCGTTAGCACTGAACCGATCTTGCGTCACTAATTCATGATGGTCTCAGTCAACGGCCTTATTGATTTTCTAGGAAGAGCAACCTTTATCTGTGATTTAATCACTACCAAGTGTTACACTTTAAAATACCATAAGAAATGTTCACTTTACAGTCACTAGCGAGCGAAGATGTTATGTAACCTTAGCACATTTTCGTAATGGTCTGTGTAATATCGTATACCACATACTGCTTACATTTCTTATATTGCGACTTCCTGCAATATAGTTCTATGAGACCCAGTTGACCACATCTATAAAGGGCAATCGTTTTACAAGTACTACATGTCAGAACAAAAACATGGTAATTACAGTGAATGATCTGCATCTACATCTACATTTATACTCCGCAAGCCACGCAACGGTGTGTGGCGGAAGGCACTTTACGTGCCACTGTCATTATCTCCATTTCCAGTTCCAGTCGCCTATGATTCGCGGGAAGTACGACTGCCGGAAAGCCTCCGTGCGCGCTCGAATCTCTCTAATTTTACATTCGTGATCTCCTCGGGAGATATAAATAGGGGGAAGCAATAAAGTCGATACCTCATCCAGAAACGCACCCTCTCGAAACCTGGACAGCAAGCTACACCGCGATGCAGAGCGCCTCTGTTGCAGAGTCTGCCACTTGAGTTTGCTAAACATCTCCGTAACGCTATCGCGCTTACCAAATAACCCTGTGACGAAACACGCAGCTCTTCTTTGGATCTTCTCTATCTCCTCCGTCAACCCGACCTGGTACAGATCCCACACTGATGAGCAATACTCAAGTATAGGTCGAACGAGTGTTTTGTAAGCCACCTCCTTTGTTGATCGACTACATTTTCTAAGGACTCCCCCAATGAATCTCAGTCTGGCACCCACCTTACCAACAATTAATTTTATATGATCACTCCACCTCAAATCGTTCAGTACGCATACTCCCAGATATTTTACCGAAGTAACTGCTACCAGTGTTTGTTCCGCTATCATATAATCATACAATAAAGGATCCTTCTTTCTATGTATTCGCAATACAGTACATTTGTCTACGTTAAGGGTCAGTAGCCACTCCCTGCACCAAGTGCCTATCCGCTGCAGATCTTCCTGGAATTCGCTGCAATTTTCTAATGCTGCAACTTCTCTGTATACTACAGCATCATCCGGGAATAGCCGCATGGAACTTCCGACAATATCTACTAGGTCATTCATATACAGGGTGTTACAAAAAGGTACGGCCAAACTTTCAGGAAACATTCCTCACACACAAATAAAGAAAAGATGTTATGTGGACATGTGTCCGGAAACGCTTAATTTCCATGTTAGAGCTCATTTTAGTTTCGTTCTTCCACCTACGCTCAAAGGAGCACGTTATCATCATTTCATACGGGATACTCTCCCTGTGCAGCTAGAACATGTGTCTTTACAAGTACGGCACAACATGTGGTTTATACATGATGGAGCTCCTGCACATGTCAGTCGAAGTGTTCGTACGCTTCTCAACAACAGATTCGGTGACCGATGGATTGGTAGAGGCGGACCAATTCCATGGCCTCCACGCTCGCCTGACCTCAACCCTCTTGACTTTCATTTATGGGGGCATTTGAAAGCTCTTGTCTACGCAACCCCGGTACCAAATGTAGAGACTCTTCGTGCTCGTATTGTGGACGGCTGTGATACAATACGCCATTCTCCAGGGCGGCATCAGCGCATCAGGGATTCCATGCGACGGAGGGTGGATGCATGTATCCTCGCTAACGGAGGACTTTTTGAACATTTCCTGAAACAAAGTGTTTGAAGTCACGCTGGTACGTTCTGTTGGTGTGTGTTTCCATTCCGATGATTTATGTGATTTGAAGAGAAGTAATAAAATGAGCTCTAATATGGAAAGTAAGCGTTTCCGGACACATGTCCACATAACATATTTTCTTTCTTTGTGTGTGAGGAATGTTTCCTGGATGTTTGGCCGTTCCTTTTTGTAATACCCTGTATATTGTGAAAAGCAATGGTCCCACAACACTCCCCTGTGGCACGCCAGAGGTTACTTTAACGTCTGTAGACGTCTCTCCATTGATAACAACATCCTACATTCTGTTTGCTAAAAACTCTTCAATCCAGCCAAGCAGCTGGTCTGATATTCCGTAGGCTCTTACTTTGTTTATCAAGCGACAGTGCGGAACTGTATCGAACGTCTTCCGGAAGTCAAGGAAAATGGCATGTAGGAGCCTGTGTGTAATATATTCTGGGTTTCATGAACAAATAAAGCGATCGCTGTTTACGGAATCCATATTGATTCCTATAGAGTAAATTCTGGGTTTCCAGAATGATACGCGAGCAAAAAACATGCTCTAAAATTCTACAACAGATCGATGTCAGTAATATAGGCCTATAGTTTTGCGCATCTGCTCGACGACCCTTCTTGAAGACTGGGACTATCTGTGCTCTTTTTCAAAAATTTGGAACCTTCCGTTCCTCTAGAGACTTACGGTACATGGCTGTTAGAAGAAAGGCGAGTTCTTTCGCTTACTCTGTGTAGAATCGATTTCGTATCACGTCGGGTCAAGTAGACTTTCCTCTGCTTAGTGATTTCAGTTGCTTTTCTATTCCATGGACACTTATTTCGATGTCAGTCATTTTTCCGTTTGTGCGAAGATTTACAGAAGGAACTGCAGTGCGGTCTTTCTCTGTGAAACAGCTTTGGAAAAAGGTATTTAGTATTTCAGCTTTTCGCGTGTCATCCTCTGTTTCAATGCCATCATCATCCCAGAGTGCAGAGTGTCTGGATATGCTGTTTCGATCCTCTTACTGATTTAACGTAAGACCAGAACTTCCTAGGATTTTCTGTCAAATCGGTACATAGAATTTTACTTTCCAATTCACTGAACGCTTCACGCATAGCCCTCCTTACGCTGTCTTTGACATCGTTTAGCTTCTGTTTGTCTGAGAGGTTTTGGCTGCGTTTAAACTTGCAGTGTAGCTCTCTTTGCTTTCGCAGTAGTTTCCTAACTTTTTTGTTGAACCATGGTGGGCTTTTCCCGTCCCTCACAGTTTTAATGGACACGTACCTGTCTAAAACGCATTTTACGATTGCCTTGAACTTTTTCCATAAACACTCAACATTGTCAGTGTCGGAACAGAAATTTTCGTTTTGATTTCTTAGGTAGTCTGAAATCTGACTCATATTACTCTTGCTAAACAGATAGACCTTCCTCCCTTTTTTTATATTCCTATTTAGTTCCATATTCAGAGATGCTGCAACGGCCTTATGGTCACTGATTCCATTTTCTGCGCTTACAGAGTCGAAAAGTTCGGGTCTGTTTGTTATGAGTAGGTCCAAGATGTTATCCCCACGAGTTGGTTCTCTGTTTAATTCCTCGAGGTAATTTTAGGATGGTTCACTCAGTATAATGTCACTCGATGCTCTGTCCCTACCACCCGTCCTAAACGTCTGAGTGTCCCAGTCTATATCTGGTAGACTGAAATCTCTTAGTTGTTCTGCCACTAATGCTGCTGAGTCGGGAGGTCGGTAAAAGGAGCCAATTATTAACCTAGCTCGGTTGTTGAGTGAAACCTCCTTCCATAATAATTCACAGGAACTACCCACTTCTATTTTACTACAGGATAAACTACTACTAACGGCGACAAACACGCCACCACCGGTTGCATGCAATCTATCCTTTCTAAACGCCGTCTGTGACTTTGTAAAAATTTCGGCTGAATTTATTTCTGTCTTCAGCCAACTTCCCGTACCTTTAACGATTTCAGCTTCGGTGCTTTCTATCAGCACTTGAAGTTCCGATACTTTACCAACGCAGCTTCGATAGTTTACAATTACAATACCGATTGCTGCTCGTTTCCCAAATGTCCTGACTTTGCCCCGCACCCTTTGAGGCTGTTGCCCTTTCTGTACTTGCCCGAGGCCATCTAACCTAAAAAACCGCCCTGTCAACGCCACACAACCCTGCTACCCGTGTAGCCGCATTCTAATGGACTCCTGACCTATCCAGCGGAACCCGAAACCCCACCACCCTATGGCGCAAGTAGAGGAATCAGCAGCCCACACGGTCGCAGAACCGTCTCAGCCTCTGATTCAGACCCTCCACTCAGCTCTGTACCAAAGGTCCGCAGTCAGTCCTGTCCACAATGCTGCAGATGGTGAGCTCTGCTTTCATTCCGCTAGCGAGACTGGCAGTCTCTGCCAAATCAGATAGCCGCCGGAAGCCAGAGAGGATTATTTCAGAATGATACAGATAATATTTAATTCCTACAAATCATCGGGCAGCTGTAACGATTGTTAACCCGAAAGCCACAAGAGCTTCGTCATCTGGATATGTGACAGCAAGGGCTTTTTACAGTACTCGTCTGCGTGATGTTTGCTTCCAAGAAGAGATAGGAGTGTTACGCCTTTCGAGCAGACACATCGCTGTGTGCATTCAATGTGCACCATCCCATTCCTGTTGTGCTGTGTGTCAGGATTCTGCTTTAGCTTTAGTAAGAGCACTTGCATCACAATAAATTTAGTATCAACGAATAGCTTTGACATATAAACTGGAAATTAATATAATATTTTCATATTTTTAGCTTTGAAAAGTGACTCACTGTTGTTAAAAGAATGACACTCTTTTTTTTATACTATATTTTCATATTTTTAGCTTTGAATAGTGACTCACTATTGTTAAAAGAATGTCATTCTTTTTTTATACTACCAGATTTAGGTATAACATACTTATTTAACTCTTACAAGTGCCACTTAAGGTAAAAATTTGCACCTCTGTCGTACATTTCTTTCCAATACCTAGCCTGACGCTTTAGAAAACGTTCCACTTGCTACGAAAATAAGCGTGGAAGTCAAAGGTACAGAATTGAATTATTGTATGTGGCACAACTTGCAATCTAGAGCAGTGTAACTATTTTGTTTCTTGTAACTAATTGGATAAAGACGATATTACCGTATCCATGTTATTTGTGTCATCAACGAAACCAAGTAGATATTACGTTTGTAATAAGTTCATGTTAAGTATTAATGTTTGAATAAAGGTAACAGTATGAGAAAGAGAGATAAAAGCTACCTCAATTTTGAGGTGTAAACTGCATAGATTTTAATGCTTTAATTGATGGAAAAAGAAGTTGGGTGCGAGCAGCGGCGATTCTGCATATCCGCTCCCCACAGCATTTCCTCGTTCCACTGAGCTAATGTGACATTTCCGGCAGAGCGCAGAGTTCATGCTACCTGCTGTTGACCACACTGCACGCTGTTACAGCCTTGTCAGAGCCTCGTTTTTTAAATCTTTCTCTATTAAGCCTATAGGTGAGAGTTGTTTTTTCTAGATACATTCTTCTCTTGAACTGGGATGAGGAAACGCATGCCGACCACCAAGTGCGACATTTTAACTTCACCCTGCATAGTGCCCGATGGAGCCCTCTTGTTAAACCTTTCTAGTCTATTCGTGCGAGGTATATCCGTTACGCCAGCCGAATACATAAATATAGGGTGAAAAGTATTTAAACAAACTCTGGGAGGTTGTAGGGGACACCAAAACAAATATTTTTCCCTCAGGTGATTTTTTCCTGTGAGGTGTATTTAAACCGGTAGAGGAAGATTTCTCTTGCGGCAGATTAATTAAACCAACAAACACTTTCCCATTTTGTATGACCAAGAGACAACACATTAACACAACCCAATTTCAATTACAGTAGATTTTCAAAAATGCCTCCATTGACACGTAAACAAAGGTTACACCGTCGGATCATGTTCTGTCTGACACGGGCAAAAACCCCAGGAGTATCCTGAATTGTTCCTGCTGCTGCTACTATCCGGGCAACCAGATCCTCTTCTGATGCAACACGAGTTGCGTAAACAAGGTTGCGAGCAGGCCATGGTACAGGACCACCTCTGCCAATCCACATTTCTGGGAACCGTCGATCCAGGAATCGACGCACACGACGACCGAAATGTGCCGGCGCCCCGTCATGTTGGACCCACATGCTTTGTCTTGTAGGGAGCGGGACGTCCTCCAGCAATTCTGGCAATGCTCTGACGAGAAAATTGTGATAGTGCCTGCCATTTAATGGCCTAGGTAGCAGATATGGCCCAATTAAACAGTCCCGATCAACACCAACCCACACATTAACGAAGAACCGCTCTTGATGAGCGCTAGTAACCGTGCCATGTGGGTTATCCTCACTCCAAACATGCGAATTGTGCATGTGGAAGACTCCATCAAGCCGAAACTTTGCTTCATCGGCAAACAACACAGAGGATGGAAATGCAGGATGCACTTCACACTGTTCCAGATATCACTGCGAAAACTGTGCTCTGGGTGGATAATCAACTGGTTCCAGGTTGTCGACACGCTGTAAGTGAAATGGACGTAACAATTTTTCTCGAATGACTCTTCTTATATTTGTCTGCTTCGTCTCCATGTTACGTGCAATTGCACAAGTGCTGATTGAAGGATCCCGCTCCACATGCTGCAAGACAGCTTCCTCAAATTGCAGCGTTCTTACCGAGCGACGGCGTACCTGTCCAGGTAATCTGCTAAATGACCCAGTCTCACTCAGACGTTGTTACACAGCAGCAAAGGTCGTATGATGCGGGATACGGCGATTAGGATATTGTTGTTGATAAACCCGCTGTGCAGCTCGTCCGTTGTGGTGCGCTACATAGTACGCACCAACCGTACCCTGTACTCACGCCAGGTGTATCGCTCCATTAGTAAACAGAGACAATGCACTACTACACTGGTGGACAGCAGTTGCCTACAACTGAAGAAGGTAATACGCCCTATAACAACTGAAGATCGTAATACGGCCTCTAACAACTGAAGAGCGTAATACGACGTCCACCGGTTTGAATAATCCTCATAGGAAAAAATTACATTAGGGAAAAATATTTGTTTTGATGTCCACTACAACCTCCCAGAGTTTGTCGGTTTAAATACTTTTCACCTGTATGTACGCCAGAAACCAGACACGGATTGACATAGGACAGGAAACTACTCGGACACTAACGTGTGATGTAATAAATGGGCTTACACTGTGACGGTACCAGCTTAGGACATGCCTGACCACAAACCAACGCATGGCGGAGAGTCACGGGCTGTCGCCTGATGTAGTAGCTGCTCAAACGCTAGACAGATGACGTGCGGCGGCTGCTGGCCACCACCTCAACATGTCTATAGCCGGCGACTCCGGCTGGCGGCGAGACGCCTGCCGCTACAGCTACTGGCGCTACAGCTAGTGGCGCGGCGGCGGTGGCGCCACTACAGTGCGGGTCCGCAGAACACGGGTCGGCACTCGGCCGGCGACCGCAGCGGCCGCAGGCGTCGGTGGCGCCAGCGCCGCCGTCATCAGCGGCGCGTGTCAGCTGATGGGCTCGGCCCGCCGACAGGTGGCCGTGTGGTCCGCTGCGGTCGGCCGCGGCGCCTACACACACCGGCCCGGAATGTAACAGTGCCACCCTCTGTCCTTCCGTACGGCTCTGGAACACGCCGACGGAAACGATAATTGCTACTCATGAAGCGCAAGTCTGATATTTATCAAACTTTGCGGAGACATTCGTCACATTACTGATGCAGGACGATTTAACTTTCTTGAAAGACGTCATAGTCGCCGTTGACTGTATAAAATATTTATTGTTACTATTACTATTTCGGCCTTATGGCCATTTTCAAGTATCACTGCAAAGTTACCTAAACACAAAAATACAAAAGTAAAACACAGGGTATATATACATAATTAAGCAAACACTTCATGAAGGAAGCAGCTCAGTTATAAAAATTGGAGATAAATGTACATTACTGATATTCTGTCAGAATATAAGGCTATCGGACACGAGTACATGTCGTCATCAAAATGCAGCCTTTTGCCTGTAATACGTTGTTGAATATACACTCCTGGAAATTGAAATAAGAACACCGTGAATTCATTGTCCCAGGAAGGGGAAACTTTATTGACACATTCCTGGGGTCAGATACATCACATGATCACACTGACAGAACCACAGGCACATAGACACAGGCAACAGAGCATGCACAATGTCGGCACTAGTACAGTGTATATCCACCTTTCGCAGCAATGCAGGCTGCTATTCTCCCATGGAGACGATCGTAGAGATGCTGGATGTAGTCCTGTGGAACGGCTTGCCATGCCATTTCCACCTGGCGCCTCAGTTGGACCAGCGTTCGTGCTGGACGTGCAGACCGCGTGAGACGACGCTTCATCCAGTCCCAAACATGCTCAATGGGGGACAGATCCGGAGATCTTGCTGGCCAGGGTAGCTGACTTACACCTTCTAGAGCACGTTGGGTGGCACGGGACTCATGCGGATGTGCATTGTCCTGTTGGAACAGCAAGTTCCCTTGCCGGTCTAGGAATGGTAGAACGATGGGTTCGATGACGGTTTGGATGTACCGTGCACTATTCAGTGTCCCCTCGACGATCACCAGTGGTGTACGGCCAGTGTAGGAGATCTCTCCCCACACCATGATGCCGGGTGTTGGCCCTGTGTGCCTCGGTCGTATGCAGTCCTGATTGTGGCGCTCACCTGCACGGCGCCAAACACGCATACGACCATCATTGGCACCAAGGCAGAAGCGACTCTCATCGCTGAAGACGACACGTCTCCATTCGTCCCTCCATTCACGCCTGTCGCGACACCACTGGAGGCGGGCTGCACGATGTTGGGGCGTGAGCGGAAGACGGCCTAACGGTGTGCGGGACCGTAGCCCAGCTTCATGGAGACGGTTGCGAATGGTCCTCGCCCATACCCCAGGAGCAACAGTGTCCCTAATTTGCTGGGAAGTGGCGGTGCGGTCCCCTACGGCACTGCGTAGGATCCTACGGTCTTGGCGTGCATCCGTGCGTCGCTGCGGTCCGGTCCCAGGTCGACGGGCACGTGCACCTTCCGCCGACCACTGGCGACAACATCGATGTACTGTGGAGACCTCACGCCCCACGTGTTGAGCAATTCGGCGGTACGTCCACCCGGCCTCCCGCATGCCCACTATACGCCCTCGCTCAAAGTCCGTCAACTGCACATACGGTTCACGTCCACGCTGTCGCGGCATGCTACCAGTGTTAAAGACTGCGATGGAGCTCCGTATGCCTCGGCAAACTGGCTGACACTGACGGCGGCGGTGCACAAATGCTGCGCAGCTAGCGCCATTCGACGGCCAACACCGCGGTTCCTGGTGTGTCCGCTGTGCCGTGCGTGTGATCATTGCTTGTACAGCCCTCTCGCAGTGTCCGGAGCAAGTATGGTGGATCTGACACACCGGTGTCAATGTGTTCTTTTTTCCATTTCCAGGAGTGTATACTGAACTGTCGATGTTACCATCGTTGTAATAATCTATCACAAAAACAAGTTCAGGTTGTAATAGTTCTTTATTTACGTGACCATTACGGCACTCCAGCCCCAGTTCTCGATACCAGTAATATCGAACTACTTTTCTGCGAAGTAACAGACATATTTTTGTGAAAATATTCACATTTGGTTTGATTAATGTATAGGTACTCCGATGTATCGATATATTACAGTGATATGGTTCTTGTGTGTATGCAATTCTGTGAGACTCTCTCAATCTTTGATTTACTTGTAACCGTTTTGGTGTAAATTCACACAGAGCAGTCTTTGTTTCACTTTGCAGAAGTTATGTTGTTATTTCGCTTTGTAAAAGAAAAGTCAAGTCTTGTGTTTGGTTAAAGTGGATATTAAATATGTGAAGATTTACACTAAACTGTTTTCTTGATGATATGTGACAATTAAGAAGAAGTATATGTGAATTCACAAGAAGTTTATTAAAAATGTGGATCGTGAACCCCAAGTCAAAAATTAATTCTATCATGCCATTGTTCCGATCTGGGATTGTCTGATCATTAAGAATTTCCTGAAAAACGCATTTCTTAGGTCTTCAAATATTGCTAAAATACGGACTCGGAACTTCTAGCAGCCAAAGTGGAATCACCCTAGAATCAACAAGATGAGCCATAACGACTTCGACAAAATGTACGTGGGAATCCATTGCAGATAAGTGCCATATTAATGGCTTATTTACAGTGACCTCATTATTTTGATTCTGACGATACCACTCACAGTCAATAGTATTGTTGTTGCCCGATAAAGCGAACATATGCTGAGTGAGCAACATTACTAATCTGATTTCTAATCTACTTTGCTAGTGGTGGTATTGTTAGAACGTGTACTGACAACATGTGGAGCTAAGTCAGTTGGCGCGAAAATACATTTACTAAAGATACTGCCTGTGCACGTAGCAAAGATAGTGCACACCAAGGATACAACTTATAAGCTTAATATCGTAAAGTCTTTTCATCTGTCGACATCATACAGCTTACTAAATGGTGCTATGATTGTAAGGGGCAGTAGGATAGGACGGGAATATTTATTTATAACATAATAGGGGATAATACATGTGTTATCTGTTAATAAGCTCTCACATTGACTTAAGTGCTCGTAAATGAGAAGAAGGCAGAGCTCTGATATATATAATACTTTGTATGCGTATAAATTTTACGAATATAAATGACATAAAACGCTCGCCAGCAATCCGTTTCACTGTGCAGCACCACAAATTCTGACAAAACATTACAATGCCTCCGCACAAATACATGATGCATCTATCAATCAGGCTCTATTATAGCAAACAGGACTAAGTAAATATATATACTATTCCATCGAAATTGTTTAAAATGTTTTCGGTAAGTGTCCAAAATAACTGTACAATTCTATGAATTACTGTTGAAGTAGACTGATACAATAAATCACAAGCTTCGGATACAATGAAATGTCGAGGCCACATTTCATTTATAAAACATACAAAAATAAAATACATTGGAGTATGCTTTTCTTCCCTCGTTATAGTACATGAACTTTTCTTTACAGTAAAATACACCAGATTACTGATAAAATTTGTTACTTATGATTTAAGACAAAACTGGTCAGATACATCACATTATAAACTGGCCATCTTAACTTTCATTCCATTCAGACCTGATATCCATCGACAACTTAGTTATGATGTGTCACCCACTCGTTATGGGAACTTTTCCAGAAGAGACTCATAATGGAAGTTCACCACGTTCCAGTTAGAGACACAGTCTCGATCTGCGGAAGTAATTGATCTTAAGCCTATTAGTGTACAACTCTGAAACAGTCACAAGAACTGTACGCTAGGGTCGATGTTACCCACAATTATTCGCACGAAACGTTGCCTGAATATAGAATATTGCCTGAATATAGAATATTATATCATGAAATTGGGCTCTCACACACTGAACATATTGTATTTCACTTCTGTCATGTATTTATTCAATGTATATTAGTATTAATACATCCAGAATTCGAGACTAAGTAATAACTGCGATGGAAGCTTTTCAGTGATGATATCTGAAACTGATCCGAATCTGAAGACTTTATTATCAGTTTATTTAGTTGAAGACGGTATTTATTTAATAAAATGCACATTTACACAAATATTTTGACTTGTTACCAGTTATTTATAAATCGATTCACCCATTACTTCAGCACTGTTGAAATAGGGACAATAATCTTACAGGCTACTGGTAGGCCTCATGCATTAGGAACAGCTGTTTGCCTGCTATGACCATTCTTACCTTGCACGACTATACTCATCACTGCCTGAAATTCCACAGACGATCAGTTTCCAATACTAGCTTTCTTAAATGTTCCACTTGGTACGAAAATACGCCTTGACGTCAAACGTACAGAATTTAGTTACTGTGTGAAGGATTACGTGGAATGTAGTGTAGGCTACCTGTTATGCTTTTTGTACCTCATTGGATACGGGCGATGTAATTGTATCCACAATTATTTTCTGTTGGCTTTATTTTTGTCATGGACGAAGCAAAGTGGTCATTTAGGTATGTAACAAGTTCACATTTAAATATATTTAACAGTAAGAGATAGATTGTCCACAAATGCTGAAAGATCATCAGCTTCGGAATCACTTTGATCACGTACGTCTCTTACGTCACTTACGATTGAGTTTTTCTGACAATGCTTCCCGCACAACATCTTCTGTTAGTAAAATGTCGTTCCTATGGGCCATTTTCGCATAAATATACTTCACACTAGGCGACAGAATAATTTCACGGTGTGTCTTCCAAGATCACAGTGACCCTTAAAGAAATATTTTTGTCAAATTAATTTAATAACAGTGTCTCACAACTTAGAACGTCCATCCTCTACTACGCCTCCCTCAATGTTGAATTTACATTTGTGGGAGAATCTCATCGGTTTAAAACTTCAGTATCTTAGAGCTTCACTCTAATGATTTGCCGTAAAAATCATGAAACGTCTGCTTCCAGATTCCACAACAGGTAGGAAGTACTATCTTCCAGAAATCTACGTGTGGTCTTCATCAGATCCATCCTTTATTAACGCAGTCACAACAACAACTCAGTACATACGCGATTTATTATCAGTTCCCCCCCCCCCCCCCCCCCATGACAGATTAAGATTTGGTTCCACAGATTGCCTTATCAAGATGTTGCCAGAGGCTGTTTTGAGGAACAGTTACAAGGAATTGAAAATCCTTCTGATAAATCTCACTGAGTAATGAAAACTTATAGAGCAAAATAAACGTCTTTCTTACCAAGGAATTATTAAGAAGTGAAACTTTAATATGTTCATTGTGGCGACGAAACAAGAGCCTCCGTTTGCTGGCTTCTGGACTTTACTACCAGGCCTGAAACAGTTGATAGATGGCTGAAGGACGGTGCGAACAACTGTTGATAGGAGCACTGCCAGTCCTACCCAATATTTGTTTAAAAACACAGTTACTTTATTTGCTCGAACCAGAGAGGCAGTAATAGATAAAACTACATTAAACTAATAGCCGAGGGACTTAAGATAAAGTGAACTTCGTATCAAGCTGCCTCTTGCGGAATTTACAACAGCTTGAGTTCAGGCAGTAGAACCAGGAGCTGGCGTCTGTCACCGTAACTGGTCGTGCACTCGCCTGATTCACTAAATAGGTTCCCCAGTAACTGGCCATACTATAACTTTCAGATAACTTATTCAAACCTAGCATTAACAAGCTTACGAAGTGGAATATTCCGAAGCAGATAATTTCGTAAAAACTTTAACACCAGAAGTATCAGAACTCTGAACGCATTCTCATCAATTTTCAAATTACTAGCACGTCTATTATTCTTCAGTGTCTGCCTTGATAGGTGAGTGGTCAGCGCGATAGACTGCCATGCAAGGGGCCTGGTTTCGATTCCCGGCTGGGTCGTAGATTTTCTACCCTCAAAGACGGGATGTTGTAATGTCTTCATCATTACCATGTCATTCCCATCGGGACGCGAATCGCCGCAGTGGTGTCAGCGGGAGGCCATAGCTACACGACCTTTCATTTCATTTTATCCTTCAATGAAGTACAGACCAATAAGTAATAAAATAAGAAAAAACTATCAATCGTAGAAAAATATAGGGGCGAAATTTATAAACTTGAAAAGGTTATTAACCTTCAAAGTCACAGCAAAATTTACTGATAATAATAACGCTATGAACTTCGGGAAACTATAAAGGCAAAACTGGTAAATTAATAAGACTATTGTGAAACTTCCTGGCAGATTAATACTGCGTGCAGGACCGAGAGCACTTGCCCGCGAAAGGCAAAGGTCCCGAGTTCAAGTCTCGGTCCGGCACACAGTTTTAATCTTCCAGGAAGTTGCACATCAGCGCACACTCCGCTGCAGAGTGAAAATCTCATTCTCTAATAAGACTACTAGTCATCACACCACAAAGTATGTCTTAATCAGATCCATTGTCAATGGTCTTTGTCGTCTCCAGAAACAAATGCAAAGGCAGGGCCTCATAAGTTGGTAGCAGTATTGTAAACAGTAGTAAAACTAGATTACACCTCACTATCGTTGCGGAATGTGATTGAGATTGGCATCCAAATAATTCTAGCCAAGCTCAGTCTTAACACAACACCAGTCACTGGATGTAGAACACTGAAAAGCTGAAGGAAAACGTGCAAAGCTCTTTTACCAAATCTATTGTCCTTGCTGACTGCTGTGGGCGCGTGGGGCTGAAGTTACAAACAGCAAGTTCCTTAGTCCGTTCGACCTCTGTTTAACACTAACTGGAGCTCTAGGAATACAAAATGTATTCCCAAAATGCCGTCTGGTTAGAGCGTTGCTTTCAACTCGTTAGTCTGCAGAGCACACGGCCTACTGCGTTCGGCAGGCAACTCTTATAGTTGCAGCAGCAAAACTCCAAAACAGAATGAGAGGGAGTCTGCGCCGTGAGCTTTCTATTAGCTCGCAGGTGGACTGGTCGAGTGTTCTAATGTGATGCCACTGGATCAGTTGCTAGTCTATCACTACAGAAACTGATCGAATGTAAATCCGTATCGGTGCGAGCTGGTAAGGCTAACATATATCGCCACTTCACTTATGAGACAATGACAAATTAGGGAGCTCGGTAGAGCAGTCAAGGCTGTAAACATAGCTCAAGCACACTATGGGGTGAATCGGAATATCTTACTAGAAAGTACCATTTGGTAACCCGGTAAAAATGGTATGATAGCCGAATTTGTTGTTCTTTTCACATACTGGCAACTGTTCAGTCCTCCAGCAACAATTGTTAAATCAGCTCTCACACCACGATCACATGACAAACTTAAGTTTCGAAAATTCCTGCTTCCTGCGACCTTTTGTCTGGATGACTGGACACACGTTGGTAACGGCATGAACACCAAGACGAGAAGCGACACTAGTCGCTGAACACCGTTAAGTTCCAGTCACTATCCAAGTCGCCTCTGGCTCAACTCCAAGCAAAGCTCTGTAGCCTTCGGTGTGGTGTCATCGGGATATGGTACACAAAAACATGAGATCTCAATATGGCATTCGGTAATCTGTTTTTTTGATTGTTTCGTTTAACACTTTGCCTGTGAACTCCACCCCCATTTCAGTTGGTGACATTCATCTCGTCGTAAAAGACAGTCCATGTCTCACGACATGTCTCATATGGAACCCATCTGGATCACTATTGAGCGCTACCACCGCGTACGTAGATCAGCGGCCCTTATTTACGTGGATTACATGACCTGTGCATAGACATTTAATGCCGCATACTTCCCAGAACCTCTAAACAAACTGTCGAATGCCTGATACGCAGAATTAGTGTCGTATTTCGTAACAAAGAGGGACAAGCAAGCTATTACGCAGCTAGCCATAATGTTTTGGCTATTCAGAGTATGTACACGTGTACGCTCCCTTTCACCTTCTAAACCACTTGACCTATTTCAACCCCGCCCGACCCCGGTAGCTGAGTGGTCAGCGTGACTGAATGTCAATCCTAAGGGCCCGGGTTCGATTCCCGGCTAGGTTGGAGATTTTCACTGCTCAGGGACTGGGTGTTGTGTTGTCCTAATCATCATCATTTCATCCCCATCAACGGGCAAGTCGCCGAAGTGGCGTCTAATCGAAAGACTTGCACGCGGTGAACGGTCTACCCGACGGGATGCGCCAGTCGCACGACGTTCATTCATTCCAACCTTAATTGGTACACATATCACTCACTGTCTGTAATTTTCATTGTTCTGGGAGTAGAAACCACCTACCTACCTAATCAAAGGGATGGGGGTGAAAGAGAGTGTACCCACCCACTGTACCGCGTGCTTTAGGAATGTCAGTTATTAAAAGACTCTTGGTTTAAGGGTAATTACTACGAGTAATAATTTTAATAGAAAGAGACATTCTACAGTTACATTGTCTAACAAATGCGGAAGCGAATCTGTAATATGATACTCATATCCTAAAAAGCAGACGCTATTGTTTGACGCTGCACAGTAGGTTTTTTTTTTCTTTTTTTTGTGATATGTTACAATACAGCATCACCGGTCTATTGCGGTCTAACTGTGTTGGTGAGGCATTAAATTTCCACAGGGCAGTGACTACGTCACAGCAATTCACTTTGGAGGTGTGGCGGTGGGACTTGTAGTCCCGTACCACCATCTGACGATGACAGTACTACATGAGTCAGGCAGAAAAATTTAGCCTAACATGGGCAGGTATGATTGGAAAGTATTGGACGTAGAATGGGGGCTAGTCCCGCCAAAGGATGCGTCCGTGGTGGGCGTGCCAGACCTATCGTTAGCCATGGTCGGAATCCGATTCCTCTAGGATGGTTAGGGGAACCGGATGTCGATGCCAGCGGCGTGGAAGTGTGGTCCCAACGTGGCGTAATCCACGGACAGTGTCCAGCAAGGCATCCACTTTCTCATAGAGACGCCGCGCGTTGTTGCGTATGGTCGTCTTTAGGGGGACGATATCCGCTTACTCGTGGAGAGTGACAATTCTCGTGAGTGGCGGGGCGTGCAGGCTCCACCTGAGCACCTTGTTCTGCAGGCGCTGCAACGTCCGCATCCTGGTGACACTAATCGTGGCCCATGCAGCAGATCCATACGTGAGGGCAGGCAGGATAACTGTTCGGTAAATACGGAGCTTGGTATGCAGGTTAAGTTCGCTACTGCGAAAGAGCGGGTACAAAGCCCTGGTTAGCTTTTGCCCCTTGTTGGTGACATACTCCGCATGACAGTGGAAGAGCAACTTGTGGTCCATCTGGACCCCGAGTTAGGTGGTTGTCGGGGACCAGGGCACCTGCACACCTGCAATCGAGATATTGCGGCGGAGGACTGGGCGCCGTTTCGTGAAGTAAACTGCCGTAGTTTTGGCGGCATTGAGAGCTATTTTGTTTGTCCGGCACCAGGTGATAGTGGCGTCCATCTGTCGCTGGAGGCGGGCGACGACGGCGTCAGTAATGCGGCCAGTGGTGTATAGCGCTGTGTCGTCGGCGTATTGTGCAAGGTGGCACTCGGGGATGGTTTCTTTATAGATTCCTGCATGAGATGTGGCTGCGTGTACGACATATACGTACTCTGCAAATGAATTCCAAATATAGCAATAACAACTGTTTTAAAAATACTAAGAAATTCAACCAGGACTACAGTTCAGCGATTTATTTAAGCTGCTTCTCGACCGATGTTTTATTAATAGCTTTTGACGAATTAAAAGGGAAGAATACTAAGCAAAGAAATTATTAACAGTGGTATACAATATTCACAACGCGACTCCTCGATAATTAATATCTCTTGCTTTTCATCTGTGATAAATCCCTGAGATAAAAATTCTATTTGTAATATTTTTTACGTACGTAGTTACGTGGCATACATTTAGACGCTTGATGCTGATTCATAAATAATAAAAAAGATATACTAAGAATAAAGAGCATCTAAAAGAATCCAATTCACATTTTTCCATTTACTGATATATGTCACTACAAAATATATAAAACAAATTAATAAACCATGACATTCAAAAACCCTTACGTTACTCGTCTAGTATCTCAGACTGAGAGAATTTAGAGAGTTGTAACCAATTTTATACATAATTTCAAACCTTTAAGATACTTTTCCTCACTTATAACCTCCACAAAATGTTGAAAGTAAAAATGTTTATCGGTTATTACATTTCCGCTGTTCATTCACAGTAAAGCTACCGCACGAAGTATGACATTTTAATTGATAACTTCTTTATTACCAATTGTAATCGCGACATATTTTGCAGACAATATTCACATATAGCACTGAATGTACAATAAAAATTATGTCATGGTACTACTAATAGTTCAGGAGCTATGATGTCATAAATATTGATATGCATAAAAAATCGTCTGATTACGCTAGACGTTTAAATGTATTACTTCGTCGGTACTAACTCTGTTCACAACACTTTCATCTGCCGGTGATTTTTACCTACCAAAATACATCGTACGACACAAAATGACGTCAAATACAAGCATGCTTTGAAAACTTCCGCATCATGCGTAGCACTGTAATTTATTACTTTTTTACTACTGACTCTATCTCTAACACATTTGACAGACAGTAGCCACAAATACCACTGGATGCACCTGCAAAATTCTATAGTCGCACAGCACACAGTTCAGGAGATACGAGTAATAAACGTTGAACTGTGTGAGAACGAAACTGCAACGCGAAATTCCGTAGAGGTGCTAGTGAAATATGTACACAAATACTTGTGAAATATGCTATGTGTATGTTAAATACATTTGACATGTGGGTACGCAGGGAAACCTAGGATGAAATACACTGACAAGCCAGAATATTATGATAACGACGTACTATTGATATTATCATGTGCGAGCGGTAGCAACGTCACTGTCGAGAAATAACTGCTAATCATTACGATGCATGTAGTATCAGTGAGCGTGCTGTCGGTGTGTCGAATTGTGAAGGTGCGCAATCTATGTGAGTTTGGCCGAGTTTGTGAGAACCTGTGACCTCGGCACGAGCATTTCGAAAACTTGAAAGGTGGCTACACTGAGCCACAGCGCCAGAGATTGCGCCAAAGAGTATTATTCAGCCGCCTCCACTGGCAGTGCTTGTTGAGAACTCGTAGTAGGCAGTGCTTGTCGAGAACTCGTAGTAGAGAGTGCTTGCTGAGATGTCGTAGTGAAAAGTGCTTGTCGAGATGTTGTATTAGGGAGTGCTTGTTCCATGTTTTACGCAGTTGTTTGATGGGCTAGACAGCAGATGTTGTTCTAATGGAGATATTGTAATGATTAGAGTGCTTTTCATCAATATATATGAAGGTAACAAAACTAGTTTTTTTTTCATTATTTCAGTGTCTTAAATAATGCGTCATTACAGGTTCAGTCAACAAAGCATCTGGCTTGTGTTCTTGTATTAGAGTGTAATTCTGGTTTTCTTGCGTAATTATAGTATTTCTGTTTTCTTTAATTACTTCAGTAGAAATGATATTTAAAATTTCTTGTCTAATTGAAGAAGAACCGTACCAGATGTGTACGTTGAATCACACTTCCACACACAGAACAGCTACACTTGTGCTTTGTTGGCTTCGTAGGTGTTATAGTTGCTGGGGACTTAATTAATTAATTGTGTTAACGGAAATTTTCATTTTATTCTTTGTTGTTCTATGCAGTCAGATTGCGTACAAAAACTAGTCAGGGCCAACCGTTTACGAGACTTCGTAATCGGACAGACAGTTACTAAAAATAAAAAATATTTGCATTAAAATATATAATTAAGCCCCCATGCACGTGGCGACCGCTGCTTCGGATCGTCCCTTGGATATCTTCTGATTGTAAAAATAGCAGACAGTAGTATTGTTGTAGTAATTTATAGTTTAGTAATTGTAGTCTATATTACATGTGTAGATTTGGTAATTGTCATTCTTCTAATGGTATTTTTTTTTGCAGAATTTAATTTTGTTATCTTGTATACGGGTTGGACAATTTTGTGCAGTTAGGAAGATTTCAATTGATCGTTAATCGTGGTTGAGGGAAGCATTTCGTGTGAATGATATTGTTGACGATAAAGTGTCATTGTGTGTAATTTTCATATAGTGACGAGTTTTGTACGTTTTGTAAATGATTACGCGATCGATGAAAAAGGCAAAAATGATGGATAGTGAGAATGACGAAATTGTTAACATGGCGAAGTCGCCAACAGTGGAAAACAGTATCATGAATAATGAAGTAGAAAACAATTTAATAAGCAGGGAAAGTAGTCCAGAACCAGTTCAAAATTTTTCACAATCAAAAAATTTTCAGAATACGAGATTAACGACAGAAGATTCTGTAATAGTATCGAACACAGATAGCCTTACAGCTATGACAAAGGAAGCTGGTTTTGTGGGAAATGTTAGGGGCGAAAGGAATTTTGAACTAGTTCATACGGAGCAGTTGATGGGTGCAATATTAAATTGGGGATCACGGTTAGATTCACTGGGTTCACAGTTACAATCTGAATTAAAAACAGAGATAGGAAGAACTAACACAAAGATAGAAACTTTGACAATACAGTTAGGCTCACAAATAGGAACAATTAAAACCGAGATGGAAACAATGGAAACACGGTTAGACTCACGAATAGGGACATGTTTCAAAAATATGAAAGATGAATTAAAGAAAGAAATCAGAGAAGAAGTACAACCGATTTTGAATTCTCATAATAACAGATTAATTGCAGTAGAGATTAGACAAAAGGAACAGGATAGAGAACAGGAAGAAAGAGATCGCGGGATAGTACAAAAATTTTCAGAGTTAAATTTACAACGTGCACACGATAAGGAAGAAATATTTGAGAGAATCGAGGAATCCGTACCAAATGACAGATTAAATAACCTAACACAACAATATGAACAGTTAACTACCAAATGTGTCAATACTGAAACCCGAGTCGCTACACTTATGGAAGACGTAAATAAACGGAAAGAACAAATATGTGATT
Organism: Schistocerca piceifrons; assembly: GCF_021461385.2. Classification (NCBI taxonomy): domain Eukaryota; kingdom Metazoa; phylum Arthropoda; class Insecta; order Orthoptera; family Acrididae; genus Schistocerca; species Schistocerca piceifrons. Next base: position 184,268,931 of record NC_060142.1, on the reverse strand, counting down.
TATCAGAAAGAGTTGTGGAGATTTCAGACAAATTGAAAAGTCTTAGTTTAAATGGGGACAGAGATTCAGATGATACAGTACCATTGCCATTTGCAGAAACCGAAGTGTATCAGAACATAAATAAACATGTTGAAAATCAGGGAAATTTTAATGAACGCATTAAAAGGGAAGTTGAGGCATTACGAAAGCAAGTCAAACAAATCGAAGGCGAAATTGTAGGAAAAGACAGCAGAAGAAATTTAGAATCACAGATAGCAGAGGGCTTTGAAGACAATAATTTGTTTCATTTACGGGATGCAACAAGAGAGCGCCAGGCGCGTGAACTTGACAATAATCGACATTCGGACTGGAACAGTCGCGGTAGGTCTTTGTCGCCACGAGGAGAAAACTTTGACTATAAACATTTCTTAACTGTTCGGAAGATTAAAATATTTCGCAATTCTAAGAATGACATACATCCATGTGCATGGTTAGATCAATTTACGTACGTACTTCCGCCAAATTTGCCACTAAGTCACAAACTGAAACTTATGTGCAGCTATTAAGTCCTCAGGGGATTCACTACACTAAGTGAATATGTGCCGTAGAGTGCATAGGACCCCGAGCTGTAGTCGTGCTATTTCCCTTTTAGTTTTCTGCACCGCTGCCTACTCTTTTACTATTATTTGCATCTGTCAAAACAACTCTTCGACTATCAATCTATCCAGAGAATCGTTAAACAATAACCGGATATGACTATTTTACCCAAAAGAGATTTCGTAAATTACCGTTTGGACATTATCTTCTCCATCATTCATTCGTAGTTTAAATGAAATTTTACCTGTTTATCTTCGTAACAATATTACTTCATATGTTGACGACATTCTTATTGCTAAACGTTCTTGGAATGAGCATAACAAATTTTTGGATTCATTATTACGTATCTTTGCAAGAGTTGGCATTACAATGAACTTGGAAAAATCTGAATTTGGTCGTTCTCAGGTGACATTTCTCGGTCACATTATTTCTACAGAAGGTATTCTCCCTGATCCGGAGAAGCTAGACGCAATTCGTAATTATGCTGTTCCTACCACAAAACGTGATGTTCGTAGTTTCCTTGGTGTCTGTAATTTTCTTAGACGCTTTGTTAGATTGGACGATTTGGCCATACCTCGTGTATGTGAACTATCTGGAAAGAATTCTAATTGGTGTTGGGATGAGGAAGCTCAGTCAGAATTTGAACAACTTCGTGATGCTTTAGTTGCTGCTCCACTTCTTTCACATCCAGATTTATCTAAAGATTTTTGTTTGGCGACGGACTCATCATACAAAGGCCTAGGTGCACATTTATTTCAAGAGATAGAAGAAAACGGCGTTGTAGTACAAAAAACTATTGCATTTGGAAGTTGTGTTCTCTCTAAATCAGTAAAGAATTATTCGATTACGGAACTTGAAGCTTTGGCTGTTGTTTGGGCTTTCACAAAATTTCGCACATTTTTGTTTGGCAGACATACTAAGGTTTACACCGATCATCGAGCTCTGGAATTTCTTATGTCAACAAAATTAACTCATGGCAGATTGTCACGATGGTCGCTGTACCTACAGGAATTTGATTTTAGTATTGTTTACATACAGGGATCTTCAAATATTGTTGCTGATGCTTTATCACGTGCACCTATGGGTTTGAAACAAAGTGCTGAAGAGGACTGCAAGGAAAACAATTATTGTTTGATGTATATTCAAGGTGTTGCGTTTGAGAATTTTATTTCGTCTTCGCTCCAGGACATCGCTAAGGAGCAAAATAAGGATCCAATCTGGAAGGACATTAAGGAGAAGTGGAGGAGAAAGGAGAGCGTAGCGATTAGACAGTATTATTTAGTTCGCAATGATATTCTTTTTAAACGAAAATCGGTCGACAACTCTGTTTGGTTAGTTTGTATTCCTGATGAGTGGGTCAATAAATTGATTTGGTACACACATTTCAGTTATGCACACTTTGGTCCCAGAAAATGCTTTCACAAATTACGAGAAAATTACTACTTCGGTAATATGGAAAAACGCATTCGATCTGTTATTGCCAATTGCAAATTATGTCAAAAGGCTAAGCCGCCAACTATTTCTCACAGAGCACCGTTGTTTCCTATCATTCCAGCGAAATTAAAGGACAAGGCTGCAGTCGATTTGTTCAGTCCAGCGATTCGTTCTACTAATGGTTTTGCGTACATTTTCGTAGCAGTGGAATTGACATCAAAATATGTGTGTTTTACACCTTTACGCAAAGCAACAGCTCGTTCAGTATCTAATGCTTTCATCAAACATTTTCTTAAAGAAGTGGGTCATGTTGATAAAGTTATATCAGATAATGGATCACAGTTTCGTTCTAAAATTTGGCTTCATACTCTACGGCGTCGTACAATTAAACCAATTTTCATTTCACTTTTTCACCCTCAATCTAACGCTTCAGAGAGATGGATGAAGGAAATCAATAAATTGTGTCGTCATTATTGTCATCAGAATCACAGAACTTGGGATCAGTATCTTCATATTTTTCAAAACATTCTGAATGAACTCCCTAATTATTCAACTTCTTTACCGCCGATATTGATAATAAAAAATAAAGCACCGACAAATCGCATTTCTCAAATCGTTTACTTTTCCGCCTACACGGAAACTGCGGCATTCTGAAGTTGTGAACCTGGCTCTACAAAATATTGCATCTATAGCTGCTAGAAGAGAGAAATCAGCTAAACGTCCTGGTCGTTTAAAAACCTTGTCAGTTGGTCAAAAGGTGTTAATTAAGTCCCACCGTTTGTCTCACAAAGGAAAGGGATTGTGTCGCAAATTTTTTCTGCTTTATAACGGTCCATATAGGGTTCGCAAAATCATTCATGATAACACTGTTGAAGTAGAAACTCTTATATCTCGACGCTCTAAGGGAATACATCATATATCGAACGTAAAAATTTTTGTGGAATGACATACTTTTGAGAAACTAACAGCTAGATGTAAACATGCGGAGAGTACAAGGATACCGCGCTGTGTTTTGGCGGCGGCACATACTCAAAGGAACAGTTAAGTCTGCCCACCGCACAAGGCAGTCGTTGACCGCAAACAATCACTTCCTACGTCACGCGCCTACAGCTGATCGAGCGCTCAGTGCGAATGCACTGACAGCCGTAAACAAATACACAGTCTAATTCCTCCGATTAAATTCAGTATAGAGCTATAGTGACTTGATGAATTATGTTATTAACGTACAGTATTTTTCAGGATACGGTGGTATAAAATATTTAAGAACATCAGGTAAATTCTGTGCGTGTCCGACGTTAAGACGTTAAGACGACTTGCTATGGAGAAAATTTCAAGAAGAATGTAATTTCGAAGAAGAAACTAATAAACTAAAAAGTTAACGATTAATTGAGTTTATTTTTAAGGTAATATATTTCCATTTAGGTACGTACTTTAGACGTAATTTGCTGCTCGCAATTACGTGATTCAGACTTTGTGCTAAATTTCATGATCTATGAATTTACTTGTGAAGCGACGTGCTTGCGTACGTTAACTGATTTTGACAATGATTGATTAATGAACAGGGTTGTTACTTGTGTATATTATGCATCGCTTGGCTGCACTGCTTTTTCACTGATGTCATATTTTTCTTTTATGTGCCTGCTGTGCTTATTTATTTTAATTATAATTGTCACCTGATTAATTGTGCTGATATGGTTATGTATGTAAGTTATATTTTGTGATTTATCTGCTTGCGCCTTCATGTTTACTTATTAAGATTACATATGAACATTTATTTGCTTATGTTGATATGATGATAATGACCTGTTTATTATGTAAGATATATGTTTGCTGCTGTGCGTATGGATTGGATATTTGTACATTTCTGTTTGTTGTCATAACTACTCTTCAATTTGGTATATAGAAATGCTGATATACGGTGTACGAACATAGAGTTTAGGTCACACTATGGTATTAACTATAGATTGTTTGCTTGGCAGAGCCTCGTGGTAGGAATTGTGCTGCATCCACTTGTTGACATTCTGTTCTCTACTGGTATATTTACTCGCTATTGCATGTTTTCCTTACGCTCAGTGCTTTATATTTTAAGATAAGAAAACGAACTGCTATAATTCGACGAACGACATTAGTACAAGAAACTTCGTTGAAGTCACATGAGCTGGAGGTTTTATGGAAGCTGTATAAATTTATGTTACTAGGAAGGAAGCTAACGACATGACATACCAACATTAGGTTTAGACCATTGACAGTCATTACTCTGCATTCTTCGTGAGCAATTGAAATAGCAAGTGACACTTGACTCAAGAAATATTCCACATGTTTGCTTCTGTTTGCCATAATTTTTGAAGTGGTGTACACACTGTGAAATATTACGATCATTAAAACTCCGTACTCGTACTTACTTACTGAAAGTTCTCCGAACTAAAGGCTGTTAGAAGTCATGTATGCATTTCTTTTGTTTAATGGTGGACAAGGTAACCAAAATGTATCTTATAATTCATAATGAGTAGATGATTTGGGTCACACGGATTACACAGAGGTTGTGTGTGGACACTGTGTCTTCGAATTGCATGGGATGATGAATTGAAGTTTGCATTAGGATTTTATCTGTACTTGTTCGAGGAGACTGACTAGAGGAAAGAGCTGTTATGGAAGTGAAATAATATTGGTAATAAGGTTTATATGTATCGACGTATTGAAGAGGTATTATTGAGGTATTGAGATTGTGTGAAGTTGATGATTATTAGAGTTTTGGTGGACAAGAGGTAAGGTAAATGCTATTTATGATAAGATTTATATGTATCGACGTAAGAGGTATTATTGGAGAATTGAGATTATGTGATGCTGATGATTATTGGAGTTTTGGTGGATAAGAGGTAAAGTAAGTGAGGAACATATTGTTTGTTGGTTTATATGGAACAAGGAGGATGAAGATGGCAGACTAGAACACTCAAATAGAAGAAAGATTGTCTACACACACACTTTGTTAAATCACTAAGCAGTACATATATTTTTTTTTTTTTTTTTGATAGAGGAAGCAATTGCATATCTTGGCTCATGACAGTTGTTCAGCAACCGTACATTTGATTTGGCTTGGCAAACATTGGTCTTGACATGATGACTATGACGTTGACTAACTATTATTGACCGTTATACATTGCTGCCACTACTACTTGATACACATGATGAACATCAAATTTTGACAGAATTGCATTTACACAGTTAACACTATTCAATTACACAGTAGCAGTAATGTGGATGAAAGATGAGTGAGTGTGTTTTCCTTTCCCAATCCCAAATTGGTACCGACCTATCTCCTAAATATTATTTTACTTGTTTGTTGTGGCTTGCACTGACACTCATAAATATTATAGGTTTACTGATATTTGTGCATTTGTAATAGTTAATATGACGATTATCTGATATCATTTGTGTGTTTATTATAATTTGCATGTTTAGTGTAAGAGTATTGATAATAATTTTGTAAAAGCAATTGTGTGTGCATTCAAACTGTTGTTCACACCTGCACCTGTTCAACATTGATGTGTGACACTTAGAAATGTATAATTTCTGCTGATGAACTGTGTGATTAGTGATAGTGAATATTATGGCCTGTTACTTGCACTTTTTCTACATCATTGGTGCCACTAGGACATGTTTAATTTCTGCTGATGAACGGTGTGATTAGTGATAGTGAATATTATGGACTGCTGTCTGCACCTGTTCAACATTGCTGGGTGCCACTATTGGAACTACTTCTACTGAAATGATGTTACTTCTTGCTGTCTGCACCTGTTCAACATTACTGGGTGCCACTGATGGAACTGATTCTACTGAAATAATGTCACTTGTTGGTGTCTGCACCTGCTCAACATTACTGGGTGCCACTGATGGACTGTTTTTACTGAAATAATGTGACTTGTTGCTGTGTGTACCTGTTCAACATTGCTGGGTGCCACTATTGGAACTGCTTCTACTGAAATGATGTCACTTGTTGCTGTCTGCACCTGCTCAACATTACTGGGTGTCACTAATGGAACTGCTTCTACTGAAATGATGTCACTTGTTGGTGTCTGCACCTGTTCAACATTGCTGGGTGCCACTGATGGAACTGCTTCTATTGAAATAATGTCACTTGTTGGTGCCTGCACCTGCTCAACATTACTGGGTGCGACTGATGGAACTAATTCTACTGAAATAATATCACTTGTTGCTGTCTGCACCTGTTCAACATTACTAGGTGCCAATGATGGACTGCTTCTACTGACATAATGTCACTTGTTGGTGTCTGCACCTGCTCAACATTGCTGGGTGCCATTGATGGACTGCTTCTACTGACATAATGTCACTTGTTGGTGTCTGCACCTGCTCAACATTACTGGGTGCCACTGATGGACTATTTCTACTGAAATGATGTCACTTGTTGGTGTCTGCACCTGCTCAACATTGCTGGGTGCCACTGATGGACTGCTTCTACTGACATAATGTCACTTGTTGGTGTCTGCACTTGTTTCACATTGCTGGGTGCCACTGAGGGGCTGCTTCTACTGAGATAATGTCACTTGTTGGTGTCTGCACCTGCTCAACATTGCTGGGTGCCACTAATGGAACTGCTTCTGCTGAATGATGTCACTTGTTGGTGTCTGCACCTGTTGACCATTGCTGGGTGTTACTGCTGGAACTATCAATTACTTGTTTTTTTTTAATCGTGGAAAGCATGTTATGTGAACATTTGTATAAACTGATTTTTTGTGTATTGTGTAAACTATTATGTAAAGTCACATGTATGAAAGAATTTGTATTGCTTACTGTATTTCATATATTAGGTTATTGAAAGGTCAGTGCAAAGCCAAAATTTTATCTAATTATGTGATATTTACGTTTTAATATTATCTTTTATTTTTGTCTGTATTTTTGTGGACGAATTTGGTGGTATTTTCACCACCAATGCTGACAAAAATACCATCAAATTCTGGCCCATGGAGGAAGGGCATATGAAAGGTGGCTACACTGAACCACAGCGCCAGAGATTGCGCTAAAGAGTATTATTCAGCCGCCTCCACTGACAGTGCTTGTTGAGAACTCGTAGTAGGCAGTGCTTGTCGAGAACTCGTAGTAGAGAGTGCTTGCTGAGATGTCGTAGTGAAAAGTGCTTGTCGAGATGTTGTATTAGGGAGTGCTTGTTCCATGTTTTATGCAGTTGTTTGATGGGCTAGACAGCAGATGTTGTTCTAATGGAGATATTGTAATGATTAGAGTGCTTTTCATCAATATATATGAAGGTAGCAAAACTCGTTTTTTTTCATTATTTCAATGTCTTAAATAATGCGTCGTTACAGGTTCAGTCAACAAAGCATCTGGCTTGTGTTCTTGTATTAGAGTGTAATTCTGGTTTTCTTGCGTAATTATAGTATTTCTATTTTCTTTAATTACTTCAGCAGAAATGATATTTAAAATTTCTTGTCTTATTGAAGAAGAACCGAGCCAGATGTGTACGTTGAATCACACTTTCACACACAGAACAGCTACACTTGTCCTTTGTTGGCTTCGTAGGTTTTATAGTTGCTGGGAACTTAATTAATTAATTGTGTTAACGGAAATTTTCATTTCATTCTTTGTTGTTCTATGCAGTCAGATTGCGTACAAAAACTAGTCAGGGCCAACCGTTTACGAGACTTCGTAATCGGACAGACAGTTATTAAAATTAAAAAATATTTGCAATAAAATATTAATTAAGCCCCCATGCAAACTGCACGACTTGGCGACACCAAGCTGAAACTACGCCCGGACGTGGTGTTAGGCGCCCACCACTCATTACAGATGCCGTGTGTCGTAGGCTGGGTAGACTTATAAACATGGGGTGAATTGTGGCGGAACTAACACTCGAAGGTAATGCTGGGCACAGAACTAGTGTGTCTGAATGCACAGTGCACCGAACACTTCTAACGATGGGTCTCTGAAACCGATCATCCATGCATGTGCCAACGTTAACACCACGACATTGGCAACTATGACTGCGGGGGGTGGGGCAATGGACGTTCGCGCTGCTGAATCCCGACACCTTCTTCGTTATGCCGATGGGAGGGCGTGAATCCGTCACCTTCCAGGGGAACAGCTCCTTGTCACCTGAACTGCGGAACGGAGTCAACCTGGCAGCGGTTCCGGTATGTTCTGGGGAACATTTACAATGGCATCTGTGAGTCCAGTGGAGCTAGTGCAAGGCACCATGACGGCCTAGGAGAACACACACTGCTTGCAGACCACGTGCACCCCTTCATGACGATCATTTTTCCATACGAAAATGGCATTTTCGTCTAGTTAATGCGCCATGTCATAAGGCCAGGAATTTTATGGAGTGGTTCGAGGAATACAGTTGCAAGTTCTGATTGATGTGCTAGGCCCCCAACTTGCCATATGTAAATCCGATCTGTGATGTGATTGAAAGTGTCGTCAGAGCCATCACTACATCCACTACATTTACTCGACGTGTGCAGATGTGGTGCCATCTCCCTCCTGCGTCTTACCAGTGCCCCACTGCTTCTATGCCACGACGCGTCGCCGCTGTTATCCGTGCCAAAGGTGGAGGTAGGGGCAATTAGGTAAGTGGTCATAATGTTCTGGCTGATAAGTGTAGCTCATCCTAAACCCCTGGAACGATCTTAGCCAGATTTGACAAGCACATTAGTTACAAACTGGAAAGAATTCTTGATCAGGTGTACATCTGAAACTGAGGATCATTTTTATAGAATAAAAACCCGCTTCCCCTTCAATGGTCAACTGGCGTCTGGGCTGGCTGCACCAGTCACATATGTGTAGTGCTGTCCTGGCAGGCACTGCTGTTGCTGGTCCTACGCTCTCGTGTGTTTGTTTGACATGGGTGTGACTCCACCATGGCTGACTGGAGCGACCACCATATTTATGTTGCTATAATTATTTGGTGGCACCTGAATATCTTTAATAAATAAGACCATTATTGGAACCTGAGGTGGATTTATATTCTATAAATTGGAAAGCAGTGCTGTTGGGGTAAAAATCACCTATCTGCTATTGAGATCTGTGTGATAAAATGGAAAGAGAGGGGCGGGGGGGGGGGGGAGAACATCAGTTGGTTGGTTGATTTGGGGGAGGGGACCAAACAGCGAGGTCATCGGTTCAATCGGATTAGGGAAGGATGGGAAAGGTCGATCATGCCTCTTTCAAAGGAAACATCCTGGCATTGCCTGAAGCGATTTAGGGAAATCACGGGAAACCAAAATGTGGGTGGCTGGATGCGGGTTTGAACCGTCATCCGTTCTCCAGAATGCGAGTCCAATGTGCTAACCACTGCGCCACCTCGCTAGGTGTGGGAGGAACAGGTGTAGCCTTCCACGGTGGCTGTGCGGTTCTAGGCGCTGCAGTCCGAAACCGTGGGACTGCTACGGTCGCAGGTTCGAATCCTACCTCGGGCATGGATGTGTGTGATGTCCGTAGGTTAGTTAGGTTTAAGTAGTTCTAAGTTCTAGGGGACTGATGACCTAAGATGTTAAGTCCCATAGTGCTCAGAGCCATTTTTGAACAGGTGTACAGACAGCGAATGGGAGGGAGAGGAGGGACACACAAAGGAGGGAGAAGGAGATAAACAGGGAGGAGGAAATGTACCGGGAGAGGGGATAAGAGGAGATGGATGGAGAAGGGACAGAAGGAGATGGACAGAGAGAGGGGGTGGAGGTGATGGGTTGGGAGAGGACGGAGAACACAGAGAGAAGGGGAAGCTGTAAACTGAGTAATACAATATTGGAATAAATACATACCAGATAATCAGGTAGTATATTACACACATAGCTCATTATCTACAGTTGAGATACGAGTCTACCATGCACAAAAATGACTTCATTTTAATCCAGCAGTGGTAGAAGCTACCTTTCAAATGAAGTATAGTGAAATTTCACGTGATGGGACTTGAATCCAAAACCTTATAGCTGAAATCTGTTTAGCAGTTGACTGGAATGTAACGTAGGGGTGCTGTTGTAGTAGTTTCAACGATAAGTGTGTTGAAATTTGTTGAAAATAATCATACTTTAAGAAAATTACTCATGCCAGTGTCGAGTCCTATGCCTCACGACCCCAAACATATTTGGCAATTGGGTAATCTTCTGATGTAGTATTAACTTGGACCGTCTTATGAATCTTAGGCTGTTTGTGATCTTAGATTGCATCATGGTCGTTTATGACCCAGGACAATTGTCTAAAAGTAGGAGTAGGGTAGGGTAATCGGAGTACAACATTGAGTTGTCCCAAAACATATATATACCCCCTAGTGTTATTGACTTTGACTGTGGTATCCTTTACGAGAAAGATCCTCAGTAATTTGTGTCTTGTCAGGAGAGTCGAATGCTGGACTAATTTTAGTGTACTTAATGCTTCTTAATAGAAGTGTCATTTCCGTTCGTTTCACTGCATATATCTTTCAATTGCCTACTTCAGCAAATATACCAGTTCTTTCTGTGTGTGGTCCAAGCTTCATATACCGATGTTACATGGCAGTGACACATCATGCGAAAGTTACATTCGACCTTCAGTTTTTCACACCATTGTATGTAGAACAGTGTGTGAAACGTAACGTCCGATATCTGCACAACTGTACTATGATATATAGTCTCCAATGAGTGATTTCAGCTGGATAAGGCACACTTGACGAAATAAAACGCAGAATTTTCCATTATCAAGTGTACATTGGCTGTTACACGATATTAGCGAAGTATCTCCAGGAGAAACTAATTTTTTCTTCATTTAAGCTTTACTTTGATTTTCCACTGCCAGGCCAATACTCTCCTTCAATTTTTTAAGGCCTTATCTCTATACATAAAAGGTAATGTCTTGACTGATTGACTCACTCATTCACTGATTCATCATCGCCCAGATCAAACCACTAAAGACGGAAAATTGGAATTTGCAGAGGATGTTGTTGTTATACTGTAGGCATCGTTTAGTAAAGGATTGTTCGAAGGCTATTTTGAAGCTACAACTACAAAAATTGTTGTTTGAATTTTCTGTGAGAAATTAAGTACCTGCGCAGAGATTTTGGAAATTCAGCCGCTAAGGCGACAAAGTCTTTGGAAAACAGAGCATTTCTGAAATCCTAATAAAGCATTTTTGAAAGTTACATGTATGAATAACGATATTTGACTTCTCTGTAAGAAATAATAAAATACGTGTATCAGTGACTCTGAAAACTCAACCTATAAGGGGGTGAAACAGGGGAGGAAACTTTTATGAAAGTATTTCGTTGTGAAAGAATTTTTAAGCTGAGTCTAAGACCATTTGTATTTTTCTTCTTGGTTAGGAAAAAATATCTGTTTCCGTGTTCTTGGAAGTTAAACACCTAAGGGAGTGAAATATGGGATTAAAGCTTTTATGAAAATGTTTCATTATATTAACACTTTGTAAAGTTAAATCTCTGATAATTTGTATTTGACTTCTAAATAAATATGTTTTGTAGGGAGCACACTGTGCTCATGTGGGAGCGATCTAGATGTTTGTAAAACAATGAACTGGTTGCCAATATCGCAAAAATTCTTTTTATTCTATGATTACCGGTTTCGGCGAAAATAAAGCCGCCATCATCGGATCTAGGGAGGACAGAAAACATTATAAAAGTGAGTTTGGATTTCACTTATGTAACATGTATACATATAAACTGAGTTACATACCTTAGGACACATGCATCAAGGCAAATAATGGTGATATTAATAGTTGCCTATAACACGCAGGCCTTACAGAATTGTCGTAAGTAGCACACAGGCGTCCAAGTGCAGCCCTGTAATGTTCTTAAAATTTGTATATACTCTCGGTAGATTTTATATATCACCAGACTGATGTGCTGTGTATAACCCTGCAGATCCCGTAAAGTGTCTATGTATGACCGTATCTTATTACGTATAGGACCAGACATTTTTGTAATTCCGCAGTTCTCATGAAATTTGCATTTGCTTTTCGATATGTCGTATATGTGACCAGGCAGATGTGCAGTTGTGTAGGTCTGCAGCTTTGATAAGTTATATGTTTACGTGACACAGTAATCTCTAGAATTATGTACAAGCCCTAAAGACATAGTGTTACCACACACGCAGAGCCTGTTACCACGCGAGCTGTGACATTCATTGGCGCCTCTTCTGCTAGCGCCATCTCGCGACGCGGCCTGCAGTGTAAGAACAGAGCCGGAGTTGCGGTAGTACCTGGCTTGCGCTTTTATGTGATGGAGACACTTAACATTGATAATGTAATCACTTTTGGACGCCTGTGTGCTACTTACGACAATTTTGTAAGTTATGCGTGTTATAGGCAACTATTAATATCACCATTGTTTGCCTTGATGTTGTTACCCGTATGTGTCCTGAGGTATGTTACCCAATTTATATGTATACATGTTATACAGGGTGTTACAAAAAGGTACTGCCAAACTTTCAGGAAACATTCCTCACACACAAATAAGGAAAAGATGTTATGTGGAAATGTGTCCGGAAACGCTTAATTTCCATGTTAGAGCTCATTTTAGTTTCGTCAGTATGTACTGTACTTTCTCGATTCACCGCCAGTTGGCCCAATTGAAGGAACGTAATGTTGACTTCGGTGCTTGTGTTGACATCCGACTCATAGCTCTACAGTACTAGCATCAAGCACATCAGTACGTAGCATCAACAGGTTAGTGTTCATAACGAACGTGTTTTTGCAGTCAGTGCAAGGTTTAAAAATGCGGAGTTGGCAGATGCCCATTTGATGTATGGATTAGCACGGGACAATAGCAGTGGCGCGGTACGTTTGTATCGAGATAGATTTCCAGAACGAAGGTGTCCCGACAGGAAGACGTTCGAAGCAATTGACTGGCGTCTTAGGGACCACGGAACATTCCAGCCTATAACTCGCTACTGGGGAAGACCTACAACGACGAGGACACCTGCAATGGACGAGGCAATTCTTCGTGCAGTTGACGATAACTCTAATGTCAGCGTCAGAGAAGTTGCTGCTGTACAAGGTAACGTTGACCACGTCACTGTATGGAGAGTGCTACGGGAGAACCAGTTATTTCCGTACCATGTACAGCGTGTGCAGGCACTATGAGCAGCTGATTGGCCTCCACGGGTACACTTCTGCGAATGGTTCATCCAACAATGTGTCAATCCTCATTTCAGTGCTAATGTACTCTTTACGGATGAGGCTTCATTCCAACGTGATCTAATTGTAAATTTTCACAATCAACATGTGTACGCTGACGAGAATCCGCACGCAATTGTGCAATCACGTCATCAACACAGATTTTCTGTGAACATTTGCGCTGGCATTTTTGGTGATGTCTTGATTGGGCCCCATGTTCTTTCACCTACGCTCAATGGAGCACGTTATCATGATTTCATACGGGATACTCTACCTGTGCTGCTAGAACATGTGTCTTTACAAGTACGACACAACATGTGGTTCATGCATGATGAAGCTCCTGCACATTTCAGTCGAAGTGTTCGTACGCTTCTCAACAACAGATTCGGTGACCGATGGATTGATAGAAGCAGACCAATTCAATGGCATCCACGCTCTCCTGTCCTCAACCCATTTGACTTTCGTTTATGGGGGCATTTGAAAGCTCTTGTCTACGCAACCCCAGTGCCAAATGTAGAGACTCTTCGTGCTCGTATTGTGGACGGCTGTGATACAATACGCCATTCTCCAGGGCTGCATCAGCGCATCAGGGACATTTTGAACATTTCCTGTAACAAAGTGTTTGAAGTCACGCTGGTACGTTCTGTTGCCGTGTGTTTCCATTTCATGATTAATGTGATTTGAAGATAAGTAATCAAATGAGCTCTAACATGGAAAGTAAGCGTTTCCGGACACATGTCCACATAACATATTTTCTTTCTTTGTGTGTGAGGAATGTTTCCTGAAAGTTTTGCCGCACCTTTTTGTAACACTCTATGTATGTGGAATCCAAGCTCACTTTTATGGTGTTTTCTGTCCTCCCTAGATCAGATGATGGCGGCTTTAGTTACGCCGAAACCTGTAATCATGGAACTAAAAGAATTACTGCGATCTTGGCTACCAGTTCATTTTTACAAATAAATGTGTTAGGGGATAAAAGTTTCTATGGAAATATGACCACAAGTACTCAAAAGGCACGATTAACAATGATCTCCGACTCTATCTGCCAGACTTGCTTTTCTCTCAGAAAGAAATTCGGAAAAGACTGTGCTTCTAGGCCAGCCGCTGGTGGCCGAGTGGTTCTAGGCGCTTCAGTCTGGAACCGCGCGACCGCTACGGTCGTAGGTTCAAATTCTGCCTCGGGCATGGATGTGTGTGATGTCCTTAGGTTAGTTAGGTTTAAGAAGTTCTACGTTCTAGGGGACTGAGCACCCATAGTGCTCAGAGCCATATGAACCAACTACGCTTCTATGGTCTTAATAAGCCTGCAAAGTTTAGAAGTTGTTACACTTTGTGAACAATATATAAAAATCTATGCAGACCGTACAGTAAAAGGTGCGAACCAGCGGGCACTAAGCTGGTCAGCACATATTTTTAACAATCAAGTAAGGAGGTAGTTGACAAAGAAATGTAGAGCAATGATAGACGTAATTTTAGATCACTCCCGTTAGAGGAAGATATTACACTACTGGCCATTAAAATTGCTACACCACGAAGAATACGTGCTACAACGCGAAATTTAACAGATAGGAAGAAGATGGCACGAAATGCAAATGATTAGCTTTTCAGAGCATTCACATAAGGTTGGCGCCGGTGGCGACACCTACAACGTGCTGACAGGAGGAAAGTTACCAACCGATTTCTCATACACAAACAGCAGTTGACCGGCGTTGCCTGGTGAAACGTTGCTGTGATGCCTCGTGTAAGGAGGACAAACGCGTACCATCACGGTTCCGACTTTGACAAAGGTCGGATTATTGCCTATCGCGATTCCGGTTTATCGTATCGCGACATTGCTGCTCGCGTTGGTCGAGATCTAAAGACTGTTAGCAGAATATGGCATCGGTGGGTTCAGGAGGGTAATACGGAACGCCTTGCTGGATCCCAACGGCCTCGTATCACTAGCACTCGAAATGACAGGCATCTTATCCGCATGGCTGTAACGGATCGTGCAGCCACGTCTCGATCCCTGAGTCAACAGGTGCGGACATTTGCAAGACAACAACTATCTGCACGAGCAGTTCGAAGACGTTCGCATCAGCATGGACTATCAGCTCGGAGGCCAGGGCTGCAGTTACCCTTGACGCTGCATCACAGACAGGAGCGCCTGCGACGGTGTACTCAACGACGAACCTGGGTGCACGAATGGTAAAACGTCATTTCTTCGGATGAATCTTGGTTCTGTTTACAGCATCATGATGGTCGCATCCGTGTTTGGCGACATCGCGGTGAACGCACATTGGAAGCGTGTATTCACCATCGCCATACTGGCGCATCACCCGGCGTGATGGTATGGGGTGCCATTTGTTACACGTTTCGGTCACCTCTTCTTCGCATTGACGGCACGTTGAACAGTGGATGTTACATTTCAGATGTGTTACGAACCGTGGCTCTACCCTTCATTCGATCCCTGTGAAATCCTACATTTCAGCAGGACAATGCACGACCGCATGTTGCAGGTCCTGTACGTGCCTTTCTGGCTGCAGAAAATGTTCGACTGCTGTCCTGGCCAGCACATTCTCCAGATCTCTCACCAACTGAAAACGTTTGGTCAATGGTGGCCGAGCAACTGGCTCGCCACAATACGCCAGTCACTACTCTTGATGAACTGTGGTATCGTGTTGAAGCTGCATGGGTAGCTTTACCTGTACACACCATCCAAGCTCTGTTTGACTCAATACTCAGGCGTATCAAGGCCGTTATTACGGCCGGAGGTGGTTGATCTGTGTACTGATTTCTCAGGATCTATGCACCCAAATTGCGTGAAAATGTAATCACATGTCAGTTCGAGTATAATATGTTCGTCCAATGAATACCCGTTTATCATCTGCATTTCTTCTTGGTGTAGCAATTTTAATGGCCAGTAGCGTACATTTGGAACTGGAAACATAAAAGAAATGTCGGAGTGTGGGACAGTTAAGTGTCGGACCTTACTTTCTGCCGTTTGCGAACCTGCACGGCATATTCTCGCCAAATATCCAATTAAAAGATAAAAATAACTGCCGCGAGATATCGTATCAGTAAACGGCCACCAGCAAACGCGACCTCTGGCAATCCGATACAGAGCAGCGGCGGCGGCAGCAGCGGCAACGGCATCGGGGTTCCGGATACGAGCGCAGTGGTCCGTGGCTGCACCCCGGCTGGTATGTGCCTATGTTTGGGGGCCGCGGCCAGCCGTGTTCCTGGGGCGGTACAGAAGCGGATCCCGCGGTAATTGCATTACATAGTAACGCGGCGCCAGGCGCGAGTTTTGAGTCGGGCTAATACCGCTGCTGGCTGCGGAGCGGGCTCCGGCGTTCCTGCGAGGGTCAGCGTGGCAGTCTGGTGGGGGGTGGGGGGTGGGGGGTGGAGTCTGGTGTGAGTGGCGGGGTGGGAAAGGATTGTGCGCTCTGTGTGGGTGTAGAGGGCTCGTTCCACGAATGGGGGAACCCCCGTGCCTGGTGGCGGGAAGGATGGGAGGGCGAGATACCGCTGAACGCGGAACAGCACCCTTCCCCCGTCAGGCACGTCCGCTCCGCTACCTCGACCGGGTGACTTTTTCAATTTTTGTTTTTAGGTTTTTCTGTTTTGCTGTTTTTGGCGTGAGATTTGCTTTCTGTACCATTTCGGAAGCGCGCTTTAGTCTCTCTCTCTCTTTCTGTCCTCTGTGTTACACGTTTGTCTTTCTGTGTGGGAAAGGATGCGCGGATCGCGAAACGAGGCCACGCACGCTGGAACAAACAATCATTATCACTCTCCACAATTACGTCCCGCCCGCATTCTTCGCAACGCGCATCGGCGATATTGGTGCTGCGTGTGCACAACTGCATACAATCGCGTTCTCTTTTAGTAATGTAGCCAAGTGAAGAACTGATATCTATAGCACATTTTCAGTTTTTGTTTCTTTGCTTCAGGAAACGTGCTTCCTTTCATGGGCGCGCTTTTCTGAATGTTAACGCAGTTAAGGGATCTTTTACGAGAATTTTATCCAAATTGCAAGGGATGATCAAAAAGTTTCCGTCCTCGAGTGCTGCTTCAGAGTATAAACTACGTAGTGTATGGGGTAACATGTCTCCCGAAAACCACTGTTTGGAATGGCGCGCCAAGTTACGTGTTAGTCGTGATTCAACACAAGTCACCGGTCGATCTAGGAGGCCATCCCCTCCATTACGGACAAGTAGGAGACAATCGAGCACCCGCCATGTAGTCCTCATCTCTACCCATGCCGTGCGGATTATCAAACCTTAGAAACATTGAAAAACGCCTTAAAGGGTCGACGATTACTGTGGGAGAGGATGTGCAGCAGGCATTTACGGATTTCTTCACGCAGAAGGATAAGTTGTTTTATCAAACGGGTATCTTCAATCTCTTGCGTTGGTGGGATGATTGCCTCAGTGCTCACGGCGATTTTGCTGATAGGCTTATTGATTCTAGGCTGTAAGGCTTTCGAACGGAAACTTTTTAGTTTACCCATATACACCACAAGTACTTTTATCGAGGTGGGAAAAGCTAATACTTAAATGTAGTAGCTTAAGCGCCAATTTACTACTTTATCCTAGTGCCTAATATTGAGTCTTGTAGCAACTGAACATCACGATGAGGGCTAGAACATGAAGCTTCTGCCTTTCGCAAGCAGCTGTTTACTTTCAGGAAAGTGAAAAAATTTGTTCCAAAAGCATTTTTAATCAACTAAGTGGTTATTTCTTTCGTTTCTATGACAACACCCGACGTGTGTCCAATTTAGAGGTGAGTACAGGCACAGTTCACTACACATACATTGCTGTCAGACTCGCGGCTGGCGTCGGGAAAGGAGTATGCCCGAGAAATACAATTTTTTATGTGGACTGGAGAGGAATTCCCAACTGAACAAAACATTTTTCTTGTCTCGTTTTCACCCAGAAATGTTTCAGCAGTTCTTGTGCTATCTTCAGTGGGCTTATTTGTCTATTTTCTTCTGAAGAATTGTTACATCTTAAACTATAAAGAAACTTTGGTACAAAATATGAACATTTTAATGTAAAATATTTTTTCCATTGTTTTGTGTACAATAACGGTTGGGATATGTATCAAGGAGTTGAAGCAGTCTATGTTGTTTATTTCCGATGCATCTGAGGTTTCTGCTTATATAGCAAATTTGGAAACAAAGTGGGTGTATGCATTTGTTTAGATAACTCACATGAAGCTGTTAGGTACTTATGCTAGTAGCTTTGGGTCTACCACGCAACCTGCAGCTTGTCATCTACAAACAGCATAAGATTATTTATTTTTCTGTTTACTGTGAATTTCCGACAGAAAAGTGGTATGTATCATATTGTTTGACATATTACTCAGAATTTTTGATGTTGTTGTGTATTAATTTGTTTGTGTCGAGGTAACACGCTCATTTCTTCTGCTGTTGTCATCTCACATTCAGTTTTTCCAATTCGTTAGCCAAGCACAGAGTTTTCGCCACCATTACGTTGTAAGGGGTTCACCACCCTGCTGGAGCAAATGTGATCTCGATGTATTGCTCACTTGCTAGAAGGACAATTCACAGGCACTGCCTGAGACATAAAATATCTTTGCCCCTGTTAAAAGAGAGCTGCAATAGAGTCGCAGGTCACAGCAGTCTCTGCGGCAGTTGCAGTTGCTCGCTGCTACAGTGTACTTGTAGTCTGTCGCTAATAAAGAGATTAATAATTGTGATCAGCCACAGAGCTAAATGATACCATGGAATGAGATGATGATGAATAATTGTTAATATAATGAAAAATCAACAGTGTAATTAAGTCAACATTTATTATATTTATTGGCATGCGCGTAGTTAAGTCACTTGTCTACGATGTTAATGTGAATTTGTTTCAATCTTTGCTTTTGTGATTCGTCAGATTTGTAATATATTCAATTTTCCCGTGTAATGGATTGTAGATCTTTATCAACAACATAAAATATTTTCAGAATATAATTGTTTTTACCACTGAACTATAAAAGTATAAATTCCCCTTAAGCCATTGCCAGTCCCGATCCAGTCATTTATCTAAATGAAAATAGTCCAGAATTTTTGTCACATCATAGTCATGTGCTCTTTAGTAATTAGACGACCACCTGTGCAGCTGTGTCACTAAATAAAGCCAGTTTTTCTAGTAATTCAGATCTCAGACAAATGTTATCCAGTATTAGTAGAAAGGCCAGCATTGTACTAAGCTTGCCATTTGCGAGCAGATATATAGACAGCGTTATCCTGCGACACCATCACGAGGTAAGAATTTTTAAGTTTATTTCTCACGGTCAGATTCAGTTTGATTTCACAGGGCCTTGGCGTAGCGCTACTGACGTCAAAATTTATCAGTTTGGCGTGAGGTAAGATTTCTCAGTTTTCATACATCAGGATATAATTATCCAAATTTAATTATTTTCATTTTCTGTTCGGGAAGGTTACGCATCATTATTTTATATTTTTTAATTCATACGGGAAGTTTAGAACGTGTTGTTGCGGCTGTGCAGTGTTCATCTCGTTCGTGGCATTTTTGCTTGGATGCGGCACGCGGATTTGTTCTTGTCGTTTGTGGTATTTAGCGCGTGTGTGTGTGTGTGTGTGTGTGTGTGTTTGTGTGTGTGTGTGTGTTTCCGGGACAGGGGAAAAGAGACAGGACTGGAGGGGAGAAAGGGGTGGGGGGAAATTGTGGATAGGCATATAGACTGAGTAGAGGCTGGACATATGCAGTTTTGGGGTGGGTGTTATTTATGTAATTCTTCTATGGTGGAAAAGAGGATTTTATTGCACAGTGATGTGTATTCGTTTAGTACTTTCTTACACTGGGCTATGTAATTTGAATGTGGAGTTTTCTTCTACTGTTAATTTTTGTTATAAGCTGTTACTAGTTGTAAGAATTTTTAAGTTGATTTCTATGCTGGTTGGGTGGTGATTCCGTGCTGTTAGGTGTTCTGCAAATGTTGAGTGTGAGCTATTGCTTTTCAGTGCTCTGATATATTCTGCAGACAATTGTAAAAAATAATTGACAATAATGTGCTGAAACATGTCTGGGTGATAACGAAACAACAGAAGTGTCTTCCGTAAGATAGAATTTCACTCCACGTTTTCTTAGTAAGCGCGAAAGAAGAGCTGCAACATTCAACAGATGATCAATTTTTATTTGTTTGTGAGATACTCTGAGGCCTAAATCACAAGTACGCATTGTTTTTGATTTTACAAAAGCGTTTTATTATGTGCTCCACACAATATTTTGTATAAGTGGGAACATTATTGGATTAGGGAGAAGGTCAGCAATGACTACATATTTGGAAAGTAGGAAAAGATGTTGTCCTTGAATTCCAAGAAACTGGGGAGCGATTAGCATTGGACTGGGATCATGTAAAGTGGGAGAAGGAGCATAGATTTCTGGATCATTTATTCCTATTCTATTCGAACAGAAGTTTTGAGATGTGGTGCTACAGAAGAATGATGGAGGTTAGATTGGTAGATCACATAGGTGATGAGGAGGTACTAAACAGAACTGGGGAGATAAGAAATTTATGGCACATCCTAATTAGAAGGAGGTATGGGTAGATAGGACATAGTCTGAGAAATCGAAAGATCACCAATTTAGTACTGGAGGGAAGTGAGGGGATTAAGAATTGTAGAGGGAGATCCTGAGATGAATACAGTAAGCAGATTGAGAAGGCTGTTAGTTGCAATAGTCATTTGGAGCTGCATCAAACCAGTGTTCGAACTGAAGACCACAATAACAACAAACAACAAGAATGATCTGTTAGTAACCATACAGATGACTCATATATATTATTGTTTGCAGAGTTATTTTGAAGGATGCCCATTGTAGTGAAGATGGTGTTGTGCTACAGCTGACAAGATGGTCAGTAACATCATCACTTGATTTTCTGAGATCAAATGAACGCTTAACTGCTGTGTCGTGATTGGCATTGTTCCAAACTATGATCTAAGTTGGCAATGCCTTCACCGTCTACGATTTTGCAGTATCGCTACAAGAAAGTATTTCCCTGGGGTAAGCAAGAAGGAAGGGGGGAGAGACAGTATGAAGCGAGACGAGGAAGCGGACGGTTTTGACGGCGTTCCTCGTAAACAAACGTCCGCCGTTGGTGTGGCGTTTGCCCATAAGTTTATGTTCTGAAAGACTGTACATCGTCTTGGATGGCAGTGAGCTGTATGGAGTCCAACGACAGACTGTGTTTCTTTGGGCACCGGCATTTCTGCTTGCTAATTTGTGAATCCGAGTTGCACTCGGGTGATTAACTCTTAGCGCTATTCCCTATGTTGCGTAATATGTCGGGGAGAACCGTATGATCAAGAGCTACCTTTGGTGGTTATGTTTGTACGTGTGTATTGCCTGAGTTTAAATTTAATCTTTTACAACCAGCAGACTCGCTGGCCTGTCGTAAGCAAAGTATATTTTAAGGACATTGTGTTTGTACCGCACACTTAACCGTTAATTGTCATCTGATGGATAACTAAATCATTAATTCTTTCTTCACATAATAAATTTTGACCTTTGTGTAACGTGCCAGCCTTGTTTTTCTAACATTATAAGTTTTTTTCCCTGAATTCACTGTTACTATCAGTCCTGTTTCCGTAACTGAAAACATTTCAACTTAAGCTGTCTTGTCTTGATGACGGATTATTTATTAAACTGTTTTCTTAAGTAATTCACATACGTGAAGGTTTGAGGATTTAAGTAATTTTGGCTTTATTTTATATTTATATTTATTTGTGCTGTGAGTCCATGTAAGTTGGATTTGGCCTGTCGAAGTGAGTTAACCTTAAATTTGATAAAAGTTTCAATAAACGTTTTATGTAATGTGTGACGCAAGCTCAATCAATCACACCACCAATTTAATCCGGATATCGCACGACTCTGCAACACTACAACTGAATAAATAAATAAATGGCAAGAATGTTACTGTCAGAGTGTAATCTTGTAAGTATCACGTTCGAGATCTTAACGCTGCTATCTTCAGACTCACCAAGAAGATTCTTAGTATAGAAAAAGGTAGCCATGCTGAGCTGTGGTGTCAGTTGCCAAATTTTGTGTAGGTCGTTGCCCCGGTGGATTTTTTCATGGGGTTTGTTGTTGACAATGCTGACTCATTCAGGAGAAACTTCAATATTCATTCTGCGAACGAAATGAACTTGTTTAACACTTCCATAGGCATTGTACAGAAACGTGTGCAGAATCCCGCAGGTTTAATTTTCAAAAAATATGTTGAGAAACTCTCGTATAGGTAAATCCTAGTTAATAGGTTTCCTAGAAGTGAACACCTGTTTTATAGAGAAGTTCCTCGCTGTAGTTAATTTCTGTCTGTAATGTCTTACGTATTCATACACTCCCTCAGTATTCTGTATGTTTTATTAACTCTTTACCACACAGATTTCTAAATTATCTAATCATCGTTTCATAAATTATTTATTGATTCGTTTAGTGGCCAAGTATCTCTGGCTCGCATAGTCCCATGGAACCTGACACGTAAACATTTAAAAAAGTACATGAAAACATCTTAGATCTGTTCTGACATACCATATATCTACGGCTTCTCCGTGTACTTGGTTTGTCGTGATTCGAGATTCATTATGTTAAGTGATATATGCTCGAGCTACAAATAATTTGTAGACTGGAAAGATCAAACCAGATACCTTGTATTGTGAACCGTACTACCCGTGAATTATACAGTACACCCAGCACTAATTCCTTCCCTTCATAATTAGATGTCCTTTCTCTACATGCAGACAGAATATGGTTTTACACTTCGACCATCAGGATAATAGCGTGATTTTCGACTTTTGTGATCCAGTCGTCCTCAACTGCGTATAATATTACAGAATGTTAATTTTTATTTTGGGACCGTCTAATTACTATTGAATAGTACAAAATTTTTGTGCCAGAAATTTATGTTTCATTCAATTGTAATTATACGGTCCCAAAATAAATATTATCGACATAGTGTAAAAATAATTTGATCTCTCCCCTCACTTCAACAACCTGACAATCGGTAGTGAGCATTCATAATTAGTACTTGTTAACTCATCTATCTTTGTACAGGTTTACTGCTACATGCAACCTGCTACATGCTACACGTGGGTACGTGGGTACGTGGTTGCCGTGAGTGTCACCATGGCCAAGCCGGTAGCTTAGCCGGTCGGCGGTGTAGTCAGAGTCGGTGGTGGCAGGTGGTATCAGCAACATCTTCTGGTGGCCAGTGCAGTTGCTGCTGTGGATTCGGTGGAGAAGCTGATGGCAAGTCTCCAGGGCCCAGACGGGTATGGTGGACGATGTGTTTACAGTGGTGTGGTAGGCGTCAAGGATTTGGAGTGGTCAGACGCCTCATGGGAGATCATTGAACGACGTGGGCGGATCCAACATTGAGGGCCACTAGGAAACTGTGTGCTGCAGTACTGACAGCTGGATGTAACTAGAGTTTGCATGGGGCGCGGCCACTGCGTGTGGACAAGGACCTGGTGGAGTAGTTAGTGTTTTTTTCCTGCTGGACAGCAATCCCAAAGGAGGTGGAGAAAGCGCCTTTTGCGTATGATGGTGGTTGCTGGTGGTTTTACGATAGATGTGTGGAATATGACGGTGTATTTGATGTGATTGCTAGCCACCAATTCTTGAGTTTGACTTCCAGTAGGAAATTTGTGCATTGCGTATTACGACCACACAACATGTATTTCACACATGGGAAACTCCTGCATTGGTTGTATAAATCTTAAACCTTTTATTTTACTTATTGCTTTCAGTAACAGAGTGATCACCTTCTGACTAAATCAAGTGGACTTACATAATCATGCACGAATCGTAACTTCAAACATAGGTGTTCATGGCGATGAACAAATAGCAGGTCTGCTAGTCTGAATCTCAAGACAGTTAACGAGAAAATGGAATCAATGAATTCAAGAGGCTCGTACTCGACGCCATACAGACGCCCAATGGTCCCACACGCTTGTGAGAACAGACGTATTGCTCTCTCGACCGAGCATACTCGGACAACCATGTCAACTACGGTCAGGAAATCGATTTGTTATAGCAAGAAAAGAATCCGGACGGGAAGTGTGACTGAGTGTGGACGACTGTGGACTGTAAGCATGGCGACCAGTGATGAGTCTTCCTCTGACAAGGAAGTCGAGTTAGGCGCGCCGACGGTTGCGAGCCAAACGACGGCGCTGGATGCAGGAGCGTCACCACCACATGTTGTAAGGCTGCGGGGGATAATATGGCCATACAGCAGCTTTGCTGACAATGGAAATATCAGCTATGGAAAAATGGATGGGATGCGAAAATCACAAAGACAAGTCAATATATTTATAGACTCATCTTTCCCTGATAAAGAGAGGGCAGCATTCAGAACTTTCAGATGGTTTAAATTACTTGATTACATAGTTGCATATAATTGCTGTACATGACTTTGCACTTAAGAAAATAATGTATGGTGTGCTTGTCATGAGTCCTTGTATTATTGAAATAGAAGTCATGTGAAAACTAACTCTTCCAAGTAGTTAGTAATTTATATTTAAAGCACAGCACCAGAAATAATATGTTAGGCTGGTGTACTTCGATCAAAACATTTCATAGTAGAATTTAGTTATAAAGATGTTTAGAACTACTGCAAAGTAAGTCATTACTTATTATGAAGACATCATTCAGTTTCGATCTTTGTAGTGCCAGGCAAGTATTTGTATGTCTCATATTTCATGCAAAGACGTCATTAAATGAAGGGAGAGGGTGAAACTGTGCCAAAACATGGAGTTATTCCTAATTATGTAAATCTGATAGCATGTCATAAATCAGTTCTGATTTTAATTTTCCGTCCTTAAGAATAAAATTATGTATTAAATTCAGAGTGAAAATAGTGTAATGCAAAATGGACATGAAAATAATTGTTTTGTGTTTTGATGAGTGTTCGTAGTGCCGTTGCATAGTGTTTTTTTTAATTGCAACGAATTATAAAATTATGTGGTGATAAATGTGAGTAAAATTATATAATGTATTTAGGTTTAAGTATTTAAATCTTATAAGAATTTCAAACGAATTGTGGCTATGTTTAGGAATTATTTTGATTAATGTAGTGTCACGTGACCGACCTCAGGACTGGGGATATGAGAGGGAAAATCGGGTCTATGGCCTTTTTCCGTTGTCCGTTGTGGTGGTAAGTTCGGAGAGGCAAAGTGCCGCGAGTGTAAGAATGGACACCAGTGCATGTGAATAAACTGTGAAGGAACAATGTGAAAGTGTGTAAATGCGAGACAATAAGCCATGTGTACGAATTGTACCGATTATTATTTATCCAGATCGGATTTATTTGTGAACTTTAATATGCGTGGCCACAAAGTTAGAACTGTTTCCTTTTTACATAAATAACTTTCAATTTTAACTTGTATAGTGTACCTCATTTTCCAAGGTTGTGGTATAAACAACTGCGTAATCATTTCACTGCTGTTTAAAGGCTAGCCAACATATGACTCAGTATTAAGGGCGCAAATGCAACTGTTCAGTACCAACCCCCTCAGCAGGTGAGCCACGTGTAAAATAATAGGTAGTGAACGAGCCCGAGTACAGTTGCAATGTTTTATGTTATATTTTCTGCAGAGTTAGTACAGCACTGGGATTGGCATATCCTATACACAGCGAGAACGAACGTAGCCAAAACCAACGTCATACAGGCCAGGAACTTTCTTGATGGTACGGAATACCACGGGATACACCACTCAATAGCCTGAAATTTCTTCAGCAGCAGGGTCGTCAAGCAGATACGCAAAACTATAGACCTATATCTCTGACATCGATCTGTTGTAGAATTTTAGAACATGTTTTTTGCTCGTGTATCATGTCGTTTCTGGAAACCCAGGATCTACTCTGTAGGATTCAACTTTGATTCCGGAAACAGCGATCGTGTGAGACCCAACTAGCTTTATTTGTTCATGAGACCCAGAAAATATTAGATGCAGGCTCCCAGGTAGATGCTATTTTCCTTGACTTCCGGAAGGCGTTCGATACAGTTCCGCACTGTCGCCTGATAAACAAAGTAAGAGGCTACGGATTATCAGACCAGCTGTGTGGCTGGATTGAAGAGTTTTTAGCAAACAGAACACAGCATGTTGTTCTCAATGGAGAGACGTCTACAGACGTTAAAGTAACCTCTGGCGTGCCACAGGGGTGTGTTATGGGACCACTGCTTTTCACAATGTATACAGGGTGTTACAAAAAGGTACGGCCAAACTTTCAGGAAACATTCCTCACACACAAATAAAGAAGAGATGTTATGTGGACATGTATCCGGAAACGCTTAATTTCCATGTTAGCGCTCATTTTAGTTTCGTCAGTATGTTCTTCCACCTACGCTCAATGGAGCACGATACCATGATTTCATACGGGATACTCTACCTGTGCCGCTAGAACATGTGCCTTTACGAGTACGACAGAACATGTGGTTCATGCACGATGGAGCTCCTGCACATTTCAGTCGAAGTGTTCGTACGCTTCTCAATAACAGATTCGGTGACCGATGGATTGGTAGAGGCGGACCAATTCCATGGCCTCCACGCTCTCTTGACCTCAGTCCTCTTGACTTTCATTTATGGAGGCATTTGAAAGCTCTTGTCTACGCAACCCCGGTACCAAATGCAGAAATCTTCGTGCTCGTATTGTGGACGGCTGTGATACAATACGCCATTCTCCAGGGCTGCATCAGCGCATCAGGGATTCCATGCGACGGAGGGTGGATGCATGTATCCTCGCTAACGGAGGACATTTTGAAGATTTGCTGTAACAAAGTGTTTTAAGTCACGCTGGTACGTTCTGTTGCTGTGTTTCCATTCCATGATTAACGTGATTTGAAGAGAAGTAGTAAAATGAGCTGTAACATGGAAAGGAAGCGTTTCCGGACACATGTCCACATAACATATTTTCTTTCTTTGTATGTGAGGAATGTTTCCTGAAAGTTTGGCCGTACCTTTTTGTAACACCCTATATAAATGACCTAGTAGATAGTGTTGGAAGTTCCATGCGGCTTTTCGCGAATGACGCTGTAGTATACAGAGAAGTTGCAGCATTAAAAAAATTGTAGCGAAATGCAGGAAGATCTGCAGCGGATAGGCACTTGGTGCAGGGAGTGGCAACTGGCCCTTAAGATAAACTAATGTAATGTATTGCGAATACACAGAAAGAACAATCCTTTATGATTATATGATAGCGGAACAAACACTGGTAGCAGTTACTTCTGTAAAATATCGGGGAGTATGCGTGCGTAACTATTTGAAGTGGAATGATCATATAAAATTAATTGTTGGTAAGGCGGGTACCAGGTTGAGATTCAATGGGAGAGTCCTACAAGATGTAGTCCATCAACAAAGGAGGTGGCTTACAAAACACTCGTTCGACCTATACTTGAGTATTGCTCATCACTGTGGGATCCCTACCAGATCTGGTTGACAGAGGAGATAGAGAAGATCCAAAGAAGAGCGGCGCGTATCGTCACACGGTTATTTGATAAGCGTGATAGCGTTACGGATATATTTAGCAAACTCAAGTGGCAGACTCTGCAACAGAGGCGCTCTGCATCGCGGTGTAGCTTGCTGTCCAGGTTTCGAGAGGGTGCGTTTCTGGATGAGGTATCGAATATATTGCTTCCCCCTACTTATACCTCAGGAGGAGATCACGAATGTAAAATTAGAGAGATTCGAGCGCGCAAGGAGGCTTTCCAGCAGTCGTTCTTCCCGCTAAACATACGCGACTGGAACAGGAAAAGGAGGTAATGACAGTGGCATGTAAAGTGCCCTCCGCCACACACCGTTGGGTGGCTTGCGGAGTATAAATCTAGATGTAGATGTAGATGTAGATGCAGCTATTATATTTTTGACATGTTGACGCTGACAGTCGTGTCCTGCCATCCACGACTCCGTGAGCTCACTTTCAGTGAGGTAAGGCGAGACGCCCATTCTGCCTGCTGAGCTGCGCTCAGTCTTGGGAAGTGGTTGGTGGATGCTGACAAAAAATAAGCCATATTGCTAGTGCATCCCACAATTGCTCTATGGGACTCAAATCGGGTGAGCGAGCTTGCCACGCCATGCGTGCAATATCTTCCGTTTCCAAGAAAACATCAACCACTAATGCTCTATAAGGTTGAACATTATCGTCCATTTGTATGAAGTCTGGGCCCACTGCACCTCGCAAGAACCGTAGATAAAGTCCCAAGTTCTCATCGACCTGACAGCAAATAAACCTTGCTCATCCACCCGTACAATGTCATGAATAGGGGTTCGTGTGGTGAACATAGTCCCTACACACACCACTAGCGGTCCTCCACGATATTGGTCTCTTTACACAATGTCTGGGTCCCGAAGTCGTGTTGCATCTTCCCTCCAGATGCGAATCCACGGAGAATCACTCTCCAGACTAAATCAGACTCAACTGTGAAAACAACATTGGCGCACTGTTCGACTGCCCAGATGAGATGTTGATCACTCCACTCTAGACGTTCACTTCCGTGAAGACGCGTCAGAGGTGGATATACAGCAGGTCTCCGGCAATAAAGGCCACTCTGCTGACGCCATCTGCACACCGTTTGCCTCGATACAACACCTACAGAGAATGCTGCGAGCTCGAATGCCAGTTGTCGAGCTGTACTAAGGCGCTACTGACGTCAGCCAAATGACGGTCCTCTCTTCTGAAGTCACACTGGGTAGGTCTTGCCGTGGTCTCCGGAATACAGTTTCTGTCTCTATAAACTGTCGCCACATCCGCGAAAGAACAGATCGTTTCGCACAAAGCCATCGGGCCTCATTAGTTTGTGATTTTCCTGCTTCCTTTCTTTCTATGGCCTTCCACCGCAGATACTCTGGTAGTCATCTTCTCTGTGCCATACTGCACCGTCTGTGACTGTGTAAGCAGCGATTGTGGATGTGAAGTACGCTGTAAACACTATCTCATTTCACATGTGTCCTGTCGTCATCGTTGCAATGGTTGTCCGTTAACCGGAATGCCATCTTCCGTGAAGAACAAGGTCTCGTTAACAGTTTGTGATTATATCGTGAATTACACACAGGACGGGGAAATAACTGTTTGTTGCTTTAATTTTGGATACCAGTGTACAGTATGCACTAGCAGTGAATGATCTCTGGTTCTCCTTCAGGGATGGGATACAATAACTTTGTAATGTAAGGATGAAATATCATCTAGGATGAAAAACACTAGCACTTGTATGAATTTTCGGCAAGGGAGTTGGCAGGACACTGTGAATAAGCTATGCATGTGGATCTCCCTAAAGTGATGAGGTAGTCGTAGCCCCGTTGTGTCCACAGACTGACGCAGAACATGTATGTGATGGAATTGGCGCAATGGAAACAATAAATTCGTAAGAACTTTTTGTAGGTAAGTAATTATGGCCACCAAGCGCTTTAAGAAAAATATTGTTATTGATCAGCTGTACATATACACCTTAAAGCTTTTCGTCATCGTCCCTGTCAAGCAAGAACCGTCTGCAGTCATGCGCGAGCAAGTAGCATAGGGCATCAAGTGGACTACGTTACAAGCTTCGGTTCATGAGAGCCTGAAGCTCACCTTCATCAGTTTAAGGCAAAATTTATGCTCCCAGTAGAACTGTATCTAGACACTGACTCATAATTTTTAACGCTTCATTACCGACGATTCGTTACACCTCCGCATCATCTTCAACCTGGTCCAAAAGGTTGACTGATATTGCTCCAAAAAACTAAATAACGCAATCAACTTATATTACAACTGCAGTCGTTATTTCCATTATTACGGTTTGCGAAACATAATTTCATTTCTTGATCTTTAAATTATAGGGTGATCAAAAAGTCAGTATAAATTTGAAAACTTAATAAACCGTGGAATAATGTAGATAGAGAAGTAAAAATTGACACACATGCTTGGAAAAACACGGGGTTTTATTAGAACCGAAAGAAATACAAAGTTCACAAAATGTCCGACAGATGGCGCTGGACAGCAAAACGTCAGTGACTGCGCATGACAATAGTTTATAAAAGGAGTTGTATTGAGAGAGAGAATCAGATGCGCCAGCAGTTGCAGAATGTTGACATTACCTGAAAAGGCGCTTTTAGTGAAGCTGTATTATCAGAATGGGGAATGTGCTAGTTCAACAATACGATCCTATCTCCATAGGAAGGGGATTCGAACGGGTAAAGGTCCGTTGACAAATGCAGTTGTGGCGAGAATGATTTCGAAGTTCGAAGCCACGGGTTGTTTAGACGATAGACCCCGTAGTGGCCGACCGAGCACAAGGCGTAATGCTGCTGAGACCGTTCATGAGGAAATGGAGGCGGTAGCGCGTTCGTCAATGCACAGGGAAATCAGCGCTCGTTCAGTCGCACGTCGCACCGGCATTCCATACGCTACTGTTTGGTTGGCACTAAGGCGTATCCTCCGATGCTATCCGTATAAAATCCATTGGAATCATGAACTGTTACCTGGCGATTTAGTGAAGCGGAGGGCATTTGCGGTGTGGGCGTTTCAAAAGATGGCGGAAGATGGCGATTGGTTGAGTAACGTGTTGTGGACCGACGAAGTTCATTTCACGCTCCGAGGGTCTGTCAACGCCAACATCTGCAGAATTTGGGCAACCGAAAATTCTACAACTGTCGTGGAAACTCCAATGCACGACGAGAAAGTCACGGTATGGTTGGATTTACCACATCTACCATTACCGGGCCTTTTCTCTTCGAGGAAATGCGTGATTCTGATTTTTGTAACTGCTACCGTGACAGGTGAGAGGTACGCCGATATGTTACAGAATCGCATCGTCCCCAGCCTGGCAGATAAACACCTGCTGGAACGTACGATGTTTGTGCAGGATGGCGCTCCACCCCATATTGCTAGACGCGTGAAAGATCTCTTGCGCGCTTCGTTTGGTGATGATCGTGTGCTCAGCCGTTACTTTCGTCATGCTTGGCCTCCCAGGTCCGTGCGATTATTGGCTTTGGTGTTACCTGAAATCGCAAGTGTATCGTGATCGACCGACATCCCTAGGGGTGCTGAAAGACAAGATCCGACGCCAATGCCTCACCATAACTCCGGACATGCTTTACAGTGCTGTTCACATTATTCCTGGACTACAGCTGTTGTTGAGGAATGATGGTGGATATACTATTTCCTGTAAAGAACATCATCTTGGCTTTGTCTTACTTTGTTATGCTCATTATTGCTATTCTGATCAGATGAAGCGCCATCTGTCGGACATTTTTTGAAATTTTGTATTTTTATGGTTCTAATTAAACCCCATCTCATTCCAAGCATGTGTGTCAACTTTTACCTCTCTATCTACCCGTGGTCTAGGGGTAGCGTCTTTGATTCATAATCAAAACGTCTTCGGTCCCGGGTTCGATCCCCACCTCTGCCAAAATTTTGATAAATAATCAGCATTGGCGGCCGAAGACTTCCGGCATAAGAAGTCAGCCTCATTCTGCCAACGGCCTTGTCAAAGAGGGCGGAGGAGCGGATAGAGGTTCAGGGCACTCTCTTGTCCTAGGGGTGGGAAATTGCCCCTAAAGGCGGAAGAATCAGCAATGATCAACGACATGAGGATGCAGAAGGCAATGGAAACCACTGCATTAAAGACACGAAACGTGTATCCACAGGACATGTGGCCTGTAATTGAAGAAGTGTCATGATGATCTCTCCATTGGCAAAAGATTCCGGAATAGTCCCCCATTCGGATCTCCGGGAGGTGACTGCCAAGGGGGAGGTCACCATGAGAAAAAGATTGAATAATCAACGAAAGGATAACGTTCTACGAGGCGGGGCGTGGAATGTCAGAAGCTTGAACGTGGTAGAGAAACTAGAAAATCTGAAAAGGGAAATGCAAAGACTCAATCTAGATATAGTAGGGGTCAGTGGAGTGAAGTGGAAGGAAGACACGGATTTCTGGTCAGATGAGTATCGGGTGACATCAACAGCAGCAGAAAATGGTATAACAGGTGTAGGATTCGTTATGAATAGAAAGGTAGGGCAGAGGGTGTGTTACTGTGAACAGTTCAGCGACCGGGTTGTTCTAATCAGAATCGACAGCAGACCAACACCGACAACGATGGTTCAGGTACACATGCCGACGTCGCAAGCTGCAGATGAACAGATAGAGAAAGTGTATGAGGATATTGAAAGAGTAATGCAGTATGTAAAGGGGGACGAAAATCTAATAGTCATGGGCGACTGGAATACAGTTGTAGGGGAAGGAGTAGAAGAAAAGGTTACAGGAGAATACGGGCTTGGGACAAGGAATGAAAGAGGAGAAAGACTAATTGAGTTCTGTAACAAGTTTCAGCTAGTAATAGCGAATACCCTGTTCAAGAATCACAAGAGGAGGAGGTATACTTGAAAAAGGCCAGGAGATACGGGAAGATTTCAATTAGATTACATCATGGTCAGACAGAGATTCCGAAATCAGATACTGGACTGTAAGGCGTACCCAGGAGCAGATATAGAGTCAGATCACAATATAGTAGTGATGAAGAGTAGGCTGAAGTTCAAGACATTAGTCAGGAAGAATCAATACGCAAATAAGTGGGATACGGAATTACTAAGGAATGACGAGATACGTTTGAAGTTCTCTAACGCTATAGATACAGCAATAAGGAATAGCGCAGTAGGCAGTACAGTTGAAGAGGAATGGACATCTCTAAAAAGGGCCATCACAGAAGTTGGGAAGGAAAACATACGTACAAAGAAGGTAGCTGCGAAGAAACCATGGGTAACAGAAGAAATACTTCAATTGATTGATGAAAGAAGGAAGTAAAAACATGTTCCGGGAAAATCAGGAATACAGAAATACAAGTCGCTGAGGAATGAAATAAATAGGAAGTGCAGGGAAGCTGAGACGAAATGGCTGCAGGAAAAATGTGAAGACATCGAAAAAGATATGATTGTCAGAAGGACAGACTCAGCATACAGGAAAGTCAAAACAACCTTTGGTGACATTAAAAGCAACGGTGGTAACATTAAGAGTGCAACGGGAATTCCACTGTTAAATGCAGAGGAGAGAGCAGATAGGTGGAAAGAATACATTGAAAGCCTCTATGAGGGTGACGATTTGTCTGATGTGATAGAAGAAGAAACAGGAGTCGATTTAGAAGAGATAGGGGATCCAGTATTAGAATCGGAATTTAAAAGAGCTTTGGAGGACTTACGGTCAAATAAGGCAGAAGGGATAGATAACATTCCATCAGAATTTCTACAATCATTGGGGGAAGTGGCAACAAAACGACTATTCACGTTGGTGTGTAGAATATATGAGTGTGGTGACATACCATCTGACTTTCGGAAAAGCATCATCCACACACTTTCGAAGACGGCAAGAGCTGACAAGTGCGAGAATTATCGCACAATCAGCTTAACAGCTCATGCATCGAAGCTGCTTACAAGAATAATATACAGAAGATTGGAAAAGAAAATTGAGAATGCGCTAGGTGAAGATCAGTTTGGCTTTAGGAAAAGTAAAGGGACGAGAGAGGCAATTCTGACGTTACGGCTAATAATGGAAGCAAGGCTAAAGAAAAATCAAGACACTTTCATAGGATTTGTCGACCTGGAAAAAGCGTTCGACAATATAAAATGGTGCAAGCTGTTGGAGATTTTGAAAAAAAGTAGGGGTAAGCTATAGGGAGAGACGGGTCATATACAATATGTACAACAACCAAGATGGAATAATAAGAGTGGACGATCAAGAACGAAGTGCTCGTATTAAGAAGCGTGTAAGACAAGGCTGTAGCCTTTCGCCCCTACTCTTCGATCTGTACATCGAGGAAGCAATGAAGGAAATAAAAGAAAGGTTCAGTAGCGGAATTAAAATACAAGGTGAAAGGATATCAATGATACGGTTCGCTGATGACATTGCTATCCTGAGTGAAGGTGAAGAATAATTATATGATCTGCTGAACGGGATGAACAGTCTAATGAGTACACAGTATGGTTTGAGAGTTAATCGGAGAAAGACGAAGGTAATGAGAAGTAGTAGAAATGAGAAAAGCGAGAAACTTAACATCAGGATTGATGGTCACGAAGTCAATGAAGTTAAGGAATTCTGCTACCTAGGCAGTAAAATAACCAATGACGGACGGAGCAAGGAGGACATCAAAAGCAGTCTCGCTATGGCAAAAAAGGCATTTCTGGCCAAGAGAAGCCTACTAATATCAAATACCGGCCTTAATTTGAGGAAGAAATTTCTGAGGATGTACGTCTGGAGTACAGCATTGTATGGTAGTGAAACATGAACTGTGGGAAAACCGGAACAGAAGAGAATCGAAGCATTTGAGATGTGGTGCTATCTACATTATACCGCGATTTATTCAGTTTTCAAATTTATACTGACTTTTTGATCATCCGGTAAGTTTCAAACACTCTATCTTAAGGCCACAAATGGCCCATGGTGCCATCCTATCGCCGTGTCATCCTAAGTTGAGGATTCGGATAGGAGGGGTGTGTGGTCAACACACCGCTCTCCAGGTCTCTGTGATGGTTTTCTTTGACCGGAGCCGGGGAGCCGATACTGTTCGGTCGAGCAGCTCCTCAGCCGGCATCACGAGGCTGAGTGCACCCCGAAAAATGGTAACACCGCAGGGTGGCCACCCATCCAAGTGCCGGTCACGCCCGACAGCGCTTAACTTCGGTGATCTCACGGGAACCGGTGTACCCACTGCGGCAAGGCCGTTACTATTTTTAATTTCAAGATGCGAAATATATTCTGCTCAAATGTAATACGTTAATGTGGCTTCTCTTTGACGTACCGTAAGGCGTTACTGTATTTGTTATTCCGATGTCTTGGAGGATGAAGTTACAATAAAATCCTGCGTGGTTATGAATAATCATAGTTAAAGTGTACAGTGAGGTATACACTATAATAAGGTGACGTAATCCAAACAACACTAGTTAAATGTTGCTCAATTAAATTATGTTCATTAAGTGTCTGCTTTTGAACGAATGACAGAAATACGATATCTCATGGTTTCAAGTTATATTGCATGTGGTGAACAGATACTGATATTCCAGAACTGTATGCGCTTTTATATTTGTATTTCTGCTCATTATCTTTTACACGAAACAGTAAATTTTGCGTTTATAACTTATTAGTTCAAAACACAGTGTGTCCTTACGGACACACAATTAGAACGAGTCTTACAGTCGTCGCCTGTTAATGCACAGCAATAAAACTGGCCTGCCTGTCTCATGAAGCATATCACAGGCTTCCAACGTGAGGACTTCAACAGCCTCCAACAGGCATTGCAACACATTCTTCTGTTAAACGGTCTTCGCTGCAGAGGCGGGACTGATCACAAAAAGAACATTTAAAAAATCAATCATTTCTTTATTCTCAGAAATTAACTCGTGATGATTAAGGATTAATAAAATAATGGCTCTGAGCACTATGGGACTTAACATCTATGGTCATCAGTCCCCTAGAACTTAGAACTACTTAAACCTAACTAAACTAAGGACATCACACAACACCCAGCCATCACGAGGCAGAGAAAATCCCCGACCCCGCCGGGAATCGAACCCGGGAATCCGGGCGTGGGAAGCGAGAACGCTACCGCACGACCACGAGATGCGGGCAAGTATTAACATATTTGAGAAAAAGAAACGAATAAAAAAGTCTTAGATACATATAACATCAGATATTCGGAATCTTAACGGTTGTCTCAGCAGAGAAAGTTTAGAATTGTGACTTAAACTGTTAGTGGAAAAATAAGAAGAGTAAAACTTTTCAGCATACAGATCACATGAAAATAGGAAATCCGTGTATCCTTTAATTTTGATTTGGTTTAAAATGAAATACATCAGTAAAGATATCGCAAAACAACATAATACGACAATGAAGTTAAAGAGCAAGACGCTTTCTTTAAGAAATATTTATAAAATTCGTCCTATCAGTGTCACGAATAATATGGCTTATAACATGTTTTTTGTCACAGTTACGGTTCTGAGGTCACTCTGGTATGCACAGCTGTGAATACTGTCTGTATCCTATGCATTCCAGCTTCTGCTATCTCGCGGTGTAATTGCTACAGCCAAACTGTAGTGTAGTTATCGGTACATGTGGTGCCTCGTTGCATATCACCAGAATTACCCGGTTTCCAAACGGCGGCGTATAGCACGAGGAGCAAATTGGACCTGCGTTAATAGAAGAGCAGTTATGTAAATGCGTGCACCTGGGAGTAAGTTACCGACGGGCTATCACGCCTGTTCCCTGCACGCATTATGGGAAATGACATTCGCATGGCGACAGCGTGGACGACTGTGAACTGCGGTCATAAGGTATTGGCGTGACTTAGTCGAAGGGATCAGAAAACTAGGACACGACATCGAACTCTCTTAAAAATAAGCAACCTTAGTCTCCTATTCTCAAAGAGCGTTTAGTTTTAGGCACATACTGTCACTACCAGAATCACCCGAAACTTCCTGCGAGATTAAAACTGTGTAAGTAGGATGTTTAGATTTTTATGTTGGTGATGCCACGTAGTGCTTTGTATTAAAATCGCAGGCTGTGCTTTGTGGAGTCTGTGGCTGGGTGGCATTTTTGTAATATTCGCTATTGTAGTGTTGGACTGTTGGCTGTTAACAGCGCGTAGCGTTGCGCAGTTGGAGGTGACCCGCCAGCAGTGGTGGACGTGGGTAAGTGAGATGGCGGATTTTTGAGAGCGGGTGATCTGGGCGTGTGTCCATCAGAGACAGTACATTTGTAAGACTGGATGTCATGAACTGCTACGTATATTATGACTTTTGAACACTATTACGGTAAATACATCGTTTGTTCTCTATCAAAATCTTTCATTTGCTAGCTATGCCTATCAGTAGTTAGTGCCTTCAGTAGTTTGAATCTTTTATTTAGCTGGCAGTAGTGGCGCTCGCTGTATTGCAGTAGTTCGGGTAACGAAGATTTTTGTGAGGTAAGTGATTTGTGAAAGGTATAGGTTAATGCTAGTCAGGGCCATTCTTTTGTAGGGATTATTGAAAGTCAGATTGCGTTGCGCTAAGAAATATTGTGTATCAGTTTAAGCACGGTCATGTATAATTATTCTAAGGGGACATTTCATAATTGTTGAGCCTGTGCCCTCTTGTAATTACACTATTGGCCATTAAAATTGCTACACCACGAAGATGACGTGCTACAACGCGAAATTTAACTGACAGGAAGAAGATGCTGTGATATGCAATTGATTAGCTTTTCAGAGCATTCACACAAGGTTGACGCCGGTGGCGACACCTACAACGTGCTGATATGAGGAAAGCTTCCAAACGATTTCTCGTACACAAAAAGCAGTTGAGCGGCTTTGCCTGGTGAAACGTAGTTGCGATGCCTCGTGTAAGGAGGAGAAATGCGTACCATCACGTTTCTGACTTTGATAAAGGTCGGATTGTAGCCTATCGCGATTGCGGTTTATCGTATCGCGACATTGCTGCTCGCGTTGGTCGAGATGCAATACCTGTTAGCAGAATATGGCATCGGTGGGTTCAGGAGGGTAATACGGAACGCCGTACGGGATCCCAAAGGCCTCGTATCACTAGAAGTCGAGATGACAGGCATCTTATCCACATGGCTGTAACGGATAGTGCAGTCACGTCTCGATCCCTGAGTCAACAGATGGGGACATTTGCAAGACAACAACCATCTGCACGAACAGATCGACGACGTTTGCAGCAGCATGGACTATCAGCTCGGAGACCGTGGCTGCGGTTACCCTTGACGCTTCATCACAGACAGGAGCGTCTGCGATGGTGTACTCAACGACGAACCTGGGTGCACGAATGGCAAAACGTCATTTTTTCGGATGAATCTTGGTTCTGTTTACACCATCAGGATGGTCGCCTCCGCGTTTGGCGACATCAGGTTAACGCAGATTGGAAGCGTGTATTCGCCGTCGCCATATTGGTGCATCACCTGGCGTGGTGGTATGGGATGCCATTGGTTACACAGCTCGGTCACCTCTTGTTCGCACTGACGGCACTTTGAACAGTAGACGTTACATTTCAGATATGTTTCGACCCGTGGCTCTACCCTTCATTCGATCCCTGCGAAACCATACATTTCAGCAGGATAATGAACGACCGCATGTTGCAGGTCCTGTACGGGCCTTTCTGGATACAGAAAATGTTCGACTGCTGCCCTGGCCAGCACATTCTCCAGATCTCTCACCAACTGAAAACGTCTGGTCAATGGTGGTCGAGCAACTGGCTCGTCACAATATGCCAGTCACTACTCTCGATGAACTATGGTATCGTGTTGAAGCTGCATGGGCAGCTGTACCTGTACACGCCATCCACACTCTGTTTGACTCAATGCCCAGGCGTATCAAGGCCGTTATTACGGCCAGAGGCGATTGTTCCGGGTACTGATTTCTCAGGATCTATGCACCCAATTTGCGTGAAAATGTAATGACATGTCAGTTCTAGTATAATATATTTGTCGAATGACTACCCGTTTATCATCTGTATTTCTTCTTGATGTAGCAACTTTAATTACCAGTAGTGTATTTGTGGCTGCTGGCTGGATGAGGAGAGTGTGGTAGGTTTCCTCTCAATACAACACACAGTGCGCACTTGGTTAAAATACACTTTATAACGGAAACCAACTGTGTACTTAACTTCAGTGATGTTCAATCTGAAGTTGAGTGGTTAACAGCAATCAAATATTATGTACTAATTCTTGAATGTACAACGACTAAAATTCTGGTACAGCTAACTAAGGTGCTCCTCTCTTGTCATAGGTGCGCCTAGTTCAGCGCATCCTACATATTATTTCCCTGTGCCGGCTGGTGTGCTGGCGAAGGTGTACGCCAGCAAAAAAACTGTGTACCAGCTTGGAACACGAATTCGGAATCTAGCCAAATGGAAGCAATATTCTTACAGTTGGAGTCGTACAGACAAGCCTTCCGCCCACTCTCACAGAATCAATTTCGTCAGTATCTCGAGCCTACATTTCAAACTTCACTGATGCTCTACAGCATATCTCGTTGGACTACTTTTTCTGTAAGAAAGGATACCGCGGGGAAATGGCTTACTAACAGCCAAGAATATTTTCCGGAGAAGGTTACACAGATCTGCGACATAAACAATTGTTTCAAATTTATTAAGTGATTTTTATAATGATTTCGGGAAAAATAGTGAAAAAATTTCATCACGCAGTGTTATTTCACAAATTGCTTGTCTAGTTTTAGCTTTTATCGATATTTCAGCACTCTATTGAGTTTGAATTTCAGTTTTTAATGTCTCCATAAACTGTTATTTAGTCATTTTTATACAAGATGTACGTAAAATAAAGAGTAATTACGAGTTATCAGCAGTACTTTCCTGTCAGTGGCTGTCTGTCGCGCTGCCCCTTCCCCCGACATCACAAAGCAGTGAGCTTCTGCTGTTGTCCTTCAGTTCACATTACCTCTTCATTCTGTGTTGTTCACGTGTTGTTGTTACTAGTGCTTTAAAGTAGTAACTGTTTTCTTGTGTTGTGAAGTTGTTTTACGGACAATGTGCAATGGGTACCAGAGGATGTATAAACTTTCCAGATTGCTTTGCTACAGTTTTGGTAGGTATACCGTTAAAAAACAACAAAGAAACATATCCGATTTTGTTGAAAAAGTATATTTCGCCTGTTTTGGTATAAAGTTAGGCGATCCAGATAAGCCTTGGGCCCCACAAAAAGTTTGTTCAGTGTGTATTCAAGAACTGAGGTAATGCTTTCAACGTAAAAAGCAGTCCTTACGTTTTGGAATAGAAATGGTTTGGAGGGAGCCCAAAAATCATAGTGATGACTGCTATTTTTATTCTTGTAACATACGAGGTTTCAGTCCGAAAAACAAAAAGGATATTTCTTACCCTAACATTCAATCAGCCATTCGCCCTGTTCCTCATGGACTTGAAGTACCGTTACCCTCTCATCCAGATTCTTTGGATGATATTGATGATCACGAGCCATTGGCTCATCAAGGTGATAGTGAAGAAGACAGAGATTGCTACGGTCCTGGCACAACCGATCCCATTCCATTCTCATAATCTGAACTGAGCGATTTAGTTAGACGCCTAGGCCTTTCTAAAGAATCAGCAGAGGTTTTATGATCTAGATTGAAAGATAAACATATGTTGGCTCTGGGTACAACCTTTACTTGGTATCGATCGAGGGAAAAGGAGTTTGTATGTTTTTTCTCTAAAGAAGGTGACCTGGTGTTTTGCAGTGTTGTTCCTGGACTTATGGCATGTTTCAAAATAGAATATGCTCCTGCTGTGTGGAGACTTACTGATCCTTCAAAAACAAGCATTAAAGCAGTACTTCTACACAATGGCAATAACTATGTTTCTATAAGCCGGCCAGTGTGGCCGTGCTGTTCTAGGTGCTTCAGTCTGGAACCGCGTGACCGCTACGGTCGCAGGTTCGAATCCTGCCTCGGGCATGGATGTGTGTGAAGTCCTTAGGTTAGTTAGGTTTAAGTAGTTCTAAGTTCTGGGGGACGGATAACCACAGATGTTAAGTCCCATAGTGCTCAGAGCCATATGCTTCTATACCAGTTGGACACTCGGTTCACTTAAAAGAATGTTACGAAATCCTTGAACTGGTTTTAAGAAAACTCTGCTATTGAGACTACAAATAGACACTCTGTAGTGATTTAAAAGTGATTTCAATGTTGCTTGTTCAACAAAGTGGCTATACAAAATTCCCTTGCTTTCTCTGTGAATGTGACAGTAGAGACAGAAAGCAACACTACATAAAAAAAACTTGGCCCTTGAGAAAAACCTTATAGGCAGAGGTTAAAAATGTTATGAGGAAAAGCCTTGTGGATCCCAAAACGGTGTTACTTCCGCCATTTCACATTAAGTTTGGGCTGATGAAACAATTTGTTTAAGGAATTGCCAGAAGGAGGAGAGTTTTTCAGATATCTTTGTGGAGAATTTCCTGGTTTGTGCGAGGCAAAGCTAAACGAAGGAATCTTTGTCGAACCTGATGCTAGAAAACTAATTACAGATCCCAGCTTTCTGAACACAATGGAAACAAAGGAAAAGGCAGCATGGACATCTTTTAAATTAGTTGTTAATGGTTTCCAAGGTAACAAAAGAGATCCAAACTACAAGACAATCGTCGCAGACATGTTCGACAACTTTAAGAATCTGGGCTGTAACATGAGCATTAGTGTTCATTTTCTCCACTCACATCTTAACTACTTCCCTGGAAACCTTGATGATGTAAGTGTAGAGCACGAAGAAAGATTCTACCAAGACATCAAAGAAATGGAAAGAAGATATCAAAGAAGATGGAACGTCAACATGATAGCGGACAACTACTGGATGATAGAAAGAGATGACTCTCAACGAGTCCACAGCCGTAAAAGCAATAAAAGAAACTTCGACAGAAAACGAAAGCGTTATTATAAGGACTTATGAGCTTAAAAAGAAATGTAAGTGTACTGGAAATGTAGTTTAGAACATGATTTATAAGTAAAATAAAATTTTATAACGTTGGAAAAAATGTGGTAAGTTGCTTAAATTTTGTTATTATACCCAAAAATACTCCCTTTTTTCCTGATAAAATCTGACGTGATAGAAAAAATGGATTGTATTTTAGAAATCAGCGCTCAAAAGTACGTAAAAGTCAGTTATCAAATTTCAAACAACTTGCAGACCTGTGTTAATTGTTGGTAAGGCAGGTGCCAGGTTGAGATTCATTAGGAGGATCCGTAGAAAAAGTAGTCCATCAACAAAGGAGGTGGCTTAGAAAACACTCGTTCGAGCTATACTTAAGTATTGCTCATCACTGTGGGATCCGTACCAGGTCGGGTTGACAGAGGAGACAGAGAAGATCTAAA
Organism: Schistocerca piceifrons; assembly: GCF_021461385.2. NCBI lineage: Eukaryota > Metazoa > Arthropoda > Insecta > Orthoptera > Acrididae > Schistocerca > Schistocerca piceifrons. The sequence continues at coordinate 184,226,954 of NC_060142.1, read as the reverse complement.
GAAGAGCGGCGCGTTTCGTCACAGTGTTATTTGGTAAGCGTGCTAGCGTTACGGGGATGTTTAGCAAACTTAAGTGGCAGACTCTGCAACAGAGGCGCTCTGCATCGCGGTGTAGCTTGCCGTCCAGGTTTCGAGAGGGTGCGTTTCTTGATGAGGTATCGAATGTATTGCTTCCCCCTACTTATACCTCCCGAGGAGATCACGAATGTAAAATTAGAGTATTCGAGCGCGCATGGAGACTTTCCGGCAGTCGTTCTTCCCGCGAACCATACGCGACTGGAACAGGAAAGGGAGGTAATGACAGTGGCACGTAAACTGCCCTCCGCCATACTCCGTTGGGTGGTTCGCGGAGTATAAATGTAGATGTAGACGTGTTATCGCTCTGAAGAGAGGTGTGTGCTCTTCTGAAACTCGCAGATTGAAACAGGTCTTCATAACCGAGTTTCGATCTGAACAACTCTGACAAAAGAGTTGAATCACTGAAAAGATTTGGCTGGATGTCAGGGTAACTTTGTATACCTACTAATTATCAGCGGGTGTGTAAATGATTAGACTGGCAATTTGCTGTGAGAGCCTGGACAGCTATCAGAGTCCTTTGTTTGTGTGCAGTGGTGTCAGAAGGGCTCGTAGGGTATATATAGAATGCGAACATCGCCATATGTTGAGAGATCCCTTTGAAGTACACGAACATGCGGCATACTCATGTGACATATCGTTATCAGCACCTGACAGACTTTAAAGAGGGCCTTACTGTGGTTTCTATTTGTCTGGCTGATCAAATCATGTAACATCCAGGTTTGTCGGGAAATCGAATGTGGCAGTGGCCCCATGTTGGAGTGAACGGTAAAGTGAGGGCAGTCATACTCGTTCTCAAAGCATTGGTCGACCACACTACATGCTGTGTCACCCCACGCCATTGGTCAGAGACTCGGATTACTAAATTACTGGTCCACGCGTAGACATCCGTGAGCACTAGATCGAAACCGGCTGCGCTTTCAGCGGTGCAGCGACCGGGATGCCTAGACTGCTGATGAATAGTGTCACACTGTATTCGCCTATGAATCGCAGCCCTGCACTACAACGGATTAGCTTCATTCACGAGCATGACGCCGATGAGGGGAGTTCTTATTCTTCAACTGTTTTGAAGAGGCACAGCAGTGTTACTCCTAGTATCATGCAGTGGGGAGCCGTCGTGTATGACTTCAAGTCACGGCTGGTTGTTGTTGAGAGAACAACGTCACGGATATTTCGCGCCCTCATCTGCTACATCCCATGCAGCAATATCATTGTGTCGTTTCTCAACAGGACAATGCTCGTCCACACTCGGCACGTGTCCCTATGAACTGCCTGTGTGATGTTGATATACCCTCGTGACTTGCAAGACCCCAGAACAAGTATGGCACCAACTAGGACGTCAACTCTGTCCCAGTTCAAAATGGCTCTAATAAGCACTGTAAGATTTAACCAAAAAAAAAAGACTCTAAGCACTATGGGTGCTTCCGGACTGAAGCGCCTAGAACCGCTCGACCACAGCGGCCGGATACGTTCCACACTCGGGCTTCTTCACGAGGTACACGTCTTTTTACACTAAGGTGGAAAAAGTCGTGGGACACCTCCTAACACCGTGAACCCTGTGTACTGCAGCAGATCGGCCTTGTATGGATCCAGCAAGTCGTTGGAAGACCGCTGAAGACATATTGAGCCATGTTGCCTCTACAGCCGCTCATAAATGCGAATTTGTTTCATCTACATCTACATCTGCACAGATACTCTGCAAATCACAATTAAGTGCCTGGCAGAGGGTTCATCGAACCACCTTCACAATTTCTATTATTCCAATCTTGTACAGCGCAAGGAAAGAATGAACATCTATATCTTTCCGTACGAGCTCTGACTTCCCTTATTTTATCGTGGTGATAGTTCCTCCCTACGTAGGTCGATGTAAACAAAATACTTTCACATTCGGAGGAGAAAGATGGTGATTGGAATTTCGTGAGAAGATTCCTCCTATCTTTTGATGATGTCCAGCCCAAATCCTGTAACATATCTGTGACACTCTCTCCCATATTTCGCGATAAGACAAAACGTGCTGCCATTCTTTGAACTTTTTCGATTTACTCCGTCACTCATATCTGGTAAGGATCCCACACTACGCAGCAGTATTCTAAAAGAGGACGGACAAGCGTAGTGTAGGCAGTCTTCTTAGCAGATCCGTCACATTTTCTAAGTGTCCTGTCAATAAAACGCAGTTTTGGTTACCCTTTGCCACATTTTCAATGTGATCCTTCCAATTTACGTTGTTCGTAATTGTAATACCTAGGTATGTAGTTAAATTTATGGCTTTTAGATCAGACTGATTTATCGTGCAACTGAAGTTTAACGAATTCCTTTTAGCACTCATGTTGATGACCTCACACTTTACGTTACTTGTCAACTGTTACTTTTCGCACCATTCAGATACCTTTTATAAATCGTTTTGCAATTTGTTTTTATCTTCTAATGACTTTATTAGTCGAGAAACGATAGCTCCAAACAACCTGAGACTGCTGCTCAGATTGTCTCCTAAGCCGTTTATATAGATAAGAAGCAGCATTGGCCCTATAACACTACCTTGGGGAACGCCAGAAATCACTTCTGTTTTACTCGATGACTTTCCGTCAGTTACTACGAACTTAGACCTCTCTGATAGGAAATCACAAATCCAGTCACATAACTGAGACGATATTCCATAAGCACGCAATTTCACTACAAGCCGCTTGTGTGGTACAGTGTCAAAAGCCTTCCGGAAATCCAGAAATGCGGAATCGATCTGAAATCCCTTGATAACAGCACTCAACACTTCGAGTGAATAAAGAGCTAGTTGTGTTTCACAGGAACGATGTTTTCTAAACCCATGTGGACTGTTTGATATTAGACCGTTTTCTTCGATGTAATTCATAATGCTCGAACTCAATATATGTTCCACAATCCTGCTGCATAACGACGTTAACGATATAGGCCTGTAATTTAGTGGATTATTCCTACTACCTTTCTTGAATATTGTTGTGACTGTAACTTTCCAGTCTTTGGGTACGGTCTTGCGTCGAGCGAAAGGTTTTATATGATTATTAAGTATGTAGCTACTGCATCAGCATACTCCGAAAGGAACCTACTTGGTATACATTCTGGACCAGAAGATTTGCTTTTATTAAGTGATTTAAGTTGCTTCACTACTCAGAGAATATTTCTTTGAATTCAAGCCACATCGGGTCTACATTTACATTATTAATTTGGAAAGAGTGGGGATTTTCTCTCAGGAAGGGGCCTAGTGAATTTTTATCTGCTTTTTTGAATAGATATATTTTTCGCTTTTTTTTTCGAGGATTTTGTGATTACAATATTCAATTTCGCTACAACAACCCTGAGTTCACTAATCCCTGAATTGGTTTTGATTATCGTTATTAACTCAGGATTATTTATAGCTAAGAGGTCAAGTGTGTTTTCACAACCGTTTACTATTCGCGTGGGCTCATGGACCAACTAGTCGAAATAATTTTCAGTGAATGCGTTTAGCACAATTTCGGATGATATTTTATGCGTACCTCCAGAATTAAACATGTATTTTCACCAACATATCGAGGGTAAATTAAAGTCACCACCAACTAATATCGTATGAGTCGGGTACGTGTTTGAAATCAAACTCAAGTTTTCTTTGAACCTTTCAGCGACTGTATCATTTGAATTCGGAGGTCGGTAAAAGGATCCAGTTACTATTTTATTCCGGTTGTCAATAATGACCTCTGCCCACATTAACTCACAGGAAGTATCTACTTCAATTTCGCGACAAGTTAAACTACTTCTAACAGCAACAAACACGCCACCGCCAACTGTGTGTAGCCTATCGTTTCGGAACACCGTTAGGTTTTTGCAAAAATTTCGGCTGAGCTTATATCAGGCTTTAGCCAGCTTTTAGTGCCTATAACGATTTGAGCATCAGTGATTTCTATTAGCGCTTGGACTTCTGGTACTTTCACAACACAGCTACGACAATTTACAACTGTTATACTGATGGTTCCTGTATCTACTTTATTCCTGTGTTCAGATTGCGCCCTTCTTGTGTTTTCCCGAGACCCTCTAACCTAAAAAATCCGCCCAGTCCACGCCACACAGCCCCTGATACCCGTGTAGCCGCCTCCTCCGTATAGTGGACACCTGACCTATTCAGCGGAACACGAAACCCAACCACCGTTTGGCGCAAGTCGAGGAATCTGCAGCCTACACGGTCGCAGAACCGTCTGAGCCCGTGATTCAGAACCTCCACTCGGCTCTGTACCAGAGGTCCGCAATCGGTCCTGTCGACTATGCTGCAGATGTTCAGCTCTGCTTTCATCTTGCAAGCAAGACTGGCAGCCTTTACCATTTCTGTTAGTCGCTGGAAACCAGAGAGAATCTCTTCTGATCCAAAGTGACACACATAATTGGTACCGACGTGAGCAACCACCTGCAGTTGGCTGCACCCTGTGCTCTTCATGGCATCCGGGTAGACTCTTTCCACATCTCGAATGACTCCACCCGGTATACACACGAAGTACACGTTTGTTTTCTTTCCCTTGTTGTCAGCCAAGTCCCTAAGGGGCCCCATAATGCGCCTAACGTTGGAGCTCCCAACTACCAATAATCCCACCCTCTGTGATTGCCCGGATCTTGCAGGCTGAGTGGTTTCCTCTGAAACAGGGCAGGCGACAGCATCTGGCTCAGCGACATTGTCAGCCACTGACAGCTCCTGGAACCTGCGTGTCAGACAAACCGGGGAAGCCTTACCTGCGGCTGTCTGGGACGTCTTTCGCCGCCTGCTTCGCCCCAGGGCGACTTCCCACTCGACCACAGGTGAGGGGTCAGCCTCAGTGCGAGCAGTAACTGGGTTGACCACCGGTGAGGACCGATTGGAGGATTCGGACGAGCTGGACGTCCTTTGTATACCCACGGCCGGTCCACAACAGTGGTGCCCATCCACTGCAAACTCATGCTGTGTAACCGAAGCCATCACAGCCTGAAGCTGAGAGCGAAGTGTTACTAACTCGTCTCGCATCCGCACACAACGATCGCAGTCCCTGTCTACACTAAAGACCATGGAAAACTAAACTGTGCAGATAAACGGACAATCGGTAAGTGCTGCGCAACTCTACTGTACACCCTGACGAAAACGCAGGAACTGTCTAATAATACGCAGATATTAAAAAAACCTAGCTACCGAAGCACTCAGGTGAAACTAAGTAATTCGCCCTTGATTAGGAATATGTAATATGTCACAAAATCGGTTTATTTTCAGACGCAAACGAAAACGCGAGAACACTGGCAATTAGATGTTAAATTTATACACAGAAACTGAAGAAACTATACCATTGAAGCTCACAGATGATGTAATAAAATTCGCTCCTGGTTAGGAACTCGTAAGTATCACAAAAGAGGTTACTTCTCTGTTGCTGCGTCTGTCTCGTTTGGCTACTACTGCCTGACTGACTGTTCAGGATTTTGTACACAGACTGGCCTCTGAATAATGTCGGGAGTTCGGTGGTCAAATCATTCGCTCGAATTTTCCAGAATGTTTTTCAAACCAATCGCAAATAACTGCGACCCGGTGAGACGGTGGCCCATTGTCATCCATAGAATATCCTCCGTTGTTTGGGAAGACGAAGGCAATAACTGGCTGCAAATGGTCTCGAGGTAGCCGAACACAACCATTTCCAGTCAATGATCGGTTCAATTCGACCATAAGTCCCAGTCTGTCCCATGTAAACACACCGCACACCATTATGTAGCCACCACCAGCTTGTGTGGAGTCTTGTCGACAACCTAGGTCCATGGCTTCGTGGGGTCGCCTCACACTCGAAACCTGCCATCAGCTCTTATCTACAGAAATCGAGACTCATCTGACCAGGTCATGGGTTTCCCATTGTCTAGCGGGCCAACCAATATGGTAACGACCCCAGGAGAGGCGCTGCAGGGGATGTCGTACTGTTAGCAAACGTACGTCAGTCGTCTGCTGCTATAGCCTAAAACGACAAATTTCGCCACACTTTTTCTAACTGATGCGTTCGTCGTGCATCCCACATTGATAAGGAAAAATTAACGCAATTCTTTATAACGGCGTTAGTGTGCACTGTTCGATCGCTTCACCGAAGATGGCTGTATATCACATAGGACGTGTCAGGACGTGTCAGGGTCGGCCAGCAGTCTCTGACGCAGCAATTGAACAAGTTCCGCAGTCTTAAATTCGTAGTCGGGGTAAATCAACGAGATGTGGAGCCAGCTTACAATTGAATATTGATTTCGCTCCGTGTTGCTGGTTTGTCAGCACCAACAGTTCTACGCAAACGACTCTGCTCTCGGTCGTTAAGTGAAGGAAGTCGGCCACTGTGTTGCTGGTGGTGAGTAATAGTGCCTCAAACTTGGTATTCTCGGCACACTTTTGACACCGTGATCTCCAGACACAGAATTCCCTTACGTTTCCCAAAATGGAATGTCCCATGCGTCTAGCTCCAGCCACCATTCTGCGTTGAGACTCTGTTAATTCCCGTGGTGTGGCCATAATCATGTGGGAGACCTTTTGAAAAGAGTCACCTGAGTATAAATGACAGGTCCGCCATGCGTTTTTATTTCTTGTGCACGCGATACTACCGCTGTCCCATCACTTCTGTCATTTGACACAGCACACAGTGTCTTTAATGTAGCCCCGTACACGGAAGTCCATTGGAGTTAAATCAGATGATCGTAGTGGCCAGGATAATATTTCATCATGAACAATGCAAGTCGGCACATTCCTGTGGTTGTATGCGACATATGGTGTCGCGCCATCTAACTGGAAAATAAATTCTATACCCGTATCCTGTTATAATTGAGGTATTCGATTTTGTTCAATCATGTCCAAGTAGAACAAGCCCGTTATAACTAACGCGGCGAAAAGGAAAGGATCGTAAATCTTGTTACAGCCTACAGCTCAAGAAACATTTATCATAGGCTAGTTCTGTACATGTTCGATTACGCGACGTGGCTTCTGCTAACCCCTGAACAATATGCCTCTTTAACGCAGATATGGAAGATGGTTTTGTCACTGAACACAATTTTATTAAGAAAATCATCTTCAGAAAGTTTGTTTAACCCTTTGTTGCCTGACGGTACTTAAAAGTACCAGTAACTTTTGATTCTCATTATTTTCTCGTGGTGCAGTTTCGTGATCTGAGAGCCTGTCAGTGCGTAACAGTAACTCTGCTCTACTGTTTCATAGTTGTTATTGTGCAATACATAGACCTCTCTGGCGGTCAGAGCTTGAAATTGTTTTTCACGCGCTGCTGTGAAAACGGAAGATTGTATGTGCTTGTTTCCATGGTGTTGCCTGAATTTGTGCGCAATTTATTGAAACTTCCGTTGAGTTTTCCATTGTACGTACTTACCTTCTTTGTTTTTTTATAACAGTTTGAACCATTACGTTACAAGTGAATGAGATAAAGTGGAAAATATAAGGTGGACTTATTAGTACCGTCAGGTTGTGCGAACACTTTATTGTAGCAGCAACGCGTTACCTCTCACTAGTTGTTCTGTCCACTTTTTCTCTCACAGAAATCCGTAAATAGATTTGCCTGTGGAACAATTAGAAACAACAGGAAAGGCTTGCCAGGGAATGTACCTAAAGGAAAATGTCTAAATCAAATCACAGAGTGTCATCTTTAGAACTAACAGTATTTCAATGGAAGGAAAATAAAGTAGTGTATTTTGCGTCAAACTTCCATAGCACCGAACAGAGCGTAGTGACAAGAAAACAGAGAGATGGAACTAGTATGCCTATACCATGTCCAGTTATTGTATGTGATTACAATAAAAAGATGGGTGGTGTGGACCATGCAGACAGATTACGTTCAACTTATGGTCTTGACAAGCGATCAAAGAAATGGTGGCACCGTCTCTTCTGGGGAGCAATAGAAATTGCTTTTGTCAATGTTTACGTCATTTTCAGTGATCTACATGGGGCACTGCCACTGCTGGAATTCAGGCGTGCTGTGGCACTAGGGCTAATGAATGAACAGCAAGTGCCAAATCTCAAAAAGAGAAACTCTGGTAAAGATGAAATAACGCTCCCAAAGAGAAGGAAGGATAACTTTTCTGTTCCGAAGGATGTACGTCTTGGCAACCGAGGAAATCATCTTGTAGTGTTCAGTTGTAAAAGAGGACGATGCGAAATGTGTGCAAAAAATAAAATTCAGTCGAGACCACATTCAGAATGTAGTACATGTAAAGTGTATTTGTGCTGCAATGAGAAAAAGAATTGTTTCCTACAATTTCATGAGGTATCACTAAATATGTGATATGTATATACTGTCAAAAATGTGTAGCCAAGTTACTATGTATTGTGAAGTTGCTCTAGAATAAATTTATGCGAAATTTAAAAAAAAAATTCAGAAATATATTTCTGTTAATTTTCTAATGTAAAAATATTTAATATTTATGTGGAATAAAGTACAAGTTATAAAAATTGGAGCATTTTTCTGCGCATCTTGTGATTCTGTCCATGGAGTCTGACGGTACTTCTGAGTACCAGGAGAGAAAAAAGTTGCAAAAAATAAAATAAAATTTTACAAAAAATCCTACCGTCATTTGAGGCCACAATAGCATAAATTCTGCAAATAAAATGTTAAAAAGTAAAAATTTTCTTATGTCAGGAAACAAAGGGTTAACATCTGTATACAAAACTCAGCTCGTTTATCTTTGCCACTTTCTCTTAAAACTTTGCAAAACTTCTAGTTTGTAGCGATAGAGTGGGAGGCGTTTTTGTAAATCCTTTCATACTGTAACAAAAGGCGTATTCAATTGTAAGCTGGCTCCACATCTCGTTCCCGGTGGGGTCAGGGATTTTCTCTGCCTCGTGATGGCTGGGTGTTGTGTGCTGTCCTTAGGTTAGTTAGGTTTAAGTAGTTCTAAGTTCTAGGGGACTGATGACCATCGATGTTAAGTCCCATAGTGCTCAGAGCCATTTGAACCACATCTCGTTGATTTACCCCGACTACGAATTTAAGACTGCGGAACTTGTTCAATTGCTGCGTCAGAGACTGCTGGCCGACCCTGACACTGCGTCCCATGTGATATACAGCCATCTTCGGTGAAGTGATTGAACAGTGCACGCTAAAGCCGTTATAAAGAATTGCCTTAATTTTTCCTTATCATATTGCAAACACTACAGATATTTTTTGATGAAGAGTAATGAAACAATTTGTTCTGTTGATAGGGAAGCTTCTGACATTAAAGTATGTCACCAGGATAGTAGATATTGCCATCTGCTATTCTAATCTTCTACACCTAAGGGCAGCTGAGGACACCATGCCTATCCTTCACGTGAATGAAACTGAAAATTTCCTCACTGCCTTCACTTCTTGAAACATAGCACAGCTGTAAGACAAGCAACTCAGAACAAGCACGCACACATAATCGGGAAGATTATGCTGCGACGCGTGAAGTTCTGGTATGCGTGTTTGTGTTTGTGTGTGTGTGTGTGTGTGTGTGTGTGTGTGTGTGTGTGTGTGTGTGTTTGTGTGTATGAGTAAGACCACCTGCTTCATTAGATAGTTTTAATGTGTACCCAGAATATTCGCAGTTGAATTGTGCTTACAAGTAGCCATTTTCAGTGAAACAAATCTCTCAGACGTGTTTTTGAGACTCTCAGATGTTAATGGCAACACTGATAAAAAAGCGGCACTCATTCCGTGACGAATAGCAACTGAAGTTCATAGACTGAAGAATGCACAACAGTCATTTGTGTTGTTTCTCATACGTGCACCGCATAGAGACTGTTTCAATCAATAAAATACTTCAGATTCTTTACGTTATGACAACATTTATAGAATATCAACTACCAGTTAATTGTTTTTTTTTGGAAGGAAATGAGTCTTAACGCTGGGTACATATGATTTCTTGGAAAATTTTCAGAAATTTGTAAGACTCCAGCTACCTTTTCGGATTTAGTCTCACTATTCTTATACTACATTGTCACTTTTTTCCAGTGTCTTCAGGAAACTGCCCAAATTTGGATTAATGCAGTTTGGTTCAAATAGCTAACCCTGAGTCAAGGTTCAAAATCAAAACTTTTTTATTAACGCTTTAGAACTCAAGCTTTAAATTAAACATAACTTACTTTGCTGTGAACGATAATGTAGTGAATATTTTCTATAATATGATCGAATTATCCTCCGCAGCATGAAAGTTACAGCCCATATTCCATAAATCTAACAAAGGAGCAAATAGGGTTGACTGGATGGAATGGAGGTTGGGCGTCTTTGTTTCTTCTTCTTATCCATTTGACGCCCTTTGGTGTACATATCATTTACCTAGCACCATGTCACATCAGGGGTATTTGAAACCAAAGTGCATACAAAGCAAGTAATTCATAACGCTTCTTAACTAAATTTTGCGGCAACATAACAAACGTTTTATATTACTGAAAGAAAACCGTAAATATCATTATAAATACATCAATTTGCTTAGAAGTGCTATGGAGACAATTTGTTCTACTTATACAATGGCTGCCATAAAGTGTAAGTAATACGTATAATTGACCCTATCACCTGACAGACTGCTGTGTGCTCAACAATATCAAATGCTGATATTATAAAGCACTGTTCTTGATGCAAAAGATATGAATACACTTAATCTTCCCGACGAAGGTATTTAACCTCAACAGCTGCTCTATATTTATAGCCTTACAATTGTAACTAAGTAATATTTCCACAAAACAAAACAAGAGACACAAATACTTGTTTGAGCACAGGATATTCATAATCTTTGCGTAACATCTTTGTTCTACGTCCACGTCACGTCATCACATATCAGGTTTCAATAGTACTGGCACCTACTTCTTAAGTCTACTCTGTCAGTTAGTAAACAGTCTATTAAAGAAGCAAAGCACAATTCATCTTCAGATGAGAATTGCCAGTGTTCAATCCAAAAGTTTAATTTTTGAGTCTATGCTCTGCATAAACGATTCAGGAGACAACGTGAGCAGTAGTCTTTCGTTGTTTGCAGATGAAGCAGTCGTTTAACGTCTAGTAAAGCCATCAGAAGATCAAAAGAAATTGCAAACCGGTTTAGAAAAGATATCGGTACGGTGCGAAAAATGGCAATCGACCTTGAATGATGAGAAGTGTGAGGTCGTCCACATGAGTGCTACAAAGAATCCGTTAAATTTCGGTTACAGGATAATAAATCAAATGTGAAGCCGTAAATTAAACTAAATACCTAGGAACTAGAAGTACGAACTACTTAAATTGGAAAAAAAAACACGAAAATATTGTGGGGAAGGCTAATTAAAGACTGTGATTTATTGGCAGAACATTTAGAAGATGCAACAGTTCTACCAAACAGAATGCCTACACTACGTTTGTCCGTTCTCTTTTAGAGTACTGCTGCATGTTGATGGATCCTTACCAGATAGGATTTACTGAGTACATCGAGAAAGTTCAAATAAGCGCAGCACGTTTTGTATTATAGAGAAACAGGGGAGAGAGTGTCAAGGACAGGACACAGGATTTGGAACGAATATCATTATGACAAAGGCGTTTCTCGTTGCGGCGTGTTCTTCTCAAGTAATTTCTATTACCACCTTTCTCTTAGTTAACGCCGACTTACATCTGAGCTCGCACGCAAAGGTATAGGAGTTATTTTATCCGCCCCGTGTTCGAGAAAATTAGATTGTTGTGATGGTGGTTCGATGAAGCCTCTACCAGGCACTTAAGTGTGATTTGCAGAGTATTCACATAATGTAAATGTGAATGTACATGTATATATGCGTTATCTGCTGCAGCATCAACTGCTTAGGAAGCAAAGATGAATATCAGTAGCTGGTACTACGTAATAATACGAAAGCTCCAACAGTATTTGTGAAGGCATTCTTTTGTTTCCCCGTCAGGGAAATTACAGTCCCCATATGAAACCGCTCCCAACGTTAATGCACAGCATTATGGTAATAATATTTCGTTTGAGACGAATGGTTTAGTGTTACAGTATTGTGGTAACTATTGTCTTCGGATACCGTCATTGGGATAGTGAAAGCTTATCGTGTTTGTAACTGCTTTTACGAACAGACGTGCAAAACGGTGAAACATTGAGGCAGCATGAAACCATACGTCAGACGACGACAACATGTGTTACCAGCGGTAGCTGAAACTGCCACGTGGCGTGAGACAGACTGCAGCATTTAACAGACCTCAGCTGCAAACGGTGACTGTCATTTATCTTCCACGTGTTAAATTACCCTGCGGCGCTGAGTTGCAGTAAAGAATTAAAACTTCGCGCTGGCGGTGATAAATTACGTTGCTAAGGAGAAAAACGGGAGCTTTGAAATTATGATTCTAGGCACTTCGGTAATTTTTACCTACTTAATTAAATACTGCTATTGTTCACCAAACTGGAGCATCTAAGTGCTTGGAGTTTTGATGAATGACTAGAGAAAAAACCTCCCTGTCGCGTGCTTGACAATCAACTGCCAAATTCCCTATTTAATCGTATGAAAAAATGATACAGGGAGAATCAATAACTTGATTAGCACTGATGTAGTAAATACGGATTCCACTGAAGTGCACTGAGTGGGATTTCCTCCAATAACGGAGGAATGTATTGTTAGAGAATCAACGTCCTTTAGTGATTGGTGGCCCTTTAGCGCTCGTGAATTTGTTTCCGAGTATTGTTCTTGGACATGAGCATCTATGGAGAGAGGTAGGCGCTAAATGGCGGGACGTCCACGGCTCTTCATAGAACTTGGGGTTCCCAGGCTTCTCTGCTCTATGAAGTAGGATAAGTGTTGATCTATCGCATTCCCGCCGAAAGATCACAATGCTGATGCAAGCACAAGTGTTTCGGACCACACCATTCATCGTACATTGTGGAACATGGAGCTTCGTAGCAGACTACACCTACGTGTTCAAATGTTGACCTAAAGATACCATCAACTACGACTGCACTGGGCAACAACCACTGGGATTCGACCGTCGATCATTGGAATCGTGCCAGCTCATCGTATGAATCACATTTCTTTTGCTACACTTCTTCGATGATCGTCTCCACAAATTCCGTCGTCGTCGTGAATGGCGGTTCGAAACATGCAGCACGCGACGTACGCAGGCTGGTGGTAGTAGTACCATGATATGGGAGACATTCTCCTGCGCTTGCATGGCACCTGTGGTGGTAATCGGAGACACGTTCACAGCTGCGAACCGCCTGCATCCCTTCATCCTTGATGACTTGCCCGATGGCGATGTCATCATTCACAACATAATTGTCCGTGTCTCGGAGCCAGAATCGTGCTACTGGGGCTTGAGGTGCATTGTGGTGAACTACGTTAACGTCTCGGCGACGAGATTCGCCTGATGTAAATCTTATGAAAATCATCTGGGTCGCTATCGGCAACCATCACCGCACAAGCATATCAGCGACCCGTTATTAATGCAAATCACATAACCTGTGCGTAGGCACCTAATGACGCATACTTCCATAAACCTACTAAAAAACTGTCAGATACCTATTACGCAGAATGAGTTATATATTATGTTCCAAAGACGGAAAAAAAAGTTACTGAGCAGTTGGTCATAATGCTTCGGCTCATCAATGTACACTACTGGCCATTAAAATTGCTACGCCACGAAGATGACGTGCTACAGACGCGAAATTTAACCGATAGGAAGAAGATGCTGTGATATGCAAATGATTAGCTTTTCAGAGCATTCACACAAGGTTGGCGCCGGTGGCGACACCTACAACGTGCTGACATGAGGGAAGTTTCCAACCGATTTCTCATACACAAACAGCGGTTGACCGGCGTTCCCTGGTGAAACGTTGTTGTGACACCTCGTGTAAGGAGGAGAAATGCGTACCATCACGTTTTCGACTTTGATAAAGGTCGCATTGTAGGCTGTCGCGATTGCGGTTTATCGTATCGCGACATTGCTGCTCGCGTTGGTCGAGATGCAATGACTGTTAGCAGAATATGGAATCGGTGGGTTCAGGATGGTAATACGGAACGCCGTACTGGATCCCAACGGCCTCGCATCACTAGCAGTCGAGATGACACGCATCTTATCCGCATGGCTGTAACGGATCGTGCAGCCACGTCTCGATCCCTGAGTCAACAGATGGGGACGTTTGAAAGACAACAACCATCTGCACGAACAGTTCGACAACGTTTGCAGCAGCATGGACTATCAGCTCGGAGACCATGGCTGCGGTTACCCTTGACGCTTCATGACAGATAGGACCGCCTGCGATGGTGTACTCAACGACGAACCTGAGTGCAAGAATGGCAAAACGTCATTTTTTTGGTTCTGTTTACAGCATCATGACTATCGCATACGTGTTTGGCGACATCGCCGTGAACGCACATAGGAAGCGTGTATTCGTCATCGCCATACTGGCGTGTCGCCTGGCGTGATGGTATGGGGTGCCATTGGTTACACGTCTCGGTCACCTCTTGTTCGCATTGACGGCACTTTGAACAGTGAACGTTACATTTCAGATGTGTTACGACCCGTGGCTCTACCCTTCATTCGATCCCGGCGAAACCATACATTTCAGCAGGATATTGCACGACCGCATGTTGCAGGTCCTGTACAGGCATTTCTGGATACAGAAAATGTTTGACTGCTGCCCTGGCCAGTACATTCTCTAGATCTCTCACCAATTGAAAACGTCTGGTCAATGGTGGTCGAGCAACTGGCTCGTCACAATACGCCAGTCACTACTCTTGGCGAACTGTGGTATCGTGTTGAAGCTTCATGGGCACCTGTACACGCCATCCAAGCTCTGTTTGACTCAATGCCCAGGCGAATCAAGGCCGTTATTACGGCCAGAGATGGTTGTTCTGGGTACTGATTTCTCAGGATCTATGCACCCAATTTGGGTGAACACGTAATCATATGTCAATTCTAGTGTAATATATTTGTCCAATGAATACCCGTTTATCATCTGCATTTCTTCTAGGTGTAGCAATGGCTAGTAGTGTATTTACCTTGGTGTTATCCCCCGGTCCTGAATGTGCAACCGCTCTGCCTGGCGTTTATAGTTTTCTGCTGGTGATTCCCTGATTAGATCTCAGAAGTAATCTGCTTTTTTAAATTTAATTGAATGGCTAGGGCCCCCCGTCGGGCCGACCGTTCGCCGGGTGCCGGTCTTTCAATTTGGCCCCACATCGGCGACCTGCAGTCGATGAGGACGATAGGATGATGATGTGAACATCACAACACGCAGTACCTGGGCGGAGAAAATTCCCCGACCCGACCGGGAATCGAAGCCAGGCCCAGAGGCTTGACAATCCGTCACGCTGAACATTCAGCTACAGGGAGCGTTGATACACTAAAGTTACCCTGGCAGTTCTTTTCCATTCGCGGAATTTGCTGTTGGTTCTCCGTTCTCGTCAGTTATAATACCGCAGCTGTCAGGATAAAGTCCCAAGTTGGAATCTAGGAAACGTAACGTTAAGGACATGTTGGCCCGTATTATTGTAGCAATGCAAATGACTTGCCACGATATCCATACAGTTTTCTGCCCTCATATTTCCTAGAAAGTTTGTTGGCATTTGAACAAAGCCATTACAAGCTAACTTTTCATCACTTGTCAGGATGGTGTCGAACTGCTCATCTGTGTACAGTGTCACCTCACTATGGCGTAGAAATATCTCATGCGAACAGAGAAATGCTTCCCCAGTTTTGGCCATGGCATTAATGAAGTTTTTCATTGGGCCCAATCTTATATGAAGAGCAGGGAGAATTATGTTCTTGGATTCGGTAAGTCTTGCAAAAATGTGAGACCCTGGCTCAGGGGTTTGACACTTAGGGCAGTCTTTCTATTTATAATGAAGTGCTTAGGCACCGCTTTCCTAGATGCACAGGAAGCAACAGAATTCGTTGTGCCAGTTTTATAGCCCAAGTAATATGCCTATGAATTTCAAGTCTGCTATTTAAACTAAGCGTATTTCAATTCCAGTAAAAGCTGTTCCATATTATTGTACCGGGTGATCAAAAAGTCAGTATAAATTTGAAAACTTAATAAACCACGGAAGAATGTAGATAGAGAGGTAAAAATTGACACACGTGCTTGGAATGACTTGGGGTTTTATTAGAACCAATTAAAACAAAGTTCACAAAACAGATGCGCGTCGTTTAATGATGATCGTGTGCTCCGCCGCCACTTTCGTCATGCTTGGCTTCCAAAGTCCCCAGATCTCATTCCGTGCGACTATCGGCTCTGGGGTTACCTGAAGTCACAAGTGTATCGTGATCGACCGGCACCTCTAGGGATGCTGAAAGACAACATCCGACGCCAGTGCCTCACCATAACTCCGGACTTGCTTTACAGTGCTGCTCACAACTTTATTCCTCAACTACAGCTATTGTTGAGGAATGATGGTGGACATACTGAGCATTTCCTGTAAAGAACATCATCTTTGCTTTGTCTTACTTTGTTATGCTAATTATTGCTATTCTGATCAGATGAAGCGCCATCTGTCGGACGTTTTTGAACATTTGTGTTTTTTCGGTTCTAATAAAAAAGTGGTTCAAATGGCTCTAAGCACTATGGGACTTAACATCTGAGGTCATCAGTCCCCTAGACTTAGAACTACTTAAACCTAACTAACCTAAGAACATCACACACATCCATGCCCGAGGCAGGATTCGAACCTGCGACCGCAGCAGCAGCGCGGTTCCGGACTGAAGCGCCTAGAACCTCTCGGCTACAACGGCCGGCGTTCTAATAAAACCCCATGTCATTCCAAGCATGTGTGTCAATTTGTACCTCTCTATCTACATTATTCCGTGATTTATTCAGTTTTCAAATTTATACTGACTTTTTCATCACCCTGTACTTTGATCAGCCAGAGCATTATGAGGACTGACGTACTATCGCTATAAATCTGTCCAGGCTATATAGCAGTGTCACATGGCGAGTCTGTTAGACACACGCGCAGTGCATGTGGTATCAGTGAGCCTCATGTCCGTGCATAGATTAGGGACGGCGCGTGATCTCTCTGAGTTTGACGGAGGGCAGATTGTGACGCCCAGGAGGCTCGGCACGAGCATTTCGGAAACTGCACGACCTGACGGGTGTTCGATGGTTGCTGTGGTGTCTTCTACACGTGGCGAAGCTAAGAAGAAAGTACGTCCTGACGTCATCAGGTGGGTGGCCATTCCTCATTACAGATTTCACACGCCGTAGGGTGATAAAACGGAACAGGCATTGAATTGTGGCGGAATTAACATCAGAGTTTAATGCTGGGCAGAGTACAAGTGTGCCACAGCACACAGTGCACCGAACACTAACGGAGGGCCTCCGCAGCAGACGACCCACGCACGTGCCGTTGTCACCACCACGACATCGGCAACTACGACTGGGCGAGTGACCATCGCCACTGGACGTTGGTGCAGTTGAATCCTCATCATGCCGATTGGAGGGCGCGAAGTCGTCGACTTCCAAGGGAACAGATCCTTGACACCTGTACTGCGGGAAGGGGCAAGCTGGCGGCGGCTCCATTATGCTATGGGGAACATTCACGTGGGCATCCAGGGGTCCAGGCTAGGCACCTTGATGGCCAAAGAAAATTGCACACTGGTCACAGACCACGTACACCCCTTCATGACGTTCATGTTTGCAGACTGCAGTGGAATTTTTCAATAAGATAATGCACCATGGTCGGCCGCGGTGACCTAGCGGTTCTAGGCGCTTCAGTCCGGAACCCCGCGACTGCTTCGGTCGCAGGTTCGAATGCTACCTCGGGCATGGGTGTGTGTGATGTCATTAGTTTGATTAGGTTTAAGTAGTTCTAAGTTCTAGGGGACTTATGATCTCAGATGTTAAGTCCCATAGTGCTCAGATACATTTGAAACAATTTTGAATCCACCATGTCACAAAGCCTGGTGTTTGATGGAGTGGTTCGAGGAGCACAGGGCGAACAGGGCGAGTTCAAGTTAATGTGATTGCCCTACAACTCGCCAGATCTGAATCCAGACGAATACATCTGGGATGTGATTGAACGTGGCGTCAGAGATCATCGACCCCCTTTCTGGAAATTCGGCGAATTTCGTGTGTAATTGTTGTGCCAGCTCTGACTAGCAACACACCAAGGCCTCGTTGCTCCAATGTGACGACACGTCGCCGCTGTTATCTGTGCCAAAGGTGGACATACCGGCTATAAGTTAGGTGGTCGTAATGTTCTGGCTGATCAGCATATGTTTCTTTCATGTAAGGTGTACACCTAATCGGAATCGATGGCAATACCTTGCCATTGTGCAGTAGCTCACACCCGAGACTACCTTTGGGGTCGATGAACAATCTCCACTGATCAATTTTATACTCAATGTCCGTAGCTGTCATTAGTTCCTGTATGTCACTACAAAATACTCTTTTCACTTTCGGAAAAAGGAAGGAATGACAACATTATAGTTACAGAATGCAGTCACGTTCACCGTTTTCCCACCGTTTTCTTGACGCAACAGTTCAACTTCACCTTTCGGTGATTTCAGATCTGTCACTAGGTCATTAATTTCACACTGCGTAATTTTACGTATCTCTGTACACTTTCGTTACACACAAGATCAGGATCTTTCGAAGAAGTGGGTTTCGAAGGTGATGGTGCAGCGCTAGTTTCTCTACAGTTCTCGATACTGTCAAAATAAGGTGCCTCCGAAAGGCAGTGGTTGCATGGCAGACGGTATTTCTTCGTGGGAGTACCATGTGTTAATGAATTTGTCATACAGAAGTAACAGTTATTCATATGGTTTGATGGATATCGCCAGATAATGGGTATAAAAAACCCAATGGAAAATACTTTACGATTCAACCACGAATTGAGACTTGGGACCCAAGATATGCAACTTACATGAGGAGCCCAGGGATTGTTTTGGTCCCCGATTTCACAGCCAAAGTACGATTTGTACGCCTTCCTAATATATGGCGTTAAAGGCTTCGTTTGAGATTACAATATAACCTGTCCGAAAATGTTACAGAAATTGCTTGCAATCTTTATGCATTTGCGAGGCACATTGAACCACAGGAATTACAATGACGACACGTCTAACTACACTTTAGCTATTGTTGCCTGAAACTTCATCACTCTGTCTACCAGCAGCAGGATTTCCAACCCTACATGGGAATGACAGTGAATGCTAGTAAAATATAACTGTAATTTAATTCATCCCGTTTAACTTGCAAACGAGTGCTTATTCGAGTTTCTGTTTGTCGTTTTCATTACTAGCTTGGTCGATATATATAACAAACTTGTGTCTCATCCCATCTACATTTTCACGATTAGCTAGCGTAACTCCCTTTTCGTTAGGCTGCATTATCGATACTCATAATGTGTATGTCAAAAATAGTCGTTGTTAGATGTCTTACAGAAGAACTGAGAGGGCCTTAATGTGAATTATTCCCAGATTTTATTATTCAGGACATTTTTTACCGTGAAGCCAGTGAATAATTATTCTACAGCCAGCATTAAGATATCCGTATTCACACTCACAGTTCTGAGACTCCAAATCTCATTTGCATATACATTACAATAAGATGAAAGGTATAATGTACATAAACCGCTGTACAAAAGATGTAAAATGTACAGCGTATATTACAAAACATATAGTAAGACAACATGGATTGCTTTTACATACAGCAATAATTTTACTCAAAGTGCTAGAGTGACGTTGGATGTGCTAGTCTGTTTCATGTTACAACTCAGAGTCATGGAATACTAAGAGACGATTGTGTAACGACAATAAATGTTCAAGTACTCTCTGTTGCAGACCAGTCTAACTGAAGGAACTCTAGCCATAAATACGTAAGTTACAACGGATAACATACAAAACTGTGGTATATCAAGAAATTCTAGTGGTCACTATCACTTGATCGACGAAATAACGTTATATGTCTGTCGATAGAGGTACACATAATGAAACTGTAATATGTAAAACACAAACCAAGCATAGATAATGGAGATAAATCTATTACCGAACGAAGTTATCGATGTGTACCGAGTGGGATAAGATCTCAGAATTACAATACACAAGCTGTAGGTTTAGTTTTCGCACTGACAGGCCCGTATACGGATACACTATACTATCTGGTGAGTAGTCGAGTTATTAGTGAGTGGTTGTACTATGTCAGTCGGAAGGAAAGCCATGCACAAAGCGAAAGTTTACAAAAATGTATTCGCAGTTGCGAATATGGACAACCATTAGCTGTATAATGATTTGATGATTTGAAGGCAATGAAAATTTGTGCTGTACTGGGATTCAAGCGCGGATTTACAGCCTGCACTCGTACGTTTATTATTATATTCCCACAGGCGGGACCGATATTAAAGTCCCTTGCACAATATCGGAGGATAAATACCATACTGGAGTCCCTGTGTATTTGCGTATTTATCCGCCAACACTGGGCAAACGACTTCCATTTAAAATCTCTGTTCTGCACTTGAATACAGGCTATGGTTGTATGAGTGCAGCCTGTAGACACATGGTTGACGACTTACGGAAGTTGGGGTCTGGCTGTAAAGTGTGCTCGGATAGCGTAACGTAAGGCGACCGCTCGCGATAAGCGGGAATTCCGGGTTGAAGTCCCGGTCCAGCATAAGCTTTCATTATTGTCCCATCATACAGCTTATAGTTGTCCATATTCGCAACACTGAATGCATTTCACCTATTTCATAACGACTGCAGTCACCACAGTGGTCGCTCCTTCGGACATGTACACATATCTGAAACAACATTGCATCGTACTCCTGACCAACACAAGCACTGCCATTTCCTAAGCGTTAAGTTTGATTCAGACGACATTTCGTAAAGACCATAAATGGATCACCCAGTAATGTATTACACCTGCTGAATCGTATACTCTGGTGATAGAACTGGAGTATATGTACGATATAATTTTCACATTATGTTATTGGAACCCTACGGTTCCAGCCGTGTATCCATTTCCCTTTATCACTGTAGCTTTAACGTTGACCACAGTACTTGAGAATTATAAACCAAAATGAGCCGCATCACTTGCCTGGTCCGGCTACCCATTTCATTAATTTTCCTGTACTATGAGTGTGTAAGCTACATACATTCATCCTGTGATAAAGCTGTTCTCCTATTGTTAATCTTCACTTTGGTGTAAAATTGAATTCTAAACATACAAACTTTCAAATACACAACATTTACAACTGTAAAATATCTACAATTTTGAATATTTTCTGGCAGTAAAAGTTGTTCTGCTACACCTGATAAATGATTTGCAAGGTATCATTAACATATCTCCTGCTACAAGAATACAAACAGCTTTTTAGACTTTCTTTTTACTTGGTACGTTTCATTGTCTTCCCCTATAGGTATAACGGGCTGCTGAAAAAATGTCCCATTGGGAAGTGTTGTGTACATAGTTCCGCGTAGTCAGCGCGTACACAAATTTCCCAATATAGCGCGCCCCGCTAAGCACAACAGCGCAGGCGCAGCGCTCGTCCGTCTCCGCACTACGAGATGGCGCTGTCTTAGAGACAGATCAAATTCTGCTTCCGCCGATCCGCGTATTAATGTGTAACGCAGCCAATGAGATTGCTGCTAACGTAGAACCTATTCTTCTCGCGGATCACACTCGCGCAGTGATACCTGAACGCGCGAGGCATTATAACGAGTGTACAGACCTCCGATTAGTCAGTCTGCATTAGTCTGTACCAGTGTACAGTCAAGTTTCAGTCTGCGCCTAATAAGATTATCGTATTCCTGTACATAGCCATGAAGAGAAATCTATAGACACTTTGTCAAGTATCAGACATATGTGAGAATAAGATTAATGTACCAAGACCTAAGGAACTTCAGATTGTCAATTCTAAACAGCATCCAGAATCAAGTTACGTAATGTCTATGTTATTTATTATTTTAATAAATGTGTGTGAAAATTAATCAAGTTCTGTTTAAAGTTGGTCACCGTCAATCTGCTACTCTAAGCGTGCAAGTGGCATTTCTATCGTCTGACCTAACGGCAGAAGATAAACACGCCACGATAAGAGCACGAGACATATTGCTGACACTCGCCTACTTCGTTAGAGCGACCAGTCAAATAATCTGATGGTGTGTGTACCGAAGGTCTTAGAGTACGCACACCACAGGAAGTCACGGGTTTCGCAGCCGAACATACGCGAGCTGGTAAAGGAGAAAAGGGAGTCACAATTACGAAGTTATTTTTAGTTACAACATTACCTTACAGCCGAGGGAACCATGCCGACAACTGCTTACAGAAGCAGGGGGCTGTTATAACTCTCGGACACATTAAAAATTATATGACCCTAATATTCATACAACAATAATTATTAACGTGTACGCAGTATTAAGTCGTTGACTTGTTCCCCATATTGATTGTACCTATCCGTTTCGCATACTGGAGACTGCAATCCTAATTCATACAAGATTACTTGTTTTAGTTACGCAGCGTGAAGACGTTAACTTGCTCGACATGTTGATCGTACTTACACCATTCGAATACTGTAGATGGCTACTTATTCCACACGGTGCCCATAGAGCCTATAAGTAAATACGTTCAGGGATTTGGCCTGGAGAATACTTCTAAAATTATTTGTTTCATGAAATATGAGAGACGTTTTAGTGTGTATACTGGTTCCTAATATTATTGCTTGCTGCATTCTGAGTGCACATAGGACAGTAAATTTACTTTTGGTTCACCTCTAGTGCTTATGTTCCCTATGGTCAAAAATTTATTGAAAATAAGCTACACCCATGGAGGTAAAAAAAGAAGGGCGGTGGCTCTACAGGCTTACGCTGTACGTTGTTTTGAAGCTGGAGTGTGCGGCGCCTGCCGTCATTTTAAGTATCCCAAAACATTAGCAGACTACTGTTTACGATTGCTTATTATTCATTATTTCTGTTGTGCTCGCCAACAGCTCTTTTAACTACTAAAAATTATACAGCTTACATGAATGACATAATGTCAGGAAGGCACTTTCGAAAGTTTTTCTGCTCTTGAATGCGTATTTGCTCCAGCAATGTGACACATTTGGCCTCATTAACGCATCTGGTTGTTTTGCTGCTGTATTGCGGATAAACAGGAACAGAAAAAAGGAAACGATGTGAAAAGCTTGCTTTCGTAATCCATTTAATTTGTAAGTATAGCAAATGAAACTGGAACACCGAAACCTAGGCTTGTTTGTTTATAGGTATCGGTACTGTTTCTTGTTCTTTACATTTTCAGCCTTCAACTCGTCTGCACATATTTTTAATGTTCACGTTTGTAACAAAACTTACCTAGGTGTTCTTTGCCAGCCCATAAACGTGAGCAATGGGGAAAGAAGAAAGGCATGCTATCGTATGCGCGTGTCAACGAAGTGAATGATTATGTCAAAGAAACAGAACTGCATAGAGGTTTATCTCCACGCAGAATAGGAGTTCTTGTTTTATTAGATTCTCAGCTCATTTATCTCACTGTAGTTTACACGTCTATCCAAATTTAAAAAAAAACTACCTACGATGCTTCATTCAGTGTGGGGACAATAATATCAAATTACCGGATACAAAAACGATATAATTTTTTTTAGTGTCTTCCAGCACTGTCGACTGTTATAAATGCGATTAAGGGAATGGTCTCAAACGCTTAAAACCCCTTAAAATGGATATTTTGGATTAACATGTATGTAAGTTACTTTTTAGTAATGGCAACATAACTTATGTAAGATCTCGGCCTAGGTTTCCAAAAGTAGCATATTTGCTTCATTTCCCGAAATATTTCCCGCCAGTAACTCTGTCAGTTTTTCAGGACTAACGAAACACAGCACAATTGGAATGTAAGTCTACTTTGATCATCTGCTTTATTTTACTTTTGAATTTCGTTTTGAGGCTTTCAGAATATATAAGTCTATCTCATGCCTTGTGATATGCCAGTAGTTAGTTACTTAGTTTCATGTTCCATGTATCATTTGAACGATAAATCGTGATGATATGGAACGAGTAATTTTTTTTTTTTTTGGTCATCAGTCTACTGACTGGTTTGATGCGGCCCGCCACGAATTCCTTTCCTTTGCTAACCTCTTCATCTCAGAGTAGCACTTGCAACCTACGTCCTCAATTATTTGCTTGACGTATTCCAATCTCTGTCTTCCTCTACAGTTTTTGCCCTCTACAGCTCCCTCTAGTACCATGGAAGTCATTCCCTCTTGTCTTAGCAGATTTCCTACCATCCTGTCCCTTCTCCTTATCAGTGTTTTCCACATATTCCTTTCCTCTCCGATTCTGCGTAGAACCTCCTCATTCCTTACCTTATCAGTCCACCAAATTTTCAACATTCGTCTATAGCACCACATCTCAAATGCTTCGATTCTTTTCTGTTCCGGTTTTCCCACAGTCCATGTTTCTCTACCATACAATGTTGTACTCCAGACGTACATCCTCAGAAATTTCTTCCTCAAATTAAGGCCGGTATTTGATATTAGTAGACTTCTCGTGGCCAGAAATGCCTTTTTTGCCATAGCGAATCTGTTTTGATGTCCTCCTTGCTCCGTCCGTCATTGGTTATTTTACTGCCTAGGTAGCAGAATTCCTTAACTTCATTGACTTCGTGACCATCAATCCTGATGTTAAGTATCTCGCTGTTCTCCTTTCTACTACTTCTCATTACCTTCGTCTTTCTCCGATTTACTCTCAAACCATACTGTGTACTCATTAGACTGTTCATTCCGTTCCGCAGATCATTTAATTCTTCTTCACTTTCACTCAGGATAGCAATGTCATCAGCGAATCGTATCATTGATATCCTTTCACCTTGTATTTTAATTCCACTCCTGAACCTTTCTTTTATTTCCATCATTGCTTCCTTGATGTACAGATTGAAATGTAGGGGCGAAAGGCTACAGCCTTGTCTTACACAGTTCTTAATACGAGCACTTCGTTCTTGATTATTATTCCCTCTTGGTTGTTGTACATATTGTATATGATCCGTCTCTCCCTATAGCTTACCCCTACTTTTTTCAGAATCTCGAACAGCTTGCACCATTTTATATTGTCGAACGCTTTTTCCATGTCGACAAATCCTATGAAAGTGTCTTGATTTTTATTTAGCCTTGCTTCCATTATTAGCCGTAACGTCAGAATTGCCTCTCTCGTCCCTTTACTTTTCCTAAAGCCAAACTGATCGTCACCTAGCACATTCTCAATTTTCTTTTCCATTCTTCTGTATATTATTCTTGTAAGCAGCTTCGATGCATGAGCTGTTAAGCTGATTGTGCGACTATTCGCGCACTTGTCAGCTCTTGCCGTCTTCGGAATTGTGTGGATGATGCTTTTCCGGAAGTCAGATGGTATGTCGCCAGACTCATATATTCTACACACCAACGTGAATAGTCGTTTTGTTGCCACTTCTCCCAATGATTTTAGAAATTCTGATGGAATGTTATCTATCCCTTCAGCCTTGTTTGACCGTAAGTCCTCCAAAGCTAAATTCCGATTCTAATACTGGATCCCCTATGTCTTCTAAATCGACTCCTGTTTCTTCTTCTATCACATCAGAAGACTCTTCACCCACATAGAGGCTTTCAATGTATTCTTTCCACCTATCTGCTCTCTCCTCTGCATTTAACAGTGAAATTCACGCTGCACTCTTAATGTTACCACCGTTGCTTTTAATGTGACAAAAGGTTGTTTTGACTTTCCTGTATGCTGAGTCTGTTCTTCCGACAATCATATCTTTTTCGATGTCTTCCCATTTTTCCTGCAGCCATTTCGTCTTAGCTTCCCTGCACTTTCTATTTATTTCATTCCTCAGCGACTTGTATTTCTGTATTCCTGATTTTCCCGGAAAATGTTTGTACTTCCTCCTTTCATCAATCAACTGAAGTATTTCTTCTGTTACCCATGTTTTCTTCGAAGGTACCTTCATTGTACCTACGTTTTCCTTCCCAACGTCTGTGATGGCCCTTTTTAGATATGTCAATTCCTCTTCAACTGTACTGCCTAGTGCGCTATTCCTTATTGCTGTATCTATAGCGTTGGAGAACATCAAACGTATCTCGTCGTTCCTTAGTACTTCCGTATCCCACGTCTTTGCGTATTGATTCTTCCTGACTAATGTCTTGAACTTCAGCCTACTCTTCATCACTACTATATTGTGATCTGAGTCTATGTCTGCTCCTGGGTACGCCTTACAGTCCAGTATCTGATTTCGGAATCTCTGTCTGACCATGATGTAATCTAATTGAAATCTTCCCGTATCTCCCGGCCATTTCCAAGTATACCTCCTCCTCTTGTGATTCTTGAACAGGATATTCGCTATTACTAGCTGAAACTTGTTACAGAACTCAATTAGTCTTTCTCCTCTTTCATTCCTTGTCCCAAGCCCATATTCTCCTGTAACCTTTTCTTCTACTCCTTCCCCTACAACTGCATTCCAGTCGCCCATGACTATTAGATTTTCGTCCCCCTTTACATACTGCATTGTTGTTGTTGTTGTTGTTGTTGTTGTTGTGGTCTTCAGTCCTGAGACTGGTTCGATGCAGCTCTCCATGCTACTCTATCCTGTGCAAGCTTTTTCATCTCCCAGTACCTACTGCTACCTACATCCTTCTGAATCTGCTTAGTGTATACATCTCTTGGTCTCCCTCTACGATTTTTACCCTCCACGCTGCCCTCCAATACTAAATTGGTGATCCCTTGATGCCTCAGAACATGTCCTACCAACCAATCCCTTCTTCTGGTCAAGTTGTGCCACAAACTTCTCTTCTCCCCAATCCTATTCAATACTTCCTCATTAGTTATGTGATCTACCCACCTAATCTTCAGCATTCTTCTGTAGCACCACATTTCGAAAGCTTCTATTCTCTTCTTGTCCAAACTATTTATCGTCCATGTTTCACTTCCATACATGGCTACACTCCATACGAATACTTTCAGAAATGACTTCCTGACACTTAAATCAATACTGGATGTAAACAAATTTCTCTTCTTCAGAAACGCTTTCCTTGCCATTGCCAGCCTACATTTTATATCCTCTCTACTTCGACCATCATCAGTTATTTTGCTCCCCAAATAGCAAAACTCCTTTACTACTTTAAGTGCCTCACTTCCTAATCTAATTCCCTCAGCATCACCCGACTTAATTAGACTACATTCCATTATCCTTGTTTTGCTTTTGTTGATGTTCATCTTATATCCTCCTTTCAAGACACTGTCCATTCCATTCAACTGCTCTTCCAAGTCCTTTGCTGTCTCTGACAGAATTACAATGTCATCGGCGAACCTCAAAGTTTTTATTTCTTCTCCATGAATTTTAATACCTACTCCGAATTTTTCTGTTGTTTCCTTTACTGCTTGATCAATATACAGATTGAACAACATCGGGGAGAGGCTACAACCCTGTCTTACTCCCTTCCCAACCACTGCTTCCATTTCATGTCCCTCGACTCTTATAACTGCCATCTGGTTTCTGTACAAATTGTAAATAGCCTTTCGCTCCCTGTATTTTACCCCTGCCACCTTTAGAATTTGAAAGAGAGTATTCCAGTCAACATTGTCAAAAGCTTTCTCTAAGTCTACAAATGCTAGAAACGTAGGTTTGCCTTTCCTTAATCTTTCTTCTAAGATAAGTCGTAAGGTCAGTATTGCCTCACGTGTTCCAGTGTTTCTACGGAATCCAAACTGATCTTCCCCGAGGTTGGCTTCTACTAGTTTTTCCATTCGTCTGTAAAGAATTCGTGTTAGTATTTTGCAGCTGTGACTTATTAAGCTGATAGATCGGTAATTTTCACATCTGTCAACACCTGCTTTCTTTGGGATTGGAATTATTATATTCTTCTTGAAGTCTGAGGGAATTTCGCCTGTTTCATACATCTTGCTCACCAGATGGTAGAGTTTTGTCAGGACTGGCTCTCCCACGGCCGTCAGTAGTTCCAATGGAATATTGTCTACTCCGGGGGCCTTGTTTCGACTCAGGTCTTTCAGTGCTCTGTCAAACTCTTCACGCAGTATCATATCTCCCATTTCATCTTCATCTACATCCTCTTCCATTTCCATAATATTGTCCTCAAGTACATCGCCCTCGTATAGACCCTCTATATACTCCTTCCACCTTTCTGCTTTCCCTTCTTTGCTTAGAACTGGGTTTCCATCTGAGCTCTTGATATTCATACAAGTCGTTCTCTTATCTCCAAAGGTCTCTTTAATTTTCCTGTATGCGGTATCTATCTTACCCCTAATGAGATAGGCCTCTACATCCTTACATTTGTCCTCTAGCCATCCCTGCTTAGCCATTTTGCACTTCCTGTCGATCTCATTTTTGAGACGTTTGTATTCCTTTTTGCCTGTTTCAGTTACTGCATTTTTATATTTTCTCCTTTCATCAATTAAATTCAATATTTCTTCTGTTACCCAAGGATTTCTACTAGCCCTCGTCTTTTTACCTACTTGATCCTCTGCTGCCTTCACTACTTCATCCCTCAAAGCTACCCATTCTTCTTCTACTGTATTTATTTCCCCCATTCCTGTCAATTGCTCCCTTATGCTCTCCCTGAATCTCTGTACAACCTCTGGTTCTTTTAGTTTATCCAGGTCCCATCTCCTTAAATTCCCACCTTTTTGCAGTTTCTTCAGTTTTAATCTACAGGTCATAACCAATAGATTGTGGTCAGAGTCTACATCTGCCCCTGGAAATGTCTTACAATTTAAAACCTGGTTCCTAAATCTCTGTCTTACCATTATATAATCTATCTGATACCTTTTAGTATCTCCAGGGTTCTTCCATGTATGCAACCTTCTTTCATGATTCTTAAACCAAGTGTTAGTTATGATTATGTTGTGCTCTGTGCAAAATTCGACCAGGCGGCTTCCTCTTTCATTTCTGTCCCCCAATCCATATTCACCTACTATGTTTCCTTCTCTCCCATTTCCTATACTCGAATTCCAGTCACCCATGACTATTAAATTTTCGTCTCCCTTCACAATCTGAATAATTTCTTTTATTTCATCATACATTTCTTCAATTTCTTCGTCATCTGCAGAGCTAGTTGGCATATAAACTTGTACTACTGTAGTAGGCGTGGGCTTCGTATCTATCTTGGACACAATAATGCGTTCACTATACTGCTTGTAGTAACTTACCCACATTCCTATTTTCCTATTCATTTTAAACCTACTCCTGCATTACCCCTATTTGATTTGGTGTTTATAACCCTGTAGTCACCTGACCAGAAGTCTTGTTCCTCCTGCCACCGAACTTCACTAATTCCCACTATATCTAACTTCAACCTATCCATTTCCCTTTTTAAATTTTCTAACCTACCTGCCCGATTAAGGGATCTGACATTCCACGCTCCGATCCGTAGAACGCCAGTTTTCTTTCTCCTGATAACGACATCCTCTTGAGTAGTCCCCGCCCGGAGATCCGAATGGGGGACTATTTTACCTCCGGAATATTTTACCCAAGAGGACGCCATCATCATGTAATCATACAGTAAAGCTGCATGCCCTCGGGAAAAATTACGGCTGTAGTTTCCCCTTGCTTTCAGCCGTTCGCAGTACCAGCACAGCAAGGCCGTTTTGGTTATTGTTACAAGGCCAGATCAGTCAATCATCCAGACTGTTGCCCTTGCAACTACTGAAAAGGCTGCTGCCTCTCTTCAGGAACCACACGTGTGTCTGGCCTCTCAACAGATACCCCTCCGTTGTGGTTGCACCTACGGTACGGCTATCTGTATCGCTGAGGCACGCAAGCCTCCCCACCAACGGCAAGGTCCATGGTTCATGCATTACCCTTTCAATATCCTCCTACACTTTCTCTATCTGTTAATCTTCAGTTTGCGACGTCGGCATGTATACCTGAACTATCGTTGTCGGTGTTGGTCTGCTGTCGATTCTGATTAGAACAACCCGGTCACTGAACTGTTCACAGTAACACACCCTCTGCCCTACCTTCCTGTTCATAACGAATACTACACCTGTTATACCATTTTCTGCAGCTGTTGATATTACCCGATACTCATCTGACCAGAAATCCTTGTCTTCCTTCCACTTCACTTCACTGACCCCTACTATATCTAGATTGAGCCTTTGCTTTTCCCTATCCTCGTTCAAGCTTCTGACATTCCACGCCCCGACTCGTAGAACGTTATCCTTTCGTTGATTATTCAATCTTTTTCTCATGGTAAACTTCCCCTTGGCAGTCCCCTCCCGGAGATCCGAATGGGGGACTATTCCGGAATCTTTTGCCAATCAAGAGATCATCATGACACTTCTTCAATTACAGGCCACATGTCCTGTGGATACACGTTACGTGTCTTTAATGCAGTGGTTTCCATTGCCTTCTGCATCCTCATGTCGTTGATCATTGCTGATTCTTCCGCCTTTAGGGGCAATTTCTCACCCCTAGGTCAAGAGAGTGCCCTGAACCTCTATCCGCTCCTCCGCCCTCTTTGACAAGGCCGTTGACAGAATGAGGCTGACTTCTTATGCGGGAAGTTTTCGGCCGCCAATGCTGATAATTTATCAAAATTTAGGCAGTGGCGGGGATCGAACCCGGGAGCGAAGACGTTTTGATTATGAATCAAAGACGCTACTCCTAGACCACGGGTACAATCCTAATGATTCATTATATAATAGATATAATTTTTTATCTAAATATGCGTCCGGTCTGATCATTTATTAGTTTTTACGCTTTTTGTTTAAAGACAGCTAGATGTTAGTCAGTAATTCATACCCATCGCCATTTATCCATGACAATAATAGGTAACTTTCTGCAGAACACGAGGATTTATCAAAGAGAGACGTTTTCAGTTTAATTTCAAATTTTATTTTGCTGTATGTTAGGTATTTTATATCAATGGGTAAGTGATCATAACTTTGGCTTGCAGCATTGTGGACCCCTATTTGTGCTACAGACAACCTTAATGCGGCGTAGTAAATGTCATTTTTTACTTCTGGTATTGTAATTGCGTATATCATTGTTCCTGTCGAAGAGCAGTGGGTTATTTACAAAAAACTTCATGAGGGAATGACTATAATGTGAAACGGATAGACTGCAGAAGAGGAAAAGAGAGTTTACATAAATTTTCTGCTAAAGCCTTCTTCAGAAAGGAAGCACAGCTCACGTACTCTTTCATACAATCATACACACAAATCTTACGCTCACGTGACAGCTGTCTCCTGCTGTTCTAGCCAAAATCTTTTTTTAAAGGTGGAGGAAATGTGAACAAACAGTAATAATCATCGGCGAGAGGAATTTAGGACGTCTGATGCTGCACGAACAATCAGCGCGGTTACGTAGCCATGAGTTGTGCGCGGACGAGACTTTTATACAGTGTGGCACAGATGTCGGAGCATTAGGAGCTCTGAAGGCAATGAATAATATAGGAAAGAACGGACACTGAGTGAAGTACACTGAGTATAGTAAGGGAAAATCTACAGTCACCTGACAGAAATAAAGCCATTGAAATAAAAGTAAATAGTGCAGCAATAATCCATGTATACAAAAGAAAATATTGCGTGAATTGCACCACTGACTTTAACCTTTAGATTAGATTATATCGATTAGTACATCCGTAAACAACGCAAGCTGTCATTTTCGATGAAAGAACTACGTCTCCACACAATCAAAAGACGGAAAAAGGTCGAAACTGGGCACTGGCATATCAGTGACATCATGCGAATGTATCAATGAAATATGGAGGCATGAATGCGGTGAACCTAGTCTTCTAGGCTAGATAGGACTGCGGACATCGGCTTCAAGTTTGTGACGTAATGATACCGCCCTTCTTTTCTTACCTCCATGGTTGCATCTCTACTGCTAATGCTATTTTTGGTCAAAGATGTATTGAAAGTAAACTGCACCTCTACTGCTTATGTTTCCTGTGGCCAGAGAGGTAGTGAAAGCAAGTTGTCTCATGAGGTACGATCGTCACTTACGCTGCATTCTCTGCTTCTGATGTTTCTGCTCTATCCAGGATGGCGGCACCATCTTCTTATATATCGTGAAGTACGCTGTTGAGATTATGTATAGCTGGTAAAAAGATGAAGGTGTAATTTACCAGTTTGTAAAAATCAAATCCATGCATGGTAGGATATTCACATGATATGAATATTAACTTCACACACTCCATTCGTATAGATCGCTCACTCATCTTTTAGTTGAACGAATGGGCAATCGTTTAGTGATTACGAATCACACTAATTCTACGCGCTATGGCCTTCGACCTTTCACACTCGCTTCTCTGTCCGTAAACTTGCTTGTAAAAGTGCACTTTTAGGTAACGTTCTTCCTTGTTTAAGCGTAGCACAAGAGACACGCATGGAAATCAGACTTCCAGCTGAACGGTACACTTCAAACTCCAACAGAATAGACTCATTTGAAACTAATTTGCACACAGACAATTATTTTTAGTGTCCTTTACTACTTTTTGTGCTTCTTCCGTGAAATGAACCACTGATTGATGCAACAAATGCTATTGCAAGTTCATCCACACAAATATTCCTGCCCTTCAAGTTCCAGCGTTCAGTTCATCCATGTTCTATAACGATATTTAATTCTTAGTTCGTCGTGCTGTAACCTTTTGTGCCTCTCTCGCATCATACCGCAACGAGTGCAAGAAACGCTATCATACGTCCCTCCCAATTAGCTGCCTTTAAGTGTCTCCTTCTTCTGTTCATCAAAGCTTACATTCATATTAATCTCTCTGGGATTAATACTAGAGTACTGAACACGTATAGGTCCTACATCTACACCCACCCACACACACATACACACACTCACACACTCACTCACTCACTCACTCACACACACACACACACACACACACACACACACACACACACACACACAAGCACAAGCACACATACACGCACGTATATGTATTTGAGATAACATAAAAATGATCATTAATGTTTCTTCGTAGGCTTTGTCAGCGTAATAGGTCATGAAGGAAGAGAGAGAAGATTTATAAAAAAGTCTTTTATGTTCTAGCTAAAACATTACAACAACGTTCATTTTATGTTTGCGTGCAGTAATATTTGCCTGTCATTGTTTTGACGGATATAGAATTCAACGTTTGTTCAAATAGCAAAAACATATTGTTTGCGACACACTTAAAATTTAACAAATTCCAGATTTTTTTGCTTCACCTGCACTGTGAAAGTTTGCTTCTTACCGAATTTCATGATTCTTGGTCAACGAGCAGTACCCTAAAAACTCGGATAAGCGAGTTTGCGAGCATCAAAATACGTAATATAAATGACAGAAAGGACAGGGGCACGCTTCAAGGAAAGCGTTACATAGTGTTGTAGACACAATTATGTAAGTACCAAACGTGTGCATCTATTCCATAAACGCGTTAACTTAGAATAAGTTTCTACCGTCGCCAAGGGACCAGATTAACTGACATAAAACTGAACTTGATACGT
This sequence comes from Schistocerca piceifrons, assembly GCF_021461385.2. Classification (NCBI taxonomy): domain Eukaryota; kingdom Metazoa; phylum Arthropoda; class Insecta; order Orthoptera; family Acrididae; genus Schistocerca; species Schistocerca piceifrons. The sequence continues at coordinate 184,193,532 of NC_060142.1, read as the reverse complement.
CAACCGGTTCAAGGGAAATAGTGGTCTATAAAGAGAGAGAAAGGGAGAGAGAGAGAGAGAGAGAGAGAGAGAGAGAGAGAGAGAGAGACGGATTAAAAATGACAAAAAAATATTTTTTCGTGTGGTATGACTACAAATTAAGAATGACGGATTTTTGCTTTACCTGTATTGAAAAATGTTGCCTTCTGCCGAATTTCATGTTGTATGTCAACGAGAAGTACCCTATAGGCGTGATATCGTAAAATATTGAACCAGAGCCCTATGTGGATTCATTTATAAACAACTTTTTTTTGGTATATTATAGCCTCCCATACCTGACGTGATATTTTCTCGAATTACTGGCGACCGCATCCATGAGTCCACCATGAAGGCAACAGACACTTCTCTGGCTGCTGAAGGTTTATTAAAACTACGACTGGCTTCACGCCCGTTCAGGCACATCTTCACGATATCTAAATAGGGGTTGGAAATGCCAATGCAGTTTTCATCGTGGCTGTTTGCATAGGGCTCTAGCTAGTTCAGTGTTCAGTGTGGCCAGGGCCACATTGCCTCCACCTGACATTATGGAATGTTTTTACTGGAATTTATATATAATTTTGCACGGTTTGAAGTGCTCATTTTACTCTCTCCGCACCAAATATTCATTTTGTTTCTTTTGTCTGTATATAAAACTCTTCTAGCACGTTCAGTGAGATGAAAGATGGCGAGAGAGTTAAATAATGACACGATGGATGGGGGGGGGGGGGGGAGGGACTTCAAGGAAAGCATTAAATAATAAATCAATGTTCTAGACACAATTACGTAAGTGTGGGTCTATTTTACTCCATGAAACAATATTCATCAAACCCACGTAAAGAGAAAAATGGTAAAATACCTCATTCTTATTCCTTGTTTACGTCACCTGAGGATGCAACTAAATTGGCTGAAACCCGTCGTGATTTTAATACGTTTTCTACAGCCAGAGTGGTGTAGCTTTTATAATTTGTGCTTGATGCCAAATTTCATGACTCTAGACCAACGTTTCGTTCAGGTTTTGTTGAGTGACTTTTCGAGTATCAAAATCTGTGACGTAAATGGCCGAATCATGTGACTGTATTGCCTTAGTAGCTTAAAACTTTTACACCGCTAAGGAAGCATGATCCTTAATAAGCTTGATATGTCTATCCATTCTTGAGAAAAGGAGTTAATAAAAGTCGGACATATATAACATACATACATACAGATGTTTACCAAAGGGATCGTATAAGCGTTCCTTTTTTACAGGTTGATGCGATTTCTGGTTGAGAAACATGTTGAGTAATCTCTCCTTACAATACAATCTTTACAAAGTGTTACTCCTACCTCCTTTTTGCTATAACGTTAAATTAATAATAAATTTCCTTATCGAGGCGTTTAATCAATTACACTTCATGACAGTCTGACGTTTGTTGCATGCCGCCATCATTGAGTTACAATTTTATTAGCCATTAGTTGTTTACTCTAAAGAAATAAACTCTTCAAAAGGCAGTCAATAAAATTTTTCTGGGTTTGTGACCGCACTGTCAGTATGCAAAGCTACCGACGTTTCGGTCAGTGTTGGAAATTATCTTCTTCAGGCTGTTTTTGTTTACTGCTAAACGAAAAAACTTAGTTTCTTATATACACTGCTGGCCACCGTAAATGCAACACCCTGAAGGAAGCATCCGAATCAAGTGAAATTTACACCATGAGATATGCAGCGATGAGATATGCAACTGATTAGAATTTCAGCGCAGACGCACATCACGCGCGCCTGGCGCCACCTCATAGCGCCATTTAAGGCTTGGCGATTTCGACGAGTGTACGTTCGGCACGTGTGTTTACCTTGTGGTTGTTTCACAAGACGATCAGTTATGCCTCGAAGACAACAGCAAACATCGTTTGATCAAGTATCCGAGTTCGACAGAGGAAGGATAGTGGCTTACCGAGATTGTAAATTATCATACAGAGAAATCGCTAGTCGTGTTGGACGAAACCAAACAACTGTAATGCGGATATGTGACCGTTGGATGCAGGAGGGTACGACGGACCGACGTGGTCGATCGCTTTCACCTCGGTGCACCACTGCACGTGCTGATAGGCAAATTGTGCGCATCGCAGTGACGGATCGCTCAGTGACATCCCGAACCATAGCACAGCACATTGCGTCTGTAACGCATCATCCAGTGTCTGCGCGTACCATTCGACGCCGTTTACAGCAGAGTGGTCTGTCCGCAAGACGTCCATAGCTTCGTCTACCATTGACGCAGAACCACAGACGTCTCCGTCGCCAATGGTGTGATGACAGACGGATGTGGACGGCAGAATGGAATGACGTTGTCTTTACTGACGAGGCACACTTCTGTCTGCAGCACCACGATGGTCGGATTCGAGTGTGGAGACACCGTGGAGAGAGGATGCTGGACAGCTGCATTATGCACCGCCACACTGGTCTTGCACCGGGTATTATGGTATGGGGCGGTATTGGATATTACTCTCGCACGCCTCTAGTACGCATTGCCGGTACTTTAAATAGCCGGCGCTACGTATCCGAGGTGCTGGAGCCAGTTGTCCTTCCTTACCTTCAGGGCTCGGCCACAGCCATATTTCGACAGGACAATGCGCGACCACACGTGGCACGCATTGTCCAAAGGTTCTTCATCAATAACCAGATTGAAGTGCTTCCCTGGCTGGCTCGCTCTCCAGATCTTTCGCCGATAGAAAACATGTGGTCCATGGTTGCTCAACGAGTGACCCAGATTACATCCCCAGCTGCCACACCAGATGATCTTTGGCAACGTGTGGAAGCTGCTTGGGCTGCTGTACCCCAGGAACACATCCAACGTCTCTTTGACTCAATGCCGAGACGTGTGACAGCGGTGATCTCCAACAATGGCGGCTACTCTGGCTACTGATTCTGGCAGGAACCACATGTCACAGACGTCTGTAAACGTAATCATTTGATACTTGTTCAACATGTTATCTACAAAATAAATTTTGTTGTGCTACCTCTTGTCTTTCTTGGTGTTGCATTTACGGTGGCCAGCAGTGTACTTGACGACGTGGCTGTTATCTAGTTCTGATACGGGTGGGTAAAATTCTCCGCTGAGCAGGCATCAAGCAGATTTTCCAAAGCAACAGTAGAATGAAACATATTCTTCGCACAACGAAAGTTGTAGTTGACAACCTACATCCTGCTGGAGTTTACGAAATTAGGTGCTAATGCGGATTAGCGTATGCAGGCGAGACGGGCCAAACATTAGCACACGGATATCTGAACACGAAAGATGTATCCGAGTAGGTCCACACACCTAGTCAGCGGTGGCAGAACACCAGAAAAAATGCGGCAAATAGACTGATTTTGATGAAGCTCGCGAATTGACTTAAGAGCCTCTTACATCCAGGAGAAAGATTACAGAGGCAGTAGAAATAGCGAAGGGACCTGCCAACATGGACAGAGAAGACGGTTACCGACTTCCGACGTCTTGGCTGCCAGCAATAACAGAGTTACGGGAAGGCAGTTCACGTGAAGCAATACACACTGGCGCGCGGGAGACCGCAGCATACAATACTGGCGCACCTCAGCAGGCGCTACAAAACAAGAAAACAATGCCACGTCACAACTGCCTCCTGGCTATCCATTCGCCGATTTCTATCAATCACAAGCAGTAATACAAGCACCAATAAAAACGTCGGGTTTCCACCAATGAAAGAACTAACAAAAACACCAGTAAAGAACCTCTAACACCCGTCCCCTTCGTCCTCAACGGCATATCAGAATTAGATAACAGCCACATCTGCAGGTATATAAGAAACAAAATTTTCTCATTTAGCAGTAAACAAAAACACACTGAAAAAGTCATTTGCAAAGGTGACCGAAACGACGGTACTTTTGCATACTGACAATGCGGTCACAAACCCAGAAAATGTTTTTTCGGCAGAAGATACGCTGTGTGAGTTGGGGTGGGGTGCTGTCGTGGAGGATGTCAGTCGACAGCGATGTATGTGCCATTTTCATTAGGTGCACGAGCTTGGCTAGCTGAGCATCGTGCATTTCTTGTGGAGGGGTGCATTAATAACGGTGATTCTGCGTCTAATATTCAACGAGACTTTCGCATTCGGTTCGAACTTGGCCGACGTGACGCTGTTCCCGATAGAAAAACTATTCGAGTTTCGGTATGAGACCTTAGAGCACGGGGCCCTGCTCTAAAAGTAAAATATTCTGGTCAACATCGGACTGTAACAACGCCGGAATATGTTGGCGCGGGTGAGAGCGTCGGTCCAACATTCTGCAAAGTGTTCAGCACTTAAACATGCAGCTGCCCTGGGATTGTCTGATAGGTGTGTAAGGCGAATCCTATACAGAGATACTCACATGCATCCATACAAAATGATAGTTACCTCGCAGAGCTTTGTGTCAGGAAATTCTCCTGAACATTCCCCCTGTTGGTGTTTCGATTTCACCGGCCGTGGTGGCCGAGCGGTTATAAGCGCTTCAGTCCGGAACCGCGCGAGTGCTACGGACTCAGGTTCGAATCCTGCCTCGGGCATGGATGTGTGTGATGTCCTTAGGTTAGTTAGGTTTAACTAGTTCTAATTTCAAGGGGACTGATGACGTCAGATATTAAGTGCCGTAGTGCTCAGAGCCATTTGAACCAAATTTTGTTTCGATTTCTTCTGATAAGGCCCACTTCCACTTGTCAGGCACTGTAAATAAATAAAATTTCTGCTAATAGCAGAAAACCCTCCAGAACTCAATCAACGACCATTTCAAAGCCATTTTTGACCTTCAAGACGGAGCCAAAACTCACACACACTTGAGAGTGTCGTTTCCTGGGCGTATTCTCTCCTCGCTAGGAGAAATTGCCCGCACCCTGCTAAGTCTTCCATTTCACGTAGTGTGGTTCTTTAGTAGGTGCAGGAGTGAGGAACAGATGCTTCTCTTGAACAGAGATGTGAGATATGGTTTGTCCGCAGCTCGTGGTCGTGAGATAGCGTTCTCGCTTTCCACGCCCGGGTTCCCGGGTTCGATTCCCGGCGGGGCCAGAGATTTTCTCTGCCTCGTGATGACTGGGTGTTGTGTGATGTCCTTAGGTTAGTTAGGTTTATGTAGTTCTAACTTCTAGGGGGCTGATGACCATTGATGTTAAGTCCCATAGTGCTCAGAGCCATTTGAACCATTTTTTTGAGATATGATTTAGTCTACATCCGATACGAAACACTGAAAATAACACACAGTTTTGTTGGAGTTGTTCCAACGTTAGTCGTTAAGAATATGTCTGAATTTAGAAATATATACAGTACAAGGGATTTGTAAGTCTGTCATTTTGCAATACAATGTCTATTCAAAGATGTCGACCGCTGGTTCAAAATGGTTCTAAGCACTATGGGACTTAACATCTGAGGTCATCAGTCCCCTAGACTTAGAATTACCTAAACCTGACTTACCTAAGGACATCAAACTCTTCCATGCCCGAGGCAGGATTCGAACCTGGGACCGTAGTCGACCGCTGGTCACCATCAAAGTCTGTTTATCTTATTCAACCGGCAGACACACGAAATGTGGTTAGTCCATGAATGTTCGAAGTCAGCTACACCCGCCACTGGAGCTACACAGAGGGGGTGCTGGCCTCTCATTGTCAGCGGCGTAATTGTTCGTGGCAGCGCCCTCGTGCCGCGGTGGCGGGTGTAGGAAACGCGGCGGCGTAACTGGCGGCGAGCGTATTCGAAAGTGTGGCCGACCTGATTAGTGGCCGATACCACAGTCCCCACGGCCACAAGGCTATCACCTTCTGACTTTTTCCTGTGGCGCACTTAAAGGTTCAAGTGTAAAAACATTGCTCCACAAACCTGCAAGCACTTAAGGAGGCAATCCCTCAGGAAGTTGCTACCATCCACCGGAAATGACACAAAGAAGTACGGAAAACTTCCAGGAGGGCTTTGTCAATGCGTCGAGAATGGAGGACGCCATTTACCGGACGTAATTTTTAAATCTAGTTAATGAAAAATGGCATACTGTGTGTTGTTCACAAATCACGCAATTTTCATCTTTTAATTAGTTAGTTAGTTACGTGTTCCAGTGATCAATAGCTCGGAAAACCGTTATAATTTGGAGCGTGTCAAATTCACAAAAAATGCGCGCAGGAAACTAGTTTTTTTATTTTCTTTCTTTTTGTTTACATTACAGTGTTATACCTTAATATTTCTATTATCTATCCCATTCCCTTAAATGGCACAAAATGCATATACACTCCTGGAAATGGAAAAAAGAACACATTGACACCGGTGTGTCAGACCCACCATACTTGCTCCGGACACTGCGAGAGGGCTGTACAAGCAATGATCACACGCACGGCACAGCGGACACACCAGGAACCGCGGTGTTGGCCGTCGAATGGCACTAGCTGCGCAGCATTTGTGCACCGCCGCCGTCAGTGTCAGCCAGTTTGCCGTGGCATACGGAGCTCCATCGCAGTCTTTAACACTGGTAGCATGCCGCGACAGCGTGGACGTGAACCGTATGTGCAGTTGACGGACTTTGAGCGAGGGCGTATAGTGGGCATGCGGGAGGCCGGGTGGACGTACCGCCGAATTGCTCAACACGTGGGGCGTGAGGTCTCCACAGTACATCGATGTTGTCGCCAGTGGTCGGCGGAAGGTGCACGTGCCCGTCGACCTGGGACCGGACCGCAGCGACGCACGGATGCACGCCAAGACCGTAGGATCCTACGCAGTGCCGTAGGGGACCGCACCGCCACTTCCCAGCAAATTAGGGACACTGTTGCTCCTGGGGTATCGGCGAGGACCATTCGCAACCGTCTCCATGAAGCTGGGCTACGGTCCCGCACACCGTTAGGCCGTCTTCCGCTCACGCCCCAACATCGTGCAGCCCGCCTCCAGTGGTGTCGCGACAGGCGTGAATGGAGGGACGAATGGAGACGTGTCGTCTTCAGCGATGAGAGTCGCTTCTGCCTTGGTGCCAATGATGGTCGTATGCGTGTTTGGCGCCGTGCAGGTGAGCGCCACAATCAGGACTGCAGACGACCGAGGCACACAGGGCCAACACCCGGCATCATGGTGTGGGGAGCGATCTCCTACACTGGCCGTACACCACTGGTGATCGTCGAGGGGACACTGAATAGTGCACGGTACATCCAAACCGTCATCGAACCCATCGTTCTACCATTCCTAGACCGGCAAGGGAACTTGCTGTTCCAACAGGACAATGCACGTCCGCATGTATCCCGTGTCACCCAACGTGCTCTAGAAGGTGTAAGTCAACTACCCTGGCCAGCAAGATCTCCGGATCTGTCCCCCATTGAGCATGTTTGGGACTGGATGAAGCGTCGTCTCACGCGGTCTGCACGTCCAGCACGAACGCTGGTCCAACTGAGGCGCCAGGTGGAAATGGCATGGCAAGCCGTTCCACAGGACTACATCCAGCATCTCTACGATCGTCTCCATGGGAGAATAGCAGCCTGCATTGCTGCGAAAGGTGGATATACACTGTACTAGTGCCGACATTGTGCATGCTCTGTTGCCTGTGTCTATGTGCCTGTGGTTCTGTCAGTGTGATCATGTGATGTATCTGACCCCAGGAATGTGTCAATAAAGTTTCCCCTTCCTGGGACAATGAATTCACGGTGTTCGTATTTCAATTTCGAGGAGTGTATTATATCTCCAGGTTTATTTACTCATATTCAAGAATTCAACTATGGTATAGAAGGAGTTGTCAAGAAGGTATGATTTCACTTTGTTTTAGAAACTATTGCTGCTGTGTGTCAGACACTTTGTTTCACCTGGTAATTTATCAGAAAGTTTTAGAGCAGCATATTTTACCCCTTTCTGTGCCAAAGATAGGTTAAGTAATGGACAGTGTAGGTCTTCCTTTTTTTCTGATATTTTAATCATGAATGTCGCTGTTGATTTGAAATTGGTCCATGTTGTTGAGAAAAAATTTCATTACTGAGTAAATGTACTGTGAAGCAGTTGTAAGAACTCCTAACCTTTTAAACTGATGTCTACAAGATGTGCGACTATGAACCCCACACATTATTTTAACTGCTTTCTTTTGAGCAGTGAATACCTTTTGTTTATGTGTTGAGTTGCCCCAGAATATTATTCCCTATGACATCAGCGAATGGAAATATGCAATGTATGTGAGCTTACTAATTTCTACATCCTCAAAATTGGCTATTATTCTGATTGCAAAAGTTGCTGAACCTAGTCGCTTTTAGGAGATCCAAAATATGAATTTTCCAATTAAGATTCTCATCTATATGTACACCCAAAAACTTAGTATGCTCTACCCTGACTACTGACGTCTTTTGATATGTTATGTTTATTGAAGGAATTATGCTTTTTGCAGCAGAAAATTGGATGTACTGTGTTTTTTCAAAGTTCAGAGCAAGCCCATTCGCAGAAAACGAATTAATAACTTTTCCAAATCCTTATTTGTATCATTTTCTAACAGAATTTCTGTTACTGGATTAATAATTATACTTGCATCATCAGCAAACAGTGTCAGTTCAGCATCTTGTTTCACATGAGAAAAGAGGTCATTCACATGTATCAAGAACAGGAAGGGACCCATGATCGAACCTTGTGGAACACCTAATGTAATTTCAGCCCAGTTAGATGAAGTGGCAAACTCCTTTGAATCACTTGAAGCACTTAAAGAGACTCTTTGCTTCCTGTTCTGTAGATATGACTTAAACCACTCTTATGCTGTTCCAATTTGTACTATAGAATTGTAATTTCTCCAACATAATGTCATGGTTCACACAATCAAATGCTTTGGATAAGTCACAGAATATTCCTACTGGAGATATTTTACTATTTAAAGACTCTATTAAGCGGACAGTGAAATTGTATATTGCTGTCTCAGTGGAACAGCATTTCTGAAATCTGAACTGTCTTTCTTTATTTGTAACTACCTTCAGATACACCGGGAGGTCTTTATGCCGGGTGCTGCAGATGAACCCAGTCAATTACATCACATGAGAAAGAATTTCGCATTATGCGATAGAACGAATTATAATAAACTGCAGGATATAAACAATGATTAATTACATTAGAAACAGTCTGCCATTTGTTGGCATTACGCTGCCCGACATTTGAATACACTCTGATCCAGTGCTGTCGTCCTCTAGTGCCAGTGCGGCTATCCAAAGGAAATCTCAGAGGTGTCAACGAAGAAATTTTTCTCTTGATGTTGCGGCATTTGCTGAAGGGCGCGCCTCCCTGAAGAGGCACACAGATGGCCGAAACGCGGCCGGCTCTTGCCGCCCGGCGAGCAAACACAGTCGCGAGCAATTAGTGCGAACGTGGCGCTTCGGGACGGCCCGGGCGCGGTCCGCCGCTTTTACACCTCTACCTGCGTCTTCCTCTGCCGCGCCATTACAGGGGACGACTGGTACACCCACAGGGTGCTCGCGCCTTCTCTTAACGAGAGCCGGGGATGGCTGCAGGTAAATGAAAGGCAGCGCGAAGCGCCCCGCCTCGAGAGCTGGCGGTCCAGTGAGCTTTATGTGCACTCCTTTCCCTCTTCTTTTTTTCACGCTTCACTGCTTCTGGCCCGAGACTCGAAATATCGTTCGGGGCGTCCCAGAATATCTGCCGACCGAATAACTTCCGCACTGTATGACTTTCACAAAAGTTTCAAAGTCCACCGAGGGTTGCTACTTGAAATGTCTGAAATTAAAGAATTACATCTACAGCTGCACACAAACTCTGAAAACAACTGCGAGCTGCGTGGGGGAGAGTAATTAGGATGGAAAACAAATCTAGTTTTGTCGACCCGTAGCAATAGGCAGGGGCCTGATTATAAACTCTGAAAGGTTGTACGTAAATTTTCGTGAGACAATTTGCACCCATCTTCAACAAAATGTAATGATGATCTCTCAATTGCCAAGAGATTCCGCATTACTCCCCCACTCGTATCTCTGAGATGGTACTGTCAAGGGAAGATAACTATGAGAAAAAAAAATCTGAATAATCAGCGAAAGGAATTTGGAATTCAGTAGTTTATGCCTGGTACGGAGGCTAGAAAAAGTCCACCGGGAAATGCAAACACTCAAGATATATATAGTGTGATCAGTTAAATGAAATGGTAAGAAGATAAGGAATTCTGGTAAGACAAATATAGGGCAATATGAACAACTGCACGAAATGGTATGATGGAAGTAGGACTCCTTATCGATAGGATAGTAGAGCAGAGAGTGAGTTACTTTCATCGTTTCAGTTACAGAATTTTTCTCTTCAGAATCAACAACAAATCAAAGCCAACACGTTCAAGTCGTCACAAGCAGAAGAGGAAGAGTCTGAGGAAAAAGATTAGGATACTTAAGTGGTAATTCAGTATGTAAAGGTTGGTGAAGGTCTAATAATCATACGTGCTGGAACGTGATAGCAGATGAAGGAGAAGGCGGCATAGTTACAGTAGAATGTGAGTTTGGTATTAAGAATGAAAGATGTGAAACAGTAATTGAGCTCTGAATTAATTTCAGCTAATAATAGCGAATAGTCCGTTCAAGTATTACAAGAGCAAGAGGTATACCAGGATGCTGCCTCAAGACAAAGGGATACTGTAAGTATATCAAATGACGTTCATAGATAGATTCTGAAATCAGACACTGAATTCTCAGGTAGCCCCGGCAGATACAGATTCGAATCACAGTTTAGTGAAGATGAAGAGTGCGCTGCAGTTTAAAAGAATTGTCCGGAAAAATCAGAAGTGGTATACAGAATGGGAATGAAGAGACGTGTTTGAAATTTTCTAAGAATGTACTTACTGCAATAATGATTACCACAATAGGTAACTGAAGAGGAGTGAACATATCAAAAACAGCCATTCATAGACAATAGACACAAGAATAGAGGTACACGAAGCCTTTTGTGACAGAAGAAATCAGTTGATCGATGGTAGAAGGAAGTTTAAAGTTTTCAAGAAAATAAAAAGGAATACAGTAGTTGGTCTCTTGTGAATGTAGTAAGTAGGAAGTGCATGGAAACCTAAGCGAAATTTCTACAGGAAAAATGCAAAGAAATCGAAAACAAATGATCATCAGATGGATGAATTCATTATGCAGAAAAATCGAAAGAGCCTTCGGTAGCAATAAAAAGAAGGGCATCTAAATAAAGAGTGGAATGGGTCTTGATTTGAACTCCCTTAACAGACATGACATAATAATGGTCTAACTACTTTTAGCATTGTAATCGATAATAGCATAAAAGCCTCAGTTTAGATGGTGCAAAAGATAAATATATAGTATTACACAGTCAAATGGCCCTTCACTGTTCCCAAAAGGATTGCACGACTGAGGCTCAACATCATCATCGCAAACATTTTTGTGCAATGAAATTAGCATTGTCAAACACAATGCAGAGAGCGGATAGGTAGGCAAAGAACACTTACCTGCTGTAAGCGGGGTAGGACTTACATCGCGACGTGACAGAAGAAGAAAGGGATTTCGATACAAAGCCATAGGGGAGCCAGTATTACGTCAGCTGTTTGATACCATAAGATAAAAAATATTCTATTATGAATGAAACCACGCAGGACTCTGGTATGATGTTCTACAATACTTTTTATTTTATTTTACAAACCGGTTTTCGGATGTTGTAGCATCGCCAGGTACGAAGACAAAAAATATCTTTGTACCTGATGATGGCTAATAATCGAAAACCGGTTTGTAAAATTACAGAATATTACAACAGTGTCATGAGTTTCCATCGTCATGTATAAAACATTATACAAAGATATGGCGAAACAGCCGGTGAGTGAAAAATATTAAAATATATTAAATCAGTCCTTTCCCAAGAAATCGATTGAGAAACATGCAACGTAATGTTAGGACATAAGATGGCAAAACCTTTCAGTGAGTTGGACTTGGGTAATTGATCCTTAAGCACGTATCAAACAATTCATGAAACAATCTTTTAAAAAACAAGGACAATTTCAGCCTTAGTACTTGTACAATGTTTTAACAAAAGCTGACACATGATGCAACACAAGATACAAGGTACACCACACAAGAAAGCAAACAAAAAAAAAGTACAGAATTATTCCTGCCTGGCACCCACTCACTGCCGTTATTAATAAACGAAGCTCGACACACGAGCAGTCTCACTAAATTAAACTTAAAAATTATTATTTTTACTATTAATATTAAACAGCAAGAAGTAACTACAAGTGTTTTCATTCGGAACCACACTAGCAAAAAAGGAAACATGTTTTGCATGTAGTAAACAGCAAATATATAAAAAGCCATCACACAATTCACCTATGAGTTCTATTGAGCTAGAATTTTAAGAGGACAATTTACGCAAATGTCAGCTGTCAACACACAGACAAAGGCAACAAGGTGAATCAAATATTCAAGACTCATTCTTACAAGTCAGCTAACAGCACTTGACTACAGAACCAAGCCTTCAAGAGAGAGACAGCTGTCTGCATTCGAATCCAATTCAAATTGAAGAGGAGAGCACAATGTTTTAAACTTGAACCATCATGTAAACAACAAGCAGGCAAACAAGGACAGAGCGAGGTGGCGCAGTGGTAGCACAATGTGCGACGGAATTTTTCTCGTGCGTGCGTGCGATGCACCAATTGCGACGGATTACAAGTTGCTGCTGCAATGCAATTTCTTCTATAATTTTTGTTCACCTACCTCTTTACAGCGGTAGATCTTCGCACGTAAACTCCTGACTGCAGCTACTTACGAGATCACAGAAAAGCAGTGTTGAGGTAACTGTAACCTCATAGCTACACGCCGGAGGCCGCTATAAGTAAAACTTGCTGAAAATTGTCTATGTACTTTAAACAAATGATTCGGAAAGGGGATGTCACTCGTACATTAAACATGAAGTTCAAATTTAAACCTTCAATAGATCTTTATTGCCGTTAAGCAAGATCATCAGCCCACATTTACGAAAATAACTAAAGTTTCTGCTCACAGTTATCACCATACCTAAAACAGCCAGAACTTTTTGATGTGTCGACAGAAGTGCCGACACAGTGTTATTTTGAGGGGGCCGATAGGCACGCTATCTACCGCAGACGGGCGTGAATTCTGGAACAGGATAACTATTGAATGGTAGCAAGAAAAGTACGTAGCTGCTTTATACTTAACTTTATTCGTGGATGAATACAGCGTTCTTCTGGAGACATTTATACTATAACTCTCAAACTATGTAAGGCTAATGGCGCCTTGCTAGGTCGTAGCCATGGACTTAGCAGAAGGCTATTCTAACTGTCTCTCGGCAAATGAGAGGAAGGCTTCGTCCGTATTGTCGCTAGCAATGTCGTCGTACAACTGGGCCGAGTGCTCGTCCGTATCTCGAGACCTGCCTTGTGGTGGCGCTAGGTCTGCGATCACACAGTGGCGACACGCGGGTCCGACATGTACTAAATGGACCGCGGCCGATTTAAGCTACCACCTAGCAAGTGTGGTGTCTGGCGGTGACACCACACTTTTACCTTCCCAAATTCCGAAACCAATTACTTGTAACACAGTCAATGATCGGCAAATTACTTCTGCACACGATATTCAGTGGTTGTCTTTAGTTAAAGTTGACGCTCACTATAAAATACTCAGTAAGAATATACTCAGTACCGCCACGCAATATAATTCAATTGAGTAACACAAGACTCTCTGATTAAATAAACAAAACAAAATGAACTATAAGCTTTACTCTACATCTGGAAATTTATTATGTAGTCGCGAATGTTGTGGCTGTCTTGTACATAAACATACATACTTGGACATCCGACATTCACTAGTAGGGGAACCACTAGTGCAGGCTGTTCCAGCTCGTGGGCTCCGTTGTGAGCCGCGGAGCGCTCCCTGCTCCAGGGAGCAGTGTCGCTCGCTGTGACCAGTCAAGTGGGCCGGCACGCCGGCACGTGGCACGGCTGGCTGAGGCAGGCGGCAAGGCAAGCGTTTTGATGTGCCAGCTGTGTCTTACTAGATCGACAACCTCACACTCTTAGCTGCTAAGACGTGGTGACGTGCTACACCAGGAAATACGATCTTCAGGAAATAAATAAGAAACAAATGTTTTACAAGAAATTGCATACTAAATTTATTGGGCCTCTGTAGTTTGAAATTTTCTTTTCATTGCAAGATCGGAAATGTCAGGCGTCAAAGTGTTCGCAGCGTTAATGCGGAGGATGGCCTTCATTGTTGCATCCTGAAGAAGCGATCGTTTCTTACTTTATAACTGTTTCCATTGCTCAGAAAAGCTGCTCACATCAAAACGTAGATCCAAACATGCACATGATCTGAGCGGCATTGTTGTGAAGTTTGGGAAATGTTTTTTCTGTAATGAACACTACCATCGTGACAAATACAACGTGTTGTAGTACCTCTCTTTCAACAAAGTTGAATTTTGCAAATCAATAATCTCCAATTGAAGTGACGGTGACAAGTCATCGGTGGAAACTGAAAAAGGAGTGCTGAACACCTTAAGTTCCATTTCCAAACTAGTAAGGTCTCGGAATCGTGTTTCAAACGACGTGATGAGCTGCTTTAAGTTTGCTTGGTAATCGCCGAAAGTAGTACCTTCAGGTAATTTTAAAGAAGCGAGATGATTGAAGAACGTTAGATGTCCATTACTCATCTGCCTCTCAAATAAACGTAAATTTTCCATGAACACTTTGATCTGGTCGTGCATGTCAACGATTAGCTGCCCTTTGCCCTGCAATGACAGATTTAAATTATTCAGATGCATAGATATGTCAGCTAGGAACGCCAGGTCTGATATCCATTTTATATCTTTCAGACAACGCATTTCTTCCCTTTTCATTTCGAGAAAAGGGGTATTTCCTCAATGGCAAGGAAAACATCAAGAACATTTCCCTGACTCAGCCAACGAACTGTACTGAGGTAAAATATATCCCCATACTCCGCTTCCACATCTTTCGGGAATCCTTTGACGACGCACAAAATTCACATACTTCACGACATCTTTCATTACGCCGCCTAGCTCTACTGTTTCAGCACACAGTGCCTCTAGGTGCATTACAGAACACGAACTATGTTGCATGTTTTGATACCCTCCGTATTACGAGTCCGTTTTTAAACATACGTCTACTGGTATGTCGTTCTTAAGCCTGGCTACCAGTTCTCTGCGTGCAACGCCTTCTACCTGACTGTATTTAATTCTGTATATTGTACCTCTTCGCTGAATTATATACTTTATGACATACAAAACACTGCGGTCGACCATCCCTCTCAATGAATAGAAAGGTATCCTCCAATAGAGGTACAGAGCTCCCGCGGCTAGTCATAGCTGTCATTGAGCACGGATTATTATGTCTGCATGCGGCCAGGGGGCAGTGAGTTCGCTTTCCCCCTCCACGCGGGCTCCGAGCTGCCGCAGTGAGCGCTCCGGAGCGCTCCGGCTCCCTGGAGCTCGGTTGGAACAGCCTGCACTAGTGGATTCTTTCCGACGTTACAGAGTTGTAACACTTGCCAGTTCCTGTAGAGAATTATATGAATAATTACTATTAAAAACAGCCTTGATCACAATTTATTTTATAAGGTGACCGGTTTCGACCACTGCTGTGGTCATCTTCAGACCATTGAGTGGAAACCCCTTTCTGTTGGAGAATTCTCCAACAGAAAGGGGTTTCCACTCAATGGTCTGAAGATGACCACAGCAGTGGTCGAAACCGGTCACCTTATAAAATAAATTGTGATCAAGACTGTTTTTAATAGTAATTATTTACAAGACATTGATCACTGCTGTTCCCATAATGCATTCAAAAGTAATTAAATTATATGAATGATTTATAATAATGCCGAACGTCCCGCATACTCTCACGCGCGCATTCTCATTCACACACAATACACATATTTACTTAGAATTCCTGAACTTATTATTATAGAAAAGTCAGAGAGGTTTTCTGAAACTAAAAACTTTCCAAATTTATATATGAACACTGAAAGTGTTATCAGATCATCGTACATAGTCACTGAAGGTGAACTATAACATCACTTTATTTATTTTAAATTCTTGACTGTCGGAAAGTTACGTTTTTTTATGGAATTTTACTAACTTCCAAAATACAACTATTTTTGATCTCCGACTTTGACGTATTGTTTGTTTCCACAACAGAAGGATGTACATCAAATATGATGTTCCTCAGGTTATTGCTTTATTAGTTATTAATATTTTTAGTTTCGTATAATGTAAGTGGCCTGCCAGCGCTACTCCACTGGTTTCACACGCGCAGCTGCAACAGATGGCCGTGACGTCAGTCTGTAGGACGCAACTCGTCCGTTACTGACCGTATAATACTCTACCGGCTTCCATTGCAGCCCACATACATTCTGAAGTAAAACTTTTAATAGACAAATGGGTGATCGCGCACTAGTTGCGACGCCACAAATGGACTCGTATTTGGGAGGACGACGGTTCAAACCCGAATCTAGCCATCCTGGTTTAGGTTTTCCGTGATTTCCCTAAATCACTTCCGACAAATGTCGGCATGGTTCCTTTGAAAGGACATTGCCGACGTCCTTTCCAAACCTTCCCTAATGCGAAGGGGCCGATGACCTCGCTGTTTGGTCCCTTCCCCCAAATCAACTAACCAACCAAACAAGGCAGTTAATTTAAGTTACTCACAAAGTGGTGTAAATAACAGCTGTGCACATTCAAACCAACCACAGTCTCATGAATTATACTGCTGAGCAGTACAGTAGATGAATTTAAAAGGGAAACATTATTACTATAATGTAAATTTACGATCCCGACCGTGGCGCCATCAGAGTTGACACTACTCACCGCCATGTACCCGGACACATCCCATTTAAGTTGAAACGACATCATTTGTGCCGTTCCATAACATTAATAACAATATGAGATTGTCTGTCATACTATTAAAGTCGCGACGACGCGAAAACATCAACCCAGGCGGCTGCTCCGCTCATATGACACGGCCCTGTCGACGGATGACAGTAGTCAAAACCATTGTAAATAGGTTTTATAGATTTAGTTACTAATATTAGGTTAGCATTGAAGCGCTTTTAGTGTGTATACATCTTATGTCCTTCCTCTGCTATCCCTGAGCGTAGTCAACGTTAGCTGGAAAGCAGACGACCTTTCGTAGTGGAGAAGCTCGACAGAGTAATACCAACTTAGTGTCTGCCATTCTGGGGTGAGAGCAGAGAGGGCAAAAACAGGTAGTTACCCGAAATAGTCGGTTGACTGAAAAAAAAGCTTTGGAGAGGTTGCTCACGGCAGTTTTTTTGCGCGATGATCCCCTCCACTGAAGCCCTCTAAAAACGCTAGGTGCTCGCCAGTTCGACAGATGGGGGGCAGAGTGTAAGAAGACAGGTATGGGAACAAACGTATCTTCATTACGTCTGTCTTTATATTCAGGACAAAGGTATTTGAATATTTGATAAACGTACTAATGCGTTCTGTTTGTATCACATCGTTGCATTGGGAATGACTTGATTGCTTTTTTCTGTGAAATTTATTAAAATTAGCCTCAAAATGTGTAGGGGAGGACTCTGTTCCTTGTTCCTCGCCACGCTGTAGCCAGTGTTGAAGTTTAAGCCTCTTACATTTCCCTGTTACATTAACAGCAAGCCCTCACAGCGTGTGAAATGACTAGACTAACGAAGGAAATCATCTCCGTTATGGCTAGTGAATTTCGTGACCGTTTGTTCCTTGTGACCCATGATGTTTCATGTCGACCATGTGCACAGGGCCACTCTTAAAGTGATTGTTGCCCACCGCCGATAGAATCAGATGCCGAACGGAATCGATTCAGTTATCCTTGCCGCTTCAGGGCCCTTTTCACTCACGCGTTAGGTCGATTTTGCAAACAGGATAACGGGTGATGTGTTTGACCAGGACCACGTGGTCATCGGCACAATAGGCGAGCACACTAAGCTAGGCGCGTACAGACCGAAGAAGTTTAAAAAGTGAAACGTTTTCTTGTACGCAAAAGGTAACCTCGTGTCCGTTAAAGATCTGAATGCGAGTAGTGAATCTCTGCTCTCCCCCCAGCACTCTCTATCTTATTACATTCCTGTCTTATTGTATTTGATTCGTCATTTCGTGTAGTTGAATGCATGCATTCTAGACTAACGAATTACGGGTAGTAGCAAGTTGACGAAACGCAAACCTCTCCCTCATGAGTTCACGCAATGTGCGCTCATTGTGATAATGTCTATCTTAATTGCACTGTGTGTCAATGAAAATATTGTCTAAATCATAATGATGGTAATATTTGTCTTAAGCGTGGTGTATGTTGATGACGATGTTATATTATTCAGTTAATAAATAATTAAACGATGGACAGCTGAATCTTTAACAAGCAGACAAATATCCCCTGTAAATTAATAGAATAAGTCGCATGCCATCAGCAGAAGCCAACTAGGCAAAGACAGAATGATAACTGGGTCCCGTATTAGCATGTGCAACCCCAGTCCCTTTGATAACCTGTACATACGAAAGAGTAAAGACACATTCTGCTCTTCTGTTTGGACTCCCTCATTCTCTCCCCTGTTATCCGTTGCGCGCTTATAGTACCTGACAATATTAATTCAAGTTAACTATTGCCGTAAACTGCCGGTTTTCTCTCATTCTCGGCATTTCGCCCCGGTTATGGACCGGAAGTAAAGCAATTCCATGCATATTTGAGGGCTGTTCCAACAAAATAGGGGAGCGTCCCAAAGAACAGTTTGAATAATAATGAAGGAGACAAATACGAGTGATCATACAGAAAAGGTATAGGAAATCAAGGAGCCGTTAAGTTTCATTTGGTCTCTCCCTCTCCCAGAATTATCAATTCTCTTCTGTTTCTCACCTCCCCACAGCCGTCTACTTTCATAGTGACTGATGACAAGGCTCTACAACAGCGAGAAAACTTACAAAGCTTGAAATATAAATGCCGGACGTGGCTCAACAGTTCAAAATTCACAATCATATGTCAGTAAACACAGCTATAGTCCGAATACGACATTCGCACTACTACTGCCGAACTAGACACTTGAACCACCAGCAGGAGTAAACCGTTTCTCAGTATTAACAATGAAATGGATAAAGTGAACTCACAAAACGACTGTCAATAGGGAAGTCCAGCCAAAAGCAGCGTTCGATGTTGCTATACAGTTCCGATGCAACAGGTTGGCAAAATGCCCAGTCGCACTCCGCAGCATCCGCACTTGTCGCCCCACCAACCTTTCCACAGCACGATGATGATGATGATGATGTTTGGTTTGTGGGGCACTCCACTGCGCGCTCATCAGCGCCCGTACGAAGTCCCAATCTTTACACTGTCCAGTTCCTTTACACAATTCAATCTAGACACTGTCACGACTGATTATGATGATCATGAAGTGATAAGGACAACACGGACACCCATTCCCAGGGCGGAGAAAATCCCCAACCTGGCAGGGAATCGAACCCGGGACCTCGTGATCCAGAGGCAGCAACGCTAGTCGCTAGACGACGAGCTGCGGACTTTCCACAGCACGAATCTAGAATACTGGCGCGAAACGACGCCAGGAGCCGCCACTCGTATTACACACTATCGGCCCTTCCCCACTATGTATAGTTCAGATATGATCGTCTCATCCTTACCTTGCGCGTCGCTGTTTGAAAACTGCTCAAGCCAAAGGCCGGGCGCGGCCTGGGCGCTATCCGGAACTTCACTGAGGCAGCGATGGTAACTAGAGCAGAATCGATATGGAGGTACCAAAACATCACCGAGAAAAATCACCGTTATGAGTCAGAACATTTTTTTACGCAGCAAATAAAAGGGTAGTGTTAGAAATGGACTGAATTTTGCTTCAGATGCAATAAATACTGCACTGAATCAGTGCTATTGGGTGAACGCGTAAATAGCTCACATTACAGGGGAGGGGGTGATAAATTACCTCGGCAACTTCATTTCTGCCCATCGTTCAAATTGCGTGGCGTCTTCCAGGTGTCTCTATATACCTCAAAGACTGTCCAGACGCCTCATACCTGTCTGTGATATAATTTTCACTCACGTGAAAGAGGCGTACAGTGCATCTGGATGGGTATGTGGGTAACATTCAGCTCTCCTGGTGTACATCTACACTCCCACTTTGCAAGCCACCTTATTGCTTTGTGGCGGAAGCTGCTTCTGGTAGCACTCTCTGTGGTGTCACCGCCAGACACCACACTTGCTAGGTGGTAGCTTTAAATCGGCCGCGGTCCATTAGTACATGTCGGACCCGCGTGTCGCCACTTTTAGTGATAGCAGACCGAGCGCCACCACACGGCAGGTCTAGAGAGACGTACTAGCACTCGCCCCAGTTGTACGGACGATGTAGCTAGCGATGCACACTGACGAAGCCTCGCTCATTTGCAGAGCAGATAGTTAGAATAGCCTTCAGCTAAGTCAATGGCTACGACCTAGCAAGGCGCCATTAGTAACATTGCATGTATCTATGGAGTCTCACTTATATCGTCAATAGCGATGTACCAAGGATGGATTTAAGTTAAGTATTCCAGGAGCTACGTACTTTTCGTTATAGCATTCATTACGTATCCTGTTTCAGACCTCACGCCCATCTGCGTGAGCTAAACGCGTGCCTTTCGGCTACTTCCGTGGCATGGCTGTCATGCTACGCCACAACACTCTCTCTTCTCTTCTTGCACATCCTTTCGCGAATGGTGAGTGGAGAAAATCACTGCTGGTATATCTACTCCGCTTTTCCTGTAGTAATCACTTTGCGAGACTCACGCGAGAGGAAGTAATACGTTGCCAGACTCTTCATGGAAGTTAATCTCTCGAAATTTCAATAGCAAACCTTCCCGTGATGGAAAAGCCTCTCCTGTTACGTCTGCCGCGGAAGTTTGTTGAGTATCTCTATATGTCATTCAACCCTGTAGCTTTTAAAGATTTTCTCGGTGCGCTGAATGTTCAAAGAAATCTCCAGACTGGAACTGGTCGTCCTTTACTCCACCCTGTGATATTTCCGTTTGGTATCTGCCTGTTATCCGCTGGTCAGCCATCGAAGACTGACGAAGATTTCATCCGTTCCGCTGTTCAACATCGCGTCGAGGCATAATGCACATGAGTTAGGAACATGGTGATTGACCACAGTAACCTGCATGCAGTCCTCTCGCTGGTGCCACTGTGTAATTCTATAGCCGCTTTCCCCACGGGTCGTGAAACGTTAGGGAGATACTATCGTGGAACACTATCTGTGTGAACGAAGGGCCGTAAGTTTGACCCTGACGTCACAGGCAGGCGAGGGGCTCACGCTTCAAATCAAATATGTTTGACTTTTAGATATGAGTTTGCCTCTTCTGTGGTTGCATCATATTACAACATCTAGTCCTACGAACAGCAAGATGACAACTAGGGTCATTAAAAATCATCTGATGAAGTTGAAAGAGTGAAACATTACAGTTTCTGGAACTTTAAGTTTCTGAGTAAGTCTTGTGTGATGAAAGCGGCAAAGAGCACAGAGACCGAGATGTCAGAATTGCAGCTACCAAAAGATTTTCTGATGTGCTCCAAATCCCGGGATTCTGACTGAAAGAGGTAAACGTAAAGCTTAAAAACTTGAAGCGTTCGTACAGCCAAGAACTGAAAAAAATAGCGGATAACGAAGGACTCATAGCAGGCACTGTTGACGTTCATCAACGAAAAGTCATCTAGTTTGAGAAAATAAGAGTTTTCATTCGCCCATTCGCTCAGCAATGACCCACACTCAAATCTACTAAGTGAAATAGGAGTTTATGTTTTAATTTTTTAAATTTCAGACATTTTCAAAAGTGTTTGTTAAGTTTACATTGCTATAACAATCATTATAATGATTGTACAAAGTAGTGGGTATATTAGACGAACTGCATCATCTTTTACTACGACAATATTTAGCACTATAAACATTATATTTATGTGATAAAATATATGTAGCAATGCATTTACTTTGTAACGCTTGCAGATTGAAGTTGACTTTGTACAAATTAAATGAGCATGATACTGACAATAATGTGCTCTACATTTCTATATTTCCAACGTCACTGAGTAGTACACTTTTTCAGTGTACAGCACCCTCATTAATAAAGTAATCACGGCACTTATCACGAATTTGTTGTGCCTGTCGAAATGGATGTCTGTGGGCCATTTGCGGAATGCACTGTAGGCTAGTAATTACTTCTAGATGGTTTTGATTCTCTCAGTCAATTAAACCTCGTAAGATGTTGGTGGGATAAATTTCCCGGAGCTAATTGTGCAGCGAGGAGCAGACTAGCATTTCATTGTCCACCGACTGTATTTTTAAAGATACTGGTATTCCTAGTACTCTGAACGTTGGCACAACCAAGCAGAAAGTATTTTGAAGCTCTATAATTGTAGACCCTTTCTTGTCGCGACATGTTACACGGCTCTATGGGTTCATAAAATATATTCTTAGCGTAAAAATACGATCCCTCCAGTAATGAAAGCATTTGGCATTACAAGAAAATCCGTCTCAAAAGAGTTGTACAATGTGCTGTTTTGAAGTATATCCTCCATCACAACTTGTTCCTTTAGTCCTACATCAACACAAGAAATGATGTTCATATTAGCCCCTAAATCAATATACAGGAAATAATAATCACATTCAGCTAAAGCTAGAAATACAATACTGAAACTATTTTTGTATTTACTGAACAAAGTAGCGAGAGGGGCACGAATGACAGCGTGTTTTCCGTCCAGAGATCCAGTACAGCCTGGAAACTTTCATCCCTCTCTAAACCCATACACTATATTTTTTTCCATTAATCTTAAGTTACAAGTGCCTGAAACCAAACTAATGTTTTGATTTCAGGTGCCACTAACAAACTTAAAAGAACAGTCACAACTGGAATATTAACAATCCTAACCTGTAGACACAAGTGCCGTTGACGATCTCAACGAGATAAGTGAGACGCCCTGCTAAACTCGCAGGGCAGGACAAGCAGTAGTAATTGTGGATGGGGGCCAGAATGAGCGGCTGTCAGTAACACTCCAAACATAACACTTTATTCAGTTGTCCAAGCGTTACAGCGCAACTTCTAGGCTTGACAGGAAACGTCTTCAATTCTAAAGCGGCTGAAGGCCCATGAGTTAAATACAACTACTATTCCTTTTTTTTTTTTTTTGAGAAAGGCTCTAGTAGGCTTTAACCTTAAATAATATTTAAGGCCAAGGGCCAAGCGATGTAAGACTTGACTAGTCAAATATATTAAGTTTTTAAAAGCGGCTGAAGGCCAAAACATTTTAAACAACATAACTGCAATAACCTTTCTATAGCAGAAGGCCCAAGCTTTATGACCAATAAGAAACCTTACTTCAGACGGCTGAAGGCCTTTCTATAAAAAAAAACTGCAACCAACTGTCCAACGCAGAAGGTCCAAAGCTTTTAACCTTAAATAGTATTTAAGGCCAAGTGATGTAAGGCCTGATACTTAATAATCCAAAATTTTGAAGTGGATGAAGGCCCATGCCTTTTAAAAGACAATACAACGACAATAAATTTTCAACAGTCATTAAGCCCACAGCTTTATGGTCAAATGTGTAATATCTGATAAGTAGGATCCTTAAAATGCTTTCAAAAACAATACAATAAATTTTCAACAGGCAGAAGGCTCAAGCTTTATCTTTAGACAACGTAAGACTTACCCGATTTAGATAAACTTACTTTTAAAACGGTTGAAGGTCTTTGTTTTTTAAAACACAATTACAAGTATACAAATTCCAACCATTGGCTATGAGCCATTAAAAATACACAGTTATATGCTAATTAGAAAGTAGTATAGGCAACAGCGCTCAGAAATTTCCAGGGGGCTCGTACTGCCCTTGAAATCTTAACGTTCGCTTAGGTGAGACAAGAAGTCGGCTCAACTATACTCGATCCGCCGGCAACACAACCAAGTGACAGTCAGGGACCCACTGACAAGACGACTTGCTAACCACTGACCAGTAAATGAGGATTCCACATCCAAAGCGTTAAGACACAGCCGCCCGCAACCAGATATACATTAAGCTCTCAAAACTACACACCATGTTGGACAGCGACCACAGGTGAGGAAAGGACACTGCCTGAATTTACGTCAGCGACCATGGCAGGTAACCGGAACACTAACGGCCACAAGGCAGAAAATTCCGTTGGTGCACTTGAATTTCAAATCGACAAATATATTTAATTCCACCACACGGCGGCTAAATCTTCACCAACTCGAACACTCGCTGTTGCTCCCAGGAATACCACCAACAGCGAACCACCAACCAACGGGACAACGAACAGACGTGGCTTGGGTCGGTGAGCCACGAACCTCGCTGCACTCGGAACAGCCCCCATACGCTCCGACACAGCGTAGAGACCGCCAGCGGGCCCACCTGACTGCGCTGTGCGGAGACTTGCTTGCTGATTCGCTCCATCCGACCGACTGGCTACACACCACCACCCGGAACTATAGGCACCAGACCAAAGATGAAATACGGTGCAAATATCGATACACACCACTGCTGCCACACGTAGAAAGAGGAGGAACTATTGCCTAACCGCAATAACCGTGGGAAAACAACACAGAGTAACAATCAAGTTTTAAAGCAACTCATAAGCTAGGATCAGCACGGCTCAACCTGCCCCCGTCGAACTTAACCTAGGGAGGGGGTAATCCAAACCCTGAACTATTTGAACTTAAGCTGACAAAGGCAAACCCGATATTGCTTACCTTAGCTGTTCTCCTTGACCAACAGATTTACCAGGCCTAATATATAAATGGTAGTGCAAGGCCCCAAAAAAGGAGGAGTAAATTTATTAAGATTCCCACCGCGCACCTGCCTCCCCTGGAAACTGCGGACATAAATGTGGTCCCCCATCCTGCCCTTAACGGTTTCCAGATTAAGATTATAATGCTCTGTTTGCTTATTATGAGCTCTGAGTATATTATGCCTGGCCTAGTTCCAGTTTTACTTCATAACATACGGATTAACGTCGGCTGGAATAGGATCTTCAGTTCCCCATAAGATCGAAAGAGGAACTTAACTGGATAGGAAAAGTTCAAGGATGCAGGCATAGCACACAAGGCTCCATGACTGGCGGTATTAAAGGCAAAACTAAGCCAGGGAAAACTGGAGTCCCATTTACTGGGGTTTTCTGATGATCAATAATCAGAGGGGACTGAAGATTCTGATTAACTCTCTCCGCAAAGGACCGCTGGGGATAATACAGGGTGTTTGTGACATGCCTGACACCATCCTGAAAACAGAAGGCCTTGAAATGGCCTGTAAGAAAGGCAGGAGCGTTATCGCAAGCTAACTGCTTGAGTGGCCCAAAAACACTCAAGATACTAGTTGAATGATTGATGGTGGTGGTAGCAGTAACGTTACGGCTCGGAAGGAGCCAAGTAAATCTAGAGAACACATCCATTGCAACAAGTACATTTCGATGCCCTGTTTTAGTACGAGGCAAAGGCCCCAAATAATCAATACAGAGCTTTTGCGTGGGAGAGGACTCACGTTTAGAACTCGGCCAACCTGGCTGAAGAGCATTGCTGGGTTTGGCTACATTACACAAGCGGCATTGGGATACCATTTGCCTCACATCATCGTCCATGGAGGGTGAAATTAAATGCTCCTTGATTTCTTGGAGAGTCTTTTAAGTGCCTAAATGGCCACCCACCAATCATGAAAATAACGAAAGACCGGACGCGCCAAGGTTAAAGGCAAACGGATCTTAGACTGCTTAGCATTGCCGATCTTCCTGCAAAGAACACCGCTCTTGACCTCATACTCGTCCGACAGCTCTCCTGCCAATACAGGTTGTTTAATACCAGACAGCTTCCTGATCCTGATGCTGAGCAACGTCTTCGAACAAAAGAGGAATTTCACCCAACACCACGCAACTAAGATTTTCGCGTTCCACCTGCTCCCTTCTTTCACTAACCGTGGCTTCGGTAAACATCAGGCAGAGTGCATCCCCAACGACATTTTCAGAGCCCTTCACATGTTCGACTTCAAACTGAAATGCTGAAATACGCACTGCCCACCTGGCAATACGGCCAGTTTTACGCGCCCTAGCCAGTACCCAGCTCAACGCTTGACTGTCAGTTTCAAATTGGAGAACCTGATGTTCAAGGTAGAAGCGGTGCTTCTCTAAGGTAAATAAAACGGCCAAGGCCCCGCACTCGTAGACAGAGTACTTAAGTTCGGCATCAGTTCACCGACGAGACGCGTAAAGCTAATGGCTGCCTCTGCCCCTCAAACTCCTGGAGTACAACAGCTAAAACCCCAGAATTAGAAGCGTTAGTTTGAACAATAAACCTTTTATTAAAATCAGTAACCCCAAGGACCGGAGGATTGGCTATCGCTGCCTCAATAAGTTCAAAGGCAGCCTCCTGGACGGGTCCCCATTCAAAACGGGGGCCCTTCCGGTTCAAAATGGCTCTGAGCACTATGGGACTTAACATCTATGGTCATCAGTCCCCTAGAACTTAGAACTATTTAAACCTAACTAACCTAAGGACATCACACAACACCCAGTCATCACGAGGCAGAGAAAATCCCTGACCCCGCCGGGAATCGAACCCAGGAACCCGGGCGTGGGGGGTGGGGCCCTTCCGGTGTAAGTGATTTAAGGGTGCCGCCAACTGAGCGAAGTTGTAAACGAAACGCCTGAAATAATTTGCCATGCCTATGAATTTAGCAATCCCCCGCTTATCAGTAGGTGGAGGCAAGGCCCGTAAGGCTTTAGTTCGCTCTTGGTCAATGTGAGTAGCCTGACTCGACACTATATGACCTAAGAAAGATACCTGCCGCTTGGCAAGCGTGATCTTACTAGGCTTAAGGGTCAGCCCGGGACCCTGTAATCTGAAAAGAACTTGGTGAATATGCTCCAAATGATCCTCAAATGGAAGACTGTAGATAACCAAGTCGTCCAAATAATTATACACGCAGACTGACTTCAAGTCGCCAAGGATATTACCCAGCAAAAGAGTGAGCACAACCGCTCCAGTTGCTTGACCGAAAGGGACTCTGTTGAACTTAATCAAGTTCCAATCAGTACAAAATGTAGTTACATGTTTACACTCTTCAGCCAATGGGATTTGATAATAGGCCTGATTCAAATCAAGAACCGTAGCAAACCAAGTAAAAAATATATGCAGATCAGGTACGGGTACCGATTCAAGGACAAATTTCGCGTTTAAACGGCGGTAGTCAACCACAGGTCTGAAATCACGTCTCTGATCTTTAGGCACAGGTAATATTGTGGAGGCATAAGCAGATGTAGAAGGCCTAGTTGCTCCTTGTTGGAGCATCTGAGATATCATAGCCTTAAGTGTCTTCACCTTAGGGGGTGACAAGCTGTATGGGGACTGCCTAACTGGAATATTTTCGGACAGACGGATATGATAATCAAGAACGTTAGTAACCCCCAGGTTATCACTAAGGAGCTGGGGAAAACTGTGCGACAAATCGCGTAACTGAGAAACCTGATGGGGCAAATGGGCCAGATCAAACTCGTTAGCCACGGCCTCAACGGCCAACGCCCCGACATTTCGATGCAAAACAGGTTTAGCGCACTCGAAAAGGCCAAACTTCTGTCGATGAGCGAATTTAAAGAAAAAGGTGTGTCCGGAATAATCCAAGACCAAGCCGATTTTTTTTTATGAAATCACACCCCAAAATTAGATTAAAGGGCAGTTCCTTAACCAAGGCAACAGACATAGGCCAGGAAAAATCGCAGACATATATATTCCCCCGGGCCCAACCATACAGAGGCAAAATCTGGCCATTGGCTACCCGACATCTCGGCACCGACGACGGGACAGACCGAAGTTTCGTGCGATGACCAAATTCGAAAAATCACTCTAAGCTCAATAATGAAAAGGAACTAACAGAATCCAAAAGAGCACAAACTGGCTCGGCACCTACCAGAGAACAAACGTAAGGCAAGGTGAGTGATAAGGAAGCTACCACCCGAGTACACCAATGTCTTAAAGCTCGAACTCGAATTCGCGGCCCAGCCCGGCGACGTCAATTGGCTCTGGGTGCACGAGGCTGAACACAAGAGTTCACCAAATGAGCCGTACTGCCGCAGCTGAAACAACGCCGGGGTTCCCTTTTTATAACTTCAGCGGATGTAGATACTGCGGCATCAACGCCGACGTCCCGCCCCTTAACCTCGTGACGTACACGATACTCAAGTGGTAATGCAGATGCTGCTACGACCACGTCAAGGAGCTCTTCCCAGGTTGAAGGCTCCTTACGGAAGACAAAATGCGACTTATCCGCCGCACGCATTCCCCTAAGAACGATAGAGACCAATTCTTGTTCAGGTAAATCAATCAGCAAAGTCAAAGAGGCTGTCTGAACTCCATCGACATACTGATGTAACTGCTCCTCACCCCGCTGCGCTTCTCAAATGTAACGACACTCAAGCTGTTTAAGAACCCCGGTGGTCAACCTTTGCCTAATTACGAGTTACCTTAATTGTCGGAAGGGAAACCCTTCCGCCATGGCTCGCGAGAGAAGGTTCTGCTAACGAGTACAACAACGACAAATTTACATGGTGTGGAGCTCGAAATGCGGCCGCGTGCTGTTCTGATCGAGCCAATAACCACAATAATTCCTCTACATGATCAAGTCACTCCACAACCAATTCAGTAATATCTCGAAAGAGACAGGACATAGTATTAGGCAAATTAGCAAAGACAGCATCTAACTTGACAGAGACTGTCACAGTACCACCGCCGTGCTGGCTCTCACTCTCTCCCTGACAGCGCAAGTCTCTATCTTCAACCTTCCTCCCATCCTACTCCAAACTCGTAAGCTTAAACTCTACTGCGCTCACCAAAGTTCCCAACTCACCGGTTAATTTTTTGTGTTGACCTTCCAAATCTAACGTTCTCAAATCCGCTATCCGATTAGTTAAATGCATTAACTGTGCCCGCACCCTATCCAGCTGACTGTCACTAGGTTGGGTTCCCTCCAAAAGATAAATAGTGTCCTCAAGGCCACTAATAGCCTCAAATAAGGACTCAATTGCCACTAGTGTCTCACCCACCACCGCCGGTGTGACGTCAACCGGCTGAAGAATGGCAGCGCGCGAACGGGTTACCAATTCCGGAACACTGCCATCAATCGGTTGGCGCCTTATTGCCAACTCGTAAACAAGGAGGTCTTTCCTGTGCAGGCCGATCCCCGAACTCTGTCTGACTGCCATTACGGTAAGCACCTGAAACAAATAACAGCCAAAACAATATGGTGCCACAGAATTCAAACGAAACAAAGAGTGAAACTTACAGCAACTAGAATGGCAAGCACAAGCACAAACCACGCTCCGCTACCAGTGAGACGCCATGCTAAACCTGCAGGGCAGAACAGATGGTTTAAATTGTGGAAAGGGACCAAAATAAGGGGCTGTCAGTTACAATCGAACATACAACTTCATTATTTAATCAAACTCTACAAGAGCAGAAAATTTTTTTTGTCCTTTAACACACAGCCTTAATCTATGAGACTTAATCACCAGCTGAAAGTCACTTTAATTTAAAAACGACTGAAGGCCAATAACTTAAAACGCAAGCATAATCAGAAATTTAAAAGGCAAGCCTTATCTTAAAACAGTTCTTTAGTTAGGTTCAAGGCCAAAAGAATCAGACACTTCATGAGCAAACAAGTTAAATTCAAATCTGCTGAAGGCCTAACACTAAAAACTCCGTAACACAATCTTTTTTTTTTAAATTCCAAAGGTCTTACGTGAAAAAGTTTTTAAAATTAGGCTGAAGGCCTAAAGAATCTTACGCCTTAAGGACAAAACAACCTTTATTGAAAAAACAAATCGGCTAGAAACCATACAAGTACAAACAACAAGAACAAAATAAAAAAGGCAGTACACCCAAGGACGCTCAGATGTTCGAGGGTCGGCCTGAATTCAAACACTAACGCCCGCTTAGGTGAGACACGTAGTCGGGCCAACCTTTCACGATCCGACGACAATCCAACCGACCAACGCTCTGCGGACCCGCCGACAAGATAACTTCCACTTCACCCGACCAGAGCACAACAGGGAGTTCAACGGAACAACGTAGAAGATATTGGCGCCCACAACCAATCATACAAGGAGCTGTCGTTACACACTGTGCTTGAAGGCAACAACACGATGAGGAAACTACACTGCCTGAAATATACGTTAACGGCCAGGCCAAGTAACCTGAACGTTAACGGCTACAAGGCAGAAGATTCCGCTGGTGCACTTCAATTCGAATAACCAAATACAATGAAACTCCACCGGAAGGTGGCTCGAATTTACCAACTTGAAAACGCCGTTATTTCTGGCGGGAATATCCCAACAGCCGACAACGAACTCCAAACGACACAATGTGAACAGTCTTGACTTGCTGGTAGGTTAAATCAAAACTCAACTTTCGTGTCCAGGGTCGATGAGCTACGGACGTCGTAGCAATGGGAACAGCGCCACACTCTCCGACACCGCGTAGCGACCGCCAGCGGGCCCCGGCCAAACAACGTTTCGTGGAGTATTCCTCGCTGCTCCACGTCAACCTACCGACTGGTCGCACACCGCCCAGCCGGAAACTATAAGTGCCAGGTCAAAGATAGTCCAGGGTGCGAATATCGATGCACACTGTTGCTGCCACCCACAGAAGGAGATGATAACAGCATAATCGCGATAACCGCGGGAGACTAAACACAGAATCGCAACGAAGGTTTAATGCAGCGCATAGCATGAGCCAGCCACGGTTCAAACTGTAAACGTGACTCATCATTCCTCTAAACCTCAGTCTCCACTACCTTCCCCACTGATACTTCCACGCGATTCTCATAAACTTCAGTCTACCCTGTATCATTGCTAAACTCTTGCAACCTGTCCTCAGGTATACTTCAGAGCTCAGTATCTGATTTCGGAATCACTGTCTGACCATGATGAATCCATCCGAAATCTTCCCAATTGCACTGCCTACTATTGTGATATTGGAAGAGTGTATTCGCTTTTAATGCCGGAAATGCGTCGCAGCGTTTGTTTAGCCTTGCAGTTCTCTCATTCTTACTGAGAAGACCATGTTACCCCATAACTCTTTCTTTTATTTCTTCTTCTACTACTGTGTCCCAAACCCCTGTGAGCATTAGATTGCCACTTATCTTCATCTACTGAATTGTCTGTTCAGTATTCTCATATACTTCCTCTGTTCTTCGTGTTAGCCGGCCGCGGTGGCCGTGTGGTTCTAGGCGCTTCAGTCCGGAACCGCGGGACTGTTACGGTCGCATGTTCGAATCCTGCCTCGGGCATGGATGTGTGTGAAGTCTGTAGGTTAGTTAGGTTTAAGTAGTTCTAAGTTCTGGGGACTGATGACCTGAGATGTTAAGTCCCATAGTGCTCAGAGCCATTTGAACCAATCTGCGTGTTATGCCTGTGATACTATCATATATACCTGATCTACTATTGTTGGTCTCGAAGTAGCTGACTCTTTGCCCTGTCTTCCTGTTCATAACAAATCGCACTCCCATCACACTATGTACCGCAGCCATTAGTATTATCCTATACTTCCCTGAGCAGCAATCGTTCTTGCCATTCCACTTCACTGACTCTCGTATCTATTTCCAGCAATCGAATGTCCCTTTCCAGATATTTTAGCTTCCCTACCACGTACAAACTCTCAACATTCCGTCCTCTGACTCGTTGAAAGTTATCCTTTCGTTGATCATTAATCTTTTTTTCTTTTTTGACCTACCCTTGGGCAGGCTTCTCTCGAAGATCCGAATAGGATACGAGTTTCGCCGGCCGAAGTGGCCGTGCGGTTAAAGGCGCTGCAGTCTGGAACCGCAAGACCGCTACGGTCGCAGGTTCGAATCCTGCCTCGAGCATGGATGTTTGTGATGTCCTTAGGTTAGTTAGGTTTGACTAGTTCTAAGTTCTAGGGGACTAATGACCTCAGCAGTTGAGTCCCATAGTGCTCAGAGCCTTTTGATACTAGTTTCGAGTCTTTCACCAACAGAGAGATCATCATGACGCTTTCTGAGTTACTCTTATTCCATAAATACGCATTAAGTGTCTTTAACGCAGTGCTATTCACTGCCTTTTCACCCTCTTGCCTTTGACCACTGCTGCTTCTTCCTCTTGTTAAGGTGTGTTCCAAAGGACGTGAGGTCATCCTGAAACTCTGTCCTCCTTTGCCTTCTGTGTTAATGCTGTTTGGGAGAACGAGGATGTCTCTTTGATAGGGAAATGTTCGGCCACCTTTGTTGATTATTTTTATTAACTCTACTGACGGTGGCTGGTATCCACCTGGTCTTCAGCACGTTTTGATTACTAGCCAAAGACGCTGCCCGTAAACCACAGCTAAATAAGGGAACTCTAGCATTGCCTTTGTTGGCCATCTGCCCCATTATGCCCGGATTCTCTCACAGATTTAGTTGTGCTGGCATTTCTTCAGAGGATAAGTTACTGGGTAGAGGATGAGCTTTAATAGCATATGAGGAGCTACCTTTCTTATTTACTGTTCTGGTTCAACTTGGTGAGGCTACCATACTAATGGTGCAATCATTGCCTAAGAATTATTTGAACCAGTCTCCTGCGGATGAATGTCTTTCATTTTCTCGCAATAAATCTTAGCCAATTATCTGCTTTTCCTGCTGCTTGTTTTGTAGGAATTTTTTTACTTCAGATCCTTCCGTATGGTTAGGGTTGCTTGTAGGCAATTTTATGGTAGTTAAAGTTTCCAGTGAATTTTCGCCTGTAGTTCTATGGAACAGTAGTGCACCTCCTCACCTATTTTGTCGATACGTTACGTTTATTTAGCTTCTATGTCAACTACAAGTTCGTACAGGAACTGTGGACCTTCTGAAAGAATTCACGCATTTCACTACAACTCTAAGGCGTGACTATCTTCATATAATTAACAAGCCGCGCGGGATTAGCCGAGCGGTCTAGGGCGCTGCAGTCATGGACTGTGCGGCTGGTCCCGGCTGAGGTTCGAGTTCTCCCTCGGGCATGGGTGTGTGTGTTTGCCCTTAGGATAGTTTTCGTTTAGTAGTGTGTAAGCTTAGGGTCTGATGACCTTAGCAGTTAAGTCCCATGAGATTAAAAAAAAAAAATTAACACCATCTGCGAACAGGCTCTAGGAGCAATAGCGTTATCCACTAGATGACTTCCACATATACTATCGATAGTGACAGTCCTAGAATTCTCCCATGGCGTGCTCCAGAAACACTATTAAAAACGACGTGTTGAGTTCCATCTGCAAGTGAATGCTGGATCTAATCGCAAGCCTGGTTCGGTACTCAAAAAATTGTATTTCGTGACCTGAACGGTAGTACGGAACTGCTAGTAGTTCCACACGGAATCCATTACTTCTTCTTCTCATGTATACTGGCTAGTTCACAAGAGACTGATTATACACTGGTCTCGTCAGTCATACTTGTTTCCCAATCCTTTACTGACGATGGCACCCTTAAGAAACATTACCTTCAACAATTTTTACCTCACTTTTCGGTTCTGAATATTACCTCGATTGTTTCCTGTGACACGTGACCTGTGTTAATTACGGACAGATTTTGAAGCGCCACCAGTAGTACAGAAATATCAAAATATTTCCCCTGTCCTCGCCTTCTGTTTTCGGTTCCGTTCTGCTGTAAAAATATTCTGCCTGTGACGCGCCGCCCATTACGTTATTACGGGTGCCAGAGGCAGGAGCAGAGCCGACAGACAAAACAGGCAACCGCGTAGGGCGGCTCACATGGCGCAGTAGGCGCCACTGTGTAAAGGCAGCGCGGAATGTCCGCCGGCTAATAGCCGGTCGCGTGGCGCGGCATTCAGCACTGTGAGGTGGCTTTAATTAGCGGCGGCGCGTGTCCGGTGTCCCGCAGGAGCTCCGGGCTGGCGTCGCCGAGCTGACTGCTCGTTATGAGTGCCCCGCAGCCACGCTGCCGCACCTGCCAATCCTGTCGTGTCCGCGTCACAGCCAGCTGTTGTTCCGGCAGAGCGCCACAAAAGTCCTGTGTGCCACTGCTCGTACTCTCCGTGGAAGCTTATAGCATGCAGTGCGCTGCTCACGTAAGGTGCTGTTTTCATTGGGGCGGTACAGTACGCAGTGCAACTAGCGATAAGTTGCAGAACATGCTCGGTGGAATGCCTAGAAACGTAGCTGAAGCGACTTTACTGGTTCTAACTGGGATGACGGCGATATAACATTGATATGAAGCCATGTTGTATCGTCGAGCACAACACACAGTGGTGATTGCCCATTCAACTGTGTTGCACAGTCCATAGGAAGAGAAATTTCCCATCATTTGATGTGCCTAAAATTTTCTTTGTGTAAATGAAGCAATGGTACCATCGTCTCGGTAGTTAATATCTCAGTATTCTTTACATAAAGCAGTTAAAAGCAATTGTCTTGGGATTCACAACTGTTCTCCAATACAGGGTGTTACAATAAGGTACGGCCAAACTTTCAGGAAACATTCCTCACACACAAAGAAAGAAAATATGTTATGTGGACATGTGTCCGGATACGCCTACTTTCCATGTTAGAGCTCATTTTATTACTTCTCTTCAAATCACATTAATCATGGAAAGGAAACACACAGCAACAGAACGTACCAGCGTGACTTCAAACACTTTGTTATAGGAAATGTTTAAAATGTCCTCCGTTAGCGAGGATACCTGCATCCAACCTCCGTCGCATGGAATCACTGATGCGCTGATTCAGCCCTGGAGAATGGCGTATTGTATCACAGCCGCCCACAATACGAGCACTAAGAGTCTCTACTTTTGATACCGGGGATGCGTAGACAAGAGCTTTCAAATGCCCCCATAAATGAAAGTCAAGAGGGTTGAGGTCAGGAGAGCGTGGAAGCCATGGAATTGGTCCGCCTTTATCAATCCATGGGTCGCCGAATCTGTTGTTGAGAAGCGTACGAACACTTTCACTGAAATGCGCAGAAGGTCCATCATGCATGGACCATATGTTGTGTCGTACTTGTAAAGGCATATGTTCTAGCAGCACAGGTAGAGTATCCCGTATGAAATCATGGTAACGTGCTCCATTGAGCGTACGCACTGACGAAACTAAAATGAGCTCTAACATGGAAATTAAGCGTTTCAGGACACATGTCCACATAACATCTTTCCTTTATTTGTGTGTGAGGAATGTTTCCTGAAAGTTTGGCCGTACCTTTTTGTAACACCCTGTATAGTGTCTTTCCCACTGGATTCCGAAGAGACTATTCAGTAACAAATACTAAATTTTTGCATCTTGTAGTCTGATATCACAGACTGATAATGAACTGGCTTCCAATTCGAGTGGTCAGCGTGACGGATTGCCGTCCTGCGGGCCCGGGGTCGATTCCCTACTGGGTCGCTGATTTTCTCCGCTCAGGTACTGGGTGTTGTACTGTCTTCATCATCATTTCAACCCCATCCGGCGCGCAAGTCGCCCAATGTGGCGTCGAATGTAATGAAACCTGCAGCTAGGCGGCTGGACCTGCCCCGCAAAGAGCCTCCCGGCCAATGACGCCAAACGCTCTTTTCCATTTTTCGATTTTGCCCATAGATATTGTGACGCTTTGAAGTGAAGTAAAATGCAGCTCATATTTTGAAAAGTTTGCAGTAGAAAATATAGCATCTGGCAAGTTTAATTTTTGAGCATCTTAAGTCATACAAAGATGCATAGAAAATGAAGCAAGGCATTTTTTTTTTTTTTTAGATGACGAAACATCTCTCCAGTCGTAAGTATTTGGCAGTTGTCCATAATGAGGCTGGCACTGATGTGCCACAAGGGTGAGTATTGCCACTTGCTATGTCAGTGTGTTCAAAGTTTAAATGTGATAAGAAAGGTACGTAATCTGAAAACAGAAACGGAATTACTGATCCTAGATATAACGAGAATCAGTGAAGTGAATTGGCAAGAAGAATATAGCATAATATGAAAAGTTGCAGTAAACCGTATGATGGATGAATGATTTATCATCAATACGTAGGCAGTGCTAAGAATGAGCTACTTTGAAACAAAGGTACTTTGAAACAAACGCCAACACCAGTGGATCAGGTATAGATGTCAGTATCACGTGCATAAGATAAAGAAGTGGAGGAACTACTTTCATATCGCTCCTGCAGAGAATCAACTGTTGCGCAGATAAACATTATGTCATGCAACCTGTACTGCAAATGTCTTATAGGTTTCGTACTATTTCAGTGAAAATCACACCTAACAAGATTCACTGACAACATATCATAACATTCTCGTTACTATTTATCGAATGCCACTTTTAAAATTCCTGGTAGCTGTCTTACATGCTGCTACTATCATTCTCTGCCAACGGCCTTGTCGCAGTGGTAACATCAGTTTCCGTCAGATCACAGAAGTTGAGCACTGATGGCCTGGATTTGCACTTGAGTGGGACACCGTCCAGGTGTGCCAAGTGCCGTCGGCAAGGGGGGTACACTCAGCCCTTGTGACAGCAATTGCGCAGCTACTTATTGAGAAGTAGCGGCGCCGGTCACGAAAACTTACAATGGACGTCTGAGCGGTACGCTGCCCACATGCCCCTCCATATCCGCATCCAGTGATGCGTAGGGGCTAGAGGAGACACAGCGGACCAGCAGGTACTGTTGGATCTTCAAGACCTGTTCGGATGGTGTTCTTTAGTTTCGTTTTTTACTATGCTTCTTTAGTGACATTGATTAACTTATTCTTCACCAGCCATCATATGGAACAATAGGGCAGCCCATTTCAACTACTGTGTGGTGTCTTCCTCGTGATTCCGCGACTTATCGAGACTTCGAAACTATGTAAAAAATTACTTTTGTTGTACAAGTGAGCATTCTGTAATAATACACTACATTTCTTTATATATCCCACTTCTATTTATCCATGTTTCTAGTGCTGAAAGCAATTCAGTATTGATGATCAGCTGTAAAATGTAGGGAACTGCCATCATCATATCAGCAATAAATGTTTCTGCGATATATTACTGGCCACTATGTCTGAAGTTGAACGATTTAATAAATACTTTCACAACTTTTGAAGACCTCTGTGCAGCTGCATTATACTCTACACCCGATGCCTTTGGAGGCGAACTCTCCACTGTCTAAATCAGTTTTGTAATATTTTTCTGGTTCATAGTGCTGGATCATCGTGACACGACTACTGTCATAACTGGTTTATTTCATGGCAAGCAGGAAAACTAAATTCTGAGTGGAAACTTGATATAAGAAGCGATTTGGGGTAAACGAAAGAACGATTCGTAACTTTTTACGCGACGACTATCTAATACGTTACTGGAAATGATTGTTCTACAAAAGGGAGGGGCGACATGCTGGCACGCACCACTGGCATATGGGGTACAGTGTTTTTACTCATTATGAAATTATCGTTCTAAGTTATTTCGTGAGATCCGCTAAACCCCTCATTATCCAAAAGCAGATTCCCCTCATTTATCGAAATGTATCATTAAATGGTTGATGGCAATATTGTGGTTTTAGCAGCTTTCGTATAATTTATGTTTATTTTTTGGTTTTAAGTATCAAAATATTCTGTCAATGACATAAATTGAGTAGAAAACTACCGAATTATCATGGATAATATTATTTGTTTGGGCGATGTATAAAATATAATTATCAGGCATGATATATCTCGTACCTGGCCAATTAATTTACATCAAAAATAGCAATTTTTACGTCGTCCCACCTCCTTCCCGTTCCAGACCCCTCGCCCCTTGTAGGACACATTTCTGCAGACACTTACTTGCATACAGTCAAAATACGAAACCCTACTGTGAGAGGCCATGCTCACCAAGCCAGCGTTCATCTATTAAACTACCACGTCTTCATAGTTGATAGTGTGGTCTTGGTGTAGCGTATTAGATTCAGCCGGCACGGTAACTCAGCGTCTTCCGTCAGAGGATGAACTGCCCTCTGTAATAAAAAAAAACTGAGTTAATGGATCAACGACGAACTGGAACAGGTGTCTTGTGACGTCCGCCACGGGCAGATGCAACGAACGAAAATGAACAAAAATGAGATTAAAAAAAAAATTCATAATTAAGACGTTTTCGTTCCCGCGTTCGAATCCCGCCACTGTTTAAATTTTGATAAATAATCGTCATTGGCGGCCGCCGACTTCCGCCATAAGAAGTCACCCTCATTCTGCCAACGGCCTTTCAAAGAGGACGGAGGAGCGGACAGATGTTCAGGGCACTCTCTTTTCCTAGGGGAGTGAAACTGACCCTGAAGACGGAAGAATCAAGAAAGATCAACAGCATGAGGATTCAGAAGGCAACTGGATACCACTGCATGAAAGACACGTAACGTCTATCCACAGGACATGTGGCCTGCAATTGAAGACGTATTATGATGACTTCACCCTTAGTAAAATATTCGGGAATAGTCCCCCACTCAGATCTCCGGGAGGGGACAGCCCAGAGTAGGTTACCATGAGAAGAAGACTTAACAACCAACGAAATAATAACATTCTACGAGTCGAGGCATGTAATGTCAGAAGCTTCAACGTGGTAGGGAAACTAGAAATTCTGAAAAGGGAAATGCAAAGCCTCACTCTAGATATAGTAGGGGTCAGTGAAGTGAAGTGGAAAGAAGACAAGGATTTCTGGTCAGATGAGTACAGGGTAATATCAACAGCAGTAGAAAATGGTATAACGGGAGTAGGATTCGTTGTGAATAGGAAGGTAGGGCAAAGAGTGTGTTCCCGTGAACAGTTCAGTGATAGGGTTGTTCTTATCAGAATCGACGGCAAACCAGCACCGACAACGATAGTTCAGGTATACATGCCGACGTCGCAAGGCGAAGATGAAGATATAGAGGAAGTGTATGAGGATACTGAAAGGGTAATACCATACATAATTGGAGATGAAAATCTAATAGACATAAGGGACTGGAATGCACTTGTAGGAAAAGGAGTACAAGAAAAGGTTACAGGAAAATATGGACTTGGAAATAGGACTGAGGGAGGAGAAAGATTGAATTCTTTATTAAATTTCAGCTAGTAATAGCGAATACTCTGTTCTGAAATCACAAGAAAAGGCCGGGTGATACGGGAAGATTTCAGTTAGATTACATCATGGTCAGACAGTGATTCAGAGATCAGATACTGGATTGTAAGGCGTACAGAGGAGCAGATAGACTCAGATGACAACACAGTAGCGATGAAGAGTACGTTGAAGTGTAAGACATTAGTCAGGATGAATCAATATGAAAAGAAATGGGATACGGAACTAGTAAGGAATGACGATATACACTTGAAGTTCTCTAAGGCTATAGATACACCAATAAGGAATAGCTCAGTAGGCAGTATAGCTGAAGAGGAATGGACATCCCTAAAAAGAGCGATAGCAGAAGTAGGGAAGGAAAAAAAAGGTACAAAGAAGGTAGCTGCGAAGAAACCTTGGGTAACAGAAGAAATACTTCTATTGATCGATCAAAGGAAGAAGTGCAAAAATGTTCTGAGACTCAAGAATACAGAAATGCAAGTCCCTGAGGAATGAAATAAATAGAAAGTGCAGGGAAGCTAAGACGAAATGACTGCATGAAAAACGTGAAGAAATCGAAAAAGAAATGATAGTCGGTAGGACTGACTCAGCATACAGGAAAATAAAAACAACCTTCGCGACATTAAAAGCAAGGGTGATAACATTAAGAAAGCCACGGGAACACCGCTGTTAAATGCAGAAGAGAGAGCGGATAGGTGGAACGAATACATTGAAAGCCTCTATGAGGGGGAAAATTGGAATGATATGATAGAAGAAGAAACAGGAGTCAATTTAGAAAAGATAGGGGACGCGGTATTAGAATCAGAATTTAAAAGAGCCTTGTAAGACTTCAGATCAAATAAGGCAGAAGGGATAGATAATATTCCACCAGAATTTCTAAAATCGTTGGGGGAAGAGGCCACAAAACGACTATTCTCGCTAGTGTGTACAATAAGTCTGGTGACTTACCATCTGACTTTCGGAAACACATCTTCCACATAATTCTGAAGACGGCAAGAGCTGACAAGTGCGAGAATTATTGCACAAACAGCTAAAAAGCTTATGTATTCAAGCTGCTGACAAGAATAATATACAGAAGAACAGAAAAGAAAATTGAGGATGTGCTAGATGATGATGTTTGGCTTTAGGAAAGGTTAAGGAACGAGAGAGGCAATTCTGACGTTGCGGTTATTAGTGGAAACAAGACTAAAGAAAAATCAAGGCACGTTCATACGACTTGCCGATCTGGAAACAGCGTTCGACAACGTAAAATTGTGCAAGATGTTAAAATTCTGAGAAAAATATGGGTAAGCTATAGGGAGAGACGGGAAACGTATAATATGTACAAAATATGTACAACAGCCAAGAGGGAATAATAATAATTGACGACCAAGAACGAAGTGCTTGGATTAAGAAGGGTGTAAGACAAGGATGTAGTGTTTCACCCCTACTGTTCAATCTGTACATCCAAGAAGCAATGATGGAAATAAAAGAAAGCTTCAGGAGTGGAATTACTATTCAAGGTGAAAGGATAGCAATGAGACGATTCGCTGATGAATTTGTTATCCAGAGTGAGAGTGAAGAAGGATTACATGATCTGCTGAATGGAATGAGCAGTCTAATGAGTACGGAGAATGGATTGAGAATAAATCGAAGAAAGACGAAGGTAATGAGAAGTAGTAGAAATGAGAACAGTGAGGCACCTAATATCAGGATCGATGGTCAAAAAGTAGATGAAGTTAAGGAATTCTGCTACGTAGGCAGTAACATAATGTGTGACGGATGAAGCAAGGAGGACATCAAAAGCAGACTAGCATTGACAAAAACGACGTTCCTGACCAAGAGAAGTCAACTGATTTCAAATATCGGCCTTAATTTGAGGAAGAAATACCTGAGATTGGTTTTCAGCATTGTATGGTAGTGAAACATGGACTGTGGGAAAACCGGAACAGAAGAGAATAGAAGCATATGAGATGTGGTGCTACAGACAAGTGTTGAAAATTAGGTGAACTGATAAGGTAAGGAATGAGGGGGTTCTGCGTCGAATCGGAGAGAGAAGGATATATGGGAAACAGTGACAATGAGAAGGTACAGGATGATAGGACAGCTGTTAACACATAAGGGAATGACTTCCATGGTTGTAGATGGAGCTGTAGAAGGCGAAACCTGTAGAGTAAGACAGAGATTGGAATGCATCTAGCAAATAATAGAGGACGTAGGTTGCAAGTGCTACTCTGAAATGAAAAGGTTAGCACAGGAGAGGAATTCGTGGCAGGACGCATCAAACTATTCACAAGATTAGTGATCAAAAAGATAAAAAAACCTTTCTACTGGAAATTCTTCCAAAGACTTGGAATTGAGTTCTAGCACAACACATTGGAGACATAGCTACAGAAACATATCATACACTGAAATAACCACTAAAGAATAACATTTTGATAAATAATGTATATATGCACATAAATATATATATGGGGTATCCAGGAAGAGTGAGCAATATTCTGGAATATGACAAGAACGAACATGCAGAACCAAGAGGGAGAGTAAGCATGGGTTCTAAAATACACTTATCAGCCAGAACATTATGACCTACTATCGA
This sequence comes from Schistocerca piceifrons, assembly GCF_021461385.2. Lineage (NCBI taxonomy): Eukaryota > Metazoa > Arthropoda > Insecta > Orthoptera > Acrididae > Schistocerca > Schistocerca piceifrons. The sequence goes on along the minus strand of NC_060142.1, from coordinate 184,151,965 downwards.
TATTAAAACGTCCAGGCGATAGCAGCTTTATCTGGCAACGAATGACTGCTGGTCAGACACACGTACGGTGCATGTTATATCTGTGAGTGTGCTGTCTGTAGGCAGAATGCGGAACGCGCGCGACGTATCTGAGTTTGACCGAGGATAGATAGTGATGTCTTGGAAGCTCAGAGCTAACAGTTTAAAAACAGCACGACTTGCCGGGTGTTAGAGGAATGCTGTAGCGGGTGTCTTCAACACGTGGCGAAACGAAAGTGAAACCACGTCCGGTTGTCTTGGGGTTCGTGGGCTACCCCTCATGACGTGTGTCGGACGGCGTAGGCTGGGCAAACTGGTAAAACGGGACAGTCAACTGTGGCAGAACTAACACCAGACTTTAATGCTGGGCAGAGTACTAGTGTGTTTAAATACTCAGTGCCGATGAGAGGACGCGACGATTTCCAATTGAAGTGCTGGCCCTCCAACTAGCCAGATCTGAACCCAGTCGAACATATCTGGATTGTGACTGAACGTGGCGACAGAGCTCATCGTCTTCCCTACCCGGAAAATACGGGAATTAAGTGAATTGGGGGTGCAGATGTGCCATTCCCTCCAGCGACCTACCAAGGAGTCATTGCTTCCATGATGCGTCGCCACTGTTATCCGTGCCAAAGGTGGACATACCGGCTATGAGGTAGGCTGATCACTGCATACGACTTAAGAGCTCTGAGCACATCTTCATCTTCGACATTGTGAAACAAATCTCTTCTACTGAGCAAGCGCTTATAGCTCGTAAGGTATTTTATATATAATGTTTACTAGATGTATAAACACTGACCATTCTTCATGGGACACCCTGTATATACTTTTGTTCATAACTTCGCCTTAATTAATTTTTTAAGACATCTGCCTGTGTGGCTTTATTTTGCGAGAAGGAAATCATGTGATTCATTCGACAAATGGTCTTGAAAGAAATTAGAATAAAACAGGACTATAATATAGGAAACACTTTACAAAAACTAAAATTATTTTTTCCCTTCAGAAAGTTACGGGATTAAAAACAAGATAAATGAGCTTCTTTTATGCCTGGAAGATTTTGAATAGTCCGAAGTGGTAGCGTTGTGTGCCTCTCTCAACACCATGTAACTGAAGCAATGGAAAAGACAAACATGAAACATCCAGACTAGGATCACTATTGTGGAGAGTTAACATGGGGAAAGGAGGAGTTGTAATAATATAGAAACAAGCTGTTTTTTTTGTAAGTCATAACCTAGAAGCACGTGCTTGTAAATAGTTACTGCAGAGTACTTCTCTTGTAATTGCAACAATCATAGATAACCTCTCTGGACTTTCAGGTGTTTATGAGGAACCTAGATGATTTATTGAGAGACCTGTCAGACAATGAGAAACAGTTATCAGTACGTGGAGATGTCAATGCAGATTTCTCAAGACATATGGACAGGAAATACGAACTGGATCCCTAATTTAGTGACTCAATCTAATTTAGGAAGTTTGTTTTCTAACTTATGCGCAGAAAAATCGTAGAATCTTGATTAGAGACATTTTTATAGACAGTAGTCTGACAATACTAGTTAATGTCTACTCAGTTTTTAATGCACTACCTGATCATGATAAAACACTTTAAGACCTGAGGCAGGTTCATGCAAAACAGTGAGGCTTATTAATGAGAACAGGATACAACATTTAAAAAGTAGGTTAAAAGAGGTGGTGTTGGTAGAAGAATATATAGAAGCAGATGCTAATGTCAGACTGATTTTATTTCATGGTAAATTAGTGTCAATATATTCCAAAAAGTTATCCATAAAATACTTTTAAGAAACCATTAGTAACCTTGAATAACAAAGGGGATTAAAATTTTCACACTACAAGAACACAGTAGTATTTCAAAGAAGGCCATTAAAACTTCAAGAAATATGTAGGCCTGGCAGAAATTAATAATGCAAATAATAAGATACAAGCAACATGTGATATTTTCAAATGAAAGAGAGAGGACAGCCAGTTAGCGTACAAGGTAACATAACAGTTAAATTAGATGACAATATTGTGACTGATAATTAGAAGTTTGAGTACATTTAACAATTACTTTTAATGTAGCAGCAAAAATAGGATTAAATGTTTCAGTTGAAGGAGGAAGAGACTATATTAGAAATGTCATTCAACATAAATTTATGCCACTAGTAGCTTCAACATATTTCACCAAAATTAATAGAACTTATATATACGCATCTTTAATTATTTTAAACAGTAATATACTCAAGAGTAGTCTCACATTAAGGAGAATCAGTTTACTTAGGATATCACAGATAAGATTCCAGAATGGTAGCTATTTCTACACCCACTTGTTAAATATTACAAGCTTCAAATAGTGGTATATCATCATTCGGACTTTTTATGATCTTTTCGCGCTATTTTATTGTATACGTCATGTTCAGTCTCAGAAAATCTCAAGTTTTATGGAGTGATGGCTTTACACACAACTGGTTTGAATCATACTTAACAATGAGAATGGAAAAAAAGATGTGCTGAATATTTCAAACAGTGTTAGAAAATTTAGCGCCTGGCGAGAAACCATTAAATCCGTAGCATCACAATCTATCGTTTACTTCATGTCAGCTGTGTCTTCAAGAAACATAGCCAGTGTTGATAGTCTTGGTGCTCGCTCGTAATCTCTCCTAGACAACACCATTTTTCACTTAGAATCTGAAAATGATTTAAGAAGTGTAGTGAAGCCACCACCCGCCTCGATGTGTCCAAATCTTTACACATTTATGATTTCCTATCAAATTATGGTGTACTGTAGTCTACCGACTCAAAAGAACACGATGTCAGTGGGACTAACTGAGGATCATTTTCTTTTTGTAAATAAATTATACACAACTGCAACCAGTCACATTTTCATTAATAATGCTTTATTACATTAACCGGTTTTCGAACCCTTTCAGGTTCATCTTCAGATGATTTCGGGAGAATCCGGGAAGTTACATCATTACTGGTAGTAGCATAATGCTGGGTGCTGGTTCTATGGCAGAAAGATGGGTCACACTTTAATGTATCGCCATGACTATAGATTATCTGTCGATATGGATGGGAATTTAGTTTTTACTTACTGCGACAGTATAGGCGACTTTTTTCGTATCTGTCTGCCTCCATTTTGATGTCCAGAACACTTTCACGCGAACTCTGTTAGTTCACACTTTGCCAGTGACACTTTACCAGCATCCAGCATGCGCTTTACAACTTTTGCTTATAACAAAGATCTTGACAGAGAGATATGGCATAAGCCTACTTTGTACAGAGATGTAATTTGTTATTCTTTACATGTGTTAAAGTCGATATAAGGGCAAGTTTTTTCATCAGAATGGTGATAACATAAGAGCACTAGAGAAAATAATAATAAATTACCACAAGAATAAATTTCAGGTGATCTGTTATGTTATTTCTATTTGTATGTTACAGGCGTTTTTTTAAGCAATTATCATGTTTGGCACTAACATGAATCCCAAGGAATCAATAATACAAAGTTATTGTATTTGCAGTGAGGTGCAGCTCTCTGTATGACTAGGACCTGTATATTTAAATTAATAACAAATCTTCAGATGAACTGTTGGCTTATTTCTGTTGTTACGTTAACGTGATCTGGAGTATTATCAAGAGCAGATTCTGTTTATTTTAGCTAAAGGTATATATATTAGAGTTAAAGTGATTGTAATGGATTAAAGCTGTTCGAATGGCAGCACATTTAATATTTAAAAAAAACCGTGAACAAAAATTCTTTAACTGTTGACTTATTTTTATTCTAACATTAGAGTGATCTGGGATATTGGTAATGGCAGCTTATGTTTGTTCCAGCTAGAATTAATATGTATAAAGTACTTATTTATGTTAGCTATGGGGGGCTTTAACATTTAGGGATATGGTACATGTCTTATTCTGTGTTAGTGTATTACATTGACACCAGTGTGGTTAGGATGTAAGGAGAGGGGGAGGGGGTGGATCATTGGGAGTGGGGGTTGGGGAGCTGGTGTAGGTTTTATTGGGTGGTTACGTGTTTTGAACGAGTAGATCTACAAAGTTCTGAAGGAAAAATTTGTTTCTCAGTTCAGTTTGATCATTGGTGGTTGTTGGCTTTCTGAAAATGTTACCATACACAAATCCTCTTGCCTTCCAGACCAACAATGGTTAATTGCATGCTGAAAATCCCAATGGACACAAATGAAAGACAAAAAGAAACATAAATTATTAAATCAATTGCCTCCACCAATGGGTACAACCCTGCAATAATAGATAAACTAATCCATACAGCAAAACTAAATCAATCAACTGCTGAACTACCACCCACAAACAAGAAAACCACATTTGTTAGCCTGCCTTTCCTAGGGAAGATATCTCACCAAATTGCCAACCTCTTCAAGACATACAACATAAAAATATGTTTCTTCACCACCAACAAAGTACAAAATCAAATCATACACACCACCAAAACCACTATACAAAAATATCAAAAGTCAGGTGTGTACAAGCTCACTTGCAACTCATGTCCAAGCTTCTACATTGGACAAACTGGTAGAAGCTTCGCAACAAGATTTAAAGAACACATGGATGCACTCCGTCTTAACAACCTGAACAAGTCCAGCTTTGCCTCACATCTTGTCCAACACAATCATTCTGCAAACAACATAGAACAGAATCTCCGAATACTATATTTTGCCAACAAAGGCACAATACTTGACCTTCTTGAAGAAATTGAAATATTTGTCTACACAAATACAGCACCAGACTACCTACTCAATGATCAAACTGAACTGAGAAACAAATTTTTCCTTCAGAACTTTGAAGATCTACTAGTTCCAAACAAGTAACCACCCAATAAAACCTACACCAGCTCCCCAACCCACTCCTACCAATGACCCACCCCCCCTCTCCTTACATCCTAACCACACTGGTGTCAATGTAATATACTACCACAGAATAAGACATGTACCATATCCCTAAATGTTAAAGCCCTCCATTGCTAACATAAATCAGTACTTTATACATATTAATTCTAGCTGGAACAAACATAAGCTGCCATTACCAATATCCCAGATCACTCCAATGTTAGAATAAAAATAAGTCAACAGTTAAAGAATTTTTGTTCATGGTTTTTTAAAATATAAAATGTGCAGCCATTCAAAAAGCTTTAATCCATTACAATCACTTTAACTCTTATACATATACCTTTAGCTAAAATAAACAGAATCTGCTCTTGATAATACTCCAGATCACGTTAACGTAACAACAGAAATAAGCCAACAGTTCATCTGAAGATTTGTTATTAATTTAAATATACAGGTCCTAGTCATACAGACAGCTGCACCTCACTGCAGATACAATAACTTTGTATTATTGATTCCTTGGGATTCATGTTAGTGCCAAACATGATAATTGCTCAAAAAAACTGCCTGTAACATACAAATAGAAATAACATAACTGATCACCTGAAATTTATTCTTGTAGTAATTTATTATTATTTTCTCTAGTGCTCTCATGTTATCACCATTCTGATGAAAAAACTTGCCCTTATATCGACTTTAACTCATGTAAAGAATAACAAATTACATCTCTGTACAAAGTAGGCTTATGCCATATCTCTCTGTCAAGATCTTTGTTATAAGCAACAGTTGTAAAGCGCATGCTGGATGCTGGTAAAGTGTCACTGGTAAAGTGTGAACTAATATAGTTCGTGTGAAAGTGATCTGGACATCAAAATGGAGGCAGACAGATACGAAAAAAGCCACCTATACTGTCGCAGTAAGTAAAAACTAAATTCCCATCCACATCGATAGATAATCTATAGTCATTATGCTACTACCAGTAATGATGTAACTTCCCGGATTCTCCCGAAATCATCTGAAGATGAACCTGAAAGGGCTCGAAAACCGGTTAATGTAATAAAGCATTATTAATGAAAATGTGACTGGTTGCAGTTGTGTATAATTTATTTACATTAATATACAGTCATGGTTCTAAAATATCCGTAATGGATAATCATAATTATTTTCTTTTTGTCAATTCATTAAAATGTATATTTAAATAAGGTAACAGCAAATATGTATTAAGATGCTAGAAATATTGGTTAATTGTGTGTCTATTTTGTGGCTTTATAACATATCTACTTTGTATTTAGTAGACACTTGTTCTGAAAATTTATGTGTACAGTAAGTTGAACAGCACTTTTTATCTTGAGAGCTGCATTATTTGTGACTTATATCGTTCTGGTAGGCACCTACATCTACATCTACATCAGCACGAATACTCCGCAAATCACACTTAATTGCCTGGCAGAGGGTTCATTGAACCATCTTCACAGTAATTCTCTATTTTTCCACTTGTTAACGGTCGCCGGAAAAAACGAACACCTAATCTATCCGTGCGAGCTCTGATATCCCTTATTTTATGATGACTATCGTCTCTCTCTATGTAGGTCGCCGTCAACAAAGCATAGTCGCATTCAGAGGATAGAGCTGATGATTGAAATTTCGTGAGAAGATCTCGACGCAACGAAAAATGCCTTGTTTTATTGGTATCCATCGAAAATCCTGTATCATGTTCGTGACACTCTTCCCATACATCGCAATAACACAAAATATGATGTTCTTCTTTGAACTATCCCTATGTACTCCGTTAATACTATCTGGTGAGGATCGCAGACCGCGTTGCAGTACTCTAAAAGAGGACAGACAAGCGTAGTGTAGGCAGTCTCCTTAGTAGATCTCTTACATTCTCTAACTGTCCTGCCAATAAAACGCAGTCTTAGGCTAACGTTCCCCCACAACATTTTCTTTGTGTTCCTTCCAGTATAAGTTGTTGGTAATTGTAATTAATACGTATTTAGTTAAATTTACGGCCTTTAGATTTGAGTGAGTTTTCCTCTAACCGAAGTTTAACGGATTCCTTTTAGCACTGTAACGTTCTTTTAAAAAATGAAAAGCTTTACAATTACTTTGAATGAATGTCTGATCTGTGGAATGGGTACTGAATTCGTATTATCGTGCAGCGCGTTGCAACTGCAAGTGGTGTGCTTACTCTGTGTTATTGTTAGCAGAAACGTTATACGAATTTATTTCTCCCAGTACCAACTTCTTTAAAAAAATATTACCTCTGCAGGGAGGCGGTACTGATTATGGTGAATTCCTAACACTGAATTTTTTTAGCTAAATTATGTTCCAAGTGAGGTTTGTCTTTTTAAAAACATCTGACGACCGAAGCAACATTGCTCGCAATTGATTCACAAACAGGCCGTCCGTGGTGGCCGAGCGGTTATAGGCGCTTCAGTCTGGACCGCTACGGTCGCAGGTTCGAATCCTGCCTCGAGCATGGATGTGAGTCATGTCCTTGGGTTAGTTAGGTTTAAGTCGTTGTAAGTTCTAGGGGACTGATGACCTCAGATGTTAAGTCCCATAGTGCTCAGATCAATTAGAACCATTTTTTTAAACAATGAGACTTAACCAGCAAGTATTATATAACCTCAAAAATTCAACATAAATGCAAATCATCATATTACACATACTTGTGTTAACAAATCTTAAAAATATTACAAAAGTTAAATATCTAACTAGCCTTTTTATCAAAACAGTTTATGTAAGCTCTGGGGTTACTCAACAATTCAAATCATCAGTTAACTCATCTATAGTAACGCGCTGGCTAAAACCAAATTCATAATTATTTGACATCTTTACTTGGCTTGCATGAAGACTTCTGCTACCAAGTTCGATAATATTGACATACCTAAATGAATCTTACACAAACCTCCAGTGGGGTTTCACAAATTTGACACATATTTGGAAGTACCTTGTACAAAAAATTTGTGGTAAATTTATCTAACTGTATAACATCCTTAAACTCGAAAGAATTGATAGTGCTCAGGTGCACTAGTACAAATCATAATCTGGCGGTATTACGAGTAAATTGCTTCTGTAAGAAGGTTGTTGACAAATAAATCATGTAAAGCAGAATCAGTACCCAATCCCAACCGTCCAGATAATGGTATAGGATTGGGCAAGGAAAAGGAAGAGTCGTGGATGAAGCCTATGAGTATATTGAACTGTATCGTAAAGTCCATTTCCTTTTGTTTCGTGCAGGCTCAACAACATAGTAGTGTCCAATCTGGATTGCATTCAGTGTACCAATACATATAAACTCTATATTATTTTCACCAGTCATCTGCAGAGATACAAGATGTACTCAGCAACAAATTATCAACAACCATAGTTGACAATTATCATAATGTCAGTAATGTGATGACCTGCGTCATCACTGCTCTTCATAGTAGAAGAATCTCTACTATGAAGAACAGTGATGATGCTGGTCATTCAAACAACATATATAGCGACTTACGTTGAAGTATGAATACCAATTATAAATTCCTCCAACACTATGGACAAAGGTAGGAGACTGGACACTGGAGGGTACAAAGAAGTAACAAAGGTAAGGTAGTGGAAAATGACCATTTCTATCTATGTCAATATCGAGTCATCTATCTGATCAGAAAAGGTTCGGTACCCTAACGAAATTACAGATTAGATGAATCAACAATGCTTTGCATCAGAGTAAATGGACAAAACTGAAAGTAAATTCTGCATAAGACAACATCAATGAATGTGGCATCAGGCTGCCAAATAGACATGGAATAACCTAACATGACATAAACATCACTGGCACATAACATTATACTGTGGCTCTCAGTAGCCTTGTATATGCAATACTGAGACAATTTACGTACGCTCTGGGGTTATTCAACAATTACAAACTAGTAGCCAACTCATCTATATTAACGCACTGGCAGAAACAAAAATCATAATTATATAACATCTTTACCTTGCTTGCATGAAGGCTTCTGCTTCCATGGTCAATAAGATTAACGTATAGCGTGTTGTAACTGTGAGTGGTCTGCTTATTCTGTGTTATTGTTAGCAAAAACTTTATACGAATTGATTGGGAAATGCAACTCCCAATACCAATAAACTAAACCTGTCACTACAAAATACATTCAGCCCCTTAGGCACTGAATCATATAGCCCTGTTCAAAACTGGTAACTTTGGTGCCTGTGCACATAAAAAATAAATTAAATTGTATTACCTCTAAAGCAGCAACGGAGTAGCGCGATATATTCTGATCTCTCATGAAAAACATGTCTATTCAGCCCCTTGGGCACTGAATCGTATGGCCCTGTTCAAATCTGATAACTTTGGTCCTTGTGCACATAACAAGTAAATTAAATTGTCTTACCTGTAAAGCAGCGCGATGTATTCTGGACTCTCATGAAAACCAAAAATATGCTAGCTACAGACTCAGCAGTGAGCAATGCTGACCACAATACTTTGAAATGCACATGAAATTATTTTGGCTGATAAACGAGAACATTTAAGAAAATCCAAATTCTTAAAAAAATATGACATGGACTGGCACGGGGTACTGAATATGGTGATTATCTAACACTGAATTATTTTTAGCAAAATTATATTGCAAGTTAAGTTTGGCTTTTCAGAAACATCTGACAATTGAAATTACATGACTCACAGATGATTCACAAACAATGAGATTTAAACAGCAAGTATTATCTAGCCTCACTAGTCCAACATAAACGCAAATCATCAAATTACACATAGCTCTGTTAACAATTCTTAGAATCATTAAAAAAATGAAATATCTAACTAGTCTTTCTATCAAAACAGTTTACGTACATTCTGGAGTTGCTCTGCAATTCAAATTATCAGCCAACTCACCTATACTAACGTGCTGGCAAAAAGAAAGTTCATAGTTATTTAATATCTTTACCTTGCTTACATGAAGACTTCTGCTTCCAAGTTCAACGATATTGACACATCTACGTTAATGTAACTCTTGGTGGCTTCACACATCACAACATCAAACTGAGACTCCATCATCTTTCCCTCACAGACAGCTACCTACAACTGCGCGCCAAGACATACACCGTTTATAAAATCGTATTCGAGTGCCGCATACAAATGTGCCCCAGTAGAGTCCTTTCAGCAATCACGTGGATGACCTCACACTTGTCGTTATTTTGGGTCAATTACCAATTTTCGCACCATTCGGATATCTTTTCTAAATCTTTTTGAGATTTGCTTGATCTTCTGGTGACTTTACTAGGTGATAAGCGACAGCATCATCTCCAAACAACCTAAGACGGCTGCTCAGACGATCTCCTAAATCGTTTAAGTAGATAAGGAACAGCAGCATACCTCACATACGACCAGAATCTCTTAGGATTTTCTGCCTGATTTAGAGACAAACTTTCGTTGTGGAAACTATTATAAGCATCTCACATTGAAGTCCGCGCAAATATTTTGAGCTTCTGTAAAATATCGCCTATCTAGAAGATTTTTCTGTGCCACTACCGGATATGCTAGCATTATAATTTGCAAAGTTCAATATAAGGGAGAAGGAAGGGGAAACGTGTGGACAAGAAAAGGCTATCGAAAAACAGCCACGTGAGCCAAGGGAGCAGGAGCCTGAGAGGAAATTCATGGAAAGAAATGAACAATATTTTTATAGAACGAGATAAGGAAATTGTCCAGAGAATTAATCAGGTGTTAGTCAATCGAGATAAAACAATTACTACTCATTGCAACAAAGAAATCAGTGCATTAAAGACTGGTATTTAACCGTTGGCAAACATACCATAAAAATGTAGTTCAAAGCTTTGACTACTATTGTGGAGTCAATACAGAATGACATCCCCACAGAAGTACAGATCAAGTCTGAATGGAAGTAACCAATGTATGGAACATGGAAAATCACAATCTTCAAACAGTGTCAGCACACAGCAACGAGGACTCTCGACTACCTCTATTGCAGGGCATAAAAGACCAAGTTTCGGGAATCAGTCTGTATTAACCCAGCAATTTATTTCACCAACAAACCCGAATTATGAAGCAGAGTGAACTTGCAATAAAGACAGTATACCGCCTGCTAATGACAACAACTGCGTGCACTTAAGTACCTTAATGCATGAAGAGAACTCAATTAAACACCCTCATTTCCAAATGTTCAACGAGGAGACTAATAATAATACTCACCCCATAGTTTTTATTAGAAACTTCAGGAGTGTTCTTCCAAAGTCTTGGACGGAGGTTCAAATGGCTCTGAGCACTATGGGACTCAACTTCTGAGGTCATTAGTCCCCCAGAACTTAGAACTAGTTAAACCTAACTAACCTAAGGACATCACAAATATCCATGCCCGAGGCAGGATTCGAACCTGCGACCGTAGCGGTCTTGCGGTGCCAGACTGCAGCGCCTTTAACCGCACGGCCACTTCGGCCGGCTTGGACGGAGGAACAGAGAATCCAGTTTGTGGTTTCACACATTTCCAGTGACGCATCACTCTTGGCATTGAACTCAGCAGAAACATGCAAAAGCTATAACGAATCTGAGAAGGCGTTTCTCGACCAATTCTAGTCAGCGTCGACTCAAGAACGGCTAAGAAAGATTGTGTGTAACGCAGAAATATATATTAGCCGAAGACAGGCTCTTTGAGAAAATACTTGGAAAAATACATTAATCTGACACGGCACTGGATTGAACCAGTAACCACATGGGACTTGTTACGAGTACTTAAGGCTAGATTGCCAGTAGGTATTAGGGAAAAGCTGTTTAACGTCACAGATACTGATCTTGAGGAATTTTTATCTGTGAGAGATTCGTTAGACGTAGTCCAAGAAGAGACCACAAAGAATTCTGACGCAACAAATAGTGCCAACTGTTCTAACGGAAAAAGTTCCCGGAACGAAAGCAATGGAAATAGAGGCGGAGGCAGTCACAAGAAAAACAAAAACTAAACCCAAGGCAATGGAAAGTATAGTAATAGTAAAACTCTACAACTAAAAATATGATTGAAGTTAAAATCTTCTGAGTTATTAGGCCGCAACATGTTTCTTCTAAAACGTTGGACGTTTTGACTTCTCTGCTGGGATCTTGCTCAGGAACTTTTGGTGTCCACTACCGCTAGAACACTGTGTTCTAGCAGTAGTGGACACCAAAAGATCTTGAGGAGATCCCAGCAGAGAGGTCGAAACGTCGAACATTTTAGAAGAAACGTGAGGCGGCCTAATAACCGAGAAGATTTTAACTTTAGTGACAACGGCCACGAAAGCCTACAGACTTACAGAAAATATAATTACTCCCATAATAATAGTAATTACCAGGAAACCAATGACTACCAGCATCCGAATGGTAATCAAAGGCAATATAGTAATGAAAAAACCAACAACAATAGTAATAATTCTAATCGTAAAAGACGAAATGAAAATAAACCGGACAGTCCGTACAAGGATAGACCAAAAAGCATGCGTGGTGACAATGAACACTGGTGACAAACAGAGCCGAGCCATTGGCATTCACAGCAAAATGTTATGAATCCAGGTCAGTCAGTAAATTACGTACAGGCTATACCTATGTGGAATAACCAGTATCCACAATGATAGGACCCGAGTAGACCACCTCCGACTGTAGAATAAAAAAGTGAGAAATTAGTGGGGCATCCACAGAGCCGAAACAGAATATACAAAAGTCAACAAACTAATCTCGGTCCCTAAAGGCCTTCGCCAGGAGACCGAGACTAGGAATGAAGGCAATAGGCATATGCAAGAGAACGTTAATATGATTCGCTATCAGGATGGTAAGAGAATCGAAGATTATCAAGAATCTGCCGTCGCTGAAAGGGAAGAAAAGGAAGCCATTAAGGGTGTAGCAACCATTATCCTTCTCGACACAGGTGCTACTGTATCGCTGATGAACGCACAATTTTTTAAGAAGGTAACGCAAATAAAAAGACTGCCGCTTTTGCCTGTTACGGATATGCAAAGTTATAGGAGCGTTTGGAAAGAAGGCACAAATTATAGAGTACCAGACACAGGTTGAAGTTTCCTTTGGAAATGATAGCGTTATATGCACGTTCCTGTTAATGGAAAACTTACCAACACCGGTGTTACTGGGCCTTCAGTTTTTACAGGACGGAGAGGCTATAATACATCTCGCCCGGGGAACGTGCATACTTAAGTACCGGCAGCGACCAATAACGTTGAAACTAAAACGGGAGTTCGGTACGAGCCTTCGTTGACAAGAGATTTAGATTTATCTGTAGGCAAACAAAAAATGTTGGTGTTAGAATATAATCAGCCACAAAAGTGTCATACTAACCGAAACAATGATGCAACCAATATCGTTTATGGCATCGGCGTAACAATAGGGGAGAAGGCTACAATATAATGTAACGATGGCTACGCAGCGCCTCAACGAAATGTTTGCTTATCGCAGGAGATTAACAGAGCACACGATGGACATCAGAATGAAAAACGGTGCAGTGTCGTACAGGTGTATGGTTAATTAAAGTTGACAATGAATCACTGCATTCAAATGGACAGTCAAGATGCAGGATATCGTCCGAAATCAAGCTGTATGAATCCATGAGCATGAAAGAGAATTTGAAGATATTACTTATTCCACAGGATAAATATAACAATTACCTTGTTACTGTTACCTCTTTTCGACTTTCATGTACCCACCTTATGCGGGAGGGACGTGGAAAGAGCGAAGCAGGACCTGCTGCAGTAATATTTCAAGACAGGAACAGGTCTAGAAAAAAAATGGCTGTGAGAACTATGGGACTCAACTTCTGAGGTCATTAGTCCCCTAGAACTTAGAACTAGTTAAACCTAACTAACCCAAGGACATCTCACACATCCATGCCCGAGGCGGGATTCGAACCTGTCTCGTGGTTCCAGACTGCAGCGCCTAGAACCGCACGGCGACTTCGGCCGGCAACAGATCTAGACCAGGTTGCGGCCGACGGCAGCCGACGCTCCATCCATGCGGTCGGGGGCGTTCCAGCAGCGGTGTTTACATGCCTGCGATCCAGCGGCTCGACGCGGAGTGGCTACGCGACGTCGTAGGGGAATCGTTGTATGAAATTTGTTATTTGAGCTACATGAACTTTTAATTTTCATGTTATACCTCCGTGAAAGGCTGTCTTGACCTCTGATGTGACTAAACACAAATATTAATTCGCATGTTCAAATTATTATCTGTTATATTCATGTCAAGCCTGACACATAAGAGTAGGTAACTATATTTTCTTGAAGCCCGTTGGAAGGTGTTGTTGCCGGTTTTCCGAATCCAGTGTACCCAGATTGGGGTGGGGGGGGGGGGGGTGGGGGGCGGGGGCGGGAGGGAGATACGTTAATCCGCGCGAAGTCTCCTCCGCAGTTCCCAAGATTTTACAGTTACAATCACATCACCACTAATTCTGTCAACGCATATCCGAATATTTGCATGATGAGAAAAGTGTGCTGATGAAGTGAAAGGAAACAATGAACAATCTTTATCTGGTGGACATATATATATATATATATATATATATATATATATATATATATATATATATATATATATATATTGCCTTTCACCACGGACAACACAGTAGACAACCGCCTTCACTTAAAGATCGAGAGCAGCGGTGTTTGCATAGAGTTTTCAGTGCTAACAGACAAGCAATACTGCATGAATAAACGCAGAAATCAATCTAGGACGTGCAATGAAACTATCCGTTAGGTCACTGCGGCAAAATTAAATGTTACCGGGCTATGGCAGTAGACGACCTATGCATGGGCCTTTGCTACAAGCATGAAGTGTGGCGTGGTCAGGTCAGGCCTGATTTTAGTTGATAAGAGCTGATCGTAGGTTTCGAGTATGGCGCTGACCCCACGAATCCATGGACTCAACTGGGCATTGTGCAAGCTGGTGGTGGCTCTGTAATGCTGTTGGCTGTGTTTACATGGAATGGAATTGGACCCCTGGTCCAATTGAAGTAATCATGGAACCGAAACTGTTATGCTCAGCAGCTTGTAAACAATTTGTAGCCATTTATGGATTTCATGGCCCCAAACAGAGACGGAGTTTTTATGGATGACCATGCACCAAGCCACCAGGCCCCAATTTTTCATGATTGGTTCGAAGAACATTCCAGGGAATGGTTTGGTCACCCAGATCGCATCGAATCGAGACATCAGTTCATATAGAGTATGCTGCAGTGGTGACACTTTCACAATTATGCACAGCTATATGGGAAGTGTGGCTCAATATTTTTAGGGGTGTTCCAGCGATTTTATGAGTCCCTACAGCGTCGAGTTGTTGCACTACTCCGGGCGAAAGGAGGTCCGGTACGATATTGGGGGGGTTTCCCATGATTTACGTCACCTCAGCGTACAGCTGTCGGCCAAGTGCCGTCCTGTTCCATTGTGAAACCTGACCATCTTTGGGGAGTGCCCTGACCCCCTAGTGTAATTCCACGCTCTCTGCTCAGATATTCAGAACTTCCCACCTTCCCATACCTCGGAATTTGTAAGATCTTGCTTGTCCTGGTAAAAGCCGAGGTATAATGTAAGTATTTCCTTTCGATTTATGCTTTGAAATAATGATTGTTCCATTTTTTAGAGGACCTATGTCCTCAAAGAACAATACCTCCACATTCTTTGTATGTAAAATATTTATTCCCGTGTGGATTCTAACCATAAAATTTGTGACCTAAAATGGCTGCAAAATTATTCACATTTTCAGGTTGTTGAGATATGTTTTGATTCATTAAAGGCTGAATTTTAGCTTTTGATTTCGATATAGATATCTAATGATTTAACAGTCTCAAAATACATATATTTACGTGCTACAATGTTCACGATACAGTCCTTGTGTCATCACGATTTCAGGCATCAATTCTACAAAATGCTGACGTCAAGAACTAGGGTAATGCTGAGGTCGAGACAGATTGTTCGTATCAGAAACCAAGGCAGGTCGACGACGGACTAAAGTACCCTTGTTCATTACTGGTTGACTGACGCTACATATATTATAATTTTGTAACTGTTAGCATATGAGGACATTAAAGCATAGCCTATCGTTGTTAACCTTGACTTTCAACGACCTTTCCCCTTTACCTCAAATAAAAAATAATATTTATTATTTTTATACGGAACTATAAGTTCATTTATTTTTATTTACAAAGCTAAAATTGCCATTTTGATGAATTTAGCAGCCCTTTCCTTAAAATGTTATTAATGAGGACATAGAGTACTGGCGATGGAAGCAAACGAACAGTGCCACAAATATGAGAATGCAGTCTTTCTCGGCGTATCTCGATGATAAAATGTTCTCAGGTTGATATCTGAGTCAATGCGTCGTTCTCCAGCAACGTTTCAGCAAGTTTCTTACTTGCCATCTTCAGTCGAAGTGTCGCGTTCACGTCTCGTCGGGATACATATAACCGCTGGACCACGGGCTTCTCTGCATCCTCGGCGCCGGTGGGACCAATCAGGCGAGAGGAGAATCGGCGCGGTGGCGAGTGATGTGTGGTGAGGGGGGGGGGGGGGGGGGAGGAGGGACTGGCCACGGGCGCCTGTCCTGGCGTCTCGTCTCGGTGTGGCGTGTTTATTCCATTCGAACGCCACCAACCTGCCTCCATCGGTGTTCTCTTCTCTTATTGTTGCAAATGTCGTGTTCCATGCGGTGACGAGTTGGAAATCGCTATCCCGGTTAACCGGGTTATCACTGACCCGTGTCCGCCCCTGGTAGCTGAGTGGTCATCGCGACAGAAAGTCAATCCTAAGGGCCCGAGTTCGATTCCCGGCTTGGCCGGAGATTTTCTCCGCTCGGGGACTGGGTGTCGTGATGTCCTAATAATCATCATTTCGTCCCCATCGGCGCACAAGTCGCTGAAGTAGCGTCAAATCGAAAGACAAGCACCCGGTGAACGGTCTACCCGACGGAAGGCCCTTGTCACACGACTGACTCGTATCTCCACTGCCTCTTTAATAAAAGAGTCCCAGAAACCCTTCGCTCTACACAGCCTCGCGGTCCGTTTAAACTGAAGCGTGTGTTCTTCACTGAGGCTGTACTCCGCTACCACAGATTTTTCCTTTTTTCCGAGGCGAACGCTTCTCACATGTTCAGAGATGTGTTGTGCGGTGCAACGCCGTGTCTTTCCGATATATTGCTTTCCACATTCACAGGAAATGCCGTAGACTGCGGTGATCTTAAAGCCTTCGTTGAGCCCAGCATACTCCTGGTCCTTGCTTGTGGACGGAAGATGATTTTTATCTTGTTCTTCTCCAGTATCCTGGCAATCTTTGCCGTGGAAGGTCCTGCCTACGGGAGGAACGCCAGATCCTTGTTGTTCTCTTCTTCCTGAATGTCCTCCCTCTTCTTCTTGCTCATCTTGAGAGCGCGTCTAGTCTGCGTTTCGGTGTAGCCTTTCTTCTGGAGATTACACGCAGATTAGACGCGCTCTCAAGATGAGCAAAAAGAAGGAGGCATTGACTCGGCTGTCAACCCGATGAGATTTTATCAATAGTGCCACAAACCTCTGTTATAGCGGAAGTACATTCGGTCTGCCCAACTGGGACACCAATATGACAAAAATAGGTCTGATAGTCGTTGAAACTTCAATGGCTGTAATAAAACTGTATACTGCTCATAAAACGCCCATTACAGGCGGAATATGGCTCTTTTCATATTTGGCGTTCCTCGTTCGGTCAGCACTTACACAGTGTAGGGAAGTCCCGCGGTTTACCTTGGAATGGTGTAGCAATCCCACCACATTCTCACAAAGGAGACATTACGAAACACGCCTGTATTACAAGCTACACGTCATCGACGACATTAGGAGCGTGTTTCGTCAGAATTCAGTATAATTCGTTTCTGAAGTTAGTGGATGTGTAAAACGGTCCTGTGCCACAGACTTCGTAGGTACTAATTGAAATGTATGCAAATCTTTGCGCAAACTGCAAAGAGCAACTACGAAAATCTTTGCGCAAACTGCAAAGAGCAACTACGAGAATTTTGGTTTAAGTGCTAGTTGGACGTTATTGGTTCTCAAAATTTGTCATTGTGGAACACTGTTGTTGCCTACACTTCGGAAACATAGTTGTTCGAAAAAGCGTTTGGCTATATGGTAAGAATCTTACAATTTGACATGCAATCGTACTCCGATGGAAGAAGGCAGTAATGGAATCAATTGATTCAAGATTGGCAAATAAAGACATGCAATTTCCCATGACTACAATAACGCTAAAATGAGTTAAACAGAAACTATTTTGAAGCCTCCGAGATAGATTAATTGACGATAATGAATGCAGCGAAGTTGTTTGCTTGTATTTTCTTATACTAAAACGAACTTCAACAAGAATATTGGTTCGTTAATATTGAACAACTGAACACAAAACGAACTACAATGTATGATACGTTGGTGACACTTCTGATGGCAGGTAACTGTGTAAGTGACGACTAGATGTGGCTTAATGTGGTCTAAATTCAAAGAAATTGTGTTGACTCCTGATGAGGGTTTTATGACAAGTAAGGATGGTGGAAACACCCACATGACTTCACCTTATGGAGTGCAGATTGGGTGGTCTATTGATACTTTGCGGGGGGAGGCGGGGGGCAGTCTTGTGAAGTGCTTCTGAACACGGTTACTGAAATCTGTTTCGAGCAGATAGTTCGAGAGCTCATAGTAAACGATTTTTTTTTTGACCTTGTGTCTATAAGCAGGCCTGACCTTATCGACGGAGTCGGTACAGAGATAGAGATTAGTGAT
The DNA here is from genome assembly GCF_021461385.2 of Schistocerca piceifrons. NCBI lineage: Eukaryota > Metazoa > Arthropoda > Insecta > Orthoptera > Acrididae > Schistocerca > Schistocerca piceifrons. The sequence continues at coordinate 184,133,319 of NC_060142.1, read as the reverse complement.
CTTGATGTTATCATAGCGACGATGTTTACTAAAGTTAATAAACCAATCAAGAAGGCTAGAAGGATACTACTGCTAGAAAAGCAGTTGTGAGCATGCCACTTAGAAAATGGAGTTCATTTAGATCCATGATGATAGACTCAGGGAAAATATGGGCCGAGTTCAAATAAATTATAAATCACGCTCTGGAGAGTTATGTGGTGAGTAAGAGGATTAAAGTCGGACAACATCCAACATAGTTTAATAACAAAACTTGGAAAATACTGAGAAACAATTAATGCTGAACTCTCAGTTCAAAAGAGTCGCCTGAATGACGACAGACAAAAACTACTAGAGATTCATGCACCTGTAAAAATATCGATGCGAGAAGCATACAACAACTACTAATGTGATGCCTTATCAAAGATGTTGCTGAGAACCCTAGAATCTTCTGGTTCGGTTCGACGGCTTCCATCCAGTCACTCGCTGACCAGTCTGGTGTGGCATCAGAAGGTAACAAAACGAAAGCTAATGATTCAAAATTTATGTTTAAGAAACCATTTATGCAGGAGGATCTTACATACATACTGTCGTTTGACCATCGTGTGGTCGACATAGTAATAAGCATCATTATCATAGAGGAAAAACTGAAAGAGTAGAAAACGAATAAGCTGCCACATCCGAACAGAATCCCAATTCAATTTGAAGCAGTACTCTACAACACTGGCCCCACACTTAGCATTTATGGTGAATCTCTCACCTAGCACAAAGTCCAAAGAGAAATTAAAAATGAGCAGCTGACTCCTGTATTTAAGAATGGTAAAAGAACAGACTGGCCAAACTACCGAACAATATACTGAATGTTGGTTTGCTGCAGGATTCTTGAACATATTTGCACTTCGAATATTTTCAGTTCGAATATTCTTTGAAACGGAAAAGCTTCAGTCTACAAATCAGCATGGTCTCAGTAAGTATCACTCTTGCGAAATGAAGGGTGCCCTTTTCTCACATGTTATCCGGCGAACCGTGGACAAAGGACGTCAGGTAGACCCCATACTCTTAAATATCCGAAAAGCGTTTGACACTATGGCCCACTACCGTCTGTACGGATGTTTGGAATAGGTTCCCAGGTGTCTGAGTGTCTCGAAGACTTCTTAAGCAATAGAACCAAATACGCTGTCCTCGGCCGCAAACTTTCATCAGACGCAAGGGCGTCGTCTTAGTGTCCCACGGGAGTGTGATAGTTCCGCTATTATTTTCTATATATATAAATGATCTGACGGACAACTCGACTGGCAATCTACGATTTATCCCTGAATATTCTGTGGTATATGGAAGGTGTCGTCATTGAGTGACAGTAGAAGGGTACAAGATGACTTAGACTGAAAATTTAGTCCGTGTGCTGAATGCAGCTTGCTCTAAATGTGAATAAAAAATAAAAAGTAAGAAATAAATAGCTGATACACATCAGTAGGAAGTGAAGTCCCGTTATGTTCGAAGATAGTCTTAGTAGTGTGCTGCTTGAGACAGTCAATTAAAAGTCAAGGCCGTTGCTAAGCTGTGTGAAATGGCAAGATCATGTAAGGATCGCAGTAGGAAGGGCGAATGGCCGACTTCGGTTTACTGAGAGAATTTTAGGGAAGACTGGCTCCTCTTTAAAGAAGACCTTGTATAGAACACTATTACGATTCATTCATGATTACCGCTCGAATGTTTTGAATCCCAACCAGATAGGATTAAAGGAAGGCAGCGAAGCAATTGAGAGGCGGGCTGTTAGATTTGCTATTAGTCGGTTCGAACATTCTACCAACACGCAAGTATTATGAAGATGCTTCAGGAACTCAGATGAGAGTCCCTGGCTTGAAGATGACGTACTTTCCTGTCCTTCCTACTGATCTTCAGTAGTTTCATTTAAGAGTTTGTTCCCTTTCATCCAGATTATGGGCTAGGAAAGCATTTCATAGGATTCAAAGGTCTTCTGAATCTTCCTTCGACCCAGAAGAGATGTGTAATAGGTGAAGCCTAGTGTTTGTATATTTACCTAACGACCTTGTAACAATTAATAAGTCTCTCAATTTCTTTAATGTTTCTTAGTCGTAAGAGTTAGACAACAAGAAAACAAACTGTAATCTGGCCTTATAATAGTCGTAACTCATTATTCTGTTCAAAATTCACTGTCCAGTCGTATTATCCGAAGGTATTACTGAGTGAATACTTCCGCTCGTACCTGGTCCCCTGTCATCAAAGAGTTTTCAAATCCTTATACGAATATTGCAGATGGTTTTCTCATGAATAAAAAATACCAAATGTTTCAGATTTTTTCCTCCTTTGCCAACTGTATTAGCTACAACTGAGGCCCTTCTAGAAGCATAAATAACTCACAACGCTGTCCTTGTACGCCATCAGTGAAAATTTTATAAAACAACATAAGTGAGAGATCAAATGGTCAAAGGAAGGAGTTATTAAGGAATTTACCGTCAGACTAATGATGTAGCCGAGTTACAGGATTTAAATTCGCTACGAGATTATTAAGAAGACTCACATAATCACTTCCAATGGTGGCCTTGCACAGGTTGATACTGAACTCAGTAAAACAATTAAACATCAATTGACTGACCTAGCAAAGAAAGCGGAGTGTTTCAGGCAATAGCGAAAGTAAGCCAAAGACACTGTTCATTGCACCAAAATCACTCAAGCTGAACTGTATTCCTAAACTAAAGATTAATTAGTTAGTTCAAGGATGTGCAGGGTGTCCCAGGAGGAGTGGTCAATATTCAAGGCGATGAAAGCAGCAGTCACTCGAAATAAAAACGTGTAGTAGACATGACCTTTGAACCACATACCTGAAGAGCTGTGAGCCATTCTTCTCAGGTGGCTCTTTTTATTTTTATTTTTTTAAATTTTTTATCGTGTATCTTCTGACTCGACTGATGCAGTTCACCACGAATTTCTCTGCTGAACCAACTTCTTCACCTTAGAGTAACACTTCACCCTATGTCCTCAATTACGTGTTTAGTTACATTAATGTGACCATCTGTCTAATGCCTGAATACCCACCTTTTGCAGCGCAAACGGCTGCAAGACGTGTAGTAAGGTAGTATGGTTGTGACAGGTAACGACAGGGATGTGGAGCAATGCCGACTCCAGTGACGCGGATTTTTGCGTAATGTTTCTCGGTTAATCATTCATGGCGTGAGCAACACGACCGAGGTGATCCAATAGATTCCTGATTACTTTTGAGTCCGGAGAATTTGGTGGCCAAGGGAGTAGGGTAAACTCTTCCTGCTGCTCTTAAAATGAATCACGTACACAGCGAGCTATGTCACACATTGCTTTGACCTGCTGGTAGATGCCATCTTGCCGACGGAAAACTAACTGCTTGTAGGGTCGATATGGTCTCCAAGCATAGATGCATACTTGCCTCGGAGACGGGTATGATTAGCGCCATTTTGCCACGAACAGCTTATTTAACCACGGCGGCAGGCGAACACTTTAGAAACTTAGCCGCTTAGCAAATGCCTCCGTTCGAAAGCCAATGAGCATGCCCCTTTGGACCTCAAATAACTCGCTCCGTTTCTGTACTACAACGCCAGCGCCGTTAACCGTGTCGTCGCTCGCCCATTTGCACTGCCCAGGTGTCCAAATCTGTGTAGGCACAGCACGCAGTGCTTCTCCTACCGCTGAAGAGTTGGAAGCTGGTGAACTTGACACTTTGGCTGTCGTAAAATTTTGGGCATTGGTGTTGAACGCCTCCCACCCCCCTCCCGACACCCTTTATGTACCCTTCACCGCCAGTGCTGCAACCTGCCATGTGTGAATGCTTATCGCACGTTGACGTCTGATACAGGCGGCGCTGACATGAAATACAGGGTATCATTTATTTGTTGGATGTCTTCAGATCTCTGTATCCCTCAACAGTTTTCATTCGCTACAGCTCCGCCTAGTACCATCAAAATTACACGTCCTACGGCCCTACGACCCTGTCACTTCTTCCTGTCAGTGTTCCCTGTACATTCTTTTCTTCACCGATTTTACGGAGACCGATCTCTTTCCATATCTTTCAACAATCATCCCTAGCACCATCCTTCAAATGCTTCGATTTTCTTGTATTCCGTTTTTACACTGTCCATGGTATTCTATCACGCAGTGCTATTCTCCAAACTTTCGATACCCACACATTTTCCCTCAAATTAAGGTCTGTTTTTGATTCCAGTATAGTTCTCTTGACCAGCAATGTCCTCTTTGCCAGTGCTAGATTGCTATTTATGTTCTTCGTTGTCCGTCATGGGTGGTTTTGCTTCCAAGGTAACAGAATTCTCTAAGCCCTCTTACTTTTTTGTGACCACCAATTTGTGCGGTGCGTTTCTCGGTGTTCCCATTTCTGCTATTTATCATTACTTTCATCAGCCTGTAATCTGTAATCATTAAATTGTTCATCCCTCTGAACAAGTATTGTAATTCATCTTCACCTTCACTGGGGATGGCAGTTTCAGCAGCGAATCGTTCATATCCTTCTCCCTGAATTTATAACCCAGTATCGAACTTTTATTTCCGCCAATGTAGAAGAGTAATGATGGAAGACGACATCCCTGTTGTACACCTCTTTGTATCGGGACACTTCATTTTTGTGTTCCTATCTCACTCGTTGTTCTCGTACATTTTGTACATTGCACTGTTCGTCTATCCCTATAAATTAGCATAATTGCTCTCAGGATTTCTAGCATCTTGTATCATTTTATAATAAGGAACGCTTCTGCCTCGTTGACAAATCCTGTGAATGTGTCTTTGCTTTCTCTTCATTATTGCCTCCATTATCAAGTGCAACATCTGGACTGCCTAAATCCAAACTGATCGCCACCTAACAGATAGTCAACTTTCTTTTCCATTTTTCTCTACATCATTCTTGTCAGCAACTGCGATGTTTGACTGTTAACTGACTATGTTATAGTTTAATGGTACATCACTATTCTCACATATTCCACAAACCATCTTGAACAGTCGTTTGGTTGAAACTTCTTCCTATGATTTGAGTAATTTCGATGGAACGTTAGCTATCGCTATTACAGGGTTACATGTGTTCTGCATATCGACTACAATATCTTCTCCTATCACCTCATGATATGGAGAACAATTTAGTAATTGGGCTGTTACATCAGAAACGACAGAAAACCATCACCGACAACGATAGTTCAGGTATACATGCATACGTCGCAAACCAAACATGAAGCGATTGAGAAACTAGAAGAGCGCACTGAACGGATTATTTAGTACGTAAAGGGAGATGAAAATTTAATAGTCATGGGGGACGGGAATGTGGTTGTAGAAGAAGGAGTTGAAGAAAGGTGTAAGGAGTATGCTTTGCCGGCGATGGGCGAAGCATGGCAGAATCTCTGACCAGAGAGTAGTTTATTGTTAGTTGTTGCTTGTCGCGAGTCTGCGCTTGACTGCGCGAGTGGACAGTGCTAGTCTGCGCGAGTCTGCAGTAGTAGTCGGTCGGCTTTAGTTGCGAGTGGACGGTAGTAGTCTGCGGGAGTCGGCATGCGTCGGCTGTGTGCTCTGGTCGCGACTCTGGTCAGGACTCTGGAGGATGAGTATTGTTGTAGAAGGTAAAGAAGCAGCATTGCGCATATCTAATAGTGTATGTTAATTGTTATTAATTTGTTCAAAAATGCGCCAGCAATAATTTTTCTTTATAAAGTAACTCTTTTAAAGAAGAACATTCATTTCAATTTAAAGAATATTTCCTATGCATTCCCTCCAAGAATAATACATATATATATATATATATATATATATATATATATATATACGCCAGAATTGCACGAAACTGCCCTTATAAAATTTACCAGATATTATTATTTCTGTTGAGAGGTTACATTTGGTTCATGGTTCATTATTTAATTATTATTATTGTGGTTCCATTTCAAATTTTCATTCATTAATTTTGGTGTTGGCAGGTTACACTTGGCACCATTTCCATTATCATTTATTAAAAATTCTGCTGGGAGGTTACACTTGGCGACATCCGGCCAGGATCGTATTTCTCTGTGAATCTCCTGAGGTGTAGTCATATATCTGCTCTTATTTACTTAAATGTAATTAGCATTTGGCACAACGCGTTTCTTAATTTGTCACTCTTTCTTCCACAGATCATCGGCAATATGTTGCTCTTTGTTATAATTGTGTTTGTTGCACTTTGCATGGTCTTTGTTTCACTTGTGAATAATTTCGTTTTGTGAAAAATGCCGCGAAAAACTGTTAATAGTACATCGCGATGTATAATGAGCGAAATAACCGACTCTAATAATTTGACCGATAATATTTGCAATACTCAGTGTAATGATGACAATACTCCATTTACAGACAATCAGTGCGTACCGACCACTAATATTGATTATGATCATAATGATGAACAAATAAATTCATTTGTGTCCTCTGTTAATTTAACGACAATTGATGACACGGGACGTTCTGTTGGAATGAACGCTGCGCAGTTCGACATGCCCGGTTTACAAGAATTACGTAATGAACAGACAATTTTTTCTAACGAAAATGAACAGTGTACTCAAAGTACGGCAGATTTATTTGATTCCGAAGTAGTGACTAACAGTGCACATCCGATTGGCAAACCTTTTCAAGTATTACAGAATGACCAAATGGTTACAGAAAACGCGACAAAAGCAGATACACCATCACACAGTACAGAGAATATAGTAGCAAATTTTGGCATGGATCGAGTCATAGCATTAATGGTACAACTTAACGAAAATGTCCATCAACAACTTATTGAAAATATTGAAAATGTTAAACAAATTAATGAAAGTCTTAAACAATCGAAAAGAGAACAAGAATACTATCACAAACAACTTAATGAAAAATTAGACAACAATTCCAAACAACTTAGTGAACAGATCAAACAGCTTAATGAAAAACATGACAACCTTAATGAAAAATTAGACAACAATTCCAGACAGCTTAGTGAACACATTACAGCCGTTGCCGCGCAGTGTCATGATACTAAAGAACAATTACGTGAGGAAATTGAGGCTTGTGCTAGGAAAAGTAGTGAAGAAATTAGATCTGTTGCTCAAGAATTAAGGGATATGCAAACAGCTACAACAGAATCACTTTAGAGGCGAAATTAGTGCAGTCGGTAAACAATGCTCTGAAAAAGCAACACAGTTACGCGACGAGTTTAAATTAAAGACAGTAGAACTTTCGCGCACACTGAATGCAAAAATCGACGCGAAATTCGACCAACAGAACAGTCAAATTGACGAACGTTTTAATCACCACCTGCAAAACAGTGAAACGCGTTTCCGTAAATTTATACAGGAACAAAATAAAGTAAAACGACAAGTCATGGAAACAATTACCGTACAGAGACAGGAAGATAAACGTAAATTGTTTGCGAAAGCAAAGACATACGTAGACAACAATATTGCTACCGTATCAGACGAAATTAACACTATCAAACAGTTGAACACCGAATTGCGTGATGAAATTTCCGATCTAAAATCAAAAACAGATACACACACAGTAGACTTTCAGACAGTGACCGACAGACTCGAAAAATTAGAACTAACACAGGATTCCGATGTCATTAAAGCTGACGTTAAAAATTTGAACGAAACCACACGTAAAATACAAAAACAAATTAATGCTTCTGACTCTAAAAATGATGATCAGGTAAAAATACTGACTGAAAAATATGATGAATTGCCCAGTCGTATTGACGTTATTGAAAGTAATAATGACAGCAAATCAGATGATACTTCACCAATTTCGTTTCATCAAACACCTGAATTCCAAAATCTACAGCAGATATTAAGTGAGATAGATTCATCTAATAATACATTACGTAGAAAATTGTCAACTTTACAGCAAGAAGTGACAGAGATAAAAAATGTTTCAGTTACTAACACGTCACAGCATACGGCACATTCCGAACATTTGTCACACTCACATAGCCAGTATCATTTAGGCAATTTACAGAGACTACGCGGCTTAAAATCCGAAAAGCTACGTGACCTAAAATCCGAAAAGACACAGACAGATTGTTATGCAATCGTGAACCTGTTCACACATTCTGTGACGATAAAGTCGATTACGAGCAATTTTTATGTGTAAGAAAATCTTAGGAATTTAAAAATGACAGAGCAAAGGTATACGCTTTGAACTAGATATGTCGATTTATTTTTGTACTTTCACCAGCTTGGCCTGTAAGGCAGAAACTACAATTAGCATCGATACAACAATTTGTTTTTGAATTTTCACCGCCATTGCATGTAATGCAGAAACTAGAATTAGCATCGATACAGCAATTTGCTTTTGAGTTTCCACCGGCATTGCCTGTACTGCAGAAGCTAAAATTCATTTGCAGCGCATAATAGACCTCAGGGGATTCATTACGCTTTAATGAATATGTGCTGTAGCGTGCACAGGGCCCCGAGCCGTAGTAGTGCTGTTTCATCTTTAGTTTTCTGCACTGCTGCCATCTCTTCTACTATCCTTTATATCTACCAGAACAGCTCTTCAACTATTGCTCTATCTAGGATTAAGAAATGTGTAAAGAAAACCCGATAAGACAACTTTTACCGAAAGTGACAGTTCTCTTTAGACACTCCCGAAATGACAACTATAGCCGTAATTTTAATAACAGATAAAATTGTAATCATCAGAATGTGTAAAATTATCAGCAACAGCAAACGCATTTTGGTAACAATAGACGTTTTTCACCGCAATAGCAACAAAACCAGCCGGTTAGCATACCTAACCAACAATGCAGTTTACAAGATCAACCAGGCTTTAATGTTTCGCCGCGTACGCGTATAGCGTCAGCTCCAACAAATAGTAACACACAGCAACAAGGAAATCAGTATGTACAGAAAACTAACGGTTTCAATTCCTATCGCAATGCGCCGTATAGAAATGACTATCACGATAGACGTAAAAATAATGAGCACAATTTTCAGCATACATTTAATAACAGTCGATCTTATCAGCAGCAAGAACATCAACAACATATTATCATGAATGAACCAGACAGTAGATATCATCCCGACCGTAATACGTCAGGAAGAAATAACAGAACAGTACAAATAGTTGAAATGCCACAGCATCCTCCTGAAAATAATAACACGTCAGATAGAATTTGATTAAATACAGTACAGGTTGCATATTCCAGTAACGCAAGCAATACTTTTGACACGCAGAATCTTGTTCACGAGAATGTTATTTGAAACATGCTTAGTTGAATGCACCACTTTTATCGCACCCAGATCTTACCAGAAATTTTTCCGTTGCCACCGACAGTTACAACACCGCTTTAGGCGTACTTTTTTTCTGGTAATTGAAGAAGATGGTTGTACAGTAATTAAAAACATCGCTTTTGCAAGTCGCATTCTGTCACCTGCTGAACGAAATTATTCTGTTACAGAACTTGAAACATTATGTGTTGTATGGGCTTTTACCAGATTTAGGCATTTTCTTTATGGAAGACACACTACAGTTTATACAGACCATAGAGCGATACAATTTTTACTTTCGGCTAAATTTACACACGACAGATTAAGTAGATGGAAACTTTATTTGCAGGAATTTAATTTTACAATTGTTCACATTCCTGGTACACAAAATATTGTAGCAGACGCACTATCCCGTTCTCTCAGCAACAATCAGCAAGACATCGGAACCAACTTCTGCAAAGAAAATTTCAGCGTCATGTGCATTCAACAAGTTGCATTTGAGAATTTCATTTCGTCATCATTACAAGACATAGCGCAAGAGCAGAGTAAAGACAACGTATGGAAAGAAATTAAACACCTTTCGCAAGATAGGAATAATGTTACCATTAGAAATCATTACACTGTACGCTATAACATTCTGTTTCGCCGCTCTCATCCTGACAGCAACAATTGGTTATTATGCATTCCTGACGAACTTGTTAACAAATTAATCTGGTATACTCATTTAAGTTACGCACATTACGGAGCCAGAAAATGTTTTCTTATACTGAGAGAGAACTGTTATTTTACCAACATGGAGAAACGTATTCAACGAGTTTTAGCGTCATGTAAAATCTGCCAGAAAGCTAAATCAGATACGACGTCACATATTCCTCCATTACATCCCATTGTTCCTGTTAAATTAAGACACATGGCCGCTGTAGACATTTTTGGTCCAATTCCCAGAACTAATAGAGGTTTTTGCTACATCTTTGTCGCTGATGACCTCACTTCAAAATTTGTTAACTTCACTCCGTTACCCAATGCTACTGCTAAAACTGTTTCGAAAGCGTTTGTAAAACATTTTCTATTTCATGTAGGGCATGTGTTGAAAGTAATTTCCGACAATGGTTCACAGTTTCGATCTGCTATATGGACACGTATGTTACGAGCTAGAAACATTTCTCCTGTCTATATATCCAGGTACCATGCTTCTTCGAACCCTTGTGAACGATTAATGAAAGAAATTGGTAAACTGTGTAGAATTTACTGCCGTAAAAAACATATTGATTGGGACACACACATACTCTCATTCCAAGATATAATTAATTCCATACCGAATGAATCTACTATGCTATCTCCGTCTATTGTACTGAAAAATGTTGAACCACCTAACAAAATTAAAGAATTAGTAACATTTCCTACATCTCATCGACTACGACACCATGAAATAATTGACATTGCGCCGAACAACATCAAACATGCCGCAGAGCGCCGGAGAAGACAGCAAAAACAGGTTTGTACACGCCATGACTTTCACATTGGACAGAAGATATTAGTACGTTCACACTATTTATCCAACAAAGGAAAGAGTAGATGCAGTAAATTTGAGCATCTATACGCAGGTCCATATCGGATTCGCAGCATTCCTCACACCAAAGTAGTACACGTCGAAACTTTGAGAACCAGAAAAACCAAAGGGAACCACCACGTGTCGAACGTCAAACGTTTTATTGAATGAAGATACTTTATGATTTATCACACTGTAGTGCCATTTCCTAATTTTTTATGACCGCTTATGCAATTATATTCACATGAACACCTACTGATGATTATCGTAATTTTTTCTTGACAAGTGCCCGGCAAGGTAAGGTTAGCAGGTCGCTCTTTTTGTCGTTACACATCAGACCGTGCATATTTTTCCAGATGAACTTATACATTTTATGACCACTTATGGAATTATATTTATGTGACTACTTACTGATTGTCGTATCTTTTCTTGGCAAGTGCCCGGCAAGGTAAGGTTAGCAGGTCGCTTTTCTTGCCGTTACACATCAGACCGTGCAAATTTCCATTTTTTTATGTATGTATGATTGTTTTCTGCTTTGTTTGTATGCACTACGAAATATTTAAGATATAACAAACACCAGTTGACCTTAAAATTTTGCCTTAAGGTATCTCAACATCGTGACTACTTAATTTTTTTTTTTTTTTTGCTGCTACATTGTGATACACTGTGTACATTTTTGCTTCTGAACACTGTCGATGTTTTTGACATATTAGTTTTCTGTGATGCTATGCTGTATGCTCAATTATGTTACTATAAACCAGTTTTTATCTAATGGGTATATGAATTAAATGCAAGACATTAATCCTTGTTCATTATTTTCAGAAAGAAGTAACGTGTAAACGAAATAAATTAAACAGAAATGGGAATTTCACCTTCGGAATGAACGAAAGAAGATGTAATACTTCGTGACGAAGAGTAAATGGATCAGAATTAACAAGCATTAACAAGAATATACTATACACATCGTATGATAGCAGTCTTAACTAATTTTTTCTTTCAGAATACGAGGCGATTGATGCAGGCTGTCAGACAGAACTACACATCTTAGTTTTAGTGGTGATATGTGCTAGAAATAAGGAATAGTTGTATAATGAATAATGAAGTGACTTTTTTGCAGATGATAATGAATGGTGATGAATAATGATGAAGAATGTGCTACTACGGATAATGAAGTTTTTCTTTACAGGTGATGATAATAATGGAGTTATGGTGATATGGATAATGAAGTTTTTCTATGCAGATGAAAATAATGATGAAGTTTATATATTTACTGTTAGTTAAGAGATGCTATGTAGTTATTTAAGTATTTGTTGCAGTTCGTTTTGACAGTATGTCTTATATCGCATGGTATGATGACTGAAGGTTTTGGAAAGGACAGCTGGAGAATATATTTATTTTTATACACATTTCACTACCTGTTAATTCGAAGTTCACTACTTTTCAGTTTCATAATCCATTTTGTATATTTTGCAGGAGAAATTATTCATGAAATTAATGTGGTATAAATAGTTGTTTATTAAACCTATGTCGCTTATGAATGTGATCATTATGAATGTGATCACATATACTCTGCTTGTTTCATACCTTGGCTAGAGCTGACTCATGACGAATGACGTTACACGTCCTCATTTGCAGCAATAACTCAAAAGCAAACAAAGTAATTACCAGTCCCAAATAATGCTACTAGTTTAAGAGAGTTCTGAGTAATACTGATCAGCTCTGAATAGTATGTCACTTCAATAATGACTTCTGAATAATACATACAAAGAAATGTTTTGTAACTGGCCAATGAATGCCACTGATTATTGTAATAAGATGACCTATGATGCCAATGATTACTATAATTAGATTAATTATGTATAAATGCTATGTCAATAATTAACTCATTTTGAATAAGGACTTCTAAAGAATACAAAAAAATGCTTTGTAACTGGCCAATGAATGCCATTGATTATTGTAATAAGATGACCTATGATGCCAATGATTACTATAATTAGATTAATTATGTATAAATGGTATGCCAAAAATTAACTCATTTTGAATAATGACTTCTGAAAAATACAAAGAAAATGCTTTGTAGCTGGTCAATGAATGCCACTGATTACTGTAATAAGATGACCTATGATGCCAATGATTACTATAATTAAGTGAATTATGTTAATACTATGCCATTCATTAGCTTCTGTTTTGAATGATGACTTCTGATGGTTTGTAAATGAGCAATGAGTGCCAATAATTACTATATTCAGATAATTTATGTACATTATTCTGTAATACTACATACATGGTACAGAAATGGTCAGTAACTGGGCGATGAGTGCCACCAATTACTCAAATCAGTTGTTAGACTAGTGTAATTCTCAATGGAGACTACTATGTGACTTAATGTCCTTCACCTTCTGACCTAATTACCAGAAATTACTGCAATATCCATTTGTCCTGTCTATCCTCATGATCATGGAGCACTATATTTGGTTTTTGCACTAATTCTACGTTGGTCTACTTTACAAGAACGTGGTGTTGACACGACATGCTGTCCACCACCCTGAGCGATGGAGATATTATTATGGTCCCACTGTTTGGTGTACCTGGTGTACTACCAAAATGATAGCATGGAATATTATTACGACATTTCAGTGTCTTGGCTACACTGATTAATACTTCAAGGAAAAGAGCTTCAAATTTTCTCACTTGGTGTTGTGCTTCTGTAGAAAGATATGGACTTTCAGTGCAGCTGCGTGCAACGTAAAGTGCTACAACCATGACGCAATACTTCCCATTCCTTTCCTAATTCTTGTAAAGTGATAAAGACATATACAGTGCATGTGCACTTCCTTTCATTTGTTAACAAGATCAGTTGTCCTAAAAATACTAAAGACTTCTATAGTGCATGTGCACTTCATCTCACTCCTTGATATGTTTATTAGTTGTAAAAAAATGCTAGAGAGTTTTACAGTGCGTGTGGACTCTATGCCATTTGTTAATATGATTTGTACTCATTACGTATACATTTGTGATTTCCTGATATGTTCTGTACTACAGTGCGTGTGCACTTTCGTCATTTTGTTAACTTGATTTGTATTCATTGCATATACATTTTTGTGATTTGCTGATATGTTCTGAACTTCAGTGCGTGTGCAATTTTGTCATTTGTCAATATGATTAATACTCATTATGTTTATTTGTTGTAAAAAAAATGCTAGAGTTTTACAGTGCATGTGCACTTTTGCCATTTGTTAATATGTTTTGTACTCATTGTGTATACATTTTGTCGTTGCTTGATATGTCTGTACTCAGTGCATGTGCACTATATTTTATTTCATGTTCTGCACTTATATATCTGTAAAAATTCTGTGATTGTAAACTTAGTCAATTAAAAAAAATTTGTTGCTCGTGGCAAGTCCAATTGACTCACCATCGCTGCCAAATTTTTGCCCCCCCCCCCCAGTGGAGGGTTATGTAAGGAGTATGCTTCGCCGGCGATGGGCGAAGCATGACAGAATCTCTGACCAGAGAGAAGTTTATAGTTAGTTGTTGCTTGTCGCGAGTCTGCGCTTGACTGCGCGAGTGGACAGTGCTAGTCTGCGCGAGTCTGCAGTAGTAGTCGGTCGGCTTTAGTAGCGAGTGGACGGTAGTAGTCTGCGGGAGTCGGCATGCGTCGGCTGTGTGCTCTGGTCGCGACTCTGGTCAGGACTCTGGAGGATGAGTATTGTTGTAGAAGGCAAAGAAGCAGCATTGCGCATATCTAATAGTGTATGTTAATTGTAATTAATTTGTTCAAAAATGCCCCAATAATAATTTTTCTTTATAAAGTAACTCTTTTAAAGAAGAACATTCATTTCAATTTAAAGAATATTTCCTTTGCATTCCCTCCAAGAATAATATATATATATATATATATATATATATATATATATATATATATATATATATATATATATATATATACGCCAGCATTGCACGAAACTGTGTCGAAGAATGTATAATTAAGAGCAGATATAGATGCAGTTTTTATTGAGGTAAGAATTTTTGCTTTTTTTATTCAGAATACAGGGCCGAAGTTCAGCGCTGCTGCCCTTATAAAATTTACCACAGATTATTATTTCTGTTGAGAGGTTACATTTGGTTCATGGTTCATTATTTAATTATTATTATTGTGGCTCCATTTCAAATTTTCATTCATTAATTTTTGTGTTGGGAGGTTACACTTGGCACCATTTCCATTATCACTTATTAAAAATTCTGCTGGGAGGTTACAAAGGGTTACTGAAGAATAAATACTTAGTAGTAGGAATGAGACACCAGAAAGACTAATTGAGTTCTGCAATAAATAACAGCTATGAACAGCGAATACTCTGTTCAAGAACCACAAAAGGAGGAGGGATATGGGAAGATTTCGGATTTCAGTTGGGTTACATCACGATCAGGCAGAGAATCCGAATTTAGAAACTGGAATGTAAGGCGTTCCCAGGAGCAGTTATATACCCATATCGTAGTTGTATAGTTTAAAAGACTATAAAGAAAGAAGCAATTCGCGAACAAGTGCGATGCGGAAGTACTAAGGATCTTTGAGCTCCCTGAAGCTGTAGCCACGGCCATAAGGAACAGTTTAGTAGGCAGTTCAGTTGAAGCGGAATTGACATCTCTATAAAGGGCGAAGACAGAAGTTGGAAAGAAACACATGGTACAAAGAAGGTAACTGCAAAGAAACCATGGGTAACAGGAGAAATACTGCAGTTGAAAGAAAGAAGGATGTACCAAAATATTCAGGGAAATTCAGGAGTAGAGATATACAGAGGTCTTAGGAACAAAATAAGCAGGAAGTTCAGGGAGGCTAAGACGAAATGGAAAACATGAAGAAATAGAAAAAGATGTGAATGTCGAAAGGACTAATTCAAGGTACAGAAAAGTCGAAACTACCTTCGGTGATATTATAAATAGCGTTGGTAACATTAAGATTACAGTGAGAATTCTCTTGTAAAATGTACAGGAGAGAGCTGATTGGTGGAAAGAGTAGACTGGAGGCCTCTGTAAGAGGAAGACTCGTCTTATGGCGTAACTGAAGAAGAAATAAGAGTCGTTTGCAGAAGAGATAGAGGATTCAGTATTAGATAAGAATTTAAAGGGGCTATGGAAGACTTACGATCAAGTAAGCAGATGGCACGTATAGCTTTCCATCAGAATTTCTGAAACTATTGGGGTAAATGGCAACTAAATAACTGCTCACGTTTGTTAGTAGAATCAATGATTCTGGCGATGTAGCATCTGATCTTCGGAATAACATCAACCGTACAATTCCCAAGACAACATTAGCCGACAGGTGCCAGAAATATTATACAACCAGCTTGACACATCATGCATCCACTGATGTGCATGTTACCGAGAAGAATAACATGCAGAAGAATGGAAAAGAAAGTTTCGGATGTGTCAGATGACAATCAGTTTGGCTTTAGGAAATGCCAAGGTACCAGAGAGGCAATTCTGATGTTGTGGTTTATAATGGAAGCAAGATAAAGAAAAATCAAGAAACGTTCATAGGATTTGTCGAGCTGAAAAATACGTTCATCACTGTCAAATGGTACAATATGTTCTAAATACTGGGAAAAGGTGGGATAAACTGTAGGGAAAGACGGGTAATACACAATAAGTACAAGAACAAAGAGGGGGCAGTGAGAGTGGTACTACAGAAGGCTGTTGAGAATTTGGTGGCCTGCTAAGATAAGGGATGAGGAGGTTCCCGGAGAATTAGCGAGCAAAGGAATACGTGGAAAACATAGACAAGAAGGAAGGACAGCATGGTAGGACATCTGTTAAGACATCATTCTCCATGGCGCTAGAGGGAACTATAGACGGTAAACTGTAGAGAAAAACAGTTACAGGAATTCATCCAGCAAATAATTATGGAATATGTTAAAGTGTTACCCTGAGATGATGTAGCACCTCATGGGAGAAGTCCTTTATTTTCTATCTATCCACTATCTCCACGCTAAGCACCCTTTTCATTTCAAGGACAATTTTTTTTATTTTCCTCTAGGCTGACTCAGTCCGCCCTACGATGATTTCTTTTCCGATTTGTTGACATCTTTCGTGCAGCCGTTTCGCCTTAGTTGCCTTGCACTTCCTATTTGTTTCTTTCCTAAGGGATTTATGTTGGTGTATTCCTATCTTTCTCCGATGACATGTGTTCTTTCTTCTTTAGTCGTTAAGTTGAACTTAAAAGAGGTTGCTCCGGAGTTACCATCCTCGTACATAGTTTTGTATGTTCAACACATGTGATTGCCCTTTTTAGAAATGTCCACCCTTCTTCACCTGAACTGTGTACTCTGGTATTCCTTATAGCAGTATCCACGTCCTTAGCGAACTTCAAATACGTTTAATTACTGGTTTAGCATCCACTTGCAATATTGGTTTAGTATCCACTTACTTTCACATTGTTTCTTCCGGATGATTTTCTCAAATGTCACTAACCTCTTCATCGCTACTAAATTTTGATCTCAGACTCCATCTGCTCTGCAGTTTTCCTCCTCTCTCGTTCCTACTGCCAAGACAATATTGTCCCGTAACGCTTTCTTGTATTCCTTCTCCTTCAATCGTCTTTCAATCCCCAATGATAATTAGTTTCGCCTGTATTTTCATAATTAATTTCCCTTCCGTGTCCAGATATGCACTCCTGGAAATGGAAAAAAGAACACATTGACACCGGTGTGTCAGACCCACCATACTTGCTCCGGACACTGCGAGAGGGCTGTACAAGCAATGATCACACGCACGGCACAGCGGACACACCATGAACCGCGGTGTTGGCCGTCGAATGGCGCTAGCTGCGCAGCATTTGTGCACCGCCGCCGTCAGTGTCAGCCAGTTTGCCGTGGCATACAGAGCTCCATCGCAGTCTTTAACACTGGTAGCATGCCGCGACAGCGTGGACGTGAACCGTATGTGCAGTTGACGGACTTTGAGCGAGGGCGTATAGTGGGCATGCGGGAGGCCGGGTGGACGTACCGCCGAATTGCTCAACACGTGGGGCGTGAGGTCTCCACAGTACATCGATGTTGTCGCCAGTGGTCGGCGGAAGGTGCACGTGCCCGTCGACCTGGGACCGGACCGCAGCGACGCACGGATGCACGCCAAGACCGTAGGATCCTACGCAGTGCCGTAGGGGACCGCACCGCCACTTCCCAGCAAATTAGGGACACTGTTGCTCCTGGGGTATCGGCGAGGACCATTCGCAACCGTCTCCATGAAGCTGGGCTACGGTCCCGCACACCGTTAGGCCGTCTTCCGCTCACGCCCCAACATCGTGCAGCCCGCCTCCAGTTGTGTCGCGACAGGCGTGAATGGAGGGACGAATGGAGACGTGTCGTCTTCAGCGATGAGAGTCGCTTCTGCCTTGGTGCCAATGATGGTCGTATGCGTGTTTGGCGCCGTGCAGGTGAGCGCCACAATCAGGACTGCATACGACCGAGGCACACAGGGCCAACACCCGGCATCATGGTGTGGGGAGCGATCTCCTACACTGGCCGTACACAACTGGTGATCGTCGAGGGGACACTGAATAGTGCACGGTACATCCAAACCGTCATCGAACCCATCGTTCTACCATTCCTAGACCGGCAAGGGAACTTGCTGTTCCAACAGGACAATGCACGTCCGCATGTATCCCGTGCCACCCAACGTGCTCTAGAAGGTGTAAGTCAACTACCCTGGCCAGCAAGATCTCCGGATCTGTCCCCCATTGAGCATGTTTGGGACTGGATGAAGCGTCGTCTCACGCGGTCTGCACGTCCAGCACGAACGCTGGTCCAACTGAGGCGCCAGGTGGAAATGGCATGGCAAGCCGTTCCACAGGACTACATCCAGCATCTCTACGATCGTCTCCATGGGAGAATAGCAGCCTACATTGCTGCGAAAGGTGGATATACACTGTACTAGTGCCGACATTGTGCATGCTCTGTTGCCTGTGTCTATGTGCCTGTGGTTCTGTCAGTGTGATCATGTGATGTATCTGACCCCAGGAATGTGTCAATAAAGTTTCCCCTTCCTGGGACAATGAATTCACGGTGTTCTTATTTCAATTTCCAGGAGTGTATTTTCACAACCTCTTTATCTTCTGCTAGTGACAACCTAAACTTTATTTGTTGGTTTTAGTTTCCTGTCGAAACTGACGCGAGTAGTAGCTCACTCTATCTCCTACCTACCTACACACAACTAATTGTACTCCCGTTGTAACGTTTTATGCTGCTATTGATATTACCTTAAATTCATGTGGCGAGAGATACTTAAATATTTTCCATTACACTTCACGGACCCTCACTCCATGTGGACTGGGCATTTGCATCTTCCTTTTCTGATTTTCTAGTTTTCCTACTATGTTCCAAGTTCTTACATTGTATTCTCCGACTCATATAACGTTATCCCTTCATTGGTTATTCAATTTTTTTCTTATAGTGTACTCGTCACTTGTAGAGCCTTCTCAGAGATTCGAATATGGAACAAATCGTAATCTTTTATCAATGGACAGATCATGAAGTGACATGCTTAATGCATACACATTATGCGTCTCTAATTCAGTGATTTCTAGTGCCTTCTGTATCTTCACAACGTTGATCATTGTTAATTACTCCGCTTTTTCGGTGAAGTTTCCCGCCCCAAATTGAAGAGCCTCTGACTGCTGATAGGTTGAATATTTTGAATGGAGTAACTAAGAGTTGGGTTCAGCATTGGTTTGAGGAGCAGTATAGTGAACTCACGTTAATACCTCGGCGAACAAACCCACCAATAGTAATTCCTATGGACACCATCTGGGTACCTATCGGTCGCCATCACCATCTACTGAAGTCAGCGGCCCAAATTACATGACCTGTGATTAGGCTTGTAATGCCACATACCTTCACAAACCTATCTGCAAACTGTCGGATCCCCGAAAAGCAGATCAGTGATGTATTTCGTTCCAAAGCCGGACAAACAAGATACTAAGTAGGCGGTCACGATGCATAGGCTCTTCAGTGTATCTTTGTCCGCCCCCGGTAGCTGAGTGGTCAGCGCGACGGAATGTCAATCCTAAGGGCCCGGGCTCAATTTCCGGCTTGGTCGGAGATTTTCTCCGCTCAGGGCCTGGGTGTTGTGTTGCCCTAATCATCCTCATTTCATCCCTATCGACGCGCAGGTCGCCGAAGTGGCGTCAAATCGAAAGACTTGCACGCGGCGAACGGTCTACCCGACGGGAGGCCCTAGGCACACGACTTTTTTTTTAGTGTATCTTTGTGCTCGTGTACACGGAATAATCTGAACGTGTTGCTGATTCTATCTGCTAAATGCTCACGTGTACTGAGAACGTTAGTTGTACAACTATTATTCCATTGTCACAGCTGATAATATTGAGCATCCTTTATCTAGTAATTCGTATAGTGTTCTGTTAAGTCAGACACTCTACGAATCAGTTACAGATCTAAGAAGGTATTGGGTATGATTCGACTCTTTTATTATACGACGTCGGTATGGTGCAGCATCGAAAGCCTTTCCTCATTTCAGCAAGAGTAATCCACTCCGTTTTGCTCGGAAAATACGGTCTGGTATAAAACTATATGTGTTTCAAGCCAGTAGTGTTTACGAAGCGTGCAAATCTTTTGGAGAGAAGCTTTTTTTAACAGGAGAATGCCAGTGTTCTAGCGTCTAAAATGTGCTTCGTAATCCTGCGAAAAAGTGGCACAGAATTTCGAGCTGATATCTGTAACTAGTACATTCATTTACATCCAGTACAAATGGGAGCCAGCGTTTATTACTCTGCTGACCTAGGTTCGTCGGCTATGCGAGAAATTTTCGATTAAAAGTGCTGGAAGTAATTTTCAATTTCAAGAGTATGATGCGGAGTTCAACGTTTATAACTCTCGAGAGGCTACTACAGCATGAGTACAGAAAAACGGCGGATATTAAACACGTGCTTTACAGTTCTTTGATGGCGGACGGAAACTAAAGCGGAACTTTACGTTCGGTATGAATATTGTAGATAAAGGAAGTCAGCAATTGCCAATTGTAAATGCGGACATAATGGATCAAGCTTTGCACAGTAAGTAGAGAGTGCACATTTTCCACGGGGAATACTACTTAGGTATGTGGGCTTCTTTGCATCTCTTGAGGTCATTTCTGGAGGGAAGGCCAGAAATTGATGCGCAGGTAGCGAGGTTGCATTTCTTTTCCGACTCTGGTTTCTTGTCCCTCTTCAGGGTTCCCCCTATTTCAGTGCATTATGTGCACTGCGGGAATATCTTCAGCAACACTTTCAGATTATTTCATCTGTGGAAAGATACACTGATGAGCCAAAAATCTATGACCACCTGCTTATTGGCTTGTTTTTCTGTCTTCAGAACGAAATACGAGTCTAAGTATCAGGTATCCGACAATATGTTGGTTGATTAGGAAGGCCGGCCGGTGTGGCCAAGCGGTTAAAGGCGCTTCAGTCTGGAACCGCGCGGCCGCTACGGTCGCAGGTTCGAATCCTGCCTCGGGCATGGATGTGTGTGATGTCCTTAGGTTAGTTAGGTTTAAGTAGTTCTAAGTTCTAGGGGACTGATGACCTCAGATGTTAAGTCCCATAGTGCTCAGAGCCATTTGAATCATTTGATTAGGAGGTATGTGGCATTAGATATCTACGCACAGATCATGTAATTTGCACAGAGATCAGGCCACTGATTTGTATACGCGGTGATGGCACCCGAAAGCGATACAGATGGATTCCACAATATTCGCATCAGGTGAATTGGTAACCGAGATATCAAAGTGAGTTTGCTATAATGCTCGTCAAACCCACTGTACCACCGTTCTGGCTCCTAAACATGGACAGTAATACTGCTGAAAGATGACACCGCCCTCGGTGAAGACATCAAGCAATGCATGAAGAGATGCAGGTGGTTCGCAGCCCTCAAAGCGTTTTCGATAACCACCACAGGTCCAATGCGAGCGCAGGAGAGTGTCATCCATAGCATAACACTGCTCCAATCAGACTGTATCAGTGGCGCGCTGCGCGTTTCGACCCATCGTTCAATTCGATGGAAGCGTTTACGGAGACGACCATCGATCTAGTGTAGGAAATATGGCCACTGCAATCGTTATTGACGATGTCGTTAGAGTCAACATTGAACACGTAGGGATGGTCTACTGTGTACGATGAACGGTGTGGTTCGAAACACTTGTGCGTGCAGCAGCATCGTGCTCTTTCGGCAGAGATGCCACAGTTCACCATCTATCCTGCTTTACAGAGCAGACAAGCCTCAGAATCCCACATTCTGTGAAGAATTGTGGACGTCCATCTATTTAGCCCCTGATCATAGTTTCACTGTTCTTCTACCTGTTTATGTACATGTTAACGACAGTAATACGTGAACATCCGATCAGCTTTGCCGTTGTCGAGATATTCGTTCACAGGCGCTGCGAGATAATAACCTATCCTTTCCCATAGTCGCTTATATCGACGGATTTGCCCGTGTGCAGCCCATATCTTCGCTAGGGTGATCCCCCAGCCGTGTCTGCTCCTCTTAAATACTTTTGTTACCGCGTCACGTGCCTGCAACGCCACCAGGCAGCATCCAACGTCGCATTGGGCACGGGACTTAATGTTCTGGCTTATCAGTATACATGAAAATGTCAAGAAATTCATTCCATAAACGTATCTGGAATACTGAACATAGCCCCTGTGGATGAACCTCACTGATTAAAGCATTGCGAGAAGAATTGTACATTCCAGTTGCGCTAATACATGCTGGCTCTCTCCTGCTAAATAGGAAGCACATAGTAAGAGTTTCTGACACTACAATACAACTACGCTACTGATAACAAGTCGCTGGAAACATTATCTGCCGCGGAATATCTCGGAGTAACTATACAGAACAACCTTACGTGAGATAAGAGACAGTAGGAAAAAGCAGATGCCAGACTTAAACCAGCAGGAAGAATCTTAAGTAATGTAACTCATTCACGAAAGAAGTGGAATACAAGGCGCTTGTTCGACCGATTCTTGAGTAGTGTTTGAAATCTGGGATTCGTACAGCTTATGACTGATACAAGATATTAAGAAGATCCAACGAAGGATGGCGTGTTTCGTCACGGTTACAGAGATGCTCAACAAACTCCAGGGCAGACGATACAGGAGAGGCGTTGTAAATTACTGATAGTTTCCGTATTTAAATTTTCAGGAGAGTACTTTCTTGGAGGAATCGCACAACGTGTCACTTTCTCCTACGTGGGTCGCACGAAATGACCACAGTGACAAAATTGGAAAAATTTGAGCTGATACACGGAGTTAGCGACAGTCATTCCTGGCACGCGAAATTCACTAATGGTACAGGGAAGGGGACATGAGTTAGAAGTACCAGAAGTACCCTTCGATACACACACTCGTAGATGTAGATATGGATATCTACATGAACGGAAATGTTAGTGTTACACCATGACATCCATGACTCATCGCTATCAAATTGTGGGACAACTTCATTAAAATATTATTTTTTGTATCATCAGTTTTCTGACTGGTTTGATGTGGCCCACCACGAATGCCACTCCTGTGTTAACTTCACTTAATTCTCAACATTCGTCTGTAGCATCAGATCTGAAATGCTCAATTCTCTTCTGTTAAAGTTTTCCCACACTTCATGTATCACTATCACATCAGGCTGTGCTTACACATATTTTGAAAATTAATGCCTATGTTTAATACCTGTGAGTTGCAATTGGCCATGAATGTCCTCTTTGCAACTGCTAGTTTATTTTTAGATCCTCCTTGCTCCGTCCGTTATGGATATTTTGGTTGCCTAGGTAGCAGATTCCGCTAACTTCTTCTACTTCATGATCCTCAATTCTGATGCTAATTTCTCGTTGTTCCCATTTCAACTACTTCTAATTACTTCCGTCTTTCTTCGAGTTTCGCTCAACACATTTTCTGTAGTCATTAGATTGTTCATTCCATTAAATACATCCCTTAATTCTTCCTCAACTTCACTGGAGATTTAAATATATCAGCAATCTCGCCACTGACATTCTGTCATCCTGAATAATAATGCCAGACTTGGATTTCCCTTTTAAAAAACGTCATTGCTTCTTTGATGTCGAGACTGAACACCAGGGCCGAAAGACTACATCCCTATTTTACACCCTATTTAATCGAAATCTTCGTTCTTGGTCTTCATTGCTGTTCTTCACTCTTGGTTCTTGTATGTACTGTATATCATCCATCTTACCCCAATTTTTCCCAGGAATCGGAACATCTTGCACCATTTAATAATGTCGAACGCATTTTCCACGTCGTCAGATCCAGTGAACGTTACTTGATTTAGTCTGATAATGTATCACCAGTAACAGACATTACACTTCCCAAGGCGAATGGTGTTTTTGTTGCTACTTCCCGAAATGAGTTTAGAAATTCCGAATGTTATCTACCTCTTTTATTTGATCTAAAGATTTCGAATACTCTTTTAATTTCTGATTCTACTACTGGATTCTCTATCTCTTTCCTAGTGACTCCTGCACATTTATCCATCATGTCATGAGACAGGTCCTCGCCCTCATAGAAGCCTTCAGTGTTCTAATATCCAACCTTATACTTAATTCAAAATAATATTGACTGCAGCACTGTATGTGGAATGTGACTGAACTTTGATCGCATTTTCGTGATACTAATAACAGGGACCTCATCGTTAATAAAATGATAAGTAATTATTGTCGACGACATAATTTAATATTTTGTACAAAATATAGTTGTCAGATAAGATCAAAAATATAATGAAAGTCTCAATATTTCTTTATCTACGAATTTTATAGAAGAATCCTCCTTCTTGTGCGAACAGTTGTACTGATAGGACGTGATTGATGTCTCGTAACACGGAGGTCTGCAAAAAAGTGTACTAAAGTATTGTTATGTTACTAACTGATATTTAAAGAAAACAGTGTTTATGTGTTATTTAAAGGAATCTCTTTGTTTGGAGTTTTATTTCATTGTAATTCTCGACCTATATAAATATTAAGTTTTCTGCTCAGCTGCCAAAGAAAGCAGCCATTAGCGCTGTAGATCTACAGCGCAGTGAATATTAATGTGTCATGAAACATTGAGAAATATTTTCGAATGTTAATTCATATAGTAAAGGTGAGAAATGATTTAATATGTATTATTTATTACGAGTAAAATACAGCTTGAAGTAGAATTGATAAGTGATAATCTTATGTTAGCCGCCATCTTAGTGAAATATTGCGTCGGCAGTTTTAAATAGATTTTTTATAGACTTAAATGTTATTGGTTATAACTGCAAATATAATTCTGTACTAGTACTAGTAAATTACAGTTAGACTGTGAACATATCGAATTTTTATGAATGCAAACAGCAGTAATTCTCATCTGCTGATATATGAAGCCTGGAAATTTCGTAACAACGTTTATGAAGTATTTGGACAGGAAAATGCATTAGTGTTGTGCACTTGTGATACTGTGTGACGAAATTGTTCGTTTTGCTTAAAAAAACTGTTGCCACCTCGAGATAACACTTGCGTTAATTTTGATAAATGACCTGCAACCAGCAAAGAGTCCTATAGACAACAGCACTGAAATTACTAAAACTCATTACTCTTGTTTAGTTCAGATTCCTTATCCAACATTTAGCTTCTTTGTTGGTTATAAACGATTAATTTCGTGAATGGACTTAGTGACATTCACACTGCTTGATACACAACATTGCTACACGTTCCGAGGAAAGATTTCTTTAACAAAATAACGTTCATTAGCCGGGAAAAGCAGTGAATAAATAAAACCTCATGTTACGTTAATAATAAGTAACTAGTTTTACTCGAATCTTGCTGAAATTGTACACAAAACATCAGCAATTACACCACACGCCACAGTGTACTCTTGAACACCTACCCGCTTTCTCCTCTGCATTTGACAGTGGAATTCCTATTGCATTCTTAATGTTACAGTCGTTGCTTTTAATTTTAGCAAAGTTTTCTTTGACTTTTCTGTATGCTGAGTCAGTGTTTCCGCCACTATTTTATATTTATGTTTCTACAAAATTTTCATGCACCAATTCGCCTTAGCTTCCCTGAAATTCCAATTTATTTAGTACGTAAGTGATACGAATTGGTATGCATGGTATGCATGCGTAAGTAATACTCGTATATTCCAAAGCGTCACGCATAAACTCCGAATTTTCTGGTGCTCATACCTCGGGTTCTATTGGTGATAAAGACGGAGGGTCAAGTATTTCGGATATCCCTTGGGGTAGAGACCATTTGTATAGCCATCAGAAGAATCGTCCTAGTGTTACTATTCTACAATACAGGGTCAAAGTATGAATGTAACACAATCCCTCCTGCTTAGTTGGATGGAGAAAGTAGTTTGGTTTATTTTTGAATTTTTTGTTGTGTACGGTATATGCCTAAGATCCCAACCTCGAATAACCTGGAAAATTTTCTTCATTTCTACATCCGTTTTAGAGATACAAAGGTTCAAATTTATCCTGTTTCAACACATAACATACTCATATAACTTCCGGTATTAGATGAAAAAGTAGTTTATAAAGTGACGTATCACGGCGAAATACTCTATATGAACACATATTACCCGAACTCTTACGGGACTTGGTAAGAATGTCTTCCACGAGTAATGAGTGTGTTGGATAGGGACACTACGAATGTAGTGTGTGGATATATAAGATCAGAATGTAGGTCTCGCGGGAGGCTCAGAAGGATAGAACATCTGCTATGTAAGCAGGAGATCCCGGGTTCAAGTCTCGGTCTGAGCACACATTTTCACCTGTCCCCGTTGATATACATCAACGCCTGTCAGCAGCTGAAGGTATTAATGTATAATTCTAATTTCAATGTGTAAAGTTTCTCCGTTAGGGTGTGAGAACGCCATGTTGTAGTACTGAAGCACATGCAGAACTTCTTTATCACGTAAAATCGGTTCTGAGGTATAAAAATAAGTCTGCGTTGTTTCAGTTTCAAATCAGTAACTGTCCGCCCCGATAGCTGAGTGGTTTGCTGGCACGGTAGCTCAGCGTGTTCGGTCAGAGTGTTTAGCTACCTTCTGTAATATAAAAACTGAGTGAACGGATCAACGAGCAACCTGAACGGCTGTCATCGGACGTCCGCCACGAACTAATTCTACGAACAATATAAAACAAAATGAGATAAAAAAAAAACAAAAAAAGTGGTCAGCGTGTCTGATTGTCGTCCTACGGGCCCGGGTTCGATTCCCGGCTGGGTCGGGGATTTTCTCAGCTCAGGGGCTGGGTGTTGTGTTGTCTTCATCATCATTTCGTCCCCATCCGGCACGCAGGTCGCCCAATGTGGCGTCGAATGTAATAAGACCTGCACCAAGGCGGCCGGACCTTCCCCGCAAGAGGCCTCCCGGCCAATGATGCCAAACGCTCATTTCCATTTTACATCAGTAAGTTGTGTAAGTATCACTTACCATTACATATCATTTCGTATGAGGTACATGCCCTGTTGCAGCAGAGGAAGGAAGGAAACCAGCAAAAAAAAAAAAAAAAAAAAAAAAATGCTCCTATCGGAGAACAAAAAGAAAATATGTTACTGTTTAGGTAAAATACTCTGACTGAAATGTGGGGTCTGGCTGCCTCATTCTACCTTCCTCAGCACCTTTAAAAATCATCCCAATAAGACAATGTCAGTGGCAAAGAGACGGAAAAGTAATAAATACTGGAAGATAGTAGACAGTGGTTGTATTATAGTCAGAGCGAAGAAAGAGAGGAATGCGGTGGCAGTGAAGATAGTTGACAGTGACTGAACACTTCTAGGAAGAGAGTGATGGAGACAGTGTAGGTAGATGGCGGATCAGGATGGAGGGGGGGGGGGGGGAGGTATAAAGATACAAAGGATGGAGAGCCAGTGACAATGAAAGAAAGAGTATATGACAAAGCAGCAGTAAGGAAGGAATAAGATATTAGCAGTAAGGGAGATTTCTTGTAGAAAGCGTAGTTGTTGTACAGCACTGATACAAGAACGTCCAACTGCTGTCGTATTTTTTTTCGCCGTAAATTCACCTTGCAAATTACCCTTGTCAATAATCTGTTCTGTTCAGTCGGAGAACGTGGGCTGTGACTCGCAGTAGCTTCCAGCAAGAATTACGTTTTTTCTGTCAGTGGCTGGGTGTCTCCACAAGAAGTGTAAGTATTTAAGTTCGAGAAAAAAAGCAGATGAGAGGTATTCATTTGGCCAGCGACAGGGATTGTGTGAGAGACAAGGTTATATCCCCTGTACGTAAGGTTTGAGATGTTCTTTTTCTTCACACATAAACCACAGGATTGTCTCTGCATGGGCAATGCCTCCAATGGTACAGCGAGGTACCTTTGAATTTCCGTGATCCTGTTGCATACAAAAGTTTTCGAAGGATTGGGATTACCTTTTAGCTAAGAAATGTGTCACCATGGAGTCAGTACAAAGAATTTCTCTACTTATGTCTACCCTTGCTTTTGTAAAGTATAAGTCTCGTCCCCATTAACGTTCATTCTTTCGGACATGTCCGACAGAACAGATACCACGCATTAATACAACTGATTCATCTCGATGGGCAATGAATCCACCACCTTTAGTGCGAATGCACAGTTTCCTTCGACATCCTGCGGGAATCTGCAAGTAGTGATGGAGGGTCGTTCGCGGACTGCGGATAGGTGGCTCTAGGTGGGAGTGTGAGAGGTGTCTGGGTGGTGTGTCTGGGTGGCGCAATGGTTACCGTAACTGCCCAGCAACAGGAGATACCGCGTTCGAATCCCGGTCTGGCACACATTTTCAATCGTCGCCGCTGATTCCCGATGCAGCTGACATAAATAGTTCTCTCCCTTTCCTTTCTCCCTCCACCGCCCTCAGTTTACATAATACCAGCCATGTAAGTTTTACGACCTAATGAAGCACTTGCAGTAGGATAGCGCAATTGGCACATGCCTGCCAATTCCCTCAGGGCAGCTGAAAGTAGGAACGGACTGACTTAAGCCTAAGGGAAGTCGTTTAAATCGGTGAGTAGCTCTTCTTTGCATGCTGCTTGCATCAGTTGCTCTGTGGTTATGGTACGTATACTAGAAAAATGTCTCAGGTCTCTGGATCGAGAACTAATTCCAAAAAGGCATGAGCAATACCTGCGACGACGGCAGTATGATACATTCAAAGACACATGAGTACTGTAGTTATTCAGGAAAGGAGGTTACTGTTTCCATGAAATCATCGACTGTGAGACAGCCACTCTTTTGCGGAAATATGTCGTATCTCTTTCTCATCACTATTATATGCTGCGGATGCAAGGAGTGGGCTGAATTTTGTGGTGGAGCCAATTCGACCTAAGACTTTTTCCAACTGTTGGCTTTCTCACCATATCGACGTGTTCATTTCGGGTGTAATTTGACACCTGTGTCTCATCTACGGCATTGAGGGAGTCGTTCTTCTCTAGACACCTCTGCAACGTTAGGAAGCATATTTTTGCATAACAAAAGTTATTTAGAAGAATGAATAGAAACGAACTACATTGCTTGGCTATAAAATAAGGGTCTTTCGCAATGAATTTGGCTCTGAGCACTATGGGACTTAACAACTGAGGTCATCAGTCCCCTAGAACTTAGAACTACTGAAACCTAACTAACCTAAGGACATCACACACATCCATGCCCGAGGCAGGATTCGAACCGTAGCGGCCGCGCGGTTCCAGACTGAAGCGCCTAGAACCACTCGGCTGCACTGGCCGGCGAAACATTTTATTTTAAAAACATATATATTTAGTTGCTGTAATCCTCCAACCCCCCTCTATCCCTATAACGTTCCATGTGAATTTTCCATTCATGGAAACAGTGCTGGAATTCTTCCTCGGTGAGTTCCTTGATGACGCGTACCGCTGTTTCTTCCATTGCTTCAACGGACAGAAATCTTGTTTCTTCTAATGCGATTTGACCTTGGAGAACTTAAAAAAGTCACATGGTGCTACTAGGCAAGACGCGTAATTCGGGTGTTCTAACACAGTGGGGCTGTACTTAGCTACAAACTTCTTAATGGACAATGCGGTGTCAGCGGGTGCGTTGTTTTGAAGCTGAAGCCAGGAATTATTCTTCCACAATTCGGTTAGTCTTTTTTTTTTCTTTCCTATTATCTCACGATGTTGAGGAAGAGCTTCAAGGTAGTAATTTTGATTAATAGTTTGACCATCAATAACCCAGTGAAGACACTAGTCATCGCTTTCAACCTCTATTTGCTCATGCGAGCTTTACTCGATGTCGGTGTAGTTGCGCCTTTCCTGTCCATCGGCTGGCGCTTGGTTTCTGAATCATAAGTGAAAAAGCGTGATTCGTCACATTTTATCACTCTTTCCAAGAAATTAGGATAATTTTCAGCAGTATTCTAAGCGTCAATACAAGCATTTTGACGAGTTCCTTTTTGTTCGTTAATGAGAATTTTCTGCACCAGTGTCGCACATACTTCTCTGATGTTCAAATTTGTTATGTAAAATTTTTCTTACGCATTCCTTGCCGGTTCCTATAGGTTCAGCAATCGATGTAATACTCAGCCGATGGTCAGATCGAATCATATTAACTAATTTTCGATATTTCCATCCGTTTCTGATACTGAAGGGCGCACTGCGCGTGAGTCATATTCAGAGTGTTCTTAAGCACCTTGGAACCGCTCGAACCACCCAAAAACTCGCGTACGAGATAAACAGTCTTCGCCCTACACTTCTTTTAGTGAAACATAGTTTTCAGTACCCATTTCTCCATGTTTCATGTGAAACTTCACTAAAATTAATTGCTCTATAATCAAACTTACAAGTTTTCTGAAAAAACTGCTCTTACACAAACAAAGGCCATGACCATGATAATTGCCTACAGACACCAGAGATGCCGCATTCGACTGAGAAGGCTTTGCACTTCACAGCTATAGGTCGCTCACCTTTGACGAATGCGTACCTACTCTCTGACCGCCTCAGTCCCTTTAAAAAAAAAGTACAAATGGCTCTAAGGACTTTGGGACTTAACATCTGAGGTCATCACTCCCCTAGACTTAGAACTACTTAAACCAAACTAACCTAAAGACATCACACACATCCATGCCCGAGGCAGGATTCGAACCTGCTACCGTAGCAGCAACGCGGTTCCGGACTGAAGCCCCTAGAACCGCTCGGCCATAACGGCCGGCTCAGTCCCAACATATTGTAGCCACATTTCGTACTCTTCACTGATGCACGATAGAATAGGTAGCATGTAATTCCTCAAGATGTGTTCATTATTTCGCACTCATTTGTCGGTCCTGATCGTCGCGTATCCCTATTGTGTCTACATCTTGGACGTTAATAACTCTGTTTCCAAGTGTCCGAGTGAACAACAGCTTAATGAAGCTAATGAATGTTTGATTTACGGTAATACTTGGGCTGCTTCTGCTAAAGACCCATCGTAATGTAAAGCTTGAGATGGGTAATTACGTAACGACGCAGTGACCTTAACAGTTTTCCAGTTCTGATCCGCCCCAATTGTTAGCTCAATGGGAAGATCATGGTATCCTCCTGTGGGATTTGCCAGTTCTAAAGGTACTGACGGTTGTCTCGGAAAAGACTGAGAACTCTGGAATGCGATAGATGAAATGAGAGCATTGTTCCTTTCGCTTCTCAATATCACGAAGAGAGTATGACGTAGTGAATGAAGACTCATAGCCATCGACTGCCAGTGGGTGACAGGTAACAACATCCTGACTTCAATTGTCGGTCAGTGATCCGCTGATGACGCAAGATTGGCTTCCACTTTCTAAAATGCAGTGTGAAGTCTACATACACCTTTTGGACCTGTTGCATAAATGCGCACCGTCTGGAGATAAGAGAATCCTAATCATCCCGTATTCACATTGCGTATCAAAGTGTGTTCAATACGAGAAAAGTAAAATTATCTGAACTGCTGCAGACTGACTTGTGATGGCTTTTCTTGCAAAAGAGACAAAATGCTCTCCTTTCTTTCTGCAGTCTTCTACTATGTGACCCTGGTGGATGCGGAGGAAGCACCTATTACAAGACCTTAAAATCTTTAGGCAGTCATGAACATCCTCCACTTTACCGCAGTCTTGTGCCCAATGCCAACGCAGTTGACTTGTTAATCTGCACTTCTCCTCATGAATAATTTAAGTCGTCAGTACCCCAATACCTCTTCCATCAAGAATTTGTAAGTTAAGAGAAGCCGGTGAATGAGATGATACAGGTGTGAGTCTTCCAGAAGCGCTTCGCTAGTTATATTTCTGTTACCATGACGTGCACATAAAATTGCCTTGGTTTGTTCGTAAGCAGCTGAAGCTACAATGACAGGTTCTCCTTCCCTGTATTCTCGAAGAAATGTATAATTTTTGGCAGTGGACAAGGTCGTGCCTGTATCACTAGAGGACTCGAATGTTCCAAAAAAGGAGTTCATTGCTCAGTGTCACCGAAACTGGCTCTAAATTGGTCTAGTGGCAGTGGAGCACTTTGACTGCACGAAAGTATAGAAAAACTAGAAGTTGTACTGTTGCCCGTGGCATATGAAAGTCTTTCCTCAGAGCAGTCTTTTTTTTTTTTTTTTACAGGATCGGCGGCTTCACATACTGAGACATAGGCTTAGTGTCCGCCTCTGGTAGCTGAGTGGTCAGCGTGACGGAATGTCATACCAACGCCCTGGGTTCGATTCCCTGCTAGGGCCGGCCGCTGGTGGCCGAGCGGTTCTGGGCGCTTCAGTTTGGAACGGCGCGACAGCTACGGTCGTAGGTTCGAATCATGCCTCGGGCATGAATGTGTGTGATGTCCTTAGGTTAGTTAGGTTTAAGCACTTCTAAGTTCTAGGGGACTGATGACCTCAGATGTGAAGTCACATAGTGCTCAGAGCCATTTGAACCATTTTTTCCCTGCTGGGCCAGAGATATTCTCCCCCCTGGGACTGGGTGTTGTGTTGTCCTTATCATCATCATTTTATCCCCATCGATACCCAAGTCGCCTTAGTGGATTCAACTCGAAAGACTTGCACCAGGCGAACGGTCTACCCGACGGGAGGCCCTAGCCACACGGCATTTCCATGTTGTTGTTGTGGTCTTCAGTCCTGAGACTGGTTTGATGCAGCTCTCCGTGCTACTCTATCCTGTGCAAGCTTCTTCATCTCCCAGTACCTACTGCAGCCTACATCCTTCTGAATCTGCTTAGTGTATTCATCTCTTGGTCTCCCTCTACAATTTTTACCCTCCATGCTGCCCTCCAGTACAAAATTGGTGATCCCTTGATGCCTCAGAACATGTCCTACCAACCGATCCCTTCTCCTAGTCAAGTTGTGCCACAAGCTCCTCTTCTCGCCAATTCTGTTCAATACCTCCTCATTAGTTATGTGATCTACCCATCTAATCTTCAGCATTCTTCTGTAGCACCACATTTCGAAAGCTTCTATTCTCTTCCTGTCTAAACTATTTATCGTCCACGTTTCACTTCCATACATGGCTACACTCTATACAAATACTTTCAGAAACGACTTCCTGACATTTAAATCTACACTCGATGTTAACAAATTTTTCTTCTTCAGAAACGCTTTCCTTTCCATTGCCAGTCTACATTTTATATCCTCTCTACTTTGACCATCATCAGTTATTTTGCTCCCAAAATAGCAAAACTCCTTTACTACTTTAAGTGTCTCATTTCCTAATCTAATGCCCTCAGCATCACCCGACTTATTTCGACTACATTCCATTATCCTCGTTTTGATTTTGTTGATGTTCATCTTATACCCTCCTTTCAAGACACTGTCCATTCCGTTCATCTCCATAGGCATAGTATTTTATGTCATCAAGCAAGTCCTCGACAGCGTTGTTCAAGGGCGTTAAACAAGCCAAAGTTTCATGGAATCGCCTGCTAAAGTGCTCTGACTGATTTTTGGACATGATGTCGTCAAATGAACTTAGGTGGCTAATTAAACGTGTAACGTTGAAACGCTACGGTCCTCGTTTATAATTGAACTTAGAAGGACAATCAGTTGTTTCAACATTTGGGCTCGTATTTGGTCGTAATTGTAGCGTCGCTATCATATGCCAGCTCTTGGGGCGTTAACATCAGTTAATGTTAAATATTCTCCCTAGAGATCAGTTTTTCCCTTGTTATGTAATCATAGTGTTCTTGTATGCTCTATTCAAATATTACTACAACAACTAGAATACGTCTAGAAAGCTGATACATGTCAGTAATGAATGTAAATAAGCTGAAGGCCACAATGTGTAGATGACTTAGCTGGGAGGTGTGCGATATACGTTAAGCGTGAAGAATCATCGCCGTATAGTCGCTAAGAATCGATGTGTAAGTCCTCTCGAAGTATCGTAGATGTCTCATAGATTCCCGTAGTTACCGCTCTTGACTCTTTTTCCAAGTTTTGTCAGCAGAAAATGCATTGGAACAATTTAACAGAACGTATATCATGGACAGTACACAATGTCTGTCATCAGCGAACTAGAGATACAGTATAATTCAGAAACGTTGTTTCGCGATTCTCCACAATCCCTCACACATACATTTTTCTGTAGCTTGCCATTACATCTTGGAAATTAATTTGCACATTGCTGCACTGAGTACATAGAATCAGTAACTTATCTTTGTTGCCCGTGACAAATTTACCATTTCTCTGACGCGTGTTTGTTGGAGCAGATTAACTTAATACACTACTTGACAATTGCTAAGGAACAACTGACACGTGGTAAGCAATAATTACCCACTACTACTGAACAACCGACAATTTCTACTGAGCACCCGACAAATGACAGCAAAAGCAAATATAGAGGTGGGACGTGTTAATTGCAACGAATCATTTGCATTAACGCCCTGTATTACATTCCACAGTTCGCGCAATACAGTGTTTGATTGAGGTTGTTGTGGAACCGATTAGTGTGACATTCCATGTGACAGAGCAACATGTCTCCGAGACATCATTTGACAGCTTACGCTCATGCACAGGCAGTTGAACGGTTCAAAACCGTTCCAGGTGCCATTACTGGGGCCATAGCCTTCTGAGGGTGGAAATGCTATGTGACACCGAGACGGTGGTCGTAGACGGACCACCACACCGGACTAGGATCGATACGCACCCCTAGTGGCGGAAAGGAACGGACATCTCTCTCCAAGGCAGATCGCTGCGGATCTTGCAACCGTTACCGGTAACCATGTGCCTGCCAGAACCATTTCGCTGAGATTAAATCAAGCAGGTACGTACGCTCAACCACACAATCGTCGAGATAGAGAATCCGCATATAACTCCACTAGGTTTTTGCGCCCTAAAGCAAAACAAAACAAAACCAGTTGTCGAGATAGAGTCGTTGGTGTTGGAAGCATCTTGGTTGGGTCAGCAGCCGTGGTCCAGAGTGATGTTCCCCGACGAATCCCGCTTCATTGCCGCAAGTGACTCTGGCGAGAAGTTAGCGTGGAGGGAGAAGAGAATATATTACACACCACAGAATATTCATGAACGTCATCGGTATCGCCTAGACGTTTTAGTGTAAGAAGGCATTGTGCATAATGGCCGAACACCGCTGCACATCTTTGCTCGAGATCCCGTTACAGCAGAGCGATGCTGCAGTAGTTTCTTTTGGATAGTTGTGTAGGGTGCGGTAGGTCCCGATTTTATTTTTACTGCCGACAATCGTTGCCCACACAGGAGGTGGAGGTATAGAACGTATGGAATGGCCTGCGTTGTCTCTATAACTATACCCGTTACATAATGCCTGTGATGCTCTAGGCAGACACCCCTTCTCCAACCAGTGTAAGAACTGAAAACCGCCTTCAGAGAGGAGTTGGATGGTATCCCCCGAGGACTGCAGTAGATTCTTTTGGATCACGTCCCTCTGTGTACGGCGCGGTAGGTCCTGATTTTATTTTTATTGCTATCATTGCCCACACAGGAGATAGAGGTATGAAGTGTGTGGAATACCCTGCGTACTCTCTAGAACGAAACCCGATGGAGCATGCCTGGAATGCACTTGGCAGACATGTTTCATAACGAACAACCCTTCTCCAACGAGTGAAAGAACTGAAAACCGCCTTGAGAGAGGAGGGATTTAGTATCACCCAAGGAGTCGTCAACAGTTTGGGCGCCAGCATTAATAATAGAAACCGAATGTGCATTAGTACTTGAGAAGAGCATATTTCTTACTGAGCCCGTGATATCGATCTGTATGTTGAGAGTGTCACCTGTGTCAAACATGAAGGTTAAATTTATCTGTTATCCTTGATTCCTAAGTGGTGATATCTGGACCACTTTGCGTTACGAATGTACTGCTCCATCTCTATTACTTATGTAGAGTGTTTCACACCGTCGATCACTACCAGTGACTATTCCTGTCCAACAATGTCTCTGTTCCTTAGCAGCAGTCAATCAATGTACGATAGGAGCGCACGGATGGAATAGACATTATGTATGTTTTTGTTGTATCTCTTACGAGTAAGCTACAGACATTTATTTCTAGCAAAAATTGTTAAGCACCACTTTACCCTACGACTTTTCACAGATTTTTAATCTTCTTCCCACGCTCTTAATGCCAAGGCCATAAATTTTGGGATCTTCTAGTATGAATTAAAATCATTTTCTTGAGAACTGCTTACATGCGGTAAAAAAAACAGTATTTTTTCCAGAATTGATTTTATTGCTTTCTTTATTCATAACGCAAGTTTCTTCATGAATAAATAAAGTAATAAAATCAATTCATCAAACACGACGAAAGGCGTGTCGTGAATGAATAAAACAATAAAATCAATTCTTAGGCCAGAACTGTTGGTTTCACCACATTCTGCATACTGATAGCTGTACCAAGACGCCATTAAGCGGAAATCCTTACTGTTTTTGTATTCATTTTGAGATATTCACAGATTCGCTTTAATGCAAATAGAATTCACTGTTTTTTCGTACAACTGTTGTTTAGCTGCTGCGTGCATTATGTTCATGATGTGGATTTAATTGTTTCGTCTATCTGCCGACGTTTTGGGTACCGTGATCACATGGAGTGAGTCATATTGTAAGAGAATGGTGTTCGATACTAAATTTCCTAAGACACTTTAGAGCGCACTGGTAAATCACTAACTTTTCAGTGAAGAAGACTAACACGTGCAGTGATATGGCTGTAAATCGGTAGGTCATAATTCAAAAATACACATTTCGCATATTATTTAGGTATAACGGTTCAGTATTTGAGCATTCTGATTACATTTGACGACATTTTTTTGTGTAAGTAGCGCAAGGAAGGACCGCTGAGGTACATTTTGGAGTGACACTGAATCTCATGCATTTGTTACTCACTGCTAACTTCCCACGTATTTGTGCTGAAACTGTTGCAATACTGATGTTTAGATGTCGTTTGCAAGAGGCAATTTCCACGCAAGCAGTTTGCTATGTTTTCTATTTCCGTTTCACTTTCGTTATGTTGAAACACTCATTTCCTTCGGCGCCACGAATATTTTCTCTTGGGGGACAATTTCCTCCACGTTATGTAAGTTCGTATAAATTTCGCGGCAGTAACTGCTGGGTTCCTGCGACCTGCGTTAGCCACGCATCTGCTGAACCTCTCTGCTGCTGTGATGACTTCCGGAGCGAAAGGAAACGCGGGCAAAATATTTTACTGAATATATCGCTGACAAATATTGCGCAATATACTGACTAAAATTTACGTTTCCGTAATTACACTGTGTTCATAATTTTCGTTCTCCGCTTAATATTCCGTGAAATTGTACGGCAACCAAGTAAAGCATCCCAGTTTTGTATTTTCACCTGTATGTTATGAGTGGGTTTGTGTATGTATGTACGCGAGCCTGCATGTGTGTGTCTGTGTGTGTGTGTGTGTGTGTGTGTGTGTGTGTGTGTGTGTGTGTGTATGTGAGAGGAACAGAGTGTGGGAGGTCAGGAAGAGAGACTGGAACAATGGGTGAGACACAGAAAACACACACACACACACACACACACACACACACAGGGAGAGACAAATGGACAGGGGCAAGAGAGAGAGAGAGAGAGAGAGAGAGAGAGAGAGAGATAGGTTACAGATATTTATCTACGAAAGCAGCAACGACATTTGAACGTTTTTTTAGCTGCCTTCTTGTCAGGCAGGACGTTTTGCCCTGCAATATACCGAGTGTTCAACATAGAAGACGTACCATCTTTCGGTAGTTTTTATTAAATAAATATTTTTGTTGCGATGTATATATTGGCGTTAGATTGATCAGAGAATATTTATATTGTTAGTACGACAGGAGATGGAGAGGGAGTGCTGTTTGCTAACCGTACACTTGATTTGTGTCAGTAACTATTAATTACTGGGTAATCGTGTCTTGTTGTTTGTTCCACTGTGCACAACTTTTAAAGAAAGCGCAGCCGTGATTGATACTATCTCATGAAAGATCACGGAGATATTTGTTACTGAGTAATGTAAAGCAACTTATTAACCAACAATAATTTCTTTTGCTCAACAACAACCAGGCACAAGGCTCAACTTCAAAAAACACATTAAAGATTAGACCTGAGCTTCCGCCCAAAGAAAGAGACATTAAACGTGAAATGGCAGAAGCGAAATCGTTTAGAGTGTCTTTAATTTTTTTAAAACTACACCACACTACACCGCTACATTACTTTGTGCCAGAAAGGGCTGTCAACAAAATGTCCAGATGTCTCGGAGTGAACAAAAGCGATGTTGTTCGGACATGGAGGAGACGCAGAGAGACAAGCACTCTCGATGACGTGCCTCGATCAGGCCGCCCCAGGGCTACTACTGTAGTGGATGACCGCTAACTACGGATTATGGCTCGGAGAAACCCTGACAGCAACGCCACCATGTTGAATAATGCTTTTCGTGGAGCACAGGACATCGCGTTACGACTCAGGCTGTACGCAATAGGCTGCATGATGCGCAACTTCACTCCAGACGTCGATGGCGAGGTTCATCTTTCCAACCACGACACCATGCAGCGCGGTACAGATGGGCCCAACAACTTGCCGAATGGACCGCTCAGGAGTGTTATCACGTTCGCTTCATCGATGAGTGTCGCACGTGTCTTCAACCAGACAATCGTCAGAGACGTGTTTGGAATCAACCCGGTCGGGCTGATGGCCTTAGACACACTGTCCAACGATTGCAGCAAGGTGGAGGTTCCCTGCTGTTTTCGGGTAGCATTATGTGGGGCCGACGTACGCCGCTGGTGATCATGGAAGGCGCCGTAACGGCTAGATAATACGTGATTGCCATCCTCTGACGGATAGTGCAACCATATCGGTAGCCTCTTGGCGAGGCATTCGTATTAGACTTACGGGAGTGTACAACATTCTGGACCATCACCTCTGAAGGTCTCGATGTATGGTGGTACAGCATGCAATGTGTGGTTTCCACGACAATTAAAAAGGCGGAAATGATGTTTATGTTGATATCTATTCCAATTTTCTGTGCAGATACCGGAACTCTCTGAACCGAGGTGATGCAAAACTTTTTTGAATTATATATTTTTGAAGTACACATGGCCGCCGTGGCGTTTGATCTGGAGTTGGTTGAGCACGAGATAGTAGCCACCATTTAGCAAAAAATTAAACTGGAGAATCGTTCCAGGGTCTTGTCTATCGTGAGGCCGACTACCTATCGTGAAATGGATAATTAAGTCATTCTTGTGGAAGGGATTAAACAAGCCGATCAAAGGAGAGGCTGTGAGAAGGCATCTCAGTCTACACCAGATCCACGACAGGCACGGTTTCCGGTAGTGAAATGAGCTTCTCCCAAGGTAGGTTTTATCGCTGTTGTCGTTGGGGGTATCTTGCTCGCCAGTCCGAGGCATTTGAAAAATGCGCTGCGACAGCTGACAGCTTAGATAGGGACGGCGTGGTACCAATTTCACGTTGCCAGGTGCAGGTAATAAAGTAGAAGGGGTAACCCGTCATCCTCTTCTGTTTGTTTGCACACCTCAGTCATTAGCCGCTCAGTGCGATATTACATTCCAGCAGTAGTCTTTTTCTTAGAGAGTGTTGGAGGGATTCTATTTGGCCCCGGGAGCTATGTTTCAAATTTAGCTGTTTTTCAACACCACTCACAATAATATCTGTGTCACTCATGTCTGCGGTGGTCTTACAATTAAACTGCGGTAATACCGATCGATGGTGACTTGTAGAGGATAATTTGATAACCGACTTAAGCATGTGTTTTTGCTTTGCTACCCTCAATTTCACTCCCTCTCTCGTCCACGAGCGTCTGGACACTGGCAGTAGTACCACTAACTCCCTTCACACATGACCAGAATAGATTTGGCAGGAAGAAGAGGCGAAGTGTTGGCTTACAGTTCCCGATCATCGGAAATTGCACCATTGTCGTGGATTACATACCAAGCCCCTTTGAAATATCTTTTTGAGTCATGGTATGTGATATTGTTGGTAGTGATCCGTCCGTTAGATGAGAAAATTAAGCTGAACGGCGCACTTGTTGCTGTTCGAGAGGAGAGGGCATACGACATTATCTTTTAGTGGTATCGTACGCACTGAAAGAATACCATCTCTGCAGTCATGCAGGGCAATAGTTCAACACGAAAAACTTTTAGTTTCTAAACCTGAATACTCCAAGAAGAACAGTTGTGGCACTATTCAAAGGTATTCCTATTCCTGTATGGCAGATGCATGAAAAGTGATCTAGGTATTCGCGAAACCAAAACTTGTCTGCAGTCATTTTGCAGTTCAAATCGACACTAATCCCTGGTGATATTGCGCCGTGACTCCTCTGGACCAAGGAACTGTCCTGCACAGTCGACAGAATAAAGTTATGGAAAGGCAAGCGATAATCAGACTGAAGTCTACTCGCCATTATACAAGACGGGCATTCAGAGTGTAAGTTCATTCATTTAGGATCCAGGAAGCCGAAGACTCCATCCAGCGTATCTATAAGGAAAAGCTGTGAAATCATAAAACTACGGAAGAACTCTGGAGGAGCTGACCAAGCAAGGAAGTCAGACCAAATGAAGTCACTGTCGCCCAAAGGAGATGCCCTGTCTGCGCAGCCTGTTATGAGTTCTGGCGTGGGGTGCTGCCTCTGGAGAAGGACTAACCAGATCACATATATACTACCTCTAATCATCAGGTCTCCGGTATTCGTTATATCTAGCAGGGTCCAGGTGGACGCAGTATGCGGTGCGTCGCAGTCTATAACAGCTGATGAACACGAGACCACTTGCAGCACAAGATGATCCAGCCTTTCGCTATCCAGGTACCCTGCTGCCAGTAGCCACAGACTTCTGCCTGAGCTAAGGTCTGCCTGGATCAACTTGGTGCCTCCACTTTCCTGGACCACCTGCTGGGTGGTTACCTTCTGTAGCCTGCCACCTCCCTCGTGGACTGCGAGTTCGATTCTCTCCAGCTTGTTGCCCATCTACACTGTTACGGTCACCCGGTCTGTATAGGCCAACATCATTGCTGAGCATCGCCAAGGATGGAAGCACGCCATCGTCTTAGTTAGTGTCGAGGACTATGGTTTGAAGAGTTCTTCTCATGGGGCAGCCGCAAACAGTATAAATCCATTTTGTACAATGGAGGAACCGCACATCAGTTACTTAATCCACGATATGTTATTGTGTACACGACCGGTTTCGGAACACTTAAGATTCGTTCATCAGGTGCAAAAAATAAAATCACTTAATCATCTGAGATCATCCTCAACTCAATGTTGGCATAGAACCAATGGTTGCGTGTGAAAAGGGACACAAATTCCATAGGAATCGTTCCCCTGTGGTGCGCAACACGGCTAGTAATTACTGTTATACAGTTTTCCTCTTGTCTTCCTGGCAGCAAGGGAGAACAGTTTTTATGGATTTGAGGTCCCTTTCGTCTTTTTGACACAGAAAATTTGGTTCCATGACAATACTAGGGTGAGGATGACATCAGATCCTTAACTGATTTTAGTTTTACATCAGATAATGCAACTTAACGTGTTCCGAAAGCAGCCGTGAACACAATAAAAAATCGTGGATTAAGCAACAGTTGTGCGGTTTCTTCATTTTACAAAACTGTGGTTTAAACACTGTCCATCTTGGTGTGTTGGTGCTGCAGCCACAAAGCCACGAGCAACAACCAAGGTTAGCCATCACTGACGGTGCAGCGCTTGCGTCAGGTTTCTTTGGCTACACGGACGTCAGCAGCTGTGACTCCCACACGTGTTGCCTACCAGGCGGATGAAATACTGACACTGACAGTCCGCCTGCACCACTAGGCCAGTAACCATCTCTCCAGTTACGGCTCCATCCTTGTAATTGATATGAATATAGGATTATTACAACCAGGGGTGTTTTACTGACGGTTGGCAACATGATTCCAATCACCACCAGACCTGTATCACACTTACAGATGTGAATACGGCGCTTGATGCTGATCAATCGTCAACCGCTACTTCGGTTATCATAGGGACCACGTACTCACCTCTACAGTGGAAACAGTTCTCCACATACCCGAAATATAGTGTGAAATTTGGCTAGCAGAACGTCTGTAGCTACTGACATCACATGCATACATACAAGTAAGATGACGTTGTGCGCACGAGAACAGCAATATCGAGGTTTCGTCAGCAGAAAGGGGAGGTGTAGTGAATAGAGACAACGATCCTGGACTACAGGAAATAGAAATTTTGTCAGAAAGGAACAACTATCTATTATGAACGAAGCTGAGCTCCATGTTACGCGGTTTTTAATGACAACAACGGCAGAACAAGAAATTTATGAGATGTTGATTCTGACGAAAATCTGAGTGTTTTGCACGGTCTCCTCTGTACATACAATTGAGCCCTGCAGTCACACACAGAAGCGATGCTGAACACGTCGGATTTCATTTTAGAAAGCATTGTGCCACCTGTTTCACCTCGAAGTTTCCGGTAATACAGGCTGTAACGGACACTGACCTGTTAAAATTCGCACAATACCAGTTACGTCTGGCTCTCGTTTTGGCAAGAGAACGAATATCCAGAAATGGACACCGCAATATACATGCATTTCCCTTTTGGCCACGTCCTCTTGAAAACAAATTATCAAATCTTCAAGTCAGAAAAAGTTGTAAAGGTTACAAATGGCAGAAAACTGGTTCATATACTTGCATGTGTACAGTCATAAGTGGTGTAATAGGATATAATGCGTACAATGCTAGATTAACTGAAAGTGAACAGAAACGCAAATAATAAACTGCCATCTGAGGCTAAACAGAACTTTGTATCAGGCAGGTTTGGTGCATACATTACCATGTCTACAAGACTTTACATTTATCTTCATGTTGATAGCATTGAATGTATCTTCAAGTTGATAGAACTGAATGACACAATTTTGACTAAACGAACAATCGACATAAAAGCATGCATAAATATCGTTTATAAGGATTCAGTTTGTGGATGATATTTACCTTCTGGAACTATTTCAGTAATACACAGAAGTTCGTCCGCAGCTCGTGGTCGTGCGGTAGCGTTCTCGCTTCCCGCGCCCGGGTTCCCAGGTTCGGGATGTTGTGTGATGTCCTTAGGTTATTTAAGTTTAAGTAGTTCTAAGTTCTAGGGGACTGATGACCATAGATGTTAAGTCCCATAGTGCTCAGAGCCATTTGAACCACAAAAGTTTGTGACTATAATACACTCCTGGAAATTGAAATAAGAACACCGTGAATTCATTGTCCCAGGAAGGGGAAACTTTATTGACACATTCCTGGGGTCAGATACATCACATGATCACACTGACAGAACCACAGGCACATAGACACAGGCAACAGAGCATGCACAATGTCGGCACTAGTACAGTGTATATCCACCTTTCGCAGCAATGCAGGCTGCTATTCTCCCATGGAGACGATCGTAGAGATGCTGGATGTAGTCCTGTGGAATGGTTTGCCATGCCATTTCCACCTGGCGCCTCAGTTGGACCAGCGTTCGTGCTGGACGTGCAGACCGCGTGAGACGACGCTTCATCCAGTCCCAAACATGCTCAATGGGGGACAGATCCGGAGATCTTGCTGGCCAGGGTAGTTGACTTACACCTTCTAGAGCACGTTGGGTGGCACGGGATACATGCGGACGTGCATTGTCCTGTTGGAACAGCAAGTTCCCTTTCCGGTCTATGAATGGTAGAACGATGGGTTCGATGACGGTTTGGATGTACCGTGCACTATTCAGTGTCCCCTCGACGATCACCAGT
Organism: Schistocerca piceifrons; assembly: GCF_021461385.2. Taxonomy (NCBI): domain Eukaryota; kingdom Metazoa; phylum Arthropoda; class Insecta; order Orthoptera; family Acrididae; genus Schistocerca; species Schistocerca piceifrons. Next base: position 184,089,368 of record NC_060142.1, on the reverse strand, counting down.
GGTGTACGGCCAGTGTAGGAGATCGCTCCCCACACCATGATGCCGGGTGTTGGCCCTGTGTGCCTCGGTCGTCTGCAGTCCTGATTGTGGCGCTCACCTGCACGGCGCCAAACACGCATACGACCATCATTGGCACCAAGGCAGAAGCGACTCTCATCGCTGAAGACGACACGTCTCCATTCGTCCCTCCATTCACGCCTGTCGCGACACCACTGGAGGCGGGCTGCACGATGTTGGGGCGTGAGCGGAAGACGGCCTAACGGTGTGCGGGACCGTAGCCCAGCTTCATGGAGAAGGTTGCGAATGGTCCTCGCCGATACCACAGGAGCAACAGTGTCCCTAATTTGCTGGGAAGTGGCGGTGCGGTCCCCTACGGCACTGCGTAGGATCCTACGGTCTTGGCGTGCATCCGTGCGTCGCTGCGGTCCGGTCCCAGGTCGACGGGCACGTGCACCTTCCGCCGACCACTGGCGACAACATCGATGTACTGTGGAGACCTCACGCCCCACGTGTTGAGCAATTCGGCGGTACGTCCACCCGGCCTCCCGCATGCCCACTATACGCCCTCACTCAAAGTCCGTCAACTGCACATACGGTTCACGTCCACGCTGTCGCGGCATGCTACCAGTGTTAAAGACTGCGATGGAGCTCCGTATGCCACGGCAAACTGGCTGACACTGACGGCGGCGGTGCACAAATGCTCGGCGGTGCACAAATGCTGCGCAGCTAGCGCCATTCGACGGCCAACACCGCGGTTCCTGGTGTGTCCGCTGTGCCATGCGTGTGATCATTGCTTGTACAGCCCTCTCGCAGTGTCCGGAGCAAGTATGGTGGGTCTGACACACCGGTGTCAATGTGTTCTTTTTTCCATTTCCAGGAGTGTATTATGATTAGCTCTCCAAGAAACACTGCATTTAGGAAGCACTGCACTAGCGTGCCCTCCTGATTGAGGGGACTATGCCAGTGGTAGCTCAGTAGCTGGTAAGGTAACGCTTGTCAAACACGTCCTAACTGAGGCAACGGCAAAGTGTGTCCTGCAACGTCCTGTCATTCCCTTTCCTTTCTTAATCTGCAAGAGTCTATGGCAGGTTAATCAGGATGTCTTGCTATCCCTTCTCATCTTCTTCGTAGTAAAGTAGAGCTCGCACGCCCGGCTAGCCGCGCGGACTAACGCGCTGATTCCCGAGCGGGAAGGCGTGCCGGTCCCCGGCACGAATCCGCCCGGTGGACTAGTATCGGGGTTCGGTGTTCTGGTTTTTAAGGTGGTTTTCCATGTGCCTCGGCGAAGGCGGACAGGTTCCCCTTATTCTGCCTCAGTTGCACTATGTCAGCAATTGCTGAGCAAACACTGTCTCAACGTACGTGTACACCATAATTACTTCTACCATGAAAATATTGGTGCTACACTCGTCTGGAATGAGACGTTCTCGTGAGGGGGGGGGGGGGGGGGGGCTCCACTGGGGGCTGAACCACACGATAGCCCTCGATTCGGTGTGGGGTGGCTGTGGGTCGAGTGGACTGTTGTAGCCTATTGTGGGGTTGTATTCCGCTGCGGGCTACAACGGGGTCAAAGTCTCTCCGTCGTTTCGGGGTCCCCAGTTCAATACATATATGGGGCCAGGAGTAGCCGGTATTCCTAGGGGAAGAGATCCCTGGTGACAACTCCTGGTCCTCCAAATTGGGAGTAGTGCAATTGGCCATCCCCTCATCCACAGCAAAACAAAACCAGTAGTGTACCCCTGTTTTCGGAAGACTCCGTTCGACAACGGAAACGAAAATAAATTTTACATTTTCGTATTTGGAATGAACTGTGCATCACGAACAGAAAAGAAGAAGTTCAAAGGACGTAAAACAGAGTTGCACTGATATAGCTGTGATTCCCAAAATGAAAAAAAAGAAAGCTACAGGTTGTGATTAGCTGCAGGTGTTCTTCCATTATTTTAGTCGAATGCATGAAAAGAGTTGGGCGAAAGCAGGAGTATCCATCATTCTAAATAAACGGTGGTCAAGGTATGTAACTTCGTGGGTAGCCGTTAACGAAAGTTTGTTAAATCCCAATCTGAGAGATGGAACTCTGAATACAGTGACAGAGCGAAAGTATGCCTCAGCTGAATATGTGCCTTTGAAGGCGAAAATAAATTTTGAAGAGATGCTGACAGAGATTACAGAAGCCATTTTAAGTGGCCATCAACCTATAATGGCAGAATATGCAAATAGCAGAGTAGAGAAAATGAGGAACAGTAAGGGTACTTTGACGTATGGGAAGGATGTTAGGAACATGTGTGGTAATAAGGTTGGTGGGTATGAATTACAGGTGAGAAATACATTCTTTGCTCACAAGACTATACATAAATTTACATTATATAGCTACACAAAAGGACAGAATTTAATTACTGATTACCTTGTCTTCAAGCAAAACGCCAGTTCAAAAATTCAGCATGTCACAGTTGAAGGAGGGGCATATTGTGGGTGTGACTATCATGTGGTTGAGTGTAAAATTTAGGGACGGCATATGTTGATAAACTTGAGATCAAAGGACAGTTTAAGAGGTGTATTACTAAGAAGCTATATCAAAAGCAAACCTGAAAAAAAGATGCTGGAGATTGTAGAAAAAACAATAGAAGAGGAATATGAACATATAAAGACGGCCATAAATGAAGCAGAAAAAGAAGCCCAGGATTAATTTGAAAAGAGAGAAAAGTGCGGTGGGATGTGGAAATGGCACAGATGTTTGAAAGGAAAATAGAAACTTGTCTGATGTCCCTCAATATGAATGACAATCGAAGTACAGATAGAGACAGAACCTTAAATAGAGAACTACAAAGAGACGTGTTGAAGAGCAAAAATAAGACGTGGGAAGACAGATGTGAATATGTAGATGGGACGATTGTAGGCATGCAGAGAAATCTGGTCACTGCGAGCTTTAACTGAGGACCAGTTACGTAATAACATTATTACTATTGGTCAATGGAAAAAATAATTTAATTACTGATTGCGACTTAATGACCCTGTATTTTCGTATAGACGCCAGGTGAGGATGCAACAGGAGGAGTTATTGGGTTTAAATATAACTGTTCTTCAGAAGCTGTGAGAAGCTGATGATGAAGATGAAAAACGCAGCTAGGTTTGAATGAATACAGTGAGAGCTGCTGAATTTCGGACCACTGAAATTACGGAGATGCTAAGGAACTTGTTTCAAAGGATACTGAATGCAGGAGATGTTCTTTCGGAATGGATATCATGACACACAACAGTGGTTTATAAGGAGGGGTCATGTGATGACCCAAATAATTATAGCAGATTGGCAGTGATATCTTTCACTGGATGACTGTACTCAAGGAACTTTTAAAGATCTGGTAGAAAAAGAAACATGTCAGATGAAGCAAAACGAGCAAGTAGTGTTCCAAGCAGGAAGGTCGGTAATGCACAACATTTTCACATTGAAAGGAATGCGTGAGAAACGTACGAAGGTTGGACTAGATGCGCATGTTCCATTGATTGAAATAGAAGAATCATATGATAATGTCTCACCCTCAAACTGAGAGAAAAGTTGAAAGAGACTGAGATGACTGAAAGATTGCTAAACGCTGTCATAAAACTATACGACAGTAAAATAGTGAGAGCAAGAACTGAAGTAGCTGGACAGAAGAATTCGAGTTGAATATGGGTCTGCGACAGGGACATTCTCATCGAGCGCCACCCATCTGTATTCTCTGTCCATTTCCTCCATGTTCACTCTATGAGATTCCCACAGGAGTTCGGACATAATTGTGTATCCGCAATGAAGAATGTCGATCCATTGCCCATCTAGGCCAATCAAAATCTATGAATGCGTGGTATCCGTTCTTTCCGAAAGAACGGACACCACGCATTCATATAAACTAAATAATGTGGAGGTAGAGCGAGAATACATTTTAGACTAAAAAACGTAAAATACCTTGGGATATTACTCAACAAAACTGGCAAAAGTAATGTAGAAATTAATTTTTCTTAAGTCATCAATATTCTGATTGGGTTGAACCTACAATAGATAAATCCCAACGAAAGAAAACATATCGCCTGCGCCGCAGCTGGCAACATGTTGTGGAGGAAGTAATAGAACGCAAGGATTAAGAACGTTGAGGAAAGTCATAATTGAAGAAGATAGCGATTGGAGGCGGAGAAACGGCCCCAGCCGTAGACAATCCGCAAGAAGAAAAGGAAAAGAAATTCTTGAGTAAACGTAAAAAAGTTTGTAAATTTGTAGTAAGGTCGTATGGGACCAAACTGCTGAGGTCATCGGTCCCTAAGCTTACACACTACTTAATCTAATTTAAACTAACTTACACAAAGTACAACACACACACCCATGCCCGAGGGAGGACTCGAACCTCCGACGGGGGCAACCACGCGGACTTTGACAAGACGCCTAAGACCACACGGCTACTCCGCGCGGCGATTAAACGTACCAGTGCTCTTACAGGCTAATACGTAGAACATTGGGAACATATACACAATTTATTTCAGAGAGTCACTGCTTAGTTGGTATATACAAGACTGTTCATAATGGATGATAAATTATAGCTTTTGTAATAAGACACTTACAGGGAATTGTATGAATTCAGTACTGTGTGCGAAGTGCGTTATTTACCTTTACGAACTTAAGAAAGTACTCCATCCTCGAAAGTGTTAAATAGTATTTAGCAAAGCTGTTCAATGAAACAGACACGATTCTGTACCGTATGTAGGTTACAACATTTCTAAAGGAACGTTAGATGAAGACTTAACAAAAATCCAGTGAGGAAATGTCTCTTACAAGAAGTTTGGTCATAAATGTTCATAACCACAAGATGCAAAAACACGAAAATTTTTACAATTTTGATAATAAATTGCGTTATTACTCTTCTTTGTAGTAAGGTTTTGTAATTCTAGTGACACATTTGTTTAAACAGATACCGGAGAGCCGGTCAGTGACCAAATCTGGTAGGAATAAAGTAAATACTCGTGCTACTGCTGAACGTAAATACTTCAAATAGTTAACAGTTATCGATTGTCTCCTAATATAGTAAATAGCACTATGTCACTACCATACGTAAGTTTAACGACTGGTTGCTCCCTCGATCGTAGGTTGGAATACAGATACACTAATACAGCCCACGTCAAGCGAACTTCATCAACTCAAGGGTTTGCTAGCTCAGGACACAATGATTCAAGCAATGATTGTTTATCAATTGGTTCAATCCAGGTAAGTAATTTTCAACATTTTACCTTCATAGTTTAGGGTATACATAACTTCATAGATGAATTTCTTTATTATTCAGTATTTATCAATGGATAACATTCACTGTACTTGTAACTTCTATTATAATACTAAATAACAGATAATATGCAATGAATGTGGTGCGTTCATGTTTGATATCTTACTGCAAACAATAACTTTCACGTGTAATCGTATTTCTTTAGCTGTACGGCTGCAAATATGGGTCATGCGACGAATAACATCGTTAAACCATGTTTCAAAAATTTTCTGGACGAGCAACTGGTCGACATTAATGGTGACTACAGACTGTCCGTTACAGTAGGACGAAATTTTAACTTGTATTTACAGCTAAGTTTGATTTCGTGCAGCATACAGTTTGCAAATAATCCTCCATCGCAGATTTTTTTGCTTCCACGTTGTTCAACCAAGCTGGCTATTGTTACTGTATCTTCTCGCTCTTCTAGCGTTAGTTACTGCATTTTAAGGTTTCAGTGAATATTACATCTACATCTACATCCACTTCTACATAGGTACTCTGCAAGCCTAGTTCAACTCGCAAACAGAGCGAGGGAAAAATGACTGTCTGTGTGCCTCCGTGTGAGCCCTAATTCTCGTATCTTATCTTCATGATCCTTAAGCGCAAAGTAAGCTGGTGGCTGTAGAATCGTTCGGCAATCGGCTTCAAATGCCGGTTCTCTAAATTTACTCCTTCGCTCCAAGGTTCGCATTTGAGTTCCCGAAGCATCTCCGTAACACTTACAGGCTAACGTTCAGATGACACAAGAAAATGGTAGTTCAGTTACTTTCTGTTTGTTAACTCACTCAGATTGACATAACTTTCGTTCAAATCATCCGACATAGACACTTATTATGTGAACACTACATCGAATTCAATACATTATGTACAGCTAAACAAACAAGTTTCTTACATTCTTGTGCTACTCACAGTTTCCTTGCTTCCTTTATCCCTCCTCCTTCTTTCTTTCTTTATTTATTTCATCGTCTCTATTGTTTCCTTCTACCACACACACACACACACACACACACACACACACACACACACACACACACAAATATCCATAACACACAACCACACATACTTGGGAAGTCACTGTAAAGATTGCATAAGATCCTGATCTGTTTCGATACTTGTTGATGAGCGTGATTTCGTAGATCTTGAGACGTCTCATGCGATATTTGTCAAAAAAGAACCGAAGTGCCTCGTTTCAAAAAGTAGTTCACATAATTCTTCTTTTGTTTTGAATCTGCGTCATACTTTAACATATTCCCATGGTAGTAATTGCCCACAAACACAGTAATATCCAGTGATTTCCGCTTCGCTAGGCAAAAAATTCAATTATTATATTCATGAGCGCAAGTGAATTCAGGCACATAAATGCTATATGAATATTTATACAGAAATTCAAAACGGAACGGGTGAGTGTTGGTGAAGAAAATATCGGGAAATACCGTTTTGCTAGGAAAACACTTACAGAAAGTCTGCTTCCAGTAACTTTCGATCACGCTGTAACATTAAAAATACCTTGCACCTTTACGGCTGACGTCGTGGTACCGCACGGAGGGGTAACTGCTGTCGTGGTACGTCTGTTGGGCAATGGGCTACGAAACAGAGGTATCATTCAAAATATTTCACATAATCGATTTAACCAATATTTTTGACCTGTTTAGTTACGTAATGAGAACTGTTACTATTGAAATTCTGAGTCTGTTTCGAAACATTCTAATCTTATCGATTGTAAAACATACAAAGGAAATGTAGTAATATACTTCAAAGATTATCGGTTAAGAAACTTTCTGGTAGATTAAAACCGTGTGCCTGACCGAGACTCGAACTCGGGACCTTTGCCTTTCGCGGGCAAGTGCTCTACCATCTGAGCTACCGAAGCACGACTCAGGCGCGGTACTCACAGCTTTAATTCTGCCAGTACCTCGTCTCCTACCTTCCAAACTTTACAGAAGCTCTCCTGCGAAACTTGCAGAACTAGCACTCCTGAAAGAAAGGATATTGTGGAGACATGGCTCAGCTACAGCCTGGGGGATGTTTCCAGAATGAGATTTTCACTCTGCAGCGGTGTATGCGCTGATATGAAGCTTCCTGGCAGATTAAAACTGTGTGCCCGACCAAGACTCGAACTCGGGACCTTTGTCTTTCACGGGCAAGTGCTCTACCATCTGAGCTACCGAAGCACGACTCACGCCCAGTACTACCAGTACCTCGTCTCCTACCTTCCAAATTTTACAGAGGCTCTCCTGCGAACCTTGCAGAACTAGCACTCCTGAAAGAAAGGATATTGCGGAGACATGGCTTAGCCACAGCCTGGGGGATGTTTCCAGAATGAGATTTTCACTCTGCAGCGGAGTGTGCGCTGATGTGAAACTTCCTGGCAGATCAAAACTGTGTGCCCGACCAAGACTCGAACTCGGGACCTTTGCCGTTCATATCAGCGCACACTCCGCTGCAGAGTGAAAATCTCATTCTGGAAACATCCCCCAGGCTGTGGCTAAGCCATGTCTCCGCAGAATCCTTTCTTTCAGGAGTGTTAGTTCTGCAAGGTTTGCAGGAGAGCTTCTGTAAAGTTTGGAAGGTAGGAGACGAGGTACTGGCAGAAGTAAAGCTGTGAGTAGCGGCCGTGAGTCGTGCTTTGGTAGCTCAGATGGTAGAGCACTTGCTCGCGAACGGCAAAGGTCCCAGGTTCGAGTCTCGGTCGGGCACACAGTTTTAATCTGCCAGGAAGTTTGATATCAGCGCACACTCCGCTGCAGAGTGAAAATCTCATTCTGGAAATATTGGTTAAGTCGACATTTCTATACACCTATTACTTTTTTCAATCACCTTTCGCATCTTGTTGATCGATGTGTTTATTAAGTGGACACGAGTTATCACTTGCTGCTCTAATGGGGTCATTCCCTTTCCCTGCTAAGGCATTTACTGCCCTTCCACGTATGCACAACTGCGAACAGTTTATACGTCGTATGCAGTTTTCCTTATCAGAAATTGTTGTAGCATGTTAGTAATATTAATCTTTTTTTTCGTGAGTATTAATTTGTGCACAGTCATTATCTAAACTGTATATGTTCGTATTTTTCTTCAGGTGGTTTTGTATTCCTTAGATTAATACAGAACATGTGAAGACGGTATATTACCGAAGCTGCTAATAATAAAAAATATTTATTATTTCAACTCTGCGTCATGTATTTCATGAAATGCCTTTGTGCTGTAGCAAGTCGCCTGCAGTAAAACTCACCGTATAGCAAGAGTTAACGCTATCACAGCTCCTCATAGTCACAGGTATACGGAAACTAGAGGGTGATAACCCCTAAATCCTCGAAAAATAAGCAAAAAATATATCTATTAAAAAAACGGATAAAAATTCACTTGACGCCTTCCTGAGAGACAATCTCCACTCATTCCAAACTAATAATCTAAGTGTAGACCAGATGTGGCTTAAATTCAAAGAAATTGTATCAGCAGCAATTGACAGATTTATACCAAATAAATTAACAAACGATGGAGTTGATCCTCTTTGGTACACAAAACGGTTTAGAAAACTGTTGCAGAAACAACGAAACAGACATGCAAAATTTAAACAGAGGCAAAATCCCCAAGATTGGCGATCCTTTACAGAAGCTCGAAATTCGCGGAGTTCAATGCGAGACGCCTGTAACAGTTTCCACAACGAAACTTTGTCTCGAAATCTGGCAGAAAATCCAAAGAGATTCTGGTCGTATGTGAAGTATGATAGCGACAAGAAACAATGAATGCCCTCTCTGCGCGATAGCAATCGAGACACTATCGGAGACAGTACTGCCAGAGCAGAGTTACTAAACACAGCCTTCCGAAATGCCTTCACAAAAGAAGACGAAGTATATACTCCAGAATTCGAATCGAGAACAGCTGTCAACATGAGTAACGTAGATGAAAATATCCTCGGAGTAGTGAAGCAACTCAAATCACTTAATAAAAGCAAGTCTTCTGGTCCAGACTGTATATCAGTTGGGTTCCTTTCGGAGTATGCTGATGTATTAGATCTATCCTTAACAATCAAATACAATCGTTCGCTCGACCAGAGATCCATACCCAAAGACTGGAAAGTTGCACAGGTCACACCAATATTCAAGAAAGGTAGTAGGAGTAATCCACTAAATTACAGGCCCCTATCGTTAACGTCGGTGTGGAGTAGGATTTTAGGATATATATTGTGTTCGAACATTATAAATTACCTCGAAGGAAACGGTCTATGGACACACAGTCAACATGAGTTTAGAAAACATCGTTCCTGTGAAACACAACTAGCTCTTTATTCACATGAAATGTTGAGTTGTATTGACAAGGGATTTCAGATCGATTCCGTACTCCTAGAGTTCCGAAAGGCTTTTGACACTGTACCACGCAAATGTCTCGTAGTGAAATTGCGTACTTATGGAATATTGTCTGAGTTATGTGACTGGATTAGCGATTTCCTGTCAGAGATGTCATTGTTCGTAGTAATTCACGGAAAGTCATCGAGTAAAACAGAAGTAATTTCTGGCGTTCCCCAAGGTAGTGTTATAGGCTCATCGCTGTTCCTTATCTATATAAACGATTCGGGAGACAATCTGAGCACCCGTCTTCGGTTGTTTGCAGATGACGCTGTCGTTTATCGACTAATAAAGTAATCAGAAGACCAAAACAAACTGAAAAACAATTTCGAAAAAATATCTGAATGGTGCGAAAAGTGTGAGGTCATCCACATGAGTGCTAAAAGAAACTCGTTATACTTCGGTTTCACAATAAATCAGTCTAGTTTAAATGCCGTAAATTCAACTAAATACCTAGGTATTAGAATTACGAACAACGTAAATTGGAAGGAACACATATAAAATGTTGTGGGGAAGGCTAACCAAGGACTGCGTTTTATTGGCAGGAGACTTAGAAAATGTAACACACCTACGAAGGAGACTACCTACACTACGCTTGTCCGTCCTCTTTTAGAATACTGCTGCACGGTGTGGGATCCTTACCAGATAGGACTGACGGAGTACATCGAATAAGTTCAAACAAAGGCAGCATGTTTTGTATTATCGCGAAATATGGGAGAGAGTGTCACAGAAACGATACAGGATTTGGGCTGAAAATCGTTAAAAGAAAAGCGTTTTTCGTTGCGACGGAATCTTCTCACGAAATTCCAATCACCATCTTTCTCCTCTGAAAGAGAAAATATTTTTTTGACGCCGACCTACATAGGGAGGAACGATCACCACGAGAAAGTAAGGGAAATCAGAGCCCGTACGGAAAGATATAAGTTTTCACTCTTTCCGCGCGCTGTACGAGATTGAAATAATAGAGAATTGTGAAGGTGGTTCTATGAACCCTCTGCCAGACACTTGAATGTGATTTGCAGAGTATCCATGTAGATGTAGATGAATACAGGGAATAAAGCATTCTTTAACTACTCAGTGAGGTGTGTTATTATCTAGGTTTTGGTGTTGTTCAGTGATTATTACTATTGCAGTGATATAGTTCGTTAACACTGATGGCTAAATGAATATGTTTATGCCGAACATAGTAATGTCAGTTAATACCAGTTCCCAGAAGCCATCTAAAGACAGTTCGGTGAATACTGTACTGCCTTAGTTAGCGAGTGATAAATGTACGTCATCAGGGTATTTGAAATAAATGTGATACAGTGTGTTTCAAGTTTTGTATAATCCGAAATAAAGTTAGACACAAAGCGTGACGTAAAGTTAACTTTAGACAGAGTTCCTTGTCACTCAGGAATCAAGGAAAGCAACAAGTAGCAGAACCTTTTCTGTTTGCTAGTTTCTTGCCTTAGCTGTAGCCGTTAACTATTTGAATGTGTATAGCGTCTCATGCGCTATCGCCAAGTTATTCCAGTGAGCCTTTTCTGCTAAAATTCCGCCTTGACCGTTGTCACTTTTCAACTTTTCTGGAAAAATACCGCTATGAAAACATTCACTACATAAGTGATTTAATTTATCACAAAGATGAGCTTTACCACATTTGATCATTTTATTGCTCATGTCAACTTGAACGAGTACTTCTAAAGAAACTCATAACAAAGATACCTTGTTTTGGAAGTGTAAGCTACAGCTCGAGTTTGTTAAACTTGTCTCGGGAGATATTTCTGAAGATGTTGCCTATCTTCTAAGTAAGTGCTACAAATTAAAATATGAGCTGTTGACATATTTTTCGTCAAATATTTGCACTTTAGGTGGTTATCTTTAATTAGGTTAATACCCAAAGATTATTTATCACAAGCCTGATTCGTTTTTCCTCTCTGACTACTTCCTGCGTTTTTACAAGTTCTTATCCCTTTGAGAGAACTTACGTTCTCTGGAATCTACTCGCATGTGCAAACTGAGTCTCTAATAAATTAGAATTTCTCAATTGTAAAGTGATTTAAACCTTGTTAGTGTCCTAGACATTAACTAAAGGCTTTTGTTAGCTGTGCACGTTATTCCGATATTACTTTCAACCCAAGATTAAGCTGTGTTTGTCTTGAAACTTAAGTTTTTAGCTCTGAAAGTTTTAGAAGATTCCCACAGATGTATTAAGGAATAAATTTAAGTATTTGTATTAGGAACAAGTTTTTGGCATGCATCTACTTTGCTCTTATTCCACAAATAATTAATGAATTCCTTAATTATGGTTCAGTTTCTTACCTTTGCTATTACAGGCTTTTAATTTTTTACTATAATGGGCAATGATCAGAAGCATAAACATTTAGCTAATATTATCTATAACACAGAATGCTATGATTCCACAGACCCAGAGAGTTGGTAAACATCTTGTAAAGAGTAGTGGTCCTGGCATGTATAACTGAAAATTTTTGAGAGAAGTATGGGTATATGAAATGAGATGACATTTTAGTATAGCTATAGAACAAGTATACCTTAGAACTATAAATTCAGATACAAATTAGTAACACCTGAACTGAAGTTAAAATTTTTAATACTACAAGTCGTAGCCTGAATAAGTGTAAAATATCACCTGTAGGCCTAAAAATTTTGACTGTTTTCTCTCTGTAAGTTTCTCCTTAAACAGCAAAAGGCTGAAAATGATGTCATAGCAGAATGGTAGTGCATTTCAACTTTTGTATTCCCTATCCCCTGTCCGTATTGGTGCAGATCCTCCATTCTTTGCCTGCATTAACTGGATGCTACCCTGTATTGATCCATACTCAGCAAACACCCACCCGGATAGCCGAATGCGTTAAATCGTCCGTTTCCGAGACGTGGAGAGGCGCTTCGGCCGCGGAACGAGAGCGCCCGACGTATTATTGGCGACGCTGGCGTACTGGCGAACGTGGAAGTCGTTATGAGGCGTTGTCCCACATTCATCTAGGAGGCACACGATACACAGACATGTGGAAAACTGTCTTACACTGAAACATGTAACTTTCAATAGACACCGATAGGTGGGTTACACGAATTCCGTCACGGGGAGGACTGGTGGCGTCAGGAAGTTCATTCAGTCCCCAGGTTACCATTAACGATCCCAAAACACACCGCCCAAACACGTATAACAATGTCGACCACGAAGTAATGGGACAAGGAAAGGAGGAAGATGAAGAAGGAGAAGAATAAGGACTAGAATATCCCGGATTCCAATTTATGTGGTCAAAAGAAGTTCAGAAACTTACACGGATAAGCGAGAACATTATGACCGCTTACCTAATAGGCGATATGTCCACCTTTGGCACGGATAACAGTAGCGACGCGTCGTGACATGGAAGCAACGAGACCTCAGTTGATCGCTGGATGTAACTGGAACCACATCTACACAACACGAGTCATCTAATTGCCGTCGATACCGGAGATGAAGAGACCACGGAAAGAATGGGGCAAGTCGCATCTAGAACATCGTTCAGGAGAGGAAATTTAAACTCTGAAGAGAACAAAAATAAGCTTAAAACATTCCTACCGATTGTAGCCAACAGAATTGTGATGCCAAATTTAATCATTGTATATTTTGGAAATTTGTGGTAAGCTGAGGTCATTGGTTCCTAATCACTAAGGACAACACACACCCCAATGCCCGAGGGAGGACTCGAACCTCCGACGTGAAAAGCAGCTCGAACTGTGACAATGCGAGTGTTACGGAAATTCTTCAGGAACCCGGGTGGGAGTCTCTGGAGGAAAGGAGGCGTTCTTTTCGTGAATCGCTACTGAGGAAATTTAGAGAACCACCATTTGTGGCTGACTGCAGTACAATTTTACTGTCGTCAACTTATATTTCGCGGGAAGACCACGAAGATAAGATAAGAGAGATTAGGGCTCGTACAGAGTCATATAGGCAGTCATTTTTCCCTCGTTCTGTTTGGGAGTGGAAGAGGGAGAGAAGATGCTAGTTGTGGTACGAGGTATCCTCCGCCAAGCACCGTATGGTGGATTACGGAGTATGTATGTAGATGTAGATGTAGATGTAGAAGGCGCCCCAGACCGCACGGCTGCCCCGCGCGGCTAATGATTATAGAGGAAATAACTCAGAAAAAAATTTAAAAATTAATGTTATACGATGCAAAAGAAAATACATACAAGGAAAGTACATCTTTGCCACGAAAAGAACGCAGTACGCCCATCACTTTTTGGTAGGCTTTCATCCTCTTTTCGTGCTGTTTAACTAGGGAAGATTTTTTTCGTTGGTCCTGAATTCTGGTTCTCTATGTAATAAATTGCGACAGAGGTTTCTAGCATCTTGACCACAAAACTGTTTATACTCTTGAAGGTTTACATATTTTTCGTATTGGGAGGAGCTCTGAAAGTATAACGTTAGTATTAGTTATAAGCTAAACAATTTTGATTTGCCTTACAAAGAGACTCATGTAGCAAAACACATATCATTAGATACCCGATGACGCCATTAGAATTGGTAGGTCTCTAGGGTTGTTACTTGGGCTCGGAGACTACTTGTAGAATACCATAACGCTCCAAATCTACTGCTGTCCAGTTTCCATTGTAAGTATTCCTGTACTTTAACTACTTGTCTGTCTTCACAGCCATAGCTTCTCTGAACTATAAGGTTTTCATAGAACACTTCAGTCTGTAACGTGCTTTTAAAACGGTCATCCAATCTCTTATAATTTCTTGTTGAACAGGAATGGCTTTATAAGATCTTGGATTCACTGTTGTGGTTTCAAGAGCCTCAATCCAGTCTTTTCGTAATTCTGCAATAGTTTTCTGTTTTATCAAACCGGAGATTTTGTCACATTCCATGTAAGAATCTTCTCTTATTGGAGATACTATTTTCATAATGTCTAATCTCTTACTGGTATAAAAACACTTTATTGGATCACTCTTGGACATCTGTTGAATGTTAAAATTATAAAACCATAAATGATGAGTCTAATATACATCATTAACGCTGATACTTGTGTAGGTTTTTATTGTGGTCCATGCATACGTCTTTAATTTTCAAAATCTTTTTGTTTTCTAGAATTGCTCTTCGCTTTCTAGAACTAAATATAACAGTCCTTAGCTTATGAGCCTGATCTTCCGTGGTTAATACTTTAATTTGGTTTGTAATTCCTAATTTTTCTTTTTCAGAAATATTTTGTGAAAACTTTGGACGGAAACTTTTAATTCTGATTGAAATTTGTCATTTGTAGAGCAGGTATCAGTACGCATGTTCCTCACCGATTAGTTGAATTTGCAGTTAATATTCCTCGGTATATTCCATATTCAACTAGAGGTTAAGGGTATTTTTCTGTATATAATTGATGCCATTTTTGTTGACAGTTTTTCTGGAAGGTATATTCTGTCTACATTTCCCTTGTCATAGCGGCTCCTTCTTCCTTTAAATGCATCTATGCGGCTTACAAAGGCTGCCTCTTTTCCGTTTAATGGTTTCCAAGGCCGGTTAGCATACATGCCTCATTGGTCTGTGGGAAATACTCCAGTATCCTTTCTACTAGACTGTGTAGTCAGCACTATGCGCTTTGATGAATCATGGAAGCAATGAAGGCTTTTCGCCAAACAGGAATTCTACTCATAGCATCATTTCTTTTGATTCTTACAATGGCTAGGAAAAAAAACAATTTGTGGGATTGGAATCGTGATGCGTAGGCTTTCTACAATCAATAGATGTCACAGAAATCCAGCTGGTTAGACAGGAAGGGTGACTATGTCAGTTATTTAACAAATTAATTTTCTTAAGAAGTTATTCTCTTTCACGGGGTTTGATTTGTTTGAAACACTCAAACAGTGAGCATTTTCAGACACTGCCCAATTCATGAGACATTGCCCTAAGGTCCCCACGGACATTACTCATTCTGCCATAACTTTCCTCATTTTAGATGTTTAATTAATAACTGATTTTTCACCATCTTGTGATGATCCACACGTTTCGAAAATCTTAAGACGATCACACAACAATCACACTTCAAACTAAACACTTTCACTGCAAGGAAATAAGACGGTGTAAGAAATTCAATCGATCATGTTTGCAGTCGCAGCCCAACTGACGTAACATTTGTAATGTGGACAGTGGAAGCATACCTTCAACTTGCCTCCTTCTTTCCATGAAGGAACCGACTAAAAACGTTCTTTAAGTTACCGCTAAATGTGAAATCTTTTGTATCTCGGTGTCTTGCAAGGTTATTTTTAACTACTTTGCAGTACCGATGGCTAGCCATCAGAAAGTGTCATAAACTCATTTCCTAATTAAATTAACTTACTCCGGTTTTTGCGTGGGTCTAGAAATGTGTTCCATTGGGGCTCAGATATGACGAATTAGGGGATCAGTACATAAATTGGAACTCTCCACATTGTTCCTCTAGCCACTCCATAACATGACTGGCCTTGTGACATGGTGCATTACCTTGTTGAAAAATGTTACTGCCGACGGGAAACATGATCGTCAGGAACGGGTGTGCAGCCAGTGTACGATACACCTTGGCCATCATGGTGCCTTGCATGAGCTCCACTGGACCGTTAAATGCCCACTTGGATGTGCCCCAGAGCACAATAAAGGCGCTACTAGCTTGTCTCGGTGCCGCAGTAGAGGTGCCAAGGAGCTATTCCCATGGAACACGACGGATTAGTCCCCTGCCATTGGCATGATGAAATAGTATCGGGGTTCATGAGACCATACAGCGCTCTACCACTGTGACAAAGTCCAGTACCGATTGTCATGTGTCCATGTCAATCGTAGTTGCTGATCTCCCGGTGTTAACTTTGACATATGTGTGGGTCGTTGGCTGCAGAGGCCCAGTGTTAGGTGTCCCCGGTGCACTGTGTGTTCAGATGCACTTATATTGTGCCCAGCATGAATGTCTATTGTTAGTTCCCCCACAGTTCGCCGCCTGTCCCGTTTTACCAGTCTGCCCAGCCTACGTCGACCGGAATCTGTAACGAAGGGAGGTCGCCCACCTCCACGAAGTTTGGACGTAGTTTTAACTTGGTTTCGTAACATGTTAAAGACACTCGCCACAGCACCCTTCAAACATCCGACAAGTCTCTCAGTTTCCGAAATGCTCGTGCCCAGCCTCTGGGCCATCACAATCTGCTCTTGGTCAAACGCAGATACAGTGCGCCCCTTCCCTATTCTACATACGGAAAGCACGGTCACTGATAGTAAATGCGTAGTGTGTGTGTGTGACTGGCAGTAATTCCTCGCCAGATGACGCTGATTTTTCTATCGATAGTACGTCGGTGGTCATCATTTTCTTGCTGATCTGTGTATGTCTGCACTATTTGTAAAAGGCAGTCACGTATAAAAGTCAAAGAGACATTAATTTTATTTTTTAACCTTCTAATATTTTAGTGCAATAATGATATATTGTCTGTTTTTTATCTTACACATTTCAGGTTCAAAATTATCATATATATACACTTTCCTCAGCAATGATAGCCATGATTATGTGACAGTTTTCCCTTACATTCTCCTCTCCTCACACTACTGCAAACACACCCATGAGTGGCAGTTTGCTTCCTTGAATTTTCTGAGGTTAACTTGCTAATATTCCCTGTTCCTCGCTTCCAATAGCATTAACAGAAATACAGTCCTTTTCCAACAAAGTACCTGGCATCAACAGTTAATTCATTAATCTAATCTTTTGTCGTCCTGGCTGACAGAGCAGTTGAAGTTGTGTCTTTCACAGCTATTAAAAAACTGAAACATAATGAAAATTTGCAAGGCCCATTGTCAAAGAGATCATTGTCAGCTGAATCTCAACAGTGCAGTCCCGATAATTTTCAATAGTGATTCCTAAACTAACAACTATGACAAAATTATCTTCATTTGCAAAATCATTGTACAACGAATTTATGTTTTTTGTTACTGGTGTAGTGGTGACAGACGCCAAATGTAGTGGGAAGAGGTAGACGACACCGTATTAAAACTTGGCGAGAACATTCCAAGTGATTTATTGTTTCCAACAACAGTGCCCTCGTTCCTCTTGGTCTGCATCACAGGGCCCCACAATGCTGAGGAAGCAAGCCAGTGGCCTGAGTAATGCAAAGTTGTGTCGAGCTGGCCTTGTACACCAGCGGAGTTGCGTTGTCGTCAGTATGCCAGGAGCTGGCTCAGTGGTCTGAGTCCCTGCCGACTCAGGGCCATTCAGTGTAAGCTGCAGGCAGCCAGCTGCGTCTTTCTCTCCGGAGTGGCTGAGATCGCGGTGACAACAAGCACCCACGATCTGGCGTCCGGATCGGCAGCCCTTGCCTTGGGATGCCTCCGGCTCATGTTGGAAGCAAGGATGACTGCCCATGGCAGCGAGCCGTGGAGTGGCCCACCACTGGGTGGCTGGCTACAGACCCCGTGTCGACCTCAGGAGGTCGAACCAACGACCTGCAGTGGACTAGAACGCTGGTGCTCCATCCGCTGCTGTGTGTAGCCGGTGGTGTGACACGCCCCATCGTCCAGGAGAGCTGCCACAATTGAATGAATCTTGTTAGAAAACGGCACTTATTTATACTCAGGTGTGCACCTCTGTTTAGCCAAGCGCGCTGCTTCACATCACGAACTCATAGCACACTAGGTTGGCCAGTGGGCCGCCTCTGTCTGTGACTTGTAACATGCAAAACAGCTACGTATACTCGTTCAGCAATTTGACATAACTGTGGCCTCTAGTCTACTTCTCAACTGTTGTTATGCGTAACTCACTGCAATCTGGTCCATACCTGGCTGTGACTTGTGCCAGAATATCGCACAAAACTAAATTTCCCTGTCCCAAACAGTGGTGCCGCTACACTGGTCTGAGACATGTACGTATTTGGATAGGAACACTTGTGATATAGTACTTGTATCTAATATGTCGCACAACATCTGTCCCTCACCTCTTTTACGTTTACGAAAGACTGCAGGGTGTTGACTACTTATGCATCTAGCTGAGTCTCGATATGTAACTGATACATTACACCAAAATTATCGTGTTTTACCAGTGACAACTTTTTTATGTAGAGTTAACTACGTTCCCTTTACAAATTTTGAGGACATGTTCCTTGCACCAGAACAAGAATAAATTTCCAGTTAACATGGATTCTAAAATGCACATGTTCAGAGCTGAGCACTTATTCATCTTTCTGCTATGAAACAGTTCTCCTCTATGGAACAAGAGCTCATAGCTCTTAAGGTATGCATTTTGGAGCTCATCTTCACTGAATACTTTTTTCGTTTTGGTGTAAGGAACTTATCCTGAGACATTTTAAACACAGAGACCAGTATTTGCGCCAAGAATTTCACGAGATAGATTGAAAAATTGAATCATCAAATGAAACCTTTTAGTACTCTGTTAGGCAGAAAGCTAATTTGCGAGTATTTAACATGAACGTAATGTCGATAAATAATGTTATTAAAATTTAAGAACATTATTTAGCTTACACACATGTAAACTTGACAAAGACTGTCTGGCGGAGAAGTTAGTAGTAACTAGATTAGCACAAATTCAGAGCCGCAAAAAATTCGCATAATATGAGGAACCATCCTGTCTACAAATATTCTAATATTTCTTTGCTTTCTTGGTTGACAATACGACTATGATCATGGAGACAATAAACTCTATAGATAATACCATTTTTGCTATTGATTAACTGCAAGCAAAATCCTTAACATACATCGGCGATTACTATCACGTTAGTTGTCTCCGAACGTGTAAATTCTTCTTTGAGGTGAAGAGGTTATCATAAAGGAGGAAATGTTCGTGGGAGGCATCAAATCAGTCACGAGACTGATGACCCAAAATAACTAAATCTTCCAGTAGAATTGTTTAGTAGTATTGTAATAGATGAAGTAAGGAATCACTACTACCAGCTTCTTCTCGCCTCTGTTCAGTTTTGTATTACATCTGTTATCTTTCTCTTTTGTGCTAATTGTCATCGATATCATCACTTCAAGTAAAAATTTTTTTTGGCTATTGTAACCATGTACAAAACAATGTCTGTTACTGGAGTTTGTGGAGACATTTCTTTTCACGTTTATTACAAAGATGCTACATGTTGCGGGAATTTCTTGTCAATATCTTCCAGATTTCACACATTTTTGTGTTTTCTCCTAAATTATCTTCTTTTCTTCATCTCAACTTCGGTTTGTGTTATTCCAACTGGAAGATTTCGTTCCTGTAGCCATTTCACCTACTTCATTTCGGAGGAAGGCTCACTTACTTCTTTCTGATTTCTCTGTCTTTGGATTTTAACGACTGCTACCTCATCTTTCACCGAAAATTTCACTATGAGCCTTAACCTGCCCGACATTATGAAACGACTTGTTGTCAAATAAGAAGAAACGCAGAGTGTTCCAGCCCCTTATAAAATGAACACAGGTTTTCGTGCTAAAGGAAGTATTCATTCTACTGTGCGCAGTCTCAGAGAGCAGAAAGCGAGATGACAAGTTATGGTGAGGGGTAAGGACTGTGCTTCGTTGCTTGCGTTCTCTCGCAGGCATATTCTGTTAAGCGTCAGAGAGGTCAATTATACCAGAAGCTGTGTGCCGGCACTGCGACCTGTATGGAGGTCAAATCCAGAGTAACAATTTCAACCCTGGGTTTCCCGCAAAGTAGCCGGGAAGTAATTGTAACTCGAAAATGGGGAACGAGCAAAAGCAATAAAGTTAACCGAATTGCCGTGAGGGCGACATTTTTTCTGGAGTAAGTCCCCTCCGTGGCGTGGGCCGCTGCAGACGTCCTCAGAAGAAGCACATTGCCACGGAAAGCGGAAATTTTGCAGTAAAGGGGCTCTCACTAAATCTGAGCAGCATTCTCAGCGCATGCAGTACCCGTGAACTACTGTGCCTCGTGCAGCTTTTGATGTTTGCAGATTTAGCCGTTGGCCCTGTGCTCGTAAATACGCTGAACTGAAAAGAGTCAACGTAGGCAAAGAAAATTGCGTGTGAAAAAGTTGTACTTGGAATGAATTCGACGGAGAGTTTTAAATAAGATTCAGCTGTATATGCACATATAGAAACTACCTTTTCCTTCTTCTGACGTTTCCACGTGTAGTTCTCGGTCCAAGCATATTAAGTTGCAGCGAAGTGCAGAATGAAACCGGGGTGTTCATCGCTGCAAACTAACGGATGATATCGAATTTCGATAAATCTCTACATGGTGTTTTTAACATTTTTATGCAGCGACAGCAACTGATATTTTTTATATAAAAATATACTGCCTACAGTTGCAGGTTAACTTTATCGTTTACCTAGTTTTCAACGTTAGTTATAACGTCTTCTTCAGAACATGCAAAAAGTTAATATTATAATGTGCTAGTAAATTATATTAGATATGGTCATCCTACAGGATGCAACGTGTAGTACTTACGTAAAATATTATTTAAATGTTTGCCTAAAACGGGCCATGTCCTAGTCACAAGACGAGGCCCATACAACGGGCTTCAAGTGAATTTGCTACAGCTTGTTTAATAGAAGTGACGAAACCTTATCGTTGTGCGTCAACTTTTATAAAGTTGACTTAGGACATGGCCTGTTTTAGGCAAACATTTAAATAATACTTTATGTAAGTATTACACATTGCATCTTGTAGGAAGACCATATCTAATATAGTTTACTAGCACATTATAATATTAACTAATGGCAAGTTCTGAAGAAGACGATATACTATCGTTGAAAAGTAGGTAAACGATAAAGTTAACGAGCAACTGCAGGCTGTATATTTTTTTATCTACATGGTGTGATGAGTAGAAGATATATCGTCGTGTAATTACGCAGGGATCTTGGAGGTATTAGAGGGATCATGTAAAGCTAAGAAATGGAAAGATGACTGAACTCAAAGTAACACAGGAGAGTGTCATCATAGCTCAAGATTCGCACTTACTAAATCGGTATATGTAGCACAGCCGATAGATGACTATGTGCCCAATAGAGCTAAGAATCTGACAAGGTCTGTTACAGTGGAAGATCACACATATTCCCGAGAATGAATAAGAAACAGATATGAAAGAAAAAAAATTGCGTACCTTTGACAAGTCATGAAACATTTTACACAAGAAACTTCAGGAAGTTGAAGAAAACAAGTGGTTAGTACATTACAAATTCGAGAGCTTGATATCCCAGGAAGAATGGCAGCCGGCCGGAGTGGCCGTGCGTTTCTAGGCGCTTCAATCTGGAACCGCGTGACCGCAACGGTCGCAGGCTCGAATCCTGCCTCGGGCATGGATGTGTGTGATGTCCTTAGGTTAGTTAGGTTTAAGTAGTTCTAACTTCTAGGGGACTGATGACCTAAGATGTTAAGTCCCATAGTGCTCAGAGCCATTTCTGAAGAATGGCAGCAATCATGGAATACAGTATGGGGACGCAGATGGTCCTTATGGTAATTACTTCTGAATGAGCACCACGGACTCGATATGTGTTAAGAACAATATCGCTTCCACAAGGCTGTTATTTTAAAATAGTACTATGTGAAGTAGATCGGCTGTTATCAAGTACTGTAGACTCTCATGTGCATAGCTTGATTTGGATATACCATCGTCACAAAGTGTAAAAAAGAGAAATCACATGCTAGGCACAGTTCCACGTACCATAGTCGACATAGCTTACAAACTCCTGATATGTATCCACAAACCAAACACTGTGAGGGCTAGAGGACCGATGTAAGGATGCAGGAGCATATATCACTAGGGGTGAGATATAAACTGCCTACAGGAAAATTAAAGAGACCTTTGGAGGAAAGACAACCACATGTATGAAAATCAAGAGCTCAGATCGAAAACCAATCATAAGCAAAGAAGGGAAAGCAGAAAGGGGAAAGGAGAATATAGAGTGCCTACACAGGAGCGATGTAATTGAGGGCAGTGTCATGCAAATGGAGGAGCGATGTAATTGAGGGCAATATAAAGGAAATGGAAGAAGATGTAGATGAAATGGTAGATGAAGATTCAATGGGAGATATGATACCGCGTGATGAATTTGACAGAGCACTGAAAGATGTAAATCGAAACAAGGCCCCGGGTGTAGACAACATTCCTTAGAACTAATAACCTAGAGAGAGCCAGCCCTGTCAAAACTCTTCCATCTGGTGAGAAACATGTATGAGACAGGCGAAACACCCTCGGACTTCGAGAATAATATAATAATTTCAATCCCAAAGAAAGCAGATGTTGACAGGTTTGAAAATTAGGGAACTATCAGTTTAATAGGTAATTGCTGTAAAATACTAACCCGAATTCTTTAGAGACGAATGAAAAAAATGGTACAAAACCGACCTCGGGGAAGATCAGTTTGGATTCCGTAGAAATGTTGGGATACGCGAGGTAATACTGACCTTACGACTAATCTTAGAAGATAGGTTAAGGAAAGACAAATCTACGCTTCTAACATTTGTAGACTTAGAAAAAGTTTTTGAAAATGGTGATTGGACTACTCTGTTTCAAAGGGGAAGACTATTTATAATTTGCACAGGAACCAGATGGCAGTTATAAGAGTCGAGGGTCACGAAAGGGAAGCAGTGGCTGAGAAGGAAGTGAGACAGGGCTGTAACCTATTCAGACTGTATACTGAGCAAAATGTAAAGGAAACAAAAGAAAAATTTGGAGTAGGAATTAAGGTCCTGGAAACAAAAGAAAAATTTGGAGTAGGAATTAAGGTCCTGGGTGAAGGTTCGACGACGACATTGTAATTCCGTCAGAGTTAGAAAAGGACCTGGAAGAGTAGCTGAACGGAATGGACAGTGTCTTGAAAGGAGGATATAAGATAACCATCAACAAAAGTAAAAGTAGGATAATGGAATGTAGTCGAATTAAATCAGGTGATGCTGAGGGAGCTACATTAGGAAATGAGACACTTAATGTAGTAAATCAGTTTCGCTATTTCGGGAGCAAAATATCTGATGATCGTCGAAGTACAGAGGATATAAACTGTAGACTGGCTATGGCAAGGAAAGCGCTTCTGTAAAAGGAAAATTTGTTAACGTACAGTATAGATTTAAGTGTTAGAAAGTGTTCTCTGAAAGTATTTGTATGGAGTGTAGCCATGTATGGAAGTGAAACTTGGACGATCAACAGTGTAGACAAGAAGAGAATAGAAGCTTTCGGAATGTGGTGCTACAGGAGAATGCTGAAGATTAAATGGGTAGATCAAACCATTAATGAGGAGGTACTAAATAGAATTGAGGAGAAGAGTCCTACGAATGTAAGTTACAATAGTTATTCAGAGAAAAGTAGGCTTTTTCCTTATTGATTAGCGTGGAGAGATACATCAAACCAGGCTTCGAACAGAAGACCACACCAACAACAACAATGGCTGCTTCTAAGCATTTGGAGATCTATTCTGTTTCTCCTTTCATAAAACCATCGAATATCTGAAGAACATAGATATGACAATGCTCTCAACGACTGGTAAAATCGCTCCTTTGCAGTCAGGAAACTCACGTGCATGTTTCAAGGATTTACTGTGTGATTATCTAAGGTCTAAATATTCATCAAAATTATCCTCAGGCTATGTAACAAGGAAAAGGAGATTTATAAATGCAGTCGCTTAAGGATGACCGAAAAGAAAACAGTGGATGGCTGTACCATTTATCATTCTATGAATCATTCAGTAGATGTCTCGTCACTGCAAATTACAATTTTTATTCTTTACAAAAGGCCTTGTTATTCAGTTAACGCTGCGACAAGTAGTTGCTTACGACAGTGTACGCGTAACGCATAATGACTAATAATATTTTGTATAAGGACTGGAACAAAAGGGAGGTCAACATTGTTGTGGCTTGAAGGCTACTTAGCCACAAAACAGAAAAGCTTTCATTTAAGATGATGATAGATGCCATTCTTGTCATGTATTAACTACAAGAGGAAAAACAGCAAGAAGAAAGCTCGTTGCCAAGACATATACCAACTTGTTAGTTCTGCCAGGTATAATCAGATAAGACAAAAATTTGTTGCCAAATGCAGCAGAATGGAAATACTGACATCAGAGGCACTTTGTTGGATAGTGCATTATCTTTTCGTATCCGTATAACAGTCTAAGAAAACTGAAATCACAAGTTGTTCTCGTCAGTACACTTGCTTGAGATTCTCTAGCAGCTGATTCTTCTGTACTTAGTGCAGTTCCCAGCCCCTCCTCTCCTCTTTAGAACAGTACGGTTCACCTGAATCTCTAATTAGGGTTTAGACTTTTCAGATTGGTAAGCAGGTAAGTGAGAACACGTGGGCAATAACTAGGATCATCAGATCACATTCCGTCTCTTTGATTGAGGTATTCGAAACCAGTGGGTGTTTCCCAAATAAACCGATTTCAGAACAATATATCTTCGACACGGGTGACGATAGCAACTTGTAGTAAATTTTAACAGACAATCATTCAAAACTTTGGTGCAGATGAGGAGCAATTTGGTATTTTTACATAAGAGGAGTTCCTTTAGAAAACTACATAACAACAGCTTCCTCAAACATTTTAAATGAACAGATCAAAGACCCAGCGGTGTCAAGGGTCAAACGTAAGTGAAGAGACAATAATTCGGTCGACATTTGTCAGTATTATTTGCTGAAGAATTACGTGCTGTTTTACAGACGAGACTCAACTACAAGTTTATGGACAGTATGTGTTCCCGATGAACTAGTGAACACGTACATATGGTACACTCACTTAAGTAATGGGCACTTTGGGGCGATGAAATGTTTTACTAAACTTAAAGAGACAACACATTACCCTAACATGGAAAGACGTATTCGACAAGTATTCAAAAAAATATAAGGACTGCCGACGTGGCAAACACGTTACTTTTGAGACACGGCCACCATTTTCATCCATAATACCGAAAAAGCTGAGACATCTAGGAGCAACAGATTTGGTGGGACCGTAACCAAGGACAAGGAACACGTTTATCGGTGTCGTTTTAGAGATAACTTAAAAGTATGTCACTTTCAATCCTTCGAAACCTGCAACTGCTGTTACGATTAGTAACGCACTGCAAAGTGATTTCCTCAAGCAGGTAGGGCATGCAGAAAGGTTAATTTCAGATTATGGGCCCCAATATGGATCTAAACCTTGCTTGGCAACTTTAAAAAGACATAAAATTAAACCCATCTTCATATCCAGGCACAAATCCAGCGCCAGTTGTGCAGAACAAACGATGAAGGATGTCATCTGTATTGTAGTACACAATATACTACATGGGAAGCCAATTTACATCATTTACAAACTATTATTAACGAAATACCGCAGTGTACTAGACAATTAACACCAGTCACACCGCTCAAAAATAAAAGGGTAAGAGAAATTGTACAGTTCCCCCATCCAGAGGACCATCACACCAGCAGATAATAAAATTCGCATCCAAGAACATTGAATGAGCAGCTGCAAAATGAAAGCACAGAGCAGACATATGGGTATTCACAGTGGGACGATTGATTCTTGTTATAACTCGCTTATTATTTAACAAAGGAAAACAGGTTTGCCATAAATTCTATCCAGTATATGAGGGACCCATGTTAATTAGAAATGAGATTTACACAAATGCGCTAGAATTGGTGAACCCAAGAATGGGGAATAATTATAGGTCTACGTCACGTAAGCCACCTAAAGGCTTATAATAAATGATAATTGTTTCAATGGTCACATGGCTATTAGCCATGAGAACTAAAATATAAATGGATCACAGATGATACAGCGAAAGAATGTAGATATGTTTCAGGTAGCAGCAGATCTCAAGAGGCAGAGAGGACGAGTTACAAACATGTGAATATTAAAATAAAGATACAATAATACTAATCATTTAAATTATGAAAGTAGGTTAGGATACAAAAAATTATATAAGGGAAAATTAATTGCATGATGCTTTAATTAACTAACCTACACATCATCGATCCAAGTTCATTCAAGAAGTAAAGACACCATTATAAATGAAGTAACGTAATGTGTCAGAGATATATTTTAATCTCTTATGTAAAGTACTGAAGAAACTATTAAAAAGTTCATTTTGTATTATTTATGTAAATGTTCAAATGTAAAGCTCGTAGTAAATTTAGGCATAGGAACTTGAAAATAGTAGCACTAAGTAAAAGGCATTGTGAAACAAATGAAACAAAGAAAGCGCACAACACAACATCGCTACTATCATCTGGAGAAGGGAGCCAAGCTGACAACAGAAGCAGAAAGTCGACAGGTAGCTACCGACTCAGTCTGAGAGTTTATACGATTGCACAATATGGCATTGGCGACACATCGAAGACAGAATTAAGGATTTCAGTGTCTCATTCTTCACATTAACACCGAGAATGAGCCACATGTATTTTGAAGAACATGGTACTACGCCTCATCCCATTAGCAAGAGGAGGGGAAACCCATTAGCACAAAGGGACACAAGTTGCACACCTGCAAGGAAGACACAGGCAAACCCATTAGCAGTGACAAACAATAGGAAACTGTCTGCAACAGTTGATTTGTACAACTGCCTGGAAAAATGAACTCAGAATATGTCTCTCAATGTTCCACATGGAGAAACTGGTAACTCAAAACAGACATATCACTTCAGAAATTCTGTATTCAGACTTGACCATGTCTCATAACAACATTACTGGCAGTCATTCCGAATATTTCACTGAAAAATATATCCTGTTCCAGTGCCCAAGAAGTTGCAAGATCCCAGAAAGAAGACATGAAGAAACAGCAAGTAATGAAGAGAAGGAAGGATCCCTAGATGAGTGCAGAAGACAGCAGGATTACATTCTAAGTCCTATACCTTAAACTAGTATCAGACTAGGCCGAATGAACAGAAAGCAATATTCAACAAAACCATGGCACTTATTTCATTCTATCAAAACAACCAAAGACGGTGAAACTATCCAACAGAGCATGCATAATGGGGACATCAATATGCAGGATCCATTGGGGCTTGGGGAGGAGGGGAGGGACCACTCATCAACCTGAATGACCACTACGCCAATAAAGGTCTATGCCACCTATGTTGTCAAATCATGGCACTGCCTTTGGATGCTACATGGAATTGACCATGCAATGGCCTTTGCGCTCGAACACTCAGAGCTGTAAATGTCGATAATCTTCATCAACATCACTCGGAGTCTATAACTGACCAGCAGCATCAACCACCAGTGATCGACAGCAGCGTAGAAAAACAAACGCAGCCCCAGTTTCAAAGTGTAAAGTGCGTTAAGAAAGGAAGTGATGCATGTGACAAATTCATACTAATATTTTAAAGATTGCGAAAAATAATCGCTTAAGCACGGAGTTGAGATGCCTGCTAATTGTAATTTGTAAATGTGCATCCAATCTAGATATATGTTAATAAGAATTGGTGTATTGTAGATATTTGGAAACGTGTTTTTAATGATAAATCAATGAATACAACGTTTGTGTTAATATGTACAGAAATATGGAAAAATATTATCTATATTACACACATAATGTTCACTTAAGTACATACATGTCTGTTTATGATTATAAGTTTCAGTATTGATACAGCATTTAAGTATTGAGAGTATATATAAGAGAAACGAACATTTACTTAACTTCACTCATATTTCACAATCATCAATATCATGAATATTTGAGAGTTGTGGAATGCCTGAAGTTATTGTAAAGAGATAATCTAAAGAGTGGATGAACCGTTTTAGTAGAATTTAACCACAAGCACTAGAGAAAAACGTTGTAAGATTACTCAAATAACTATCTAGAAAGCATTGTAAAGCCACATGATAACCATCTAAATAGAAAATGCCGTGTAAAGCCATACATTTCAAATAAAAATATAATCTTGAAACGACATCATCTAGCATAAGAGAAACAAGTTGCTGGAGAATGATTAAATAAATGATATTATAATTTTGCACAGCAATGAGCAGTGCCTCAATTATTGACCACAGCAGTACAAAATTAACTTGGAAGAGATGGTATGTGCAAAGTGGTAAGATTTAACAGACCTCACATGGACTTGATCCATAATGAAAGCACGATATGGTGTGAGATCCTCAGAAAATAATAATTACATTATATCAAGAAAAGGCAATTGCCGCTAATCTCATGTACCTGAAAATTAACAAAACAATCTCTACCAATATACGGGCAGTAGCATGAAACAAACAAGTTAGAGCAAAACGCATTTTGGAGACGAAAAGAGCAGATGGCTAATGATATCATAAAACTTCCATTGGCAAGCGAACGGTGAGCTTCAGCACAGAAATGGATAAGGCCAGAACAATACATTATTCCTATCAGCGTAAATAAGGCTGGGACTGAGGGTAAGCGGCTGCACACAGGTCTATGCAAGTACCCAGAAAGAAAAATAAAGACGTCTAGTCACCCTAGCAGGACAGTGATTGGCTGAAGACATACTTGGCGTTGCAGACACGACATGGTGGGGAGATCCCCATTATATAAAAGCATATTTAAAACTAAAAGTATCTCTCTCTCTCTCTCTCACTCTCCTGTCTTACAGTGGACAGCACACCTGTATGGAAATAAGAGAAAACGTTGAGAGTTCGCTTTCTGCAAATTTCAATATTCCGGCGGAAATTTTTGTGAGCAAAAAAATTGTGCACCTCGTTCCAACCCATAGCAAGTGTGCAATAGTTATTATTCTACAGAATGCATGAAAGTTGCGAGTGAGTGAACTCAGTGACGGCCAGATTTGGGAATTAGCATTTCAGATCCAGAATGGAGACAACGACATTGCATATGCCACTTGGTAAAGTACCACTGCGCATTAGGTCACAGTAAATGTTGAGTCTAGATTTCGCTCACTCGAACTTGTGTACACTTTGATCATTGAATATCAAATGCTAGGATAGTAACCTACCCTCATACTGAGTACATGAGAGTTTTTCATTGGTTCAAATAGTAAATTTTGTCCCTGCACAATTCAGTTCACTAACCAGCTAAAATTACGCAAATTAAAATAAGCTGACAAGGTTTTTTAATATTCATTCTTTCATGTGATAAAACATTTTCACTTGTAGAGATAACAATTTTAATAATGGTCATTTCAATATGTCCAAGAATTAAATATTTTGTTATTGATTATCAAAAGTTATTAAACATGTTTATCACATGGCCCCTGAAAGCAGCAGTTGATAAATTATATATAGAATAAAAAAGGCAATAGCTGTTTTGTCTTTCTAAAATAGACCCCAAACTTTCACTTTTATTATTTCACACTTTCTAGGTACTTGGAAGCAGCATTTCTAATGATTTTGTTACGATCTGCACCTGATGTTAGCTGCTTTACAGGGCCAGGATCATATTTATTTAGAATGCCCGTTTGACACCCTGGGCTTGAGAAGACAGTTCAGAAGATTTGTCCACTTACGCACTAAGTAGTAAGGTAAGTTAGCACACATTAATACATTCACTGCACAGATGAAAAGGTGGTCGGATGCGCGACACATGTTTCACTGCCATACAATGCTGTACTCCAGACATAAATTCTCAGAAATTTCTTCCTCAAATTAAGGCTGATATTTGATATTATTAGACTTCTTCTGACCAGAAATGCCCTTTCTGCCATTGCTAGTCTGCTTTAAAAGTCCTCCTAGCTCTGTCCATCATTGGTTACTTTTCTGCCTAGTAGCAGAATTCCTTAACTTCATTTACTTTGTGACCATCAATCCTGATGTTAAGTTTCTCGCTGTACTCGTTTGTACTACGTCTCATTACCTTTGTCTTTCTTCGATTTACTCTGTGTCTATACTATGTACTCAATAGGATGTTCATTCCGCTCAGCAGATCATGTGATTATTTTTCTCTTTCAATCGAGACAGCAATGTCGTCAACGAATTGTATAGTTGATATCCTTTCACCTTGACTTTAAATTCCACTCCCGAATCTTTCTTTATTTCCATCATTGCTTCCTCGATGTACAGATTGAATAGTAGGTGTGAAAGGCTACGTCCTTGTCTTACTCCCTTTATAATACGAGTACTTCATTCTTGGTCGTCCACACTGAATATTCCCTCCCAGCTATTGTACATATTGTATATGACCCGTCTCTCCCTATAGCTTACCTCTGCTTCTTTTCAAAATTTCTAACACCTTGCACCATTTTACATTGTCGAAGGCTTTTTCCAGGTTGACAGTCCTATGAACAGGTCTTGATTTTTCTTTAGTCTTCCCTCTACTATTAACCGCAACGTCAGAATTTCATCTCTCGCGCCTTCACCTTTCCTAAAGCCAAACTGATCGTCATCTAGCGCATCCTCAATTTTCTTTTCTATTCTTCTGCGTATTATTCTTGTAAGCAACTCGGATTCATGAGCTGTTAAGCTGACTGTGCGATAATTATCACAAGTTTCAGCTCTTGGAGTCTTCCGAATTGCGTGGATGATATTTTTCTGAACGTCAGGTGGTATATCGCCAGACTCATACATTCTACACACCAACTTGAATAGTCGTTTTGTTGCCACTTCCCAAAATGGTTTTAGAAATTCTGATGGAATTTTATCTACCCCTTCTACCTTATTTGTTCTTATGTCCTCAAAAGAGTTCTTAATTTTTGATTAGGATACTGGATTCCATATCTCTCCTAAATCGACTCCTGTTTCTACTTCTATGACATCAATCAAATCGTCCCTGTCATAGATGCCTCCAATGTACTCTTTCCACCTATCCGCTCTTTCCACTACATTTGAGAGTGGAATTCCTGTTGCACTCTTAATATTACCACCCTTCCTTTTAATTTCACCAAACATTGTTTAGATTTTTCTATTTGCTGAGTAAGTCCCTCCGACAGTCATTTCCTTTTCGATTTCTTCACATTTTTCGTGCAGAAAATTGAGGATGTGTTAGCTGACGATCACTTTGACTTTAGGAAAGGTAAAGGCACCAGAAAGGCAATCTTGACGTTTCGGTTGATAATGGAAGCAAGGCTTAATGGAAAACAAAACATTTTTATAGGTTTTGTCGACCTGGAAGAAGCGTTGGTCAAAGTAAAATGGTGCAATATGTTCGAAATTCTGAGAAAAATAGGGTAAGCTGTAGGCAGATCTATAATACAATGTACAAGAGCCAACAGGGAATAATAGAGTGGAAGATCAGGAACGAAGTGCTAGGATTAAAAAGCGTGTAAGACAGGAATGTACTCTTTCGCCATTACTGTTCAATCTGTAATCGAAGGAACCATGACATAAACACAAGAAATGTTCAGGAGTGGAACTAAAATTCAAGGCGATATATATCTACGATACGATTCGCTAATGACATTGCTATCCTGAATAAAGGTGAAGAAGAATTACATGATCTGCTTAATGAAATGAACGATCTTAAATGTGGAGAATATTGATTGAGAGTAAATAGAAGAAAGACGAAAGTAATGAGAAGTAGCAGATATGAGAGCAGCGAGAAACTTAACTTTACTATTGATGGTCACGAAATAGATGAAGGTAAGGAATTCTGCTACCTAGGCAGAAAAATGACCAACGACAGAAGGAGGAGGCACAATATCAAAAGAAGACTGGCACTGGCAAAATGGGCTTTCCTGGCCAAGAGAAGTCTACTAGTATCAAACATAGGCCTTAATTTGACTGAGAAATTTCTGAGAATGTACGTTAGGACCACACCATTGTATGATAGTGAAACATGGACTGTGGGATAACAGGGTCAGAAGAGAATCGAAGCATTTGATATGTGGTGTTACAGACGTATGTTGAATATTAGGTGGACTGACAAGGTAAGGAAGTAGGGGGTTCTGCACCCAGTCGGGGAGGGTAGGAATGTATGGGAAACAGTGACAAAGAGAAGGCACAGGACGATAGGACATCAGGGAATGACTTCCATGGTACAAGAGGAAGCTGTAGAGAACAACAACTGTGGAGGTGTACAGAGATTGTAATAGATGCAGCAAATAATTGATGACGTGGGTTGCAAGTGCTATTCTGAGATGAAGAGTTTGGCCCAGGAGAGGAATTCGAGGCATGCCGCATCTAAATAGTCAGAAGACTGATGACTCGAAAAAAAAAAAACTTAAACTTTGTTAGGATGTCGCCATTATTCAGTACAATCATCAACGCATCTGACAGTTTTTCAACTATATTTGCTTTTCCTTACATTCATTTGCATCACAATCTTTAGTAGATGGAACCTGTGTTCCAATTCTAAATGCTGCTTATAGCGTGGGATACTGGTCAGAACGACATTTGTTTTTCAGAAGAAAAAATTATCCATGCCCCTGTGTGCTTAACACCCTAGCTCCCATTAATTGTCTTATGATCCTCAGAAATATTTACCTAGGGCACCACCGTTGCTGAACTCTGCTTCTGAAGCCGCTCCGCAAATACTTGAGTGAGGGTACTTTATGTACCACTGTTCTGCCTCCTGTTTCTTTTGTGAATAGTTCGAGCGTGTAACGACATTCCATTAATTTCATATGAGCAAGAATTTAATTTAATTTGCTGTCATAGGCGTTCCACGAGATGTAAGCGAGAGGAAGTAATATGTTGCCTTACCCTTCCTTAAACGTAAGCTCTCGCAAATTTTACCTCAAATCTTTCCATGCAACATCTAGCTCCTGAATTTTTAGAGCATCCCTGCAACGCCGTTGCACTAAACTATTCGTGACGATGCGCTCCTATCTTCTTTGGATCTTCTCCATTCCTTCTACTAGTTCCAACTGTTGAATGTAACAGAATGATCTGCAGTACCAATAAATAAGATGAGCTGAGGTTTACCCAACCACGTCGTTCGCAGATGAAAAACGTTTTCTTACGTTCTTACAGTGAATCTCAGGCCACCATCTGTCTATCCCACGATTCATTACACGTAATCGTCTCACTTCAGGTAACTCCAGGCTGATCCTCACACATATTCTATTGTTGTTCCTGTTTCCACTGCTTCAGCATAGGTAGTGTAGTCGAACGAGAAAGGTTCATTCCGCCTATTTGTGAGCAATGCGTTACATTTTCTTATGGTGAGAGTCTATTGCATAGCTCCTTAGCGTCGTTTACCTGCAAATTTTCGTGTATTTGGCTCCAGTTTTCTGCTATAAAGACTTTTCTATTCACAGTAGAACCGAATTCCTAATTAACACATACGTCTTGCCTAAAGTTGTTAGACTTTTTTCTCAGACTGGGAAACAAATTCACGGCTATTGGATTATGGATTCCAGTCCCTTCCCTTACAATCAACCTGTCAGACATTTCTCTAAAACATACTCTTAAATTTTATACTTGGATCACACATTCACCTCCAGAGTTGAGTTTCTCATGATGACAGTCCCGACAGTCTTCAGTGGCATTGTAAATTGACATTTTGTGCTTGCTATCCTTAACACCTGAACAACGATATCAGATGAATCGCAAATGTTGTTTTTTCCCCTATCCTAGAAAATACAGGAACACAATGGTATTTTATTTTCGGTGTAGTTTCTATGACGTTTGGGAATCCGGTGTTGATTACATGCTCAGTGTCGTATTGTGTGTGAGTAATTATTGGCAACTGTTTATAAAAACCTGTAAAATATTATGCTTCAACTAAAAGAAAAGCAAACAAATGGTTTTATTTGGAAGCAAGAACGAGGCATTTACATCCGTAAACATGAAACAGAAATCCATTGTAAGATTCGTATACACATTTCTGCGAAGAACGTGAGACAAGATGAGTGCAGAAGCGAGGAAACGTCCTCGCATCCATTATACGTAAGTGGCGTCTAAGAGCAGAGCAAAACGGGGATTTCTGCTTGTAAGCCGGGCGACGGCGCTAGAATCACGTTCCCTTCCAGAGAATCTTGTTTCGCGGAAAATATTTTCTATTTATTTTTTTCTGTTAGTTGTGTGAGATGCATTGCGGCTGCATAGGAACGTTGTGAGTCACACTTGACACATAACCCTGACATCGTTGTTTCAAGGAAATCAGCT
Organism: Schistocerca piceifrons; assembly: GCF_021461385.2. Taxonomy (NCBI): domain Eukaryota; kingdom Metazoa; phylum Arthropoda; class Insecta; order Orthoptera; family Acrididae; genus Schistocerca; species Schistocerca piceifrons. Next base: position 184,054,864 of record NC_060142.1, on the reverse strand, counting down.
TGTGATAGACAACAGGCAGCTCCATAAATGATGTTGTTAATGAGTTTGGCTGACCATAATGGCTCTAAATCTTACATTTATGTAAAAGTAAACCTTATTAGCTGCTGTACGTTTCTCCTAGACCCGAAAAAAAAAATTAACGAAATGCTGTTTCTGCAAGGGCAATGTCACAGTGATATCGAATTTAATTTCGAACTATAACCAAGAATTGAGATATGAAATACTGGTTTTGCAGATATTTTTCACCGATTCGGTTGCTGCTATCGCGTAATAAGGCAGCTGTTATCATTGTAACAGTTATTTGTCAGGTACATCATTTGGAAAGCGCATTTAGGAAAGTACATTCTAGCTCTAACAACTTAAGTGGTTTCTAAAAATCATTTTGTATTCCAAAAAACCATCTGTAAGCAGTAAAAAAGACTTTTATTTGTTTGACATGTCCAGTTGTTACCGTAGTGATGTATTGATTACTCATAAAATTGGAGGATGTGGAACATTTAAGAAGCGCTTTCTTTGTATTTCAATTTTATTCCGTTAGATCTCTGTGCCTCAGAGTCATAATCATGGAAAAACCAGAATTATCGGAAGGTTTAAGCATAAAATGCCAAGTGAACAAAAATGACATCAATAACAATAATAATGATAATTTCCCACATAACAAACATTAAGTTTTAGAAAGTTCAATAACAGCTAAGGCCTGTTAACAGGAACCAATACATAGGCTTTTCTGGTGGTCAGCTTTGACGTAGTTTTCTGGTCACTGTAATGGATCGAAACAGCTGTAATGGAACAATATTTACTTAAGATATTCGTTTATGGCCAGCATTATCGTATCTTCCTAAGCAATTCACTGAGCCATACATATTTTAACATAATCCGTTACTTTATGTACTTTACTGAGACACTTCCGTAATACATTAATGCTGTAAGAGAGTATGACGCGGCTGGGTGGTGGATACAGTTGGAAAAACTATCGATGTACACTGAAGAATCAAAGAAACTACATCTGCCTTACATTGTATAAGGCCCTACAAGCATGCAGAAGTGCCACAATAAGACGCGGCATGAGCTCGACTAATGTCTGAAGTAGTGCTGGAGGGAACTGACACCATGAATCCTGCAGGGCTGTTCATAAATTCGTAAGTGTCCGAGTGGGAGGAGATCATTTATGAATAGTAAGTGTCAAGGCATCCCAGTTATGTTGAATACTGTTCACGTCTGGGGAGTTTGGTGGCCAGCGAAAGTGTTGAAACTCAGAAAAGTACTCCTGGAGCCACTCTGTAGCAATTCTGGACGTCTAGACTGTCGCATTACCCTGCTGGAATTGCCAAAGTCTGTCGGAATGCTCAATGGACAAGAGGGGATGCAGGTGATCAGACAGGATGTTTATGTGCGTGTCACCTGTCAGAGTCGTAACTCGACGTATCAGGGGACCCATATCACTCCAACTGCACACGCCCCATACCATTATGGAGCCTCCACCAGCTTGAACAGTCCCTTTCTTACATATAGGATCCATGTATTCATGAGGTTGTCTCCTTAACAGTACACATCCATCCACTCGATACAATTTGAAAAAAGATTCGTTCGACTAGGCAATATGTTTCCAGTCATCAACAGTCCAATGTCGGTGTTGACGGACCCAGGCGAGGCGTAAAGCCTTGTGTCGTACAGTCATCAAGGGTACACGAGTGGGCGTTAGGCTCCGAAAGCACATTTCGATGATGTTTCATGGAACGTTTCGCACGCTGACATTTGTTGATGGCTCAGTACTGAATTCTGTCGCAATTTGCGAACGGATTACACTTCTGTGACGTTGAACTATTCTCTTCAGTCGTCGTTGGTCCCATTATGTCAGGATCTTTTTACAACCGCTGTTATGTTGAAGATTTTTATTTTATTTTTTATTTTTTAGTTATTTATTTTTTTTTTGACCGGATTCCTGATATTCACAGTACACTCGTGAATTGTCGTACGGGAAAGTCAGGACTTCATTGCTACCTCAGAGATGCTGTGTGCCATTACTCGTGCGCCGACTATAACATTACGTTCAAACTCACTTAAATCTTGATAAACTATCATTGTAGCATCAGTAACCGATCTAGCAACTGCGCCAGGCACTTGTAGTCTTATATAGCGTTGCCGTCAGCGGTGACGCATTCTGGCTGTTTACATACCTCTGTATTTGAATACGCATGCCTATACCAGTTTTTTGGGAGCATGTAATATAATGTGAACGTCTGATTAGCTGGTGAAACTGGCCACACGATTATTTTGCCCAAGACAGTAAATAAACGAGATATATATTTGCGGAAAATGATCTATAACTTTCAATGCTAAGTTATGCATCGCATTTCATAAAATTTATAAATGATGAACTTATGTCGAACCTCCCAGACTCAAAGCAGAGGAACGACAGCAATGGTTTATCTATACAAGAAAAATGATTACACGCTTCAAAGTTACAAAACTTGTGAGGAAAAAAGCCAAGAAACAGATCTGCCATTAAAATTTACATTTTTGCCAATACTAGTCACAAAACTTGAGGACATAATTGTGATGTATGTACACATAACCACATTCATGTTGGAACCTTTCGAATAGTTCACAGGAATGGTAGTGGGAGGGTAAATTAAAAACTGAAGTGATTATAAATTCTCCGATTTTCTTCAGGGCAATATAGTCACACTTTATGCTTAATGTAGAAGGAAAGAAGGAAGAAGCCAATGCACAGTAATATTTTAGAAATTGTCAGATAAATAGTTATAAAATAAAATGTTATATGTGTAATTTATGAGTACAATAAGCATTTGGGAGTATTTGACGGGGACAGCCAAGTGAAATATATGCCCATAACGTAGAACAAAGTAAAAGGTTTTAGTTACTTATTTAAGATTTAGGCATACGTGAAAGAGGAAATAGAAGATATTTTCAGGGCAAATGTTTACTGGAGAGGAGGATAAGCAAGACATCTGTTTAATGAAACCGACCAATTATCAATCGCACTACATTATTACTGCTCAGAAAAAGTAAAACCAAACCTACATTAATTAGCTGAATGTCATTACCCTGAAGAAACCTGCTGTCCTTTAGTTATGTCAGTAAAAATTTATCTGTTACCAATTGCTTGAAATAATTATTGCATGGGTACTATTTAAAAAAAATATCTACATTGCAGAACAACTGTAGAAACTTATCATATGACTCCTACAATCAGTAGCGTAAATAATAGTGATATATGTTTGCGGGAAGTGATCCCTGTACTTCGACACAAAGGATTACATCAACCGTCATGAAATTTCTAAATAGTGAGATTATGTCGAAAATCTTAGAGACTACAAAAATTAAAGAAATGATAGTATTTCTCAAGATCATTCGATTTATTCACTTGCTAACAGGAATTTTAGTCCTCAGATCCTTATACTTTAAAATAAAGTACTTATAAAAACCGTTTTAAAATACTTTTGGATTTGGTATCTCGATGTAGTATTGGGCATTAGAGGGCATTATTAAGAAACAGTTCCAACTCTATACTATAGTGCTGCCTGAAGCCTAGGCGGAAAGATAGGGTCTACATAGATTGGATTATTGTCTCAAACTGTGATTAGGACTCATATTTAATGTGAAAGACACTTTTTTTAAACTGTTGGCTGTCATTACGTACCTGAGGATGTAGTTGTTGTTGTGGTCTTCAGTCCTGAGACTGGTTTGATGCAGCTCTCCATGCTACTCTATCCTGTGCAAGCTTTTTCATCTCCCAGTACCTACTGCAACCTACATCCTTCTGAATCTGCTTAGTGTATTCATCTCTTGGTCTCCCTCTACGATTTTTACCCTGCACGCTGCCCTCCAATACTAAATTGGTGATCCCTTGATGCCTCAGAACATGCCCTACCAACCGATCCCTTCTTCTGGTCAAGTTGTGCCACAAACTTCTCTTCTCCCCAATCCTATTCAATACTTCCTCATTAGTTATGTGACCTACCCATCTAATCTTCAGTATTCTTCTGTAGCACCACATTTCGAAAGCTTCTATTCTCTTCTTGTCCAAACTATTTATCGTCCATGTTTCACTTCCATACATGGCTACACTCCATACGAATACTTTCAGAAATGACTTCCTGACGCTTAAATCAATACTGGATGTTAACAAATTTCTCTTCTTCAGAAACGCTTTCCTTGCCATTGCCAGCCTACATTTTATATCCTCTCTACTTCGACCATCATCAGTTATTTTGCTCCCCAAATAGCAAAGCTCCTTTTCTACTTTAAGTGTCTCATTTCCTAATCTAATTCCCTCAGCATCACCCGACTTAATTCGACTACATTCCATTATCCTTGATTTGCTTTTGTTGATGTTCATCTTATATCCTCCTTTCAAGACACTGTCCATTCCATTCAACTGCTCTTCCAAGTCCTTTGCTGTCTCTGACAGAATTACAATGTCATCGGCGAGCCTCAAAGATTTTATTTCTTCTCCATGAATTTTAATACCTACTCCGAATTTTTCTGTTGTTTCCTTTACTGCTTGCTCAATATACAGATTGAACAACATCGGGGAGAGGCTACAACCCTGTCTTACTCCCTTCCCAACCACTGCTTCCCTTTCATGTCCCTCGACTCTTATAACTGCCATCTGGTTTCTGTACAAATTGTAAATAGCCTTTCGCTCCCTGTATTTTACCCCTGCCACCTTTAGAATTTGAAAGAGAGTATTCCAGTCAACATTGTCAAAAGCTTTCTATAAGTCTACAAATGCTAGAAACGTAGGTTTGCCTTTCCTTAATCTTTCTTCTAAGATAAGTCATAAGGTCAGTATTGCCTCACGTGTTCCAATGTTTCTACGGAATCCAAACTGATCTTCCCCGAGGTTGGCTTCTACTAGTTATTCCATTCGTCTGTAAAGAATTCGTGTTAGTATTTTGCAGCTGTGACTTATTAAACTGATAGTTCGACACCTGCTTTCTTTGGGATTGGAATTATTATATTCTTCTTGAAGACTGAGGGTATTTCGCCTGTTTCATACATCTTTCTCACCAGATGATAGAGTTTTGTCAAGACTGGCTCTCCCAAGGCCGTCAGTAGTTCCAATGGAATGTTGTCTACTCCGGGGGCCTTGTTTCGACTCAGGTCTTTCAGTGCTCTGTCAGACTCTTCACGCAGTATCATATCTCCCATATCATCTTCATCTACCTCCTCTTCCATTTCCATAATATTGTCCTCAAGCACATCGCCATTGTATAGACCCTATATATACTCCTTCCACCTATCTGCTTTCCCTTCTTTGCTTAGAACTGGGTTTCCATCTGAGCTCTTGATATTCTTACAAGTCGTTCTCTTATCCCCAAAGGTCTCTTTAATTTTCCTGTAGGCAGTATCTATCTTACCCCTAGTGAGATAGGCCTCTACATCCTTACATTTCTCCTCTAGCCATCCCTGCTTAGCCATTTTGCACTTCCTGTCGATCTCATTTTTGAGACGTTTGTATTCCTTTTTGCCTGCTTCATTTACTGCATTTTTATATTTTCTCCTTTCATCAATTAAATTCAATATTTCTTCTGTTACCCAATGATTTCTACTAGCTCTCGTCTTTTTACCTACTTGATCCTCTGCTGCCTTCGCTACTTCATCCCTCAAAGCTACCCTTTCTTCTTCTACTGTATTTCTTTCCCCCATTCCTGTCAATTGTTCCCTTATGCTCTCCCTGAAACTCTGTACAACCTCTGGTTTAGTCAGTTTATCCAGGTCCCATCTCCTTAAATTCCCACCTTTTTGCAGTTTCTTCAGTTTTAATCTACAGGTCATAACCAATAGATTGTGGTCAGAGTCCACATCTGCCCCTGGAGATGTCTTACAATTTAAAACCTGGTTCCTAAATCTCTGTCTTACCATTATATAATCTATCTGATACCTTTTAGTATCTCCAGGATTCTTCCATGTATACAACCATCTTTCATGATTCTTAAACCAAGTGTTAGTTATGATTATGTTGTGCTCTGTGCAAAATTCTACCAGGCGGCCTCCTCTTTAATTTCTTAGCCCCAATCCATATTCACCTTCTATGTTTCCTTCTCGCCCTTTTCCTACACTCGAATACCAGTCACCCATGACTATTAAATTTTCGTCTCCCTTCACAATCTGAATAATTTCTTTTATTTCATCATACATTTCTTCAATTTCTTCGTCATCTCCAGGGCCAGTTGGCATATAAACTTGTACTACTGTAGTAGGTGTGGGCTTCGTATCTATCTTGGCCACAATAATGCGTTCACTATGCCGTTTGTAGTAGCTTACCCGCATTCCTACTTTCCTATTCATTATTAAACCTACTCCTGCATTACCCCTATTTGATTTTGTGTTTATAACCCTGCAGTCACCTGACCAGAAGTCTTGTTCCTCCTGCCACCGAACTTCACTAATTCCCACTATATCTAACTTCAACCTATCCATTTCCCTTTTTAATTTTTCTAACCTACCTGCCCGATTAACGGATCTGACATTACACGCTCCGATCCGTAGAACGCCAGTTTTCTTTCTCCTGATAACGACCTTCTCTTGAGTGGTCCCCGCCCGGAGGTCCGAATGGGGGACTATTTTACCTCCGGAATATTTTACCCAAGAGGACGCCATCATCATTTAATCATACAGTAAAGCTGGATGCCCTCGGAAAAAATTACGGCTATAGTTTCCCCTTGCTTTCAGCTTTCGCAGTACCAGCACAGCAAGGCAGTTTTGGTTATTGTTACAAGGCCAGATCAGTCAATCACCCAGACTGTTGCCCTTGCAACTACTGAAAAGGCTGCTGCCCCTCTTCAGGAACCACACGTTTGTCTGGCCTCTCAACAGATACCCCTCCGTTGTGGTTGCACCTATGGTACGGCTATCTGTATCGCTGAGGCACGCAAGCCTCCCCACCAACGGCAAGGTCCATGGTTCATGGGGGGTGGGGGCGGGGGGGGGGGCGACCTGAGGATAAGAGCCTCAAATCTGATGAGAAGGAACTGAAAAACGCTTAGCAACACCATATTCTTAGTTACTTAGATAAATATTTTGTTTACTTAGTTTCATATTCCAGAGTACAGTATAATCCAATATTAAGCAGGGAAGTAAAATACAGAAGTGCAGGTAACATGTGTACTAAGATAACCTTAGTGTGCAATACATCAATGTGATTTTATTGAATAGCACGTTAATTTTTGACTCCACTTTAATTTGTCATTTATCTGCATCCCCAGAGGATATTACAAAAGATTTTGATTTACTGTATGGCCATCAGAGTATAACTGTGAAAGCAAGAGATTTATACTTGTTCACAACTAGTATCAGTAGGGTTGAAAACTGGAAGTAACATATTTTCTGAGAGTTGGTTGAGTAACACTTGTACTACAGCTTCACCTAGGATCTCAAACTTGATATAGTTTTGAAACTTTTTGATTTACTTAGAAATATAAATCATGTAAGTGTAGATTAGGAATGAATCAGGTACAGAACCTTCAGGCATGCTATGCTTTGTATACTGGTTCTAGTTTCATTTACAGGGTATGTGTTGTTATGGCAGCTCCCCCCTTTTCGTTTCGAACATACGATTCTGTTGTTAGGTAAGAGATATTAGGGCCAAAATATTTTAACAATCAAACTATATTTTTCTCGTTTTGACCTATCCTCGTATTCTGTGTGTATCTGGCCTGCACCCGGCAATAACTTGTGCAGGTTGACTCTTAGATAGCTCTTAACTTGTTTGGATAGGCACCTACGGCATATTTCATTACCATTAGAAAATTTAAATATGGTATAGCGCCCCTTAAAACCACGACATGAAACAAAACTTCAAAATTCCATACTGGTTGACCACTGCTCGATCAACCCCTTACCTACTCGTCTCACGCCCTCGGTATCCAATCCACTGGGATTTGGACTATCCTTGGTTCCCTCTTGCAGTTAACTCTCCGACTGATCAGAAAGAAAACAATACATAACAAAGTTAAGACTGCTATGACACTTGGCACACAGGTGCTCAAAATGATCGTTGTTTGCTATTGCATTTCCCTATACTGTGCAAGGTGTCAGGCAAATCCAACACTTTCCATGAAAACCCTGACATGATAAGCAAATCCAGTAATATGTCACATAGCTCCGAATAAATCGTGACATTAAATTAACCAAAGTAATACTAGTAACAAGTGAGCAAATGGAATACCACAGACTAACACAAAAAGGCCTAAATGCATGTCATACCTTCCCACCACGAGACAGACGCAGTTCCGAGGAGAGAAACGAGAACAGAAGCCGAGAGCAGAACCGTGTTAAGCTGGAAGGCCCTACGATAAGGGACGGACACCCACGTCGCCAGCTAACCGCTAGGACCACCCCCCAGCTCATGTTAATAGCTAGAGCCCTCCAGAAGAACAGTATAGATCTTACGATAACACTAAAAGGGCCACCCCAGCCGCGAGTTTTAGCGTGAGACTTTTTCACGTCTCCATTTATCAATAGTGCAATTTATAAACAATGTTTTGTGAGTAGAATAAAATTTCCAATTGTAAACTTAACCGCTTTTTCGACGTTATTTTACCAGCTAACTAAAAAAAGGAGAGCCTTGAACCCCATCCACTAAATTTAGTTAGTATTATGATTCTTTTACAGGGAGTGCAGTGAAGGTGACACTGAAATCATGAAGTATTTGGTTATATCATCGCTAGTCTCACTGAACTCTTCTGAACTCTACATGTCACGTGTGGTCTGGCGTCTCCTTACCAGCAACAGCTCCCAGGTTCAAACTAGTCAATTCCCTAAAAAACACGCTCAGAGCGTCGTTGCGCGAAAGTGGTAGGGAGACACGATATAGAACAAACAGACACCACGTAGAATGTTAGAACTGAGCGACATGTTGCACCAGCTGTTCGGCTGATATGTGCCCCTCTTGCTCTAAAATGAACTGGTTTACGGATCTCAGTAGACCTGGCGACAGAGTTTGACTTAACTAGGTCAGGTTCTGGCTTGGCAAAAACTCTAAAATGGGTTCTGGCCAGTACAGCTGTGGCTGCGTAACATTCAATTATGTGACTCCTGAAATTGACGGTGGCAGGTGGATGGTTGTTCCTATTATGTTACACTTAGTTCCATTAATTAAAATTCCGCTCCTCTCGAGCTCTGTACGTTTCACTTCTGCAAATACTCCCTGCTCAAACAACTTGCTACTACTACCAAATTCTCTTAGGTGGAGAGGATCCAATGCACCCCGACCCATTGTAAGCTCAATTTTGGTTCCACGATATCTCTTGGACAGTCTATTCCTTTCCCCATGGCCGAAAATAACTGCACCACACATGTGTCCGGATTAGTACTTACCACCCTGGCTGGACATACCATTACCTTCCCTCTATGGCAGATTCGTAATTCCTCCCTTGCCAACACAAGAAACGGACTTGACGTTAACACTTCTTTCAGTTTGTCAAACACTTTCTGACACTCTTTTGTCCACTCAAATTTGAAACTCTTGTATAACAATCGCGTCAACAGCTGTGCTAAATCTGCAAAACCCTTGACCTACTTTGGATAGAAATTCCAAATTGTGATGAATGACTGCACTTCCTTAACTGTTTTAGATTCCCAAAAATCCCTTACAGCCCGTACCAACATCGGATCTGTTCGCACTCTGTCCTTACCGATAATATGACCCAAATATTTTACGTCTTCTAATGCATAATGACACTTCTCCAGGCTCAACGTCAAATGAGCTGCTCTTAATTCTATAAAGACTTCCCTTAACCACTGTCTATGTTGCTCCATACTACTAGAAAACACCATAATGTCATCCAAAAAGACGAGGCACTGCCGTGGTTTCAAACCCCTCAAGACACTGTCAAGCAACCTCTGAAACGTTGCTGGAGCGTTTTTCAAACCGAATGGCATTCTAATGTACTGGTAATGGCCTCCAGGAGTAGAGAAAGCAGTTTGTTGACGATCCTCTGGAGCCACCTCTAACTGATGGAAACCACTTGTCAAATCCATCATAGAAAAGTACCGGCACTGTCCTAAGTGATCCAAATTCTCCGATATGTTTGGAATGGAGAATACATCCGTTACTGTCTTATGATTGGGGTATCGGTATTCACAACAGAACCTGTATTTCTTAGTTCCCTCTATAGATTTTTTAGGCACAACGACAACGCCCGCTCCCCAGCAACTATTATTATGCTCTATAACACCATCTGCAAGCTGCTTTATTTATTTATTTATTTATTGTTCTGTGGGACCAAATTAAGGAGAAGTCTCCATGGTCATGGAACGAGTCAATACATGAAATTATAACACGATATTAGAAACAGATAAAATGAAATATAAAAAAACATATTCAGGTGACAAGTCGTAAGTTTAAATAAAGAAAATCAACAATGTAACACTGGAATTTGCTTAATTTTGTAGCTCTTCCAGGAGCTCCTCGACAGAATAGAAGGAGTGAGCCATGAGGAAACTCTTCAGTTTGGACTTAAAAGAGTTTGGGCTACTGCTAATATTTTTGAGTTCTTGTGGTAGCTTATTGAAACTGGATGCAGCAGAATACTGCACTCCTTTCTGCACAAGGGTCAAGGAAGTGCAATTCACTTGCAGATTGGATTTCTGCCTAGTATTAACTGAGTGAAAGCTGCTAACTCTTGGGAATAGTCTAATATTGCTAACAACAAACGACATTAAAGAAAATATATACTGTGAGGGCAATGTCAGAATTCCCAGACTATTGAATAGGGGTTGACAGAAGGTTCTCGAACTTACACCACATATAGCTCAAACAGCCCGTTTTTGAGCCAAAAATACCCTTTTTCAATCAGAAGAATTACCCCAAAAAATAATACCATCCGACATAAGTGTATGAAAATATGCGAAGGAGACTACTTTTCGTGTTGTAGTGTCACTTATTTCAGATTCTGTTCTAATGGTAAATAAAGCAGCATTTAGTTTCTGAACAAGATCCTGAACATGGGCTTTCCACAACAGCTTACTATCCATCCGAACGCCTAAGAACTTGAACTGTTCCATCTAGCTTATAATATGCCCATTCTGTCTGATCAAAATATCGGTTCTTGTTGAATTGTGAGTTAGAAACTGTAAAAACTGTGTCTTACTGTGATTTAGCATCAAATTATTTTCCACAAGCCACGAACTTATTTCATGAACTAAATTATTTGATACTGTTTCAATATTACACACAAGATCCTTCACTACCAAGCTGGTGTCATCAGCAAGCTGAAATATTTTTGAATCACCAGTAACACTAGAAGGCATATCATTTATATAAATAACAAACAGCAGTGGCCCCAGCACCGACCCTTGGGGAACGCCCCACTTAACAGTGCCCATTGGGACTGAACATCACCACAACTCTCAATATTCCGGAGAATTACCTTCTGCTTTCTGTTCTTAAAGTAAGAGGCGAACCAACTGTAAGCTACTCCCCTTACTCCATAATGGTCCAACTTCTGCAGTAATATTTTGTGGTCAACACAGTCAAAAGCCTTCGTTAAATCAAAGAAAACACCTAGCGTTCGCAACATTTTATTTAATCCGTCCAAAACCTCACAGAGAAAAGAGAATATAGCATTTTCAGTTGTTAAACCATTTCTAAAACCAAACTGAACATTTGACAGCAAATTATGTGTATTTAAATGCTCCAGTAACCTTGTATATACAACCTTCTCGATAACTTTAGCAAACACCGATGGCATAGAAATAGGTCTAAAATTGTCAACATTATCAGTGTCTCCCGTTTTATAAAGTGGCTTCACTACCGAGTACTTTAATCGGTCATGAAACCGACCACTCCTAAAGGAAAAGTTACAGATATGGCTAAGTACTGGGCTAACATACATACAACAATACTTCAATATTCTGCTAGATACCCCGTCATATCCATGAGAGTTCTTCGTCTTTAGTGATTTAATTATTAACTTAATATCCCTCTTGTCAGTATCAAGGAGGAGCATTTCAGGTAACAGTCTCGGAACACTTTTTTCTAGAAGCGCTATGTGATTCCCTGTTGGGACTAGGTTTCTATTTAGTTCACCTGCTATATTCAGAAAGTGATTATTAAATACTGTACATGTATGCGACTTATCAGTAACACGAACATTCCCACTACGCACTGATTCTATATCCTCGACCTTTCTCTGCAGACAAGCCACTTCCTTTACGACTGACCTTATGGTTTTAATTTTATCCTGAGACTTAGCTATTCTATCTGCATACCACACACTTTTAGCCTTCCTAATAACATTTTTAAGCACCTTACAATACTGTTTGTAATGGGCTGCTGCATTTAGATTTTGACTGTTTCTAACGTTTTGATATAATTGCCACTTTGTTCTACAAGATATTCTTATCCCTCTAGTCAGCAACCCAGGCTGCCTGTTTGCGCTAGTACCCTGTTTTGAACGTTCTAACGGAAAGCAACTTTCAAAGAGCACGAGAAAAGTCTTGAGAAAAGCATCATATTTATCGTCTACTGTATCAGCGCTATAAACATCTTGCCACTCTTGTTCCTTGATATGGTTTACAAAGGTCTCTACAGCAACTGGATTAGCTTTCCTAAACAGCTGATGACTATATTAAACACGTGTTGCAGCACAAAAATCTTGTAGAGTTAAAATTTGTGCAACATGATCTGAAAGGCCATTCACCTATTTGCTAACAGAATGCCCTTCTAGTAATGAGGAGTGAACAAAAATGTTGTCTATGGTTGTTCTACTGTTCCCTTGCACTCTTGTTGGAAAGAATACGGTTTGAATAAGATTATATGAATTAAGGAGGTCTACCAGCATCCTCTTCCTTGCACAATCATATAATTAATATTGAAGTCACCACATATAACTAACTTTTTGTATTTCCTATAAAGTGAACCAATAAACTCCTCCTAGCTTTAGCAAAAATGTCGTGAAATCGGAGTCTGGGGATCTATAAATAACAACAGTTAGAAGTTTAGCTCCACTAAATTTAACCACACCTGCACAACATTCAAACACTTTTTCAGTGCAGTACTTTGAAACATCAATGGACTCAAATTGGATGCCGTTTTTCACATACATGGCTCCTCCCCCACACCGCAAAGAGCTCCTCGAAAAGCTGCCATCCAACCTGTATCCTGGTAAAGGAAGCCTCTGAATTATCTCCTTATTTAAGAAGTGTTCATATATACCAATAATTTCAGAGTCAACATCTATAAGCAGTTCACTAACTTTATCTTTAATACCTTGTATATTTTGATGAAATATACTAATTCCCTCATTACTCGGATACTTAAGCTTTGTCAAAAGTGATTCCTTTGTTAGAGAGACTTCCCTTAAGCAGGAATACTTATCAGCTGACTTCAATCTAAAAAAGGTGCAGCTCTAACACCCACTACAGCTGTTCAATGAATTCTCCACAATTGGCTGCAAATACCTCGATATTCTCTATGGTTTACGGTAAACAGTTGCTTCATTCCCTGTAGGTATCCTACGTTGAACTAATGGAATTGCTGGTAACGGTCCTTGTGGAAAAAACAAATCCCTTAATTTCCACAACAATTCTTCCATATGCTCCATTTCTCCTCATTTCATGTGCTTAATTTTGTCACGCAATGCAGCTCTATCGGCAGTTAGTGGTTGATCGCTTCTTCTACCTCTCGAACACCAGTCTTCGCCATCTGGCACATCCAAATTTGCTACTAAAACTCCTTTCCTCACATTCGTGTCCACAGCGCTAAAATTATCCACGTTCACGGGAACTACTCGCCCGTCGTTCCCCTCCTGTAGATGTTCAACTCCACGTTTCACAGAAAAACTCAATGGACCTAAAACTTCATTATCCTCCAATCGTTCACTAACACATACTGTACCCACAGGTAGATTTGACTCCACTCTTACCCAAAGCGACTTCGACTTCCCGATGCCACTAGACACACACTCATGCGAATTAAGCCTTAATGCTAATGTACGCGGTTCAATTAGTTTGTGAATAACTTTGAACGCTCCTCGAGACAGCTCTGCATTGGGAACAGATTCCGCTAGCTGAAATAACATTCCAAGCAGCTCCACAGTACGTTGTCGTCAATTTTGGCATGATGTTGATGCAAGAAATCTACTCCTAGGATCATGTCATAGCCCTCGCTTACCCGTGGTACTACCTCGGTGCAAGCATTAAACTGGACTTTCTCTATTCGAAAGTCAACTGTCACTGACCCCAAAGGCGTGACCTCCTTATCCCTCACTCGACGCCACCTATAACGTGGTGGGTTTATCTTCCTTCGTCCCATTATATTCCTAGTAGCCACCGACACTTACGCCCCTGGGTCCTACAGAATCTTATAATTTTTGGTCACTATGGATCCTACCACTGAACATTCCACCTCTGCATATGTATTCATAGCATTGAAATTAAATGAGAGCTCCCTTAGGTGGGTCTTGGGCCCCCTCTGCCCTTTAACGCTTGTCCACCTCTTCTATCTCAACTTCTCCATCCTCGCCACTGCCGATTTCCACCCCTTCCTTTATTCCTCGGTGACTGGGTACATTGCCCCTGCACATGTCCCGTACGACTACACTTAAAACATTTCACACCCGCTGTGAACACTGTTTGCCTCTCGCGTACCCCTGTTGCCACGTCTGTTTCCTCACACTGAATTTCCAGATTAATGGCTGAATACAAATCTTTCGGAATCCCTTCACGCACTTTCCGTGAAATATGCTCCGGTAACCATCTCAAAGAAACGTCAAGTGACCTTTACTCGGCCTAATGCAACAGAACACTATTCGCTTCATCGCTCTGACCCAACTCGTAAGTATAGTCATTAATTTCCCTTATCCTGTCCGCAAATTTCTCCACCATCTCCCCCTGTCTCTTTGTCATTGTACTTAACCTCTCCCTAAAGTAACGAGCCCTATTCTGTTTTTGTTCCTTTGAAAAAGCCCTTCCTTTAACTACTTAAACTGTCCTGCCTTCCTTAAGGCCGCAGAACACCTTACATATGTTTTCGCTTCACTCGTTAATCTAATCTTGGCTGTATGTAACGACTGGTCATCAGGCCAACCATTCATCACCACTGAAGTCTCCAAGTCCTCCACAAACCATCGCACATCCTCAGATGCCTTGCCAGAAAACGGAATAATCAAACTCGCCGCAGTTGGATCAGCCTCCTGTACCCTAGGCAACAACGACAATCAGATTCGGTTTCCTGCTCACTCCTAATGTTAATTCATTTCTCAACTGCTTAATGTCTGCTGTCAATTGTGCTACTTTTTCCAACAAAATCCGTACTGCTTCTGGTTCCAACACACCTCGCTTCTCTGGCTCTGCCATTGTGTTGCTTTCGTTCTCAGTTAGTCCCGAAATAATACATTTAAGTACAAGAATAACCTATACCTACACCTCTGTATCATCGTACTCGGTAACATCATACCCAAACCAATAAAAAAGTAATTAAATGTCACAAAAAAAAGAAACTGTAAATCTTATTGCCCCATATACACTAACACTACTCTGACAAAAAAAGAAATAATATGCCTATACAAAAAATCCAAAATGACCTGCCCGGAGCGATGCTCAAAAACACAAATAAGAAAGAAAACGTCCTACACTCAAAAGAAAACTGGTCAAAGCTCACAACATCTTATGAACATAATGTGGGCAGTGGCCTGGAATGTCGTGCTGTACAGACGATGTCCGCTATTCTGACACCAAATGTAGTGGCAACTTTTGCCACCGAATGTATCAGGATAACAAAATATAGCAGGAAGAGGTAGATGGCACAGTATTAAGAATTGTCTGAGCTTTCCTAGTGATTTATTGTTTCCCACTACAGTGCCCCCATTCCTCTCAGTCTGTGTCTCTGGGTCCCACAATCCTGAGTATACTACTTCACTGTCCGCGAAGCGACTTGGCGCGCAGTGGCTGCTGCAATGACACGTGCACACACTGCTGTGAGTCAGCCATGTACGCCAGCGGAGTTGAGTCATCGTCAGGATGCCGGCAGTGAACTCAGCTATCTGTGTCCTTGGCAACTCAGCACTGCTTGGAGTGAGCCGCACACGGTCAGCTGCGTGCTTCTCGCTGGCGTGGCTAAGATCACGGCGACAACAAGCGCCTGTGATCCGGTGTCCAAATCCGTGGCCCTCTCCTCGGGATGCCTTTGGCGTGTGTTGGAAGCCAGGACACCTGCCCGTGGTAGCGAGCTGTGGAGTGGCCCGCCGCTGGCTGGCTACGGACCGCGAATTGGCCTCAGAGGGTCGAACCAGCGTCCCACCGTAGACTGGAATGCTAGTGCCCCATCTGCTGCATGTAGCTGGTTGTGTGACACGCCCCGCCATCCAGGAGAGCTGTCACACTTGAATGAATCTCGTTAGAAACGCACATCTATTTATATGTGGCTGTGGACACCTGTGTTGCCATATGTGCTGCTTCATGTCAGATACTCATAACATGCTAGGTTGGCCAGTGGACCCCTTCTGCCTGTGATTTGGGACACGCAAGACCGCTATGTATTGCTATGTATACTCTTTCAGCAAATTGGCAGCCCTATGGCCTCTATTCCACTCGTAAAATGTCGGTACATGTAACTCACTGCTATCCGGCCTGCACCTGGGTAACTTGTGCTCAGAATATTCCACAAAACTGACTTTCCCTGTTCTAAACGGTGGTGCCGCTACATCAGTGTTATTTTCAGTGTATACATGTGGTTGAATCCCCCGTGTTTTGAACCGATCTTAACAGTGCGATCCACTACAACGAATTTTTAGCTATCATTCTCAACGGTTTTTCTGTCGTTTGATAAATGTGTTCAGCTTTTGTGCCTTTTTCCCCAGAAAATAATGCACATTGGTGACAGGACACTAGGGGTAGAACGTACTGCTAATATTAAGAGTCTTTAGACATAAATACTCATTCTTAAAAATCCTTCCTTCGTGTGGTCTACATTTAATTTAACTGTGTTTTTTCCATCTTAAAACTAAACTACATGGCACTGTTTTTCTTTATGTTCAATGTCTCTTTATTACTTACTATCCAATTGTGAACATCCTTGAGGAAGTTTACAATTGGTTGGTACAAAATTATTTGAGGCACCAAAACAGTTTCTTTTTCGCAAAGCAAGGGCCGAAAACAGTCAGCCTTCTTACTTAGTTACTGATTGACTGTTGCCAGTAACTGCGAGACGTGCGACAAATATTGTTAAGTGGGACACATTTTGCATCCGAGAAACGACTGTAGAAACCTGGTCTAACACCCAAACAAAAATAGGCTGCTTTGGAGTTTGCTGAAAAACGTATGTCATGGATTTCATAATGAGATACAGTGGTCTTCACTGATGAGAAGGAGTTTAATTTAGGTGAGTTGAATGTATTTCAATTACATTGTCATGATCTGACAACAAACCAGAAGATAATTATGAGGACAAATTTTCGTGGTGAAAATGCTAAGATTGGAGAAGCCTTCTGCAATAAAAGTAACCACACATTGCTTGGGTGAACACTATATAAACTCTAATATGTACACTGAGGTGCTAGAGAGAGCATGGATTAGAATCTATGAGGACCTAGGGGACGAAAGTCTAATATTGTAACAAGATAATGGATCTGTGCATGTTTCTGTTTGAAGGTACACATCGATGTCTTACTCTTTTCTGCACATTGCCCGGATATTAAAACCGTGGTAAACCGTTGGGGAACACTTGCAAGGTTTGTTTATCGCAATGGAAGGCAATTTGAGGCCTTGTGGGAGATAAAATGAGGGATACGAAATAATGGTCGACAGTTTCACAGTTAGAAATACAAACCCAATCAAAGAGATGTTCTGAGGTAATTAGAAACACCGGAGGTTGTACGAAGTACCAAGCATGCAACAACACAACACGACAATGAATGCGTCTATACCTATTTCCACCAGAGAAATGCATAAGTCTTAATTTATTATTCGTGTTATGGAAGGATTGCCTATATCTTACATGTACCAACTGCTTTCACAATAACTTCGACACAGTATGCTATCTCTATATGTATCTATATAGATACTCCGCAAGCCACCATATTCCTACGGGACCAAACTGCCAAGGTCATCCATCGGGCCCTCGACTTACACATACTTAAGCTAACTTATGCTAAGAATAATACACACACCCATGAATGAGGGAGGACTGGAGCCTCCAGTAGGAGGGGCCGCGCAATCCATGACATGACACCCCAAACCGCGTACGACTTGTCATTTGCCGGCCGGAGTGGCCGAGCGGTTCTAGGCGCTACAGTCTGGAACCGCGCGTGATGTCCTTAGGTTAGTTAGGTTTAAGTAGTTCTAAGTTCTAGGGGACTGATGACCTCAGAAGTTAAGTCCCATAGTGCTCAGAGCCATTTGAACCAATTGAACTTGCCATTTCCACTCCTGCTTCACTCGTAAATGGAGAGAGGGAAAAACGACTGTCTGTATGCCTCAGTATGAGCCCTTACTTCTCGTATCTTATCTTTCTTATCTTCGTGGTCCTTCTAACAACCCTACCACAACAAAGGTCGAAAATTAATTATGATTGTAGTTTTGCTCACGCTGCTAAATATTGCATTTTCGGGCAACAACAAAGTTATATTATGTGGCAAGTGTCATTAGAGCACAGTTAATAAAGTCATTTCTTGAAATATTGGATAAACTAGGCACTCATCATTTCGTGTTTCTCACGCTGGTCTCGTTGTCAACTCATGGCTCAATCGTCGAAAATCTAGGTAGTGATGATTCCAAGCTCGGATGCAAAGATGCCTAGGTGTTATTCTGCGATATTCAAAAGTTTTATAGATGTGTTTCATAAACCATTCTTGAAGATTAAACTTTTGCAAGTTAGAACAATGGTGATGTAAAAAGGTAATCAGCACTCCGAATTTAATTTACACTTCTGTTTTATAATTTTTTTTGCAATATCACGTAACTCGTTCCAAAACATCACTTCACAATATAATACATACGTGAAAATATCTTCCTCACTGTTAAAGTTCACATTTCATTAACTGACTACAATTTGCGTCTTTTTAACATGACGACCAAAACTTGACTCTCTAATAACCGCTTACGCGCCCAAAAATCAGAGTTACAAGTACGTCAAAAATCACAATGACAAAAGAAAGAATACACGTCAAACTAATACCATTGCAACATATACATATCGATGTATCGAAGTACCTCTACATTAATGAAATCAAATCTGAATGTTGCCACAGAAATATGTTAACTATTTTACATAAACACTGTAGAATATTGCTGGTATCGAGAGGTTGAAGTGAGATGCCGTAATGGTTACGTAATTCAAGTAGCATTACATCCTGAAGCGCAGTGTATGTAGGCGCAGTAAAATCACTCGGAAGTGAGTTTCAGTAGCCGGTTCTCTATATTTTCTCATTAGTGTTTCTCGAAAAGAACGTCGCCTTCCCTCCACGAATTCGCATTTGAGTTCTCGAAGCATCTCTGCAACACTTATTGCTGTTCCAACTACCTGTAACAAATCTAGCACCCCAATTCTGAACTGCTTCGATGTGTTACTCCAATATGATCGGGTACGTATCCCAAACACATGAGCAGTACTCAACAAGAGATCGCACCAGCGTCCTGTATGCGGTCTCCTTTACAGATGAACCACTCTTCCCTAAATTTCTCCCTATAAATCGAAGTCAACAATTGCCTTTCCTACCACAATTCTCACAAGCTCGTTTCACTTCATACCGCACTACAGCGTTATGTCCAGACATTTAAACGACTTGACCGTGTCAAGCAGGGCACTAATAATACTGCATCCGAACAATACATATTTGATCTCCCTACTCATTCACATTAACTTACATTTTTCCACACTTAGAGCAAGCTGCTTTTCATCACACCAGCTTGAAATTTTGTCTAAGTCGTCTTGGATCTTTCTATAGTCGCGCAGCTTCCATACCTCACCGAACACCGCGGCATCATCAGCATACAACCGCTGAATCCTGCCCACCCTGTCTACCGGTTTATTTATGTACATAGAGAATAACAGTGGTCCTATCACTCTTCCCTGGGGCATTCCTCCTGACGACACCCTTGTCTCTGACTAACACTCGCCGTCGAGGACAACATATTGGGTTCTACTATTTAAGAAGTCTTCGAGCCACTCATATATCCGTGAACTTCATCAACAATCTCGTACTTTCGTTAACAAACTGCTGTGGAGCACCGTGTCAAATGTCTTTCATTACTCTAGAAATATGGAATCTACCTGTTGCCTCTCATCCACAGATCTCAGCATATCATGTGATAAAACGGCGAGCATCGTACTATTACTTTAAAAGGAATGCTGTCACTATACTCATTTCTACTACTATATTGATACTGAATGGTTCTGATAAAGGTTTTAGTAAATATTAGGAATTATTTGTCACATCGAAAACAATACTTCAATCATGGTGTGCCCACGGGCCCACCGAAACACTATAGCCCTTTCCTACCATTCTTTCACGTCTCCATGTCGACCATTCTTATTGCACTGTTTGCATACAACCTACTGGAGCGTACACACCTCTTCATTACCGTGAGTTACGTCTGTGGTGTGCCGTTACATGAGCGCCTACACCATCTACAGTGTTTCAACGGGGGGGGGGGGGGGGGGGGGGGAGGCAGCGTCTTGGCATGTAATGTACTCTTTGAGCTTACGGCATACAGAAAAATCAAAACAACCTTCTCTGAAATTAAAAGCAACTGCGCTAATATTAAGGGCGCAATGGGAATTCAACTGTTAAATGCAGAGGAGAGGGCGAATAGGCGGAGGGAGTACATTGAAGGCCTCTATGAGCGGCAGGAAATACCTGATGACGTGATGGAAGAAAGAAGAGGAGTCGATAGGGAAGAGATGGGGCATCCAGAATTTGATGCAGAATGTATAAGAGCTGTCGAGGACTTGAGATACAGATAAGGCGGAACGGATACCTAACATTCCATCGGAATTTCTAAAATCGTTGGCGTAAATAGCAATAAAGTGACTGTTGATGTTGGTGTGTAGAATGTATGACACTGGCGATATAATATCACGCTTTCGGAAAATCATCATTCGCACACTTCCCACGAATAAAAGGAATAAAAGAACCGACACATGCCAGAATAATCGCAAGATCAGCTGAACAGTTCATACATCCAAATTGCTATCAAGACTAACGTACAGAAGAATGGTAAACAAAACTGAGGAATAGTTAGAGAAGATGTGTGTGGCTTTAGCAAAGATAAAGGAGTCAGAGACGCTTTTCTGACGTGGCGTTTCATAATGCAAGCAAGACTGAAGAAAAATCAAAACATTTGATAGGATCTGTGAACCTGGTAAAAGCGTCGACAACGTCAAACAGTGCAGGATGCACGAAATTCTGCGAAAAACAGGGGTAAGCTGTAGGGAAAGACGGCAATGTACAATATTTACAAGAATCAAGACGGACCAATAAGAGTGGAAGATCAAGAACGAAGTTCTCGGGTTAAGAAGAGAGTAAAACAGGGGTGTAATTCTTTACCTCTGCTGTTCAATCTATACTTGGAAGAAGCCATAACGGAAATAAAAGAATGTTATCACGAAGTAGAGGGAGTTAAGTCTGCAAAATAACACACGATGGACGGAAGAAGCAGGGTATAAAACGCAGATTAGCACAGGCAAAAAGGACATTCCTGGCCAAAGAAGTCTTCAAGTATGAAACATAGGCTTAAATTTGACGAAGAAACTTCTGAGAATGTACGTATGGACCCCGTCATTCTGTGGTAGTGAAATGTAGCTTATGGAAACGGTTAACAGAAGAGAATGGAGGATTTGAGATGTAGAGCTACAGAAGATTGTAGAAAATTAAGTGGACTGATAAGGTAAGGAATGAGGAGGTTCTTCTTAGAATCGACGAGGAAATGAATGTGTGGAAAACGCTAACAAGAGGAAAGTACAAGATGGTAGGGAATTTTAAAACGTTACTGAACAACTTCCATGGTACTAGAGTAAAAGCTGTAGAGGAAAAGAGAGACTGACATACATCAAGCAAGTAAGTTGTAAGTGCTACTCTGAGATGAAAAGTTTGGCTCAAGGAGGAGAGGGCAGCATCAAACCATTCAGAAGACTGATGAAGAAAATAAAAAAATAAAAAATGGGAAGGCATCATCAGATGCCCGGTGTGTATGTTAGTATCTTATAGCTGGTATCATTTACCAGTTCACCAAGCTAAATTCGACTTCGTGGAATCAAAGGTAACGGCACCCCTACTACTCAGACAGTCCCCACAGTGAAATCACGGATACGTAAGTACATCGCATTTGCTACGCCAATTCGTGCAATCCGTTCCTTGAATTTGACTAGCTGTCTCCTGTACTCAAAGCCATCACGGCTCGCTAGAAGGAAAAGACGATTAAGTTCGGTGTGTTGGTTTGTGGTCCCTAGACGAGCTGAGAGAGAGCATCAGTGCGGCCGGCAATTTGCATAATTGATTGCTTTCAGTGTCGTGGCGGCGTACAATATTATTCTGTCAAAGTAAGTAAGGTGTAACGTCGTTGGAGGTGGAAAGCGGAAAAGCGAAGCAGACCTCTAGCTGCTTGGGTGGGGGCGGTCGAGAAGGATCGGCAGCGGGTTGTGCGCCGCCTCTCTGCTCACTGAGCTGCGGGCCAACCACAGAGTTGGTGAGCGGGTGGGTGGGGGAGGGAGGGAGTGAGGGAACACTTCTCTTTGAGAGCGCACAGACCGAGAGGCACGCCAACCGCTGCCTCTGCGAAGACGGCGCGGGAGATTGTGGGAAAGGGAATCATTTCCAAAGTCGTCGCAGGAGAGGCAGGGAAAAGAGGGGAGATAAAAAAGTGGAGAGACAGAGATAGAGAAGTCACAAGAGAAAGGGGGCGGGGGAGGGGAGCCACTTAGGAATCAAAGGCCAGAGCACGGGGTAGTGGCAGCGTTTCAGATTTGTTTCCGTTCGACGACTGCTGCAGCGGGCTGCCTCCCGTGACATGGGTCCTACAGAAGTGATCCGGTCCTAACTCGATGTCTCCTCCGCCGAGCTACTGCCTGCGCGAAGTTCATTTATGAAAATGTAGAGTAGAGCTCTCGGACCCTCTCACGGCAAACGCTGTACCTCATTCTTAATTGGGCAAAATGCATATGTTCGTATTAAACTACATAAACTAAGGAACCGTTTGGTATTAGAAGAAATACAGGAACACAGGGTGCCGGCAGCAGTGGCCGAGCGGTTCTAACCGCTACAGTCTGGAACCGCGCGACCGCTACGGTGGCAGGTTCGAATCCTGCCTCGGGCATGGATGTGTGTGATTCCCCTAGGTTAGTTAAGTTTAAGTAGTTCTATGTTCTAGGGGACTGATGACCTCAGAAATTAAGTCCCATAGTGCTCAGAGCCATTTGAACCATTTTTTGAACACAGGGTGGAGCATCAGTTTCAGTTGCAAACTTTTGGAGAGAGCGAAAGCCGTTCATTTGAACACTTTCTGAATACTATTCATTGCACTAAATGCTTACGTGAATATTAAACTAGATTTTAAACATGGCTGCAACAGCAACTGTTGAAATTCTTCACGATAATGGATGACAGCCAAAAACAGCGCAGGATAAAAATTTATTAAAATTCTTGACCAAGGTTTTGGTACATATAAATATACCTTCATCAGAAGTAAAAAATCTAAAATTACATCATGCAATGGAGATTAATAAAACAATTGTGCCAAAGGCATCGTCAATAATTAAGACATCTTCTCCATATGGTGCTAAACTGTTCGCTTCGACCCTGTGCCCATAGTCATGTTGTACAAATGGAGAAGATGTCTTAATTATTGACGATGCCTTTGGCACAATTGTTTTATTAATCTCCATTGCATGATGTAATTTTAGATTTTTTACTTCTGATGAAGGTATATTGTATGTACCGAAACCTTGGTCAAGAATTTTAATAAATTTTTATCCTGCAACTGTTTTTGGCTGTCATCCTTTATCGTGAAGCATATTAAACTACTTATACGAAGGAATAGTTCGATTTCAAAAGGAGTATAGTCGCTGTCGACATGCAAGGATACTGTATGCACCGGTTTCATCTGCTAGGTATGTACAGTCTTTCACGGCATCGCAGAAGTATATCTACACTACTGGCAATTAAAATTGCTACACCACGAAGATGACGTGCTACAGACGCGAAATTTAACCGTCAGGAAGAAGATGCTGTGATATGCAAATGATTGACTTTACAGAGCTTTCACACAACGTTGGCGCCGGTGGCGACACCTACAACGTGCTGGTATGGGGAACTTTTCCACCCGATTTCTCATACACAAACAGCAGTTGACCGGCGGAGCCTGGTGAAACGTTGTTGTGTTGCCTAGTGTAAGCAAGGAGGTGAAATGCGTACCATGACGTTTCCGACTTTGATAAAGGTCGGATTGTATCCTATCGCGATTGCGGTTTATCGTATCGCGACTTTGCTACTCACGTTGATCGAGATCCAATGACTGTTAGCAGAATATGGAATTGGTGGGTTCAGGAGGGTAATATGGAACGACGTGCTGGATCCCAACGGCGTCGTATCACTAGCAGTGGAGATCACAGGTATCTTATCCGCATGGCTGTAACGGATCGTGCAGCCACTTCTCGATCCCTGAGTCAACAGATGGGGTCGTTTGCAAGACAACAACCATCTGAACGAACAGTTCGACGACGTTTGCAGCAGCATGGACTATCAGCTCGGAGACCATGGCTGCGGTTACCCTTGACGCTGCATCACAGACAGGAGCACCTGCGATGGTGTACTCAACGACGAACCTGGATGCACGAATGGCAAAACGTCATTGTTTCGAATGAATACAGGTTCTGTTTACAGTATTACAATTGTCGCATCCGTGTTTAGCGACATCGCGATGAACGCCCATTGGAAGCGTGTATTCGTCATCGCCATACTGGCGTATCACCCAGCGTGATAATATGGGGTGCCATTGGTTACACGTCTCGGTCACCTGTTGTTCACATTGACGGCACTTTGAACAGTGGACGTTACATTTCAGATGTGTTACGACCCGTGGCTCTACCCTTCATTCCATCCCTGCGAAACCCTACATTTCAACAGGATAGTGCACGACCGCATCTTGCAGGTCCTGTATGGGCCTTTCTGCATACAAAAAATGTTCGACTGCCGCCCTGGCCAGCACATTCTCCAGATCTCTCACCAATTGAAAAAGTCAGGTCAGTGGTGGCCTAGCAACTGGCTCCTCACAATACGCCAGTCTCTACTCTTGATGAACTGTGGCATCGTGTTGAAGCTGCATGGGCAGCTGTACCTGTACACGCAATCCAAGCTCTGTGTGACTCAATGCCCAGGCGTATCAGAGCTGTTATTACGGCCAGAGGTGGTTGTCCTGCGTACTGATTTCTCAGGATCTATGCACCCAAATTGCGTGAAAATGTAATCGCATATCAATTCTAGTATAATATATTTGTCCAATGAATACCCGTTTATCATCTGCATTTCTTCTTGGTGTAGCAATTTTAATGGCCAGTATTGTATAACGTTTGTGCAGGGCGCAGTACTGACTAATGTATCTTGTGTCGGAAGGCTGAGATCTCAGGCCCATCTGCAAATGGCCTCCGGATCTCTACAGCTGTGCTTCATTAAATGACAATTTCTACGCTCCAACACCGAGTAATTTATATTGAGGACGTTGCTTACAAGCGCGCTTTGCAATAGTATTTCGTCCACCGTAATTTTAGCTTTATACACGGTATAGAAGCATTAATCTGACCACCTGTAAAAACCCTCAACAGACCCCTACAGCACAGTGGAGCTTTATGAGACGTCCAGGAAGAAAGAAAACGAGGTTCTGGAAGGTACCGACCAGGATGTAGTACCACGCCAACTCCAGTGCGCGAACAACCCGGAAGAGGGGCCAATTGATCCTAGACTGGGTGTATATTCGGGGATTTTGGTGGCCATGGGAGTGTGGTAAACTCATTCTAGGGCTCTTCGAAACACGCACATACACTGTGAGCTCTTACATGTTGCATTGCGGTGCTGGGAGATGTCATTGTGCCAATGAAAAACAAACTTCATCTAGAGGTGGACATGATCCCCAAGAACAGAGTCATACCTTTGTTGACCCATTGTGCCTTCCAGTACGATGTGATCACCCAGGGCATGCCACGAAAACATTCTGCCTCGCCGGGCTGCGTCATATACACGATTGTTGCAAGGTATTTTCCATTGTCTGATAGAGTATAAAATGTGAATCATTCGGAGGGCGACCTGTCGCCACGCAGTGGACGTCCAGCTGCGGCATTGATCTGCAATTCCAGCCCTCACGTCCGATGTACATCAGTAAGCATGGGTGCATGAGTCAGACGCTGGCTATGGAGGCGCAAACGAGTAATGTTCACTGAGCGGTCGTGGAGGAATGCCCCTTAGTTCATACGTGCTGTCAGTTGATCAACAATAGCACGCCTATTAGCCCGGATGGATCTCCACAGCCGTAGTTCTCACTGTCATCTATGGCCCATGGTGCACAACAGTTGCACTGACGCCAGTTTTGGATGGCACCATTTTGCCACACACAGTATACTTTAACTCGGCGGCAAGAGAACAGTTTACGATCTTAGCCGTTCCGTGAACCACCCTCGGCCCAAAAGCCTATGAATATATTTCTTGGACGTCTGATAAATCTCTCCGTTTCCGCATTACGACAGCGACTGTACTGTTTATCGTGTCCATCCAATGCGCTTTATATACTCTCCACCACGAGTGCTGCCACCTGCCAACTCTGAGCGTTGGTTGGTTGTTTGGGGGAAGAGACCAAACGGCGAGGTTATCGGTCTCATAGGATTAGGGAAGGATGGGGAAGGAAGTCTGTCGTGCCCTTTCAAAGGAACCATACCGGCACTTGCCAGGAGCGATTTAGGGAAATCACGGAAAATCTAAATCAGGATGGCCGGACGCGAGATTGAACCGTCGTCCTTCCGAATGCGAGTCCAGTGTGCTAACCACTGCGCCACCTCGCTCAGTCATCTCTGAACGGCTATTGCACGTTGACGTCCAGTGTAGGCGGTTGTCACATTAACTTTCCTGAAGCGTGTGGATGTATATTTTTGTGATCAAAATTAAGTTAGTTTATCAATGCCTGAGGCTTGCTTCCATGTTCGAGATTCAGTATCGGTTTTTCATTTATTCATTAGTTATGTACTAAGTTTATGTTTAAAAGTAGTAAAGAGGAAATAAAGAGGTCTATCCAGAGTGGTAGTGATATATTTTATAGTTCAGGAAAAGGCTGGCTGTGGATAAGCTTACAACTGCAGGGTGTCCCAAGTAGAATGGTTAATATTCAGGGTTATGACAGGAACGATCATTCGGAGCAAAAAGTTTAGTAAACATAGGCCTTAAAATGTATGCCTTACATACTATGAGCAGTTCTTCATCTTCGATACTATGAAACAAATCTCTTCCACTGGAAGCTCTTTGATTTCCATATTTTGAGAGGAGTCAGTATGGGTCAAAAAATTCGTAAACATGGGCTCTAAAATACATAATTTCCAACCTTGGAGCACTTATTTAGTATAAAAGATGTGTTTCACATTAGGAAAGATAAACAAGTGCTCATAGTTCTTTAGATACACACTTTACGCTATGTGATCAAAAGTATCTGGACACCTGGCTAGGAATGACTTACAAGTTCGTGGCGCCCTCCATTGGTAATGCTGGAATTCAATATGGTGTTGGCCCACCCTTAGCCTTGCTGACAGCATCCACTCTCGCAGGCATACGTTCACTCAGGAGAGGTATCGATGTCGGTCTATGAGGCCTGGCACGAAGTCGACGTTCCAAAATACTCCATAGGTTTCTTTAGGATTCAGGTCAGGTTTCTGTGCAGCCCAGTCCATTACAGGGATGTTATTAAGTAACCACTCCGCCACAGGCCGTGCATTATGAACGCGTGCTCGATCGTGTTGAAAGATGCAATCGTAATCCCCGAATATCTCTTCAACAGTGGGAAGCAAGAAGGTGCTTAAAAGATCAATGTAGGCGTGTGCTGTGATAATGCCACGCAAAACAACAAGAAGTGCAAGCCCCCTCCATGAAAAACTCGACCACACCATAACACCACCGCGCTAGCAGATGACGTTCGCCATACCCTCACCCTGCCATCGGATCGCCACATTCTGTGCCGTGATTCCTCACTCCACACAACATTTTTCCACTGTTCAATCGTCCAATGTTTACGCCCCTTACACCAATCGATGCGTCCTTTGGCATTTACCGGCGTGATGTGTGGCTTATGTGCAGCCGTTCGACCACCAAATCCTAGTTTTCTCACCTCCCGCCTGTCATAGTACTTGGAGTGGATCCTGATGCAATGTTACTTACAATCCGTCTCGATGGCAAAATATTTTTTCACACGACCGGTTTTGGTTCTTCTAGAAGCATCTTGAGATCTGTATTTTCGGTTACAGGAGTAACCTAAAGTGTCCTCCGCCACACACCGTTGGGTGACTTGCGGAGTATAAATGTAGATGTAGATGAAGCCGTTCACACTCAGAAACCTTCACAAGCTACGTCACATGTGCAGATCTAATGATGGTTCTTGCGGAACCGAAACCGGTCATGTGAATAAATATTTTGCAGTCAAGACGGGTTATAAGTAACATTGCACAAAAAAGTGATAGCGGTATCCCTGCTGACATTATGTCTCTTTTTGCAAAGATCCTGATGCAGTTTGGAATTCCTGTGTGATAGTCACATAAAGAACCTCTTCAACTGTCGGCGTTCTCTGTCCGTCAACAGAGGAATTCGGCCTGTACGCTTTTGTGCTGTACATGTTCCTTCATGATTCCTGTTCACTACCACATCGGAAACAATGGACACAGGGATGTTTAGGGGTGTGGAAATCTCGCGTACAGACGCATGACACAAATGACACCCAATCACTTGACCACGTTCGAAGTCCATGAGTTCCGCGGAGCGCCCCATTCTGTTCTCTCACGCTGTCTAATGACTGCTGAGGTAGCTGATACGGAGTACCTGGCAGTAGGTGGCCGCAAAATGCACCTAATATGAAAACGTATGTATTTGGGGTGTCTGGATACTTTTGATCACATAGTGTAGGTCTCTTGTCTATTAGACAACTTTTTCTGTTGTGATACACATGGTGCATGGTTGTTTATTAGACAACTTTTTCTTGTTATGGTGCACACTACCACCTCTCAAAATATGGAAAGGTAACAGCTTGCAGTAGATGACATTTCTTTCACAGAATCGAAGATGTTGAAGTGATTGTAGCTCTTAATGTGTGCGTTTTAGAGCCCATACTTACAGGATCATTCCTGTCACAGCTCTGAATACCGATCATACCTCCTGGGACACCCAGGGATAACGATGGAAAGACAGGTGACTTGTGAACACATTATACTTAAATCAAATAGTTCGCAGTGCGAGCAGAAGAAGGAAAACCCCAACAGTACTGAACTAGGAAAAAAGTATGAGATTAGACTTCCAGAATGTTCACTATTTCCTACTCTTTTCAATCTCTACTACGAGAAAATCGGTAAAACTGAGAGCAAGATCAAAGTGTTGTCTGGTGTTTGAAGTCGGCGAATGAAAAACAGTTTAAGGATGTAGTGGGAATGATTTAATACAAAGGAAAAATGTATGGAATGACAATCAGTATGTAGGAAACTAAAGTAAACGGCATTAGCAAGAAATGAAAGAATAAAGTGAAACCGAATGAAGAAGTATTAGAACACATGGAATACTGTACATAGCTAAGAAGTATAATAGTAGTAAGTGGAAGTGCAGCACAGACATTAAGTCAGGATATCTATGGGGAAGAGCTGTTTTGGAAGTAAAGGAGAGTTTTCTACAGCAATACAGAAAAGGATTTGAGAAGAAGCGATGTGTTTAGCTTGGAATGTCCTCCTTTGTGAGTGGTAGAACAAGGCTGGCGTCCCTCCACTCTACATTGTTCCAAAATGTATTCAAGATGGCGGATCCAAGACGGCGGTGATAGATATTGCTGCACTGCAATGACATCATGGTGGGAAGTTCAAATTTTGGCGGGAAGGTAGGTCAATTGGCTGCCTCCACTAACCTAACCCCCTCCTCTCCCCCCTCCCTCCTTTCCCCTGACCCAAAAAATGGTAGCAAGTTCAAGTTCCAGCAGGACAATGGAGCACACCACAAATATCTCCACTATCCTAAGAAAGTGGCGGGAAAGTAGGTCACTTGCGCTACCACCACTAATGTAAGTTGTCCGGCAGCCATCTCTTCCTAGGAATTTGTGGGAAAAGGTCTCACTCTCTGCTGGATAGGATGGAGAGAGGAAGGAGTGTACTTTATTCATTTTGGAACAATTTATTTAGGGACAGATTTGACATAGCATATTTATTACACTGATACAAAACACTCATGGTGGCGTGCTTGAGGTCGCAGTAAGTAGTCTACAGACCTTCCAACTACTCATACGTAACGCAGTACACTGATGTGCAGAGACGCCAACAACTCGTAAATTACAGAAAAAATGCAGTACACAGCATACAGACGTGCAAACTACTCGTAGATCGCCGAAATAATGCATGTAAAAGGCTCAGCAAACACACTCACAACACTTAAACAGCCGAAAATAATGCAGTGCACCAAGACTCATTGCATGTAAAAAAACGCTTTCGAACTATCGCCAGCTGCAATGTACAGTTAACTGTACCAACATGCGCACATGCAAACGCCGCTGCAAACCACTGCCGGAAGCAAGCCAGCACTGGAGCACGAGCTATTGCTTTTAGGCCTCTGCCGCGTCTACAGTTACAGTTCTTCGAGTGTTATACTGACTTCATATGTCTATTTAAATTAGAGGCAAGTCACACTCTGGGCAAGGTGTGTGTCTTTGCCGTTGCTGGCGCGAAACCTCTCTACCTGTGGATGCTGATGTCACCGGTCGCACTATAGAAATCTGTTCTAATGCTTTCCAGAATAGCACAGATCCTAGCAATCCTAATGGGACACGCGAGACACCTACGGATGCATACGTGCTTATCTAGCCAGCACATGTACCTGCCCGTCCAGCACAGGCCTAATTGCAAAGTGAGAGATGTCTGCATAGTGACTCACCTGCACAGGTGCAGATAAATGCTCTGTCTTGTGTCTAGGTTAATAACAGCCAAGCTCCCCCTCTCGATGCGCTATAGAATTCTTCTTCAATGTTTACGGGAACTGTTACCGAAAACAGGGCAGAATAACACCGAATGCATTCTACCTCGCGATCCTAACGGGACAGCCTGTCCATTACCAATCAGTCACTTCTAGGAATTGGTAAACTTTCACAGAAGTAGTTAACCCTCGCTTTTGTTGTAGATTTCGTGTCGTCTCAGCTCGTCTGAATGGAAATCCCTGTCCTAACAGGACATGTTCACGACATCAGCCTAGATTAACACCGATTGCAGTCTTGCTGATGGTCCTAACGAGAGACCCCATCCATCATGTGTTACCCTTCCTGGAAATCGTTAAGTCCCGCTTTCAGCCAACATCTCCGAAACACAAACGTTTTCACCGCTATGTTGAGGCTCCCATGCCACAGCACAAAGGATTTTTGTGACTGAATGGAGCATTCTGATTGGCTCATACTGAATTTACCCACCTCAGTACTGATGCTCGGAACAAATGATGGGTACGCCGCATCTCCCGACTCACAAGAATATTGGGAACCAGACACATATTTAACGGTGTAACTACAATTAAATATTAAGATTTTTGCGACAGTCTGAAACCGTGCAATGTAGTTCATATGTCTCCTCTTTACAACCGTAGTGCGGGAACGAATCTCAGATTCTATGTTTCTATAGCACATAATAATTTTCCACGTAAAAAAAAAAATTCTTTCATTCCCCTTACAGCTATTGATTTGCTGAATCTATACCTCCATCACTATAGGACACGCAGTAACGACCACCAGACACTCGTACCTATACCACAAAGACTGTTGTACAAAGGCTTCGTCAGTTTACATAGGCACAAAGGCGTCACTGCTTCTGGCCCCGACCTATTTGCATGCTCGTTTGCTTTCTACACAGATCTCCACCCTCTGGAATTACAAGAACATATGTATTTTCACATGCTTTGCCAGGATATTACACAATTTACGCGATATTTCTCGATGTCAAACACATAGCATTATAAAACTTTGAACATAGCTGCTAAGGTTTAGTGACCATGTCAGAATTATATTGTAACAAATAAGCCGTCGGTCACAAATATTAAGTCAAAATTGACCTTGCTTGGACGCTACTATGAGCGTCGTCTTCAGAATTAGACTAACTGTACTAAAACGTTAGGTATATAGTACATTAATAAAATTAAAGTTTGTACTGACTCGAAATGATGCAGTACTTACAAGTCACATTTTAAAAAAGATCTCAGCCGGAAAGGCGACGTCATGAACACTTGTCAGAGGGCGAGCAGTTAAGGGCTGCTCGTACTGTGGACAAGGGTTGCAACAAGACTGAGGTGCCCACTTTAGAAAGTGTGGGCAAGTAAACATGGCGTTGCTACGAGCGCCATCTAGTAGCCGCAGAAACAACTAGGCTACTGCACATTCAAAATTAGACACATGAAATTGTGATGCAGCTAATTCAGGCATAACATAAGCATTAATAATAACAGGATGAAGTTACATATTTATCTGCTTTAAATAGAGATAAATTTTGAAACGTAAAAATGTTAGTTATGACGTACAAGAAAACATCAAAGATGTGACAGGAAAACAACATTTCGGTAAACTGCATCAGAACATCTGAATCAAAGATCAAGCAATGGCTTTATACAGTCAAAAAAGTTTTTGTTTCGCAGCTGCAGCTGTTCGTTGAGAATGAGGCCATCATGACGAGTGAGATGTTTGAAAATTTGCATTTCCTCGAAGACATCTAACCTACGCCCCTTCTTTTCGGTATGCAGAATATTGTTAGCGCCTATGGCTTTAGGCACGTGTCCAGTAATTGAGAGATGATCGGCAAAGGATGGATTTAGGGGACTGGTGCCGTTCTTTCTCAAAAGGTGTTCTTTATATCTGACGGTGAAAGCACGTCCGGTTTGCTCTATATAATAGGAGGAGTAGGTATCGCAGATGGTTTTATAAACGCCAGAACTTTCTGTAGGGGAGCGAATGGATTTCAAATTATGAATGAAATTTGTCTTTAGATTATTATTAGTAGTGAAGGCAACATTACAGTTGTATTTGTTGCGAAGTATGCGCTGAATCTGATAGGAAATGGGGCCTATGAAAGGAATAGAAAAACGTTTTTTTGGGTTAATTTCAGTGCATGAGGTGTCGAGCGTGGTAGTTCTGGCAGTTTTCTTTCTTAGGATATCGTCCACTATGTTAGGCGTATATTCATTATTGACTGCTATGGTTTTAAGTAAATTAATTTTATCATTAAACTTTTCTGTTTAAAGTGGTATGGAGGTGGCTCGGCGGACGGCAGAGTGAAAGAAGGCCATTTTTTGAGACTGTGGATGAAAAGAGAAAGCAGGCACGATTTGGTCAGTATACGTTTCTTTTCGAAAAATATTGAAAGTGATGTTATTGTCTTCTATTGTAAGCGTCAAGTCAAAATAATTTAATTGTCGGTTATCGTTTTCGAGTTCAACAGTGAAAGAAATTGTTCATGGAGGTCGTTAAAAAGTTTAAATATATGATCAATTCTATCGGGGGGTCCGTTATAGGTGACTAGAATATCATCAACGTATCTTGTGTAAGAAAGGATACCTAGTGAAGCGGCTGAGACACGGTTAAACAGCTTTTTTTTCCAAGGAATTGATAAAGATGTCGGCGAGGATGCCGGCTAAAGGGTTGCCCATAGCGAGCCGATCAGACTGCTGGTACAGTTGTCCGTTGAATTCAATGTAGTTCTACTTGACAACTACATTAATGAAATTCATAAAATCAGTAATCTGTTCATCTGATAGATCTTTTTTAAATTGACATAAGTTTTCTTCCACAATGATGAGCGTCTCATGTACCGGGACATTGGTATAAAGATTTTTAATATCTAAGGAAAAAAGCTTGGTGTCTTAACCGCATACAAAGTTTTTAATATTTTGGACCAAAACGTGGCTGTTAGGAACGGAATAATTATTTTCAAAAACGAAGAATTTTTTTCAAAGTTTCATGTAGAAATCGGGCGAAATCGTGATATGCGCTATTCATGCTGTTGGAGATTGGACGTATTGGATGATTAGGTTTATGAATTTTGAACTGGGACCGAAGCATAGGGGCTGAGGGTTCATATCGATGAGTAGTTTCTTTTGGAAAGGATTTATAAGAAATATTGCATTGTTAATGGCTGACCTTACTTCTTTCTGTAATTTAGGAGTCGCATCATCATGCAGCTCCGATATGTTGTTTCCACTGAAGAAATTTTCAGTTTTAGAAATATACTCAGAAATATAGGCAATGACTAGACCCTTATCGGATTTAGTTATTAAAGCATTTGCTTTTTTAAGTTTATTATTAATGGAAGTTACTAAAATTCAGCTGCATTTTTCTCTAGCATGCGGGTTACATCATACGCATTTCTGGCTTGAGAAGCATTATCTATCTTATTATAATCGAGACCGATTTTTGAATCAACAAGCATAATTTATCTTACATTTCTGTCTGACAGGTTAGGCCTGACATTGCATTTTAGTCCTTTTCCTAACAGGACTTTTTCATTCTCAGTAAAGACGATGTTGGTTTTATTTAAAATTCTTCATGAAAGACGTGACTGCTTTTTTGAAATGTATTCTGAGGGCATTTTTCTTTAGAAAGCAGACAAAAAAGATTACTGAGCTTCTTCTCGTGTTTCTGCATTATACCTATTTTACAAATCTCTAGATGTTCGTTAATTTGCGTCCACATGTTGTCAATATTAAAATTATAGTTAACACGATAAGTATTTGTGATATTTAAGTACAAATGGTATGCTTCTTCGTTAAGACGGTCTTTTTTATTGTGCAGCTCTTTTATCCTATTACAAATAATGTTCTTGATGATAGGTCTAAAGGAATTTGGATTTATCTTACATACAGAAAAATTGATGTGGCATTTTTTATAAGTCGGGACAAGTCCCCTTTTTTGACACTGCTTGTTAAAATAGATAGCCATTCTTGTATTTAGAATTTTCTTTTTCAATTCTTTATATTTAGAAGCAGCCTTAGATACCTGGGCAGGTAAGAAACGTAAAACTTTGAACATAGCTGCTAAGGTTCAGTGACCGTGTCAGAATTATATTGTAACAATTAAGCCCTCGGTCTCAAATATTAAGTCAAAATTGACTTGGTTTCGACGCTGCTATGAGCGTCTTCTTCAGAATTACACTAACTGTACTAAAACTTTAGGTATAAAGTACATTAATAAAATTAAAGTTTGCACTGACTCGAAAAGATGCAGTACTTACAAGTCACATATTAATATCATTTATAAGATCATCTGCGATACCTGCTCCTATCCTAAATTACAGAAAGAAGTAAGGTCAGCCATTAACAATGCAAAATTTCTTATAAAACCTAAACTTCGGTCCCAGTTCAAAATTCATAAACCTAATCATCCAATACGTCCAATCTCCAATAGCATGAATAGCGCATATGACGATCTGGCCCGATTTCTACACGAAATTTTGAAAAAAATTCTTCGTTTTCGAAAATAATTATTCCGTTCTTAACAGCCACATTTTGGTCCAAAATATTAAAAACTTTGTGTGCAGTTCAGACACCAAGCTTTTTTCCTTAGATATTAAAAATCTTTATACCAATGTCCCGGTACATGAGACGCTCATCATTGTGGAAGAAAACTTGTCAATTTAAAGAAGATCTATCGGATGAACAGATTTTTGATTTTATGAATCTCATTAATGTCGTTGTCAAGTACAACTACTTTGAATTCAACGGACAACTGTAACAGCAGTCTGATCGACTCGCTATGGGCAACCCTTTAGCCGGCATCCTCGCCGACATCTTTATCAATTCCTTGGAAAAAAAAGCTGTTTAACCGTGTCTCAGCCGCTTCAATAGGTATCCTTTCTTACACAAGATACGTTGATGATATTCTAGTCATCTATAACGAACCCGCCGATAGAATTGATCATATATTTAAACTTTTTAACGACCTCCATGAAAAAATTTCTTTCACTATTGAACTCGAAACCGATAATCGCTAATAAAATAATTTAGACTTGACGCTTACAACAGAAAACAATAACATCACTTTCAATATTTTTCGAAAAGAAACGTATACTGACCAAATCGTGCCTGCTTCCTCTTTTCAACCACAGTCTCAAAAAATGGCCTTTTTTCACTCTGCCGTCCACCGAGCCACCTCCATACGATTTTCAACAGAAAAGTTTCATGAGGAGATTAATTTACTTAAAACCATAGTAGTCAATAATGAATATACGCCTAACATAGTGGACGATATCCTAAGAAAGAAAACTGCAAGAACTACCACGCTCAACACCTCATGCACTGAAATTAACCCAAAAAAAAACGTTTTTCTATTCCTTTCATAGGACCCATTTCCTATCAGATTCAGCGCATGCTTCGCAACAAATACAACTGCAATGTTGCCTTCTCTACTAATTACAATCTAAAGACAAATTTCATTCATAATTTGAAATCCATTCGCTCCCTTACAGAAATTTCTGGCGTTTATAAAACCATCTGCGATACCTGCTCCTCCTATTATATAGAGCAAACCGGACGTGCTTTCACCGTCAGATTTAAAGAACATCTTTTGAGAAAGAACGGCGCCGGTCCCCTAAATTCATCCTTTGCCGATCATCTCTTAATTACTGGACACGTGCTTAAAGCCATAGGCGATAACAATATTCTGCATACCGAAAAGAAGGGGCGTAGGTTAGATGTCTTAGAGGAATTGGAGATTTTCAAACATCTCACTCGTCATGATGGCCTCATTCTCAACGAACAGCTGCAGCTGCGAAACAAAAACTTTTTTGACTGTATAAAGCCATTGCTTGATCTTTGATTCAGATATCCTGATACAGTTTACCGAAATGTTGTTTTCCTGTCACATCTTTGCTGTTTTCTTGTATGTCATAAATAACGTTTTTACGTTACAAAATGTATCTCTATTTAAAGCAGATAAATATGTAACTTCATCCTGTTATTATTAATGCTTACGTTATGCCTGAATCAGCTGCATCACAATTTCATGTGTCTAATTTTGAATGTACAGTAGCCTAGTTGTTTCTACGGCTACTAGATGGCGCTCGTAGCAACGCCATGTTTACTTGCCCACACTTTCTAAAGTGGGCACCTCAGTCTTGTTGCAACCCTTGTCCACAGTACGAGCAGCCCTTAACGGCTCCCCATCTGACAAGTGTTCATGACGTCGCCTTTCCGGCTGAGATCTTTTTTAAAATGTGACTTGTAAGTACTGCATCTTTTCGAGTCAGTACAAACTTTAATTTTATTAATGTACTATATACCTAATGTTTTAGTACAGTTAGTCTAATTCTGAAGACGTCGCTCATAGTAGCGTCGAAACCAGCTCAATTTTGACTTAATATTTGTGACTGAGGGCTTATTTGTTACAACATAAACATAGCATTATCGTACTGATCGCTCGCGCAACATAATCCCGAAGGTACTGACTGGAAGCCATATCTCTGCAAACGAGAAACACTATCGAGGTGGAGTGTTTTCTGTAAACCATTGAGTAACTAGAAACGTATCCTGTCTGTGAAGAGTTTTACATGAAAACTAAGAAAAAAAACAGCAGGAACTGATATTTCTACTCTTGAATAACATTGTCGTTGATATAACAGATTACAAATCATACTTATAATTTACAAACTCAGCTAAGGTGTTTCTCACGTCTAGAGAACCAGAAAACGTGTCCCCCACCTGTCTTTCACGTGCTAGTTGTTTCACTCAACGCACACAACAATCGATGCTCTCTCAACCAAATAGAGACAGGAAATGTGAAGAAGCAGTCAATTGGATAATTTACATGGGAGAGAATAATGGTCCAGCGCAAACACATGTTCATATTGAATCTTCTCAAATTTCCACGCTATCACGAAACATATACTAAGTATTAGTCCCCTATTCGGGCAACATTGTTAAGTCAACTACATTCCTACATCTTAACAGGACTTTCCATTCTGATGGCTCTTGCCATTAGTGGGAAACATAAATCATTGCCAGCACAGGCGACCACCGCTGCCATGCCATTGCACATAGACAGAATCGTCCTACGAACTTGGCCACATATGTCTTTGATCGCTATACTTACAATTGATTACTACAATTGCAGTCTCAGTTGAACGACATTCGACAATAAGCGAAATGTTGGAAGTACACCCTGCTGACGGCTGTGGCTCTGGAAATAGAAATATCTATACCATTCTTATGACTTGACATACTCCAAGCGAACAGGTCCTCCTGCTGGTGTACCCAACTTCGAATATAGGATAAGCGTATGGCTGTAATGTGTGATTGGTCCACCTGTGAGTCCTATCCCAGATGTAACGTGTGGTGTATCAACCTCTGAACGTCAGTCTGGATATATCGTGCATGGCAGACCCACACTCGAATGCTAACGTGGATGTGGTGTATTGTTGACCTGCATCCCAACATCACTC
Organism: Schistocerca piceifrons; assembly: GCF_021461385.2. Taxonomy (NCBI): domain Eukaryota; kingdom Metazoa; phylum Arthropoda; class Insecta; order Orthoptera; family Acrididae; genus Schistocerca; species Schistocerca piceifrons. The sequence goes on along the minus strand of NC_060142.1, from coordinate 184,016,229 downwards.
CATACGTTGTGTCCACCTACAAACCCTATCACAGATGTGGCACATTGTGAATCCACGTCAGAACATCACTCCAGATATAACGCATGGCGTAGCCACATTTGAATGCTAACTCGTGTCTACTGTGGGTCCTGGGAGCCATGTTTGACTCTTGTAGATATACAGACATACAGAAAACAGAGCATACGCTCTGCAAATGTGGAATATGTGGGATGGAGGCGACTGGATGCAATCGAGTACAATGCTATACTACGCCTCCCGATCATTGCATTTGCGCTAGGTGTTGGCATCTGTACCACATTTAGAAGCAATTTTAGAACATGGAACGAGAGGTTATGTCATGATCGCATGGGTAGAACTGACGTAAACAAATTTATGGAATTTACGGGAAAATTGAGGAAGTACTTGTGTGTCTTCTGGTTCGCGCAGTCAAATGTACATGGAAACAAGTATGTGGCAGCAAGAGGAATCCGGGGAAACGGCGGCATGGAAGCGAAAGTAACGAGGGAAACAGTCACGTTTTCCCCGTCGCAGCAGCATTCTACTGTATGTCTATTAAGGCAACAGTGATATACACGAGTTGACTACTGCATTTGACGCTTTTCAGGAAGACAGAGAGCCATCTGCCCCCAAACTTACTTACATCTGTGTTAAAGGCTGACATACAATCGATAGAGTGTTCGGTTGAGATGGAGTTGTAACAAGTTACGATTTATTGGTAGACTGGTAATGCATTCTAGAGAGGGACAGGGAGAGGTTGCTGCAGGTCATTTGACCATTTTTTCCTGATGTTCCGTCAGGATGCATCAGTTGTGTGACATAGCCTGTATTCGACCCATATACAGCTGCATGTGTGGGTATTAGAGCAGTGTCTACTTGCGATCTTTAACAGTAAACCTCTCGGTCATCAGAGGAGTACCATCACATGTGTTATGAAACGTGACACATTCCTCTAAACATAAAAAGATTTATGAGATGTCCTCCATTCATCTGTCGTATGTTGAGTAATAATTCGATACTTCAGTTTCATAGCAAAGACAGCGATAGGTGTGTGTGAGACACTGCAATCCCAATTTATACATCTGCTTGACATATATGCTGTTTACAGAGTTAGTGGCGTCATGACTTGTAATTTCACACGTCGGAAGCCGCTGCTATGCGTTTATCTATTTCCTTGTATCAAGTATTCTCCGCTAATAATGATCATTTTGTATAGGACTGATGTGGGCATAGTTTAGTTTCTGAACCGTGATCTGATGTAAACAGTAGACGCTATACATCTCTGGAAAGCTAAATTGTGCATGTGTCACACAGAGCCGCTGTTTTAAGGAAGTAGATTTTTTTCGTTTTATAGTTTGTTACCAAAGTTTATCGTAGAGAAACCTGCAAGAAGGATGTATGTCATGGGCTTGAAATATATTTCTTACATTGGAATATTAACAGATTTGCATTCCACACGACTGAACGGCTAAAAATTCAAGCGATCTAACATTATAGTTTATTATAGGTGCATAACTATGTAGCCTTAGGACTGCATGTCTTTATGCTGTCTGTTACCAATACCCTCCTGCTACTGATCCCAGACGTTAGAAAAATACATTAAAATTTGTAGCGTAGTTGATTTACATAAAATGCTTCGAACTCCATCCGTCTGGATCTCCATCATGCATGAAAGTCATCAGTTTCTAGTTCTTCTTAACTATCTGCTATTACATCACAACACTTTCAAATCTGTTACCATACATCGATAAGGAGTGCTAACGTCCACGACATGGGTGCATCTGGAGAAATCTCGTGTACTTGGATGGGTGAGGACTCGGCAAGCTCTATTCATTCGCGAGACATGGAATGTAGCAGTCCATTTCTAGTTGGCTGAAGATTAAATCGGAAAAGGTCCTGGAGGATGGGTTGGCCAGATACAGTGCGAAGGGGTCTTTCAGTCCCTAGTTTTATCCTAAGACTTCGAGAATGCTCTGTGACTCCAATCCACATAAAGATAGATCGTAAATGAAGCACTATGCTCGGGATGCTAGAAACATTTAAGAGTGCTGTCTGGTATACGCAGATGAAGTATAAGTCCGACAATTAACAATGGACGTACTGCACAGTCATCTATCTACATTCGCAATAATACTCGCGAAGTAGAGAAGGGACGGTTTAGCTATGACACTGAAATTTGGAAATATGGTGTCACATCATTGGTCGGTGTTGACATTACTGTGAAATTGCTAAAATTGTATACACTGTCAACTGTGATACTCATTCTTTCAGTACATCGAAGGTGTCTTTTCCATCTCATCCATCCACTGGTACGCTGTTGTTTACTAGATAATAATTAACTGACATCGCTTGTTTGAGTATTTGGTGGAGGGGCAACAGCTTCTGGGGATGGACAGCACCAAAACAGTGATCGCTTACACGACTGAAATATGAGGAATCATTGGAAATGGAACACAGAGTCATCAGTTGTTCCGTCACTGTGACAGATGAGCTTAAATGTGGAGGTTATCAATCACTTTCGGATAGCAGTTTGGAAACTCTCCCCAATGCCTCCAAACTCCTCCAATTTCCTTATGTTGTAACTGTCTTTTATTTAAAATATTCCCGTGTGTTTGGTGTGTTATGGTAGTAGCAGTAACAACATGACTTATATTCTCTGTGAGAAGCAGTGGATCAGAACGTGTTAATGTCAGTTTAGAACGTGTCATTGATCTTGAAGTCGTGGTGGAGAAAACAAAATGTATGGCAGTGTACAAAGCATGTTACAGCAGAAAAAAAACAGTGTTTCAAACAGCGAGGGAGGGTCTCCTCGACTTATAGGATGGTTTGTAGGTTACAGTTATCTTCTACTATACAGACGATGCACCTTGATACTGATCCGTGCAATGGATCAATAGCTGAATATTTAATAGGATCGTCACATGTGCTCAATGATGGCATGCAATCGGTATTTATTTTTGATATATGGGAGGAGAGAGATGCGGTAAAAATCTTATCGAGTTCTTCATTGGATGAAGTTTGTGGAGCTTTTATAGTTCGTAATTTTTCTCTGTTGGATGAGTCAGAATAACGAAGATAGAATGTTGGGGTGATTGATGTAAATGGGCATTGAGGGATGCAGATCTGCTCCGGGCAGCAGTAGTTGTATTTAGTTTTGGGACGCATCATAATGCAGTAGCAAAACCCTCGTCCTTCTCCCAGTTCCCGTTCTGTATTTTATACTATTGCAGGAGTGGACTTCATTTGGCGCTAAACTTACACATCATGCATATTTGTTGGAGCTACGACAATATGATCTCGCTGCCATGGTCAAAACACAGACCTGTCACACTAACTCAGCTTAGCCTGTTTCTACAAGGGTAGCAGAAGGTGATAGATACACCTTTCTCAGACTTCTACTCAGTTCCGACTTCAATTGTAATGATCACGTGCATAAAACTGCAGTAATGGAAGCAGTGGCATGATGCATAGAGACTACCTAAAACGACGTTGGAATTTTACTGTAACACATGGGTTCGAGAAAGCTGACTCGAGATATGAGAGTCCCATAAATAGGATTCACTAGTGGCTGTAATCATTAAAGGATTTCTCCATAGAATCCAACGCAGGTATGTGGTTGAATGGAAAGACTTGATTCTAAATGCGAGACAGGATTTATAGTTGATGGCATAACTCTAGAGATCTGAAAAGTTAGTGTACATTTCTTATGATCTCAATCAGCATAACATCTACTACTGTTTGTGACCCTTCTCAGTCAACCATCGCCTACAACCCAATCGATATATCACCGAACCTCTGACATGATTCAAAACAGTATGCATTACTAATACTGGAGAAATATCTAGTGGTGGCGGCGAGAGGGAGTTGCAAATACTGGTTTCATACCACGTTCCTTAGCTGAATCACTTTCTAAATTAGGTAATTTTATTACAAGGTCGCATCATCGGTGATGTATAACCAGTGTGTTGGTCTGATACTATACACTTTGGCGACCACTGTCTATATTCAGTGTCGAGGTATTTGTCTGGAAAAAAAACACTCCAATCAGAGGTAATGCCATACCTCGATTTATAAAGCCAGAAATGTAGCTGACTTAACCGTGTCGTCCTCTAGACGGCTGAATAGCGAACTAATTCTTAGTATGTTGTGTACCGCTATCCTGATCGCCTGGAAATGTGAGAAGATTCGAAATGGACATGTGTTTGCACTGGACCTCCCATGTAAATTGTCCAGTTGATTGCTTCTTCACATTTCCTGTCTTTAGTTGGTTGACAGAACATCTATTGTGGTGCATGGCGAGTGCATATAGCAAGTGAAACATGAGTGGAGGACAGGATTTTTGGTTCTCTAGACATGATAAAACCTTAGCTGAGTTTGTAAATTATATAAATGATTAGGAATCTGTTATATCACTGACATTGGTATTCGTGAGTGGAAATATCAGTTTCCGCTATTTTTTCTTTTGGTTTCACATAAAGATCTTCACAGATGGGATAAGTTTCTAGTTACTCAATGCTTTACAGCCCGCTCCACCTCGCTAGTGTTCCTAGTTTGTAGAGAAATAACTTCCAGTCTGTATCTTTGGGATTACGTTGAGCGAGCGATAATTAGGATACTGCTATGTGCTTGATATCGAGAAGCATCGCGTAAATGATATAATATTCTGGCAAAAAATTTGAAAATACATGTGTTTTTGTAATCCCAAAGGCTGGAGTTGTGTGTAGAAACCAAGCAAGCAACAAATAGATCGGGGCCAGAGGCAGTGACGTCATTGTGCCTAGGGGAACCGACACAGTCTTTGTACAACAGTCTTTGTGGTATATGTTTTAGTGTATGGTGGTCGATACTGCATGTCCTAACGTGAGGGAGGTACAGATTCAGCACATCAATAGCTGTAACGGGAGTGAAAGATTTTTTTTTACGTGGAAAACTGTTATGTGCTATAGATACTGAGAATCGATCCAGAACCACAGTCGTAAAGAGGAAATATGTCCAGTAGATTGTTCAGTGTCAAAGAGTGGCAGCAGTCCTAACATTTAAATGTAGTTACACTGAAAAATATGTGTTTGGTTCCCAATGTTCTTGTGAGTCTGGAGATGGCCATAGAAAGTGTAGCAGCAATCAAACAGCTCAGGGTTGGAAAGAGTAACACCTTTGCTCCGAGATGGGGCTTGCCCATCCTCTGTACGTAAGTTCAGAAAGTCCGAGAAAGCTTATGGTTTATGACGATTTGTCTCATGGCTTTCCATGGGCCAGTGAATAGTGAACTAATACCCGCTTTGTGTTGAGTCTCCTTTGGACCATGTGTGTAAAATATATTCTCTTCCGAAGTTTGAGAAGATTCAATACGACTGTTTGCACTGGGAGTATTGATAGCATTCTCCCAGGATGTGGGGTCATCCATGGCAGGCTCGCCTCTCTCCCTCTTGTTGACATACTCTTTCTCGGCTGCGACCACGGGCTGCATTTAGAGTGGTAGTTTCCTCTGTGTTGCAAAGTGGCACTGTGTATACATGAGATGTATTTGACTTTTGCAGGGTTCAATTGTCAGTGCAATATGTTGATCTGTACAAAATATGTTTGCCACTGAAAGCCACATGTGCAGAAAAAAAGGCAGACAGTGCTTCCACACTGGCAGCATCAGTAATTTGGCGAGTAAATTCAGTAAGAGTTAATCAGAATGCTCCATTAATTCAAAAAATTCCTTTGTGGTAGGGCATAGGGGCCTCAACATGGTGGTGAAGACGTTTGTGTTTCGGAGATGGTGGTTGAAAGCAGGACTTAACGGTTTCCCGGAAGGGTAACCCATGAGGAACAGGGTGCCTCGTAAGGACAATCAAGAAGAATGCAATCGGTGCTATTCTGGGCTATTTTCGTGAACAGGTCTTGTTAGGACAGGGATTTCCATTCAGACGAGCTGAGACGTCACTAAATGTACAAGAAAAGTGAGGATTAACTACTTCTGGGAAATTTTACCATTCCTAGAAGGGACTGATAAGTAATGGACAGGCTGTCCCCTTAGGATCACAAGGGAGAAAGCATTCAGTATTAGGCTGGCTTATTTTGTTGACAGTTTGTGAAAACATTGGAGAAAATTTCTATAGCACATTCAAAGGAGTGATGGCTTGGCTGTTATTTGCATAGACATGAGACATCAGTATACCATTGAGAGCATTTATCTGCACCAGTGGAGGTGAGTCACTATACAAACATCTCTCGCTGTGCAGTTAGGCCTGCTGTACCAGCAGGTACGGATGCTGTCTGGGTAACCATGTAAGTGGGCAGAGGCGTCTTGCATGTCATGTTAGTATCACTACGAGTAATGCATCCTGTACTATTCTGGGAAGCATTATACCAGATTTCTATAGCATGACCTGTGATGTCAGTATCCACAGGTAGAGAGGTTTCGCGCCAGCAACAGTAAACACAAATGCACGGCCCAGAGGGTGACTTGCTTCTTATTTCCAGAGACATGTGACGACAGTATATCACTCGAAGAACTGTAACTGTAGACACGACTTTCACCTGCCATTGGCAAGGGCCTCAGAGCAATAGCTCAGTCTCTGGCGAATGCTTGCATCCAGCGGTGGCTTGTGGTGGCGTCTATGGGTGCGCGTGTTGGAAAAGTTCACTGTACATCACTGTTGACGATAAGTTGAAAGCGTTTTTTTATGTACAATATGGCTCTGTGTATAGCATTATTTTCGGCTGTTTAAGCCTCATGAGTGTGTTTGCAGAGACTTTTAGATTCCCAATTTCGGTGTTCTGCAAGTGGTTTGCACGTCGGTAGGCCGTGTACTGCATTATTTTGGTAATTTACGAATTGTGTGCATCTCTGAACATCAGTGTACTGCGTAACTTACGAGTATTTAGTAGCTCTGTAGACTATTTACTGTGACCTGAAGCACATCATGGTGAGTGTTTTGTATCAGCGTAATAAATACACTGTGTCCAATCTGCCCCTAAATAAATCATTCTAAAGGAAATAAAGTACACTACTTTCTCTCGCCAGCAGCCCACAACAGGCTGAGTCCTTTTCCCACCATTTTGCCAATCCCCAGACCATCATTTTGGATTACATCACAGGAGAGATGATGGTGCCCTTTGGTGGCAGTACTGTGTACTAGGTCAGTTGGACTCCTGACCACATGGTGAACACACTGGATGGAGATACTGCCCCAAATTGTTTAAGTAAAGGCTGCCTGTAAAATAAAGACTTTTTTATGCTATGCAGCACAGGTGACTCTTTTCTGCCCCCCATTCCTAGGAAGGAGTGGCGGTCGGTTGACATAGATTAGTGCAGGTAACCCAACTGACCCATTTGCCGGCCATTTTCTTATGTTAGGGGAGGTAGCTGAGGTGTGTTGCATTGCCCTGCTCTAATTTGGATAATTGGGACTTCCCGCCATTTTGTAGGGAAGGGGATAGAAGGTGGGAGGGGATGGGGTTAGGTTAGTCGAGGTATCCCAACTGACCTGTCTTCCCACTAAAATTTGAACTTCCCACCATGAAGTCATTGTTACATTGCCATATCTATCGCCGCCATCTTGGAACCGCCATCTTGAATACATTTGGCAACAATGGTGAGTGGGGTGACGCCAGACTTGTTCTAATACTTACGTGGTGCAGAAACATGGACAATCGATACTAATCAATACTTCCATATTAATATTATAAAATCGAAAGTAAGTCTATCTAATACGCCTTCACGACTACACTGTTGAACCGACATTTACATAATTTGTTATGGAGATATCTTGAGAGATAAGGAAGAACATATGCTACTTAAGAGAGTGTGTAATACAACATATTTATTCATTTGAAGAATATAGCGAAAAATATGGAAAATAATTACTCTTTGATAAAGTCAATTACTGTTTGACTTCTGATATTTATCATCTTCTGTAAAACGCTTTTGTTGTTGCATATGTTCTAAACAATGAGATTCGATGTAAGAAATACAATGTTTATAGAATCCTCTAGGTGTTTACATACTTCCATGTTAGTATCAGTTTCGAACCAGTCATGTTTTAGTCGCTGAGCTTCATTCTTCAGTTATAACTTCTTTGTTGCGTTCCATGGCACAGACAATTCATATAACATTAGTACTTAAATTAACGGACAACTTACCATATCTGGTACACTTGTGGGATGAATATCAACACTCAAGATTCCAATATGTAAAGCTTAAATATTTTGACATGAAACATCACGCAAAAAAAGGAAATGTAACGTGAATTCTACAAAAATGGCATTTAAGAAATAACTCAATGGAAAATTTCTTGCAGATTTCGGTGCAAAAGACTTAAATGTGCTGTAATACATACAATTATTTTTATAGTGGGCTTGTTTTCCGTTCTTAGTTGAAATTGTTAAAAACTAAATAACTACCTTTAAAAATGCGGTTGCCTTGAGTGTCTTACGATCATGGGTTCCCAGGTACATTTCCCACTGGGTCAATTTTCTTATGCTCGTGTATAAGTGTGTGCATTTTTCTAATCATCATTTTATCATCATCGATGTACAAGTCACCGAGATGACGTCGAATAAAAAGACTTGCACCAAGCTCCCAAAGATACCAACTGGGGCATCTAGGCTAATGAAGCCAAATGCACATTTTATTTTACTGATGGGTGGACGCAGCCGTGGGTAACAGCTGATATAAAATTCTTACATAATCCTCAACGTGTTTAATCCATGTCAACCATACTTCCACACTAATGTCATAAATGCGAAAGTAACTCTGTCTGTTACATTTCCATGAATTAACCGCTGGACCAACATCTATGAAATTGGACATGAGGTAGCACGAACCGTGATAAAAAGATAGGCTACATAACAAAGTATGTCGTACAAGATATTTGTCCATTTGAGGAATATTACGCAAGTTGAAAAAATATTTCCTCTTTGAAAAAGCTATTTATTCTTCCACTTTTGAACATTACCATATTTGTGAAATTGCTTTTCCAGGTTGATACTTCTTAGGTAATATGATTCGTTGTCATCATACAATGCTTATTCAATTTTCAAAATGTTTAATATGTACCTACATACAAAACCAGTATTCTTAACTGCGAAAGTAAATCACTCCGTTACGTTCCCCTGTCTTCACGGCTGAACCCATTCCAATGATATCTGCTATGGTGATAGCTTCAACCCTGAGGAAGACCATAGTCTAGGTTTCAGATACTTGACGATGTGCTTGATAGCAGCACATGAAGCAGAATTAAGAAGAAAGCGATGGGTTACCTGAAACGAAGACAGAAAGGACCTGTTAAAGGAGCAGACAACTCGTGATGATGATTGTAATAAGCTAAATTTGTCACATACTGATTGTATACATTCATTCAGTCGTAAAGAGTGGTAGGGTCCATTTTCTGGAATTACTCTTCTGTAGGTGACTATATGTGCGGAAACCTCTCATGTCACCATACGGTTCATTCAATGACCAACAATAAAACTTTGTTTATGTAAAGTAATGTGTAAATTGACAGTGAACTCAAATCCAAGAGTCTCATTAGGAGAAGGCGCCTCTGAGTAAAGAAATAAATAATTCGCGGAGTGTTGCATTCTTCGTTAAATTATTTCAACCCATATGTTGTAATAAGTGGAAATAATCAGACATGAAGTAGGGACACTACTCAGCAGTTTCAGGCTAGGAGTGTATCTCTAGACAGGCGCCAAGTAATAAAAGCCAACATGGATTCCACAAACAGAGATCTGGAGGGACTCAGCATGCTCTGTTCTTCCATGAGATACGCAATGTTGTACACAACGGTGCTCTGATGCTGCGTTCCTTGAATTCAAAAATATACTGGGTGATCAAAAAGTCAGTATAAATTTGAAAACTTAATAGACCACAGAATAATGTAGATAGAGAGGTAAAAATTGACACACATGCTTGGAATGACATGGGGTTCTATTTGAACCACCCCATATTGCTAGACGTGTGAAAGATCTCTTGCGCATGTCATTTGGTGGTGATTGTGTGCTCAGCCGCCACTTTCGTCGTGCTTGGCCCTCCAGGTCCCCAGACCTCTGTCTGAGCGATTATTGGCTCTGGGGTTACCTGAAGTCGCAAGTGTATCATGAGCGACCGACATCTCTAGGGATGCTGAAAGACAACATCCGACGCCAATGCTTCACCGTAACTCCGGACATGCTTTACAGTGCTGTTCACAACTGTTGTGTACATAGTTCTGCGTAGCCAGAACGTACACAACTTTCCCAATAGAGCGCGCCCCGCTAAGCACAACAGCGCAGGCGCAGTGCTCGTCTGTCTCCGCACTACGAGATGGCACTGTCTTAGAGACGGACCAAATTCCGCTTCCGCTGATCCGCGTGTTAATACAGGGTGTTTCAAAAATGACCGGTATATTTGAAACGGCAATAAAAACTAAACGAGCAGCGATAGAAATACGCTGTTTGTTGCAATATGCTTGGGACAACAGTACATTTTCAGGCAGACAAACTTTCGAAATTACAGTAGTTACAATTTTCAACAACAGATGGCGCTGCGGTCTGGTCGATATTTTCCACATATCCACCATGCGTAGCAATAATATGGCGTAGTCTCTGAATGAAATTACCCGAAACCTTTGACAACGTGTCTGGCGGAATGGCTTCACATGCAGATGAGATGTACTGCTTCAGCTGTTCAATTGTTTCTGGATTCTGGCGGTACACCTGGTCTTTCAAGTGTCCCCACAGAAAGAAGTCGCAGGGGTTCATGTCTGGCGAATAGGGAGGCCAATCCACGCCGCCTCCTGTATGTTTCGGATAGCCCAAAGCAATCACACGATAATCGAAATATTCATTCTGGAAATTAAAGACGTCGGCCGTGCGATGTGGCCAGGCACCATCTTGCATAAACCACGAGGTGTTCGCAGTGTCGTCTAAGGCAGTTTGTACCGTCACAAATTCACGACGAATGTCCAGATAGCGTGATGCAGTAATCGTTTCGGATCTGAAAATGGGCCAATGATTCCTTTGGAAGAAATGGCGGCCCAGACCAGTACTTTTTGAGGATGCAGGGACGATGGGACTGCAACATGGGGCTTTTCGGTTCCCCATATGCGCCAGTTCTGTTTATTGACGAAGCCGTCCAGGTAAAAATAAGCTTCGTCAGTAAACCAAATGCTGCCCACATGCATATCGCCGTCATCAATCCTGTGCACTATGTCGTTAGCGAATGTCTCTCGTGCAGCAATGGTAGCGGCGCTGAGGGGTTGCCGCGTTTGAATTTTGTATGGATAGAGGTGTAAACTCTGGCGCATGAGACGATACGTGGACGTTGGCGTCATTTGGACCGCAGCTGCAACACGGCGAACGGAAACCCGAGGCCGCTGTTGGATCACCTGCTGCACTAGCTGCGTGTTGCCCTCTGTGGTTGCCATACGTGGTCGCCCTACCTTTCCAGCACGTTTATCCGTCACGTTCCCAGTCCGTCGAAATTTTTCAAGCAGATCCTTTATTGTATCGCTTTTCGGTCCTTTGGTTACATTAAACCTCCGTTGAAAACTTCGTCTTGTTGCAACAACACTGTGTTCTAGGCGGTGGAATTCCAACACCAGAAAAATCCTCCGTTCTAAGGAATAAACCATGTTGTCTACAGCACACTTGCACGTTGTGAACAGCACACGCTTACAGCAGAAAGACGACGTACAGAATGGTGCACCCACAGACTGCGTTGTGTTCTATATCTTTCACATCACTTGCAGCGCCATCTGTTGTTGAAAATTGTAACTACTGTAATTTCGAAAGTTTGTCCGCCTGAAAATGTACTGTTGTCCTAAGCATATTGCAACAAACGGTGTATTTCTATCGCTGCTCGTTTAGTTTTTATTGCCGTTTCAAATATACCGGTCATTTTTGAAACACCCTGTATGTAACGCAGTCAATGAGATTGCTGCTAACGTAAAACCTTTTCTCCTCGCGGATCACACTTGCGCATTGATACCTGAACGCACGAGGTATTATAACGAGTATACAGACCTCCGATTAGTCAGTCTGCATTTATGTGCATTAGTCTGTACGAGTGTGCATTAGTCTGCAATTGTCTGTATCAGTCTATAGTCAAGTTTCAGTCTGCGCCTAATAAGATTATCATATTCCTGTACATAGCCATGAAGGTAAATGTATAGACACTTTGTCAAGTATCAGAGATATGTGAGAATAAGATTACCGTACCAATACCAAGGGAACTTCAGATTGTCAATTGTAAATAGCATCCAGAACCAAGTTGAGTAATTTTATGCTTGTTATTATTTTAATAAATGTTTGTGAAAATTAATCAAGTTCTGTTTAAAGTTGGTCACCTTCAATCTGCTACTCTAAGTGTGCAAGTGGCATTTCTATCGTCTGACCTAACAGCAGAAGATAAACACTCCACGATAAGACCACGAGACATATTGCTGACTGTGGTGTCACCGCCAGACACCACACTTGTTAGGTGGTAACTTAAATCGGCCGCGGTCCATGTAGTACATGTCGGACCCGCGTGTCGCCACTGTGACCGCAGACCTAGCGCCACCACCAAGGCAGGTCTCGTGATACGAGAGTGGACTCGCCCCCAGTTGTACGAGAGCCTAGCTACCGACCAGTTGTACGCGAACCTAGCTATCGCCCAGTTGTATGAAGCCTTTCTCTCTCATTAGCCGAGAGACAGAATAGCCATCAGCTAAGTTAATGGCAACGAACTAGTAAGGCGCCAGTTGTATCAGTGACTATAGCTTACTAGTATTCAAGAAAGATGTATTCCAAGGAAGCAATAAAAGAAAAGATAAGTAAAAAGCATCTACATACTTTTCTTCTTATTCATTCATAAGTTCTCATGTTCCAGACTTCACGCCCGTCTGCTGTATGCCGTGCACTATCGGCTACCGCGTTAGTCAAGCTTTCTTTTTCAGCAATCCACTTCACGGTGTCGGTCCAGTTATCGATACAACACTGACACTCACCTACTTCGTTAGAGCGACAAGTCAAATAATCTGATGGTGTGTGTACCGAAGGTCTTACAGTACGCACACCACACACACGTTATTCCTCGACTACAGCTGTTATTGAGGAATGATGGTGGACATATTGAGCATTTCCTGTAAAGAACATCATCTTTGCTTTGTCTTACTTTGTTATGCTAATTATTGCTATTGTGATCAGATGAAGCGCCATATGTCGGACATTTTTTGAACTTTTGTATTTTTTTGGTTCTAATAAAATCCCATGTCATTCGAAGCATGTGTATCAATTTGTACCTCTCTATCTACATTATTCCATGATTTATTCAGTTTTGAAATTTATACTGACTTTTTGATCACCCGGTGTTTGTCACCATCACATACTGTGAAAAAGTACGAACTTATCAAGTATCGGACAAGATCTGCGACTAGATTGAGGACTTCCTTGTAGATGCAATACAACATGTCACTCTTAATTGAACGAAGTCGACAAATGTCAAGTTAATTTCAGGACCGCCCCAAGAAACTGTGACAGTACCACTACTGTTTACAAAGTAAATAAATGCAGCAGAAGAAAGCATTGGAAGGTCTCTAACAATGTTGGTAGTTGGTGTAGAGCACTGGCAGTCGATCCTGAAGGTAAATAAATGTAACATACTGCGTACACATAGGGAAAGAAGTCTACTACTGAAAAACTGTACTATTGATTATAAACTGCTGGAAATAGTATCTACCATGAAATATCTAGGAGTAACTGTCCAGAGCTACATTAAGAGGAATGATCACATAAAGCAAGTAGTAGGAAAAGCACTTGGAGGAGTGAGTTTCATAGGAAACCTCCAGGGTTCTTATTTGAATTCACAACTTGATTATTTCAAGGAGCTATACTGAGTTGATTGCTCGGAGTTAGCACAATCCCACCGATACAGACAAACTGATGTCACATAAGTGCGATATGTTCCCGTCTTTTGATCCAGATTAGTGGTCGATTCGTGGTAGCTTGCCGCCACTGTTGTATAGTAACATTGCTGACCACTCAGCGTTACATTTCGGATGGCCTGTCGACACTTCTGGCTTGTGTTAGCTAGCAGTCGAAAGCGGATCAACTCTCTGCTAACCATGCAGTAAACCCCACTAACGTTGCATGTTCGTCACACACATGTGTGCGAACATGTACATCCAGTACACGAGCACTGTCTCCATCCTCACCTGGTCCCTGCTACGTGAGGCAACCGTGGTGCTGACCAGTGGACTCTGCACATTCGCCTGTGGGTGCCGTACCATTCCCTGATGCCAGGCATCAGCCAGTGATGCTGCAGCCTATTCCTGCCATCGCTGTTAGGGTGCAGGCATCAAAGCGACCTCATTAATACTGTCTGTACACCGCCATTGCCTCCACCCAACACTACTAATGCAAGCATTAATAGCCACAGATTCTTTATCCTGTCAATTGTTTGCTAGCAAGTATACCTAACTGCATATCAGCTAGAAAGAATAGGTAATTTGCTCCCTGTAGTGTTTGTTTTTCATTTCTTACCTTTGTTTTAATCCGTTATTGTTAATTTTTAGGTCCTCTTTTTCTTGTAATCATGCCTCAAGCACAGTCTGATGAGGAAGATGCTACAGAGACTGATAATGAAGATATTGTCAGATCCTTGCAATAAGAGATGCATCAATTTGCGTCCAAAAATATAGGGTTTGAAAAAGAGAATAGTCAGTTTTGAAGGCAAGCCACTCCATCAAGAGCAGGCTAGAACACTCAAGATACTATAGATGAACGTAAAGGCGTTCAAAAATAGCTTCGCTGTTCTACCATCTGCTATTGCAAACAGCTACCCATCAGTTAATTTTACTCCTTCTTCTCAGGAAAATGAACAGAGAATGTAGATGGCTTTCTGAAAAATGTGACATGGGCTGCAGCTGCTCGTAGCCAGATTATTTGCACCTAAATGTGGTGTGATGAAGTTGGCAGGAGAGACATGAACGTTTGTTAAGTTCGGCGACCCAATAGTACAATACTGACCGATTTTAAGTACTGCTGAAAGGGTTATCTGACTCGTATTCTGATAAGTGGCGCGTTAGTTACTCCTGTGACAAACTTTCCACCCTTATACGATGGTCAAGGGAAGATCTGCAGCAGTTTGCTGGTTATATAAGAAAACCTACACGCTTCAGCAGGATACGACTGGTAAGAATGTGCTTCTGCAAGAGGTGGAGGCACAGGCACATGCAATTAATGTCCTTATTCCGGGCATCAAGACACAAATTGGAGGAGATGTATCTTCTCCCACCAGTCTACATGAAGCAGTCTGTCTGGAATTGTTGCATAAGAAAAAACGGTGATCTGTTTCTGCTCCAGCATATAATACTAAGCAGCAACATATGTTTACCAGTGAATCAGTTTTCAGATGATGTAGAGAAACCAGTCATACAGACGATAAGTGTTTGTCTCATTTCTGTCCTGACTGCCCGGATTTAAGGCATCTAATAATGCACTACCCACAGACTCATAATAGCTGCAATGGTTGCAGTGATCCTTCTTATACGAGAGAAAATGGGCTGTTTCATCAGCGAAATAGCAGAGTGACAGGTATAGACACACAATCTCGCACCCAAGAAGCTCATTAAACACAGTGCACTATTGAGATTTGGTGTTGGTTCGTGGGAGATTATGAAAGAAGAAATGCGAGAAGGACAAGCCCAAATATTTGGGCTCTCATATAGTTTAATTTCTTTCTTTCTTGGCTTCAACCAGCCGCAAAAACAGCACCATTGTAGCATTACTGATTTGGATATTGAGGTACTAGAAGTGAAAGGGATATGTTTGATTAATCTGTCGATTAATGGTCCCCCTTATGAGTTTCAGATGAAAGATATAATGCATCGAAGGCCTGATTTTGCCATTATACTAGGAAATTATTTCCTGCACCAGATCCAGGGTGTGATTAGTTGCCGTACGTTCACTGCCAAAATCGTGAAATAGTACACTATTTTGCTGGTAACAGTGTCATGAGAAATTCCAGGGAAGGGCACCATTCTCCACGATTCTGATACACTGCAGATCTCAGTGTTAAAGGCAATCACACGTGTAACAGTACAAAGCTGCAGAGGAAATCTTCTCTGGTATGGGGTAAAATTAAAGAGTGCAAAGTTACCATCTCTTGGGAATCCAAAATGAGGTTCTCGACAGAGCGCAGGTGCATGTGACACAAGGCCTATGTAGGACAAAATCCGAGTGTATCTAGATAATTAGGGAGTGTGAGATGTAGTAATCGGCGAGAATGCGTACTGTCCAGTACGTAACAGGTTCCTAAGAGTGAAAAATCTCTTTTCAGAGAGAGAGTGTGAAGAAATAGGAAAATCAGTATCAGTTGGAGATGTGTACACAGTCACTACAGCACCTAAGCAGCAGTTGCACAATAAGCTTTCACATTTGAATGACTCTGAGCAGAGTTTTCTCGTATCCAGTTTTAGAGCAGTATTCGTGGTTATGTAAAGCAAGACAGTACTTGCCAGCGGCTGATCTTGTGTGCCACGAAATACGCACTCACGTTGCAAGGATAATTTTCCAGAATCTGCCTGTTCTATTAAGACAATACTGTAGCATTCTCTCGAATTATTGAAGGGTATGTCAAGTGACTGAAAAATGCATTAGGTAGTCGTATGCCCATATACGTCTGAAATTGGAAAAATTTTCCTCTGCAGAGCCATGGTTTCAGTATCTGGGACACATTATTACCTCCACCAGAGTATAGCCAGATTTGTAGCTGATAGAGGAGTGGATGGTTTCTCTTCCTACGGTTAATGAATTATTACTACTCACTCATAATAGACTTTGTTATTGTGACTAAACCCTTCAAATGATTGTTCCAGGAAGGAGTAAAGTGTGGATGGACCACTTAATGTGAAAGCATCATGTGTCAAGTTAACAATCTTTTGACAAGTTGTCCATTATTTGAAAACCCTCACTTTAACAAGCGATTTGCAATTTCGTGCGACACTCCATTACGAACCAAGGGCAGAGTGATGAAGAAAAACCTATTGTCTACACTTTTCACTAGCTCAACAAGGCCTAAAGCACTACAGAAAAGGAGTTGTTAACTTTGATCTTTGATATTTGGTGTCATCTATTACAAATGCGTTCTTTTATGGCAGAAAATTAACTTGGTTTCATTCTTACTGACCATGCTGTTGTGTTATGGACCTAAGTAGTTGCCTGACATGTTGGGTTTTAAAATTTGGCTGAGTATAAGTATGAAGTTCAGTACATAGAAAGGTACTGGTGGTGCAGGCAAGAGAAGAGATAATAGCAGAATTAAAAGCACCCAGAGTGACGCCTTTGACTGAAAACATTATGCCACATACTGTTGGAAGATGGTGTATTGTACCTCAGAACTCCAACTGGAAACTAGTTAGTATTACCAAAGTGACACCAGCCCTGCATCATTTATCAGTGCCATGATACCATCCAAGCACACTGTAATATCAAAATGGCCACGAATGCCCATTTTGATACCTGCTGTTGGTTTCAATAACTTAGACAAATAAATAAGCACCAGCTTGCCATCCACCCAGAGGTCACAGATGGCACAGCCATGAATTCCTTTACAGGTCCTACTGGAAGCTGCAGGAGCCTTCCAAACTGCGGAATTATAAGTAATACTACCCTTCTTACAAACCCGGTAGGAAAATAAATACATTTTGTAAATAAATGACCACTGTTCACAGTACATAGGGCTGGTGCTGATTGTTGATATGACAGCTACTGTGGCCAACTTACTACTAATCTCTGGCTGTCCTAATGCTACATTCATTGATCAGGAAACAAATTTTACGTCCTCATTTTTCGTACAAGTGCACAAACTATCCAGAATTAAAAAGCAGATGAACTCTCCTTTCCCCCCTGTTTGGGGGACTGGAGAGCTAGGTTGATTTGACTGACACGGTTGAGATGAACTTTCCTATGAAACTTCGTAAGACCAACAGGATGTGTTGCAGCTTCTGGTGCATCCTCTTCGTAGCACCATATGAAGTTAGCTGTAATGGGCTCCCAAAACAAGGTCCATTAGGGCATTTTGAAACAGCGCTAACAACAATTTATTTTCTGGTGCCTGCCATAAAGGTCGTCTGTCAGAGATGCTGTGACTTACAAGCACCCAATTAATTGGAAATGATTCACTCTTCACCTTAAAACCACGTACTATGGCGATTACTAAACCACAGAATAGTAAACTGATTGAGGTGCTGAAAGCTGAATTTTGTACTGTAAAGAATTGTTGTTTTAAAATGAACTCCAAGTATAAAAATATTTCGGCAACTTGACACGGAACTCTGTGGACTAAAGACATATAATAACAAAATCTCCAAATGAATTTAATTACATTAGGTTTCTTAGGCTTCAAAACCTGACAAGCAATCCGAAAAAAAATACACCGCAATTATACTGATCAGACGAAACAATGTTACTACTGCCCAATGTAACGTTGGATGCCATCAGGTGGCGTCCGGTACGCCACGAGATAACAAAAGTATGTAAGCTAAGAAGAAACAGACGGGGCATCACCCTTGCTAATAAATGGGTTGCAAGTGGGAAAATCCATTGGGATACGCGACTTTGACAAAGGGCAGATTATAATTTTGGAGGGACTGTGAACGAATATCTCATTAACGGCGAAGCTAGTCGAAAGTTCACGTACTACTGTTGTGAGCATCTACAGAACGAAATTGAAGGGTAGTGAAACTACCATTTGCCACTAAATTGTTGGAAGATCACAATTCTTCACAGAAACTGGCGTTCAGAGGCTTGTTTGCTCTGTAAAGTAGGACAGATGATGATTTCTGTTATTTCTGCCGAAAGATCACAATGCCGATGCATGGACAAGGGTTCAAAAGCACACCATTCATCGTACGTTGTTGAGCTCCACATTAGACCACCTCGACGTCCACATGTTGACCCAATGACATCGTTAATTGCGATTGCAGTGGGCACGGGGCCATCGAGATCCCACTATCAATGGTGACGTGTCGGTTCGTCGGTTGAGTCAGATGTTTGCGGCACTAGGTCGACGATCGTCTCAACAAGCAGCGTCATCGAGGTGAACGGCGGCTCGAACCGTGCAGCGCGCCACGGACACAGGCTGGTGGCAGCAATGTTATGGTATGGGAGATATCTTCCTGCACGTGTACGGGAGCTGTGGTAGTAACCGAAGACAGGCTAACAGCTGTGAACCACCTGCATCCAAGCATGCTAGATGTCTTCCCCGACTGCGATGTCAACTTTCAGCAGTGTAATTGTCCGTGCCCTAGATCCAGGACCGTGATGCAGTGGTCTGAGGAACATTACCGTGAATTCGCGTCCGTGTCTCGGCCACCTTCGTGATAGTCGCCAGCCACATAATTAGTGCTGATGGTGTCAGACTTCTTCGTGACAATGATTACCCCCATGACACTTCTCCTGTTTGTAAGAAAGTAGTCAAATTTTGATGGGAGGTGTTCCAGCATCCACCATACAGTCCGATTTTTCCGCCGTTGCTCTTTCCTCTGTTTGATCCCATTGAGAAGTACCTGGCTTGCCAACGCTTTGGGAGAGATGCGGAAGTGAAAGCAGCGGTTCGCGAATGGCTGCATTCCTACCAACGGACTTCCACGAACAGGGCACACTGAACTTCGTACCATCATCAGTATTTGCTGTTGCTGAGTCGACCATAATACCGCTTTTATCATCACTGCAGGGGCAGCTATTGTACGTAGGCTATCGCCTGTATTGTCACATTTAACGATAAAGACGGTTTGTAAATGGACACGGACTTACGAAACTAGTCACCATAAAGAAATAAGAAAAGATACTTCTCAACGTAACTTATGAAGGAGCTACAGCCATTTATTTAAATTTAAAAAAATTGCACTTGCCGACGTTATTCTAAGTCTCTTAGACCGCAAAAAACTTGGAAGGATTGTTGAACGGAATAAAGAGTCTTTCGATAAAAGGTTGTAAAATGGACATCAACTTACGTGGAGCGACGGAAAGGAATGAAGTCGAGTTAAATCAACTGATACTGAGGGTATTACTCGTACATAATGTAATGAACACTGACAGTAAACATGTTTTGTTGTTCAAACAGCAAAATAAATGACGATGGCAGAATTACAGAGGCTTTGCATATGGACTGACAACAATAAGGAAATCACTTCTGAGAAAGAGAATTTTAACTTCGAGAATAAAATGAACTGTAAGGATGTATTTTCTAAAGACTTGTACCCAACCGTGTGTAGTCACCTACGGAAATACAAGTGGCACGGTAAACAGTTCAGACACGTAGAGAAAACGAGGTTTCCATGAACAGCGCTACAGAAGAATGTTGAAGACTGAAATACTAGATCGGATAACTATCAAGGAGATACGTCGAATTCGAGAAAAATAATGTATAGCACAATCTGATTAACCGTGGGAATTGTTTGTTAGGACGCATCCTAAGTGAAATGTTCTTTCATTGGTGCTGCAGGAAATCATGGAATAGGCAAGACCCAGGTTCCACATCACTTGTGGTTGACATTATCTAGATTTATTTTGTGAAAACATTTCAAATTTTTCTTTACACTGGAATAAAGCTAAAACCCAGTTAACTACAATCAATAAACACACAGTGTCAGAAGGTGTTACAATTTGCTTTGACATTGTCCCCTTTTTTAAAGAAAGGAAGTTACAAGATCAACATCAATAATCACAGTGACCCAGAAGACTTTGAATTTACGTTAAATTTTTGTCTTAAAAAAATTTACAACAACATCAAAATCAATTATCACCTTGCGCCAGAAGACACAGAAATTGCCTTGAAATTTTTAAGCGCTACAGCAGGGTCAAGATCAATTGAACCCCACAAGAGTTATAAATATTTCCTTAAGAAAACACTTTAAAAGAAAGAGATCAAGTTTTTTTTACACTTCTTCCAAAACAATTTAAGAAAGTAAATGCCCTGCTTAAAAACACCCAGGTCAAGTTAGTGGTTAGAAGAAATACAACAAATCTAAAAGCAGTGACAGCAAGGGGCTTAAACGTTTGGTAAATTGGCAACTCTGAAATATATGTATATATTTGTGTGAACGAAACTTACAATCGAGTTTAACTTGTTGAAATATAGCAACTGTCTGATGACTTGAAACCTTCCTATTTCTACAACTATGAGGCTTTATTCAAGGAGGGGAAGGCATGTAAGGGCAGATTTAACAAGGAACAGAAAATTAAGAGGATTATTCTAGAACAAAAAAGCCCTGAGTCACAAGTATTAAGGCAAAATTGACCAGGTTTCGACGCTACTATGAGCGTCGTCTTCAGAATTAAACTAACTGTTCTAAAACATAATAGGTGTACAAGACATTAATAAACTAAAGTGTGTACTGACGGGAAAGAGATGCAGTACTTACAAGTCACATTCTAAAAAATCTAAGCCGGAAAGGCGACGTCATGAAAAGCTGTAAATAAGATAAGATGGCGAGCCCCTAAGAGCTGCTCGTACCTGAGTGAACACGGGTTGCAACAAAACTGAGGTGCGCACGTTAGAAAGTGTGGGCAAGTGAACATGGTGTTGCTACGAGCGCCATCTAGTAGCCGCAGAAACAACTAGGCTACTGTACATTCAAAATTAGATACATGAAATTGTAATGAAGCTGATTCAGGCATAACGTAAGCACTAATAATAATAAGACGAAGTTGCATATTTATCTGCTTTAAATAGAGATACATTTTGTAACGCTAAAAAAGTCAGTTATGACACAAGAAAACAGCAAAGACGTAATAGGAAAATAACATTTCGGCAAACTGCATGAGGAAATCTGAATGAAAGGTCAAGCAACGGCTTTATGCAGTCGAAAAGTTTTCATTTCGCAGCTGCAGCTGTTCGATGAGAATGAGGCCATCAAGACGAGATAGATGTTTGAAAATATCCAATTCCTCTAAAACATCTAACCTACACCCCTTCTTTTCGGTATGCAGAATATTGCTATCGCCAATGGCTTTAGGCACGTGTCCAGTAATTAAGAGATGATCGGCAAAGGATGAATTTAGGGGACTGGTACCGTTTTTTCTCAAAAGATGTTCTTTATATCTGATGGTGAAAGCACGTCCAGTTTGCCCTATATAATAGGAGGAGCAGGTATCACAGATGATCTTATAAACGCCATAACTTTCTATAGGGGAGCGAATGGATATCAAGTTATGAATAAAGTTTCTCTTCAGATTGTTATTGGTAGAGATGCTAATTAAGAGGATCCCTGGGACAGTGTGCCTCAATAAGCACAGGAACATAACTCACATGTCTGACGACCCCCAACCACAACCCGACTTGGAATAGCGGTCCCAATAAGGTCATAGTATCAGCTTCTACCCAGAACCGCATCCACTACCTCTGCCGTCGGCCTCCAGCCTAGAACCTTACCCGCTTCCTCCCCCATGATCAAGTCAGCCAGCTTTTGAGGCCCGCCGGAACAATTTGTTGACCGATCGCACAACACGGAGCTGGGCCAGTACACAATATGGCTAACTAGCCGAGCCTGCAAAACTGACAGTTTGTTATTACTGTTATATCAGCTTAGACAGAAACCACATAAAAGTCAAGAGTAATTTACCTTTTCTTTAAAAAAGGTAAACAACACTTAAATAAGATTATAACACTTAATCCCAAGAAATAATCAAAGATTACTGCAATAAAACTAATATTTGTCCTCAGAACTCTGATACACATGCACTGACAACCATTTAAACAAGAGGGTAATGTGCAAACATGAGACAAGGTTATTACAACAAGTTGCCTCCATAGATCCAATATGCTGACAGCATTGAGACTGACTGTGCATTTGAAAATTTAATTAGATACAAATATTGTACCTTACCAATATAGGGCACTCGTCAACAGTCCACAGCATCATGACAGCTGTCTCCCTGTGCAGCTGGATCTAACGGACACCCCACTGGATGGCCAATGTAATTCTACACACTAACAAAAAGATTTCAACAACTCAGCGCAATAATTGACTCGCCTATCGCAGTAGGACTGCTATTAGTTGGATCCTGTCACAGATCTACCCAAACACAACGCCACAAACAACTCAAACAATGCTAAAACCACCGGCCGGAGTGGCCGAACGGTTCTAGGGGCTACAGTCTGGAGCCACGCGACCGCTATGGTCTCAGGTCCGAATCCTGCCTCGGGCATGGATGTGTGTGATGTCCTTAGGTTAGTTAGGTTTCAGTAGTTCTAAGTTCTAGGGGACTGATGACTTTAGAAGTTAAGTTCCATAGTGCTCAGAGCAATTTGAACCCAATGCTAAAACTGCGAAAACCAGTCGCTGTGCAGCCACAGGGTTGAATTTCATGTAATCTGAGGCACACAGAACCCAGAAGCGGCCAATAGAACCAATACACGTGGTCCGCTAGGACGACCGATCGACCAACCAACGGTCGTTTCCAATTAAATCACAGGCCAGTGAAAAGATTGCAAGTGAATTGCCAACTGACAACTTGTCGCCAAGATGTCACTTCGACAGATGAAAACACAATGGGTGGCGGCGGCAACACACTTTCAATGGAAAACCAATAGCCATCAGCCTCTTGTGGAATGCAGTCTTTTGTCACATCTCTCATAATTGGCCAACAGTCTTCCCGACTGCTTCAGATCATAGCCCCAACTTCCTCCCAGCGCTGTGCAAACGAGACTCGCACGCCATGAAAAATCCACCCACTGGCCGTGATGTGGCAGCAGTGTCACCAGACGACCAGAGGAGAAACCAAGCAGAAGAAGTCATCCAGAAGGGATACCAATATGAACTGAAACGGGTCACTGAGGTATCAAAAATCGTGAAATTTGGCAATTTACTAATGTGATCGTAGAAAGTTGAGAAGGGAGTCCAAGATTCGGCTACAGGAAGATTGTTCAAATGGATAGAGGCTGCGGTAGTCACTCAGATGTGGTGGGGCTCGTAAAGGATGAACTGGAGCGGAGAGCCACAGGAAGTAACAATCCGGAATGAAGACAACTACACGCAAAGTCCACCAGGCCAAAATGGAAGTGAAATTAATGTTGTATTACAGAATGAAATGTTCACTCTGCAGCGGAGTGTGAACTGATATGAAACTACATAGCAGATTATGACTGTGTGCCAGACCAAGACTTGAACTTGGGACATTTGCCTTTCACGGGCAGGTGCTTACCATCTGAGCTATCCAAGCACAACTCACGACCTGTCCTTACAGCTTCAATGCTGCCAGTACCTTTCCAAACTTAACAGAAGCTTGAGAGATTGCAGGGCACTCTCACTTCTGATTCGTTGTCATGCCGCTTAATGTTCTTAGGGAATATGATCTCTATTACGATCTGACTTCGTACATCATGACGAAATGGTAGGCAGTAGTTAACGCTCTTACTTGTGTGATCTAGCGAAGGAATAGCTGTAAGCTTTACGTGCATTCAAAGGAATAGGGTACCGATTTAAATGACTACAGTACAAGTGTACGGCCTCTGAGGACCGAGGGTAGTGCGTATATTCTGCGGAACCTGGATGAAAACATTTCCCAACTGCCGAGTTCCATGGTCTCATTGTGCAGACCCTTCGGTTGGCGCCAGTCTGTCGGCAGCCTCGTCCAGGTAGACTGACAAGCGCTGAGAAGTCGCCACTCCAATGGGCAGAGCATTGTAGACCGACAATAAAGCAGAGGAAGCTATCTGGGACACGTCACTGGCATCCACATGTTCAGACTCTGTTACAAAACGTATTTGTGAAGGCATGAGGCTCTTAGCGAGTTTATGGCCATTCTTTGGAAACTTCGAAGTGGCTGCATCAGGGGAGATAACGATATTTTCATGGAGGGCAGTGGTTCCATCCTGGTCATGTTGTTAGCGAAAGGCACGGCGTAAACACGTCGGAGAGAGGCCATATGAAGCTGAATCTTGTTTCCCTTTTCTCCCAATGAACTTTAAAGTCTCTGATTGGTCAAATCTGTCTATGCAGAGCAAGGGGCAGTCTCCCAACTTCGAATGCGGCGCTCCAGCTCGTGATTGGCTTGTGCTAAGATATAAATGTGCTTTGCTAACGAGCGGGCGAGGAAAGCAGGCGAAAGAGAAGTGGGCACCCTTGTACTGACGCTTTGCTAGTAAATAACTAGTGTCCTTTCTTAGTGTACCACTTAGAGCCTCTGCCAGTCACCTTCTGAACCATAAGAGTACTGCTTCTAGCATCACGCACACAACGAGTGATGCATGGATGTACTTATTTGTCTTGAGTCGACCGTCTAAACATTTGACATATTCCGTCACGAATAGTCTATAGTCGTGGGACAAGTCAAATTGGTTTGGCAGACCAGCAAACGGATCCACCTGCACACTGGAATCCACTGGGGTTTCAGAGGCCCATAGGGAAGTACCTGTGTTCTGAATTAGTCGTACACGAGACAGTGTATTTGAATTTTTCGAAGCTCTCTTGCGAACATTCTGGAAGCATCCACAAGGCTGTTGCAAAGCTATGTCTCAGCAGTATCCTTTCTTCCAGGAGTGCTAGTTCTGCAAGGTTGACAGGAGCGCTTCTGTGAAGTTTGGAAGGTAGGAGACGAGGTACTGGTGGAACTGAAGCTGTGAGGACGGGTTGTGAGTCACGCTTGGGTAGCTCAGATGGAGAAGACTGCTTTCCACTATGATGTGCCGAGGACGACCTGTTTACGTCCCGTCCGCGCGGTTGCGAGTGTCCTTAGATGTTTATTACATCGTCACCGCTACCGACCTAATATGGCACATTCATACAGACAGACCAGCATCAAGATCAGTTTTCAGCCCGATCATGCACGGCCGCAAGCCTTTGAAGTGGAACGTTTTCTACGTGACTACGTTAAAATTGATCCGCAGGACATAGTTGGTATCCATCTCTCTATCACCAGCGGTTTTGCCTACATCAAGTTAGTAAGTGATGAAGTGTGCAACAGAATCATGCGCACACATGCGAACGATCTTAAATTCAAACATTCTGGTGGCCATATTGGGACAGTCTCTATTGGGGCATGGCTTGGCCTCCGTACGACACGAGTCTTCGAATTCCTGTTCGAAATACCACCCGACGTAGTCACCGTGGCTTTCCAGCCTTACGGCAGAATCGTCAGCCACATTGCCGAAAAATAGACCACCTTTATGACGTACCCATTTCTAAATGGGGTACGACAGATCAAAACTGAACTGACAAAACTTGTACCATCCTACCTTTTCATCGGCGGATCTACGGCAATTATTATGTATGACGGACAGCCACGCACTCGTTCCAGCAGTGCCCAAGAAGGCACCAGGTCGAAATGTCTCTACGACGTATTGCTCAACTCCACACAGGTGAATCTATGACTCCGTCTACGGTGACGACCCTTCATCTCAATTACGTCGGGATTGCATGAGCGGCCACTCTTTCCGATGTTGACCACATTCTTCTGATAGGCGCCCCCGATAACGAGGCCACGATGGATTGTGCGGTACCGGATCCAGCCACTACGATGCTGCCCCCTCCTGAGGACAAACACCAACCGACCTTACAAGACAGCAGGGATGACTGAATGGACATTGACCCTCGGGTTGTGGCGACAGTGGCTTTTCTTCCAGACACAGTAGCAGCTGAAGAGATCCACCGACATTCTGCTACTGAAACACTCGTCCGTAAACAGCATTCCCCGCGGAAAAACAAGAGACAGCGGCGTGCTCCAACGGACGAGTGCTTGCAGCTATCGTCTGACAAGGACTGTGGGCAATCCGACGACGGTATCGACGGTACAGAGGCCCCAGTGACATCCTATCCAATAGATCGCCATGATAACGGCTTCAGTCCCTCCGACCCCACAGAGATGCAGGATCAAATGCAGACAGCAGATACCGATTACCAACCAGTAGCGCCCAAGGAGCCTGCTCCAAGTTCCGCAGCAGCCACCAACAGCCACCAACAGCATTTGGTATTTCACGGCGACTGTACGGACGACGGTGAGGAATGCTCCTTGCCCATCGTGTCGGATGGCACACAGGGGAATTCACCCCACCAGTGTTGATCCTTTTCCACTATCAGTGACAGCGATGAGACAGCCTGACGTCTCGTGCACACACCTCAAACTTATCGTGTTGTGACTATAAACATCAACACTATATGGACGCGCGCTAAGTTATCCTTGCTTCGGGATATGTCGAATTCAGCTTCCATCGATATAGCCCTTCTCCAGGAGGTGTACGTCGACGAGTTCCCAGGCATGTACAGTTACGGCGCATGTGTCCCTCCAGCTTCCCCCACAGGCAGGGGCGGCGCTGTACTTCTACGGGAAGGGATAATGGTGGACGATATCCTCTCTCAGCCACAGGCAAGTACAGTACTGGGTGTCCACCTTATCAATATCTATGCACCTTCCGCGACGGACAAATCTCGCGAACGTTCACGATTCTTTGCGGAAGACGTCGCCCAGCTCTTCCAAGGCCGCCACAACCATCTGGTGCTTGGAGGTGACTAAAATTGCGTACTGGCACCCAGAGACTAACTCTCAAAACACAATCTTTGCCAGGAACTCGAGACGCTAACCCATGACCTGCAGATGGTAACCACTTGGGAACATCTTCACGGCCACCGACCGGGATTCACTCACTTCACTCTTCCAGTCGCATCGACCGGATTTATGTCTCACTCTCTCCTGCCGGTTGGACACAGGATGCGGAACTGTGGCCAGCAGCTTTTTCGAATCACTCAGCTTACATCTGTGCCATCACCCTACGGCAACAAGTGTGGAGAAGCCGCCGCCCGTAGAAATTAAACGTTGCTCACCTGTCGTACCCGGATTGCCGGCAAGCCGTTGAGGATACCTGCGATTCGTGTGAAAATCTCCTCCGTGCATATCCCAAAACGATCCGCCGGTGGTTGAACTGCGCCAAACCGGCATTGAGGCGAATGTTGATAACCTATAGTCTCGACCACGCTGCTTGGCTCGATCTATACTTCAGGGTCCTGCTATGGCGCCGTCTACGAAACGACAAACGGCGGTGCACCGTGCCAAGGCTCAGATCATCTCTAATATGCGACGCCACCTAGAGGGGGTGGTCATTCGCTCGACGGCGCAGGATGGGATAACGAGAGAACGCCCGTCTATGTTCCACGTACTTCGTGAACGTAAACGATGCCAAAGAGCGCTGATACGCTTCATCGACACGGAGGACGGTCGTCGCCTCACCAAGCAACATGACGTAAGCACAGCGTTCTAAGATCACCACTCCCAGCTCTATTCAGCTCAGACTCCTGATCCGAAAGCACTAGAGGACGTCCCTCAAACGATTTACGGCACCGTCACCCCAGCAATGGGAGCGGCCTTGATGGAAGAAATTACGGAAGGAGAAGTGATCGCCGCCATTAGAAAAGGAGCTGTAAACAAGTATACGGGTCCTGATGGCCTCCCCGATGGACGGACATCTGTCGCGAACCACTATCCACAGAAGTGCCGCTCCCTGAGGCTCTTGTAGAGGGGATGATTATTCCTATTCGCTAAGCGTCTGGTGGTTCACGGATGCAGGACTACCGCCCGCTGACACTACTGAATTGCGAGTTGAAGATCATTTCTAGACTGTTGGCGGCGCGGATACGTCGGACCTTACAACACGTCATCTCACCCGATCAAACGTCATTTTGAAGCGACAATAATATTCATACACTAGTCTGTGAATATTGTGACTTGATCTCACTGGTGGGGGCACGTCGTCTGAAGGGTGCCCTGGAGGCAACCGATTTCAGCTAAGCTATCGACTGCGTGGACCACGAATATTTGAAAGTGGTCCTCCAACATATGCGATACCCACAGCCATTTGTCACTGTCGTCACGTGACTACTCCATGGCGCAACATAGAAGGTGATCGTCAAGGGCCGACCTACGCAGCCCCTCACCATTTCTATATCGGTGCGCCAAGGCCACCCTCTGTACTCTTTACTTTACGCTGTGGCCAAGGAGTCACTCATATGCGGCCTGTGACAACGACTAACGGGTATGACGTTACGAGGCCACACTTTCCGATGTAAAACATACGCTGACGCCCTGGTGATTGTCATCCGCAACGGCGACGACACCGCCAGCGCACTGAATTGGTTAGCTACTTACAGCATGGCCACTGGTAGTTGTATCAACGTCGCAAAATCAGTGGCGATGAACATCGGGGTCGGACTGCCTGAAGACAGCGTCACTTCCTCACAGCTCAGAGATACTTTGAAATGCCTCGACATTGATTTCACAGACGATATACGACGAATCGTTGCTCACACTTTCGACGAATTTTACGAGAAGTTCGGACTGGGATAGTCAGCAACAGCCTACGAGCACTGGACATCGTCCAGCGGACCCATTATGTCAACACAAATTTAGCGTGATGCATTCCGCACATCGCCCAGATATTACCTATACCGGTGACGTAGCTCACCGTACACTGGCGGCTTATGACTCCTTCGTGAGTTCAGGAATGCTTTTCAAAATCACATATGAGACTCTCATCCCTCCCCCGGATCGGGCAGGGCTTGCCCTTTATCATCACCCTATTTGTAAGCATGTTATTCAAGCTATGGCACCGCCGTCTGGACAGTTCGATGAGTTTGTTATTATAAGAACTAGCGCCGCCTTCCCTCTCGCCACCTGTGACAATACACCACGTCCCCTTGTCATTCTTCTACATCGGTGTCTTTTATCTCGAACTCAGTTACGTTCGACTTGCGTTACCAGCGACTCGACTTACGACGGTACTGACGGTTGATCGTGTCCTGCAGCGTGGACGACCCGATAACATCGTGGAGAGAAAGCACCCGAACGTCAACTGGCGTTTAGTGTGAAGGACGATTCACCCTTTACACTGGACACTGCCGTCACGGCGATGTGGTATATCACTGTCAATGGTAAGCAGGTGACCAGATCAAGGCTACATGCGATCCATATGGTGGACTCACCCATGTGCACAAGCTGTGGTGTTCAAAACAACGATGAACACCGCCTTAGCTATGGCGAGTCTACGGCAGTGTGGCACTTAGTGAATCAAATGTCGGTGTACATCCTTCGAGTGACGACGAATCATGTCGACCCAGACCATATTATTCCCGGATGAGACGTATTACCCACGCACGAAAACTAATTCCATGACGTGGCTTCGTGGACATGCAGCGCATTATTTGTTTCAAGACGGCACTAAGGACCTTTTAGACTTTGGAACTATTTTCAGGAACGCCATTGCAAGATCCTCCGTCACCTAAAGTATCGACAATGTTTTTCCAATTATTTGTGGAGTGCGTTGCACGACCCTCCACGCAGCTTGATCATCACGGGTAAGAGAAGGTAAAATTACAAGACGATGGTAGTACGCTACACGGTACAACGTGGGATCTACTTTGGTCATTGAGAGAAGTCTTACCTTGATGATAAAGCAGATGGAGAGTTTCGTCGTGACCCCTCGCACTGTGCCGCAGTATTTGCCCCCTTTGCTTTTTTTGTCCCCAGTGCGGAAGGTTCTTCACTGTTTTCGTTTCCCATCCGGTGCAAGACGTAGTTCCGGTTAAAGGTGGTACGGATAGCACCCTTAGGTTTTGTTTAATGCCTTCCTCATCCTCAAATTTTGCTGTCTTTCTTTTTGCCCTTTGCTGAAACTATAAATGTTTTCAGTTATGTGCGTCCCCAATCCGACGCAACGAGTGTAGTTACTAGTTTCCGTTACTTGCTGCTTAAAAAACAAATTAATTAATTAAAAAAATTCAAAACAATAAAAAACGCAAATTTTTTACAACATCACCAGGAATGGGAGGAAGGAGACATTGTGGCCAGGTCTGGGGTTGCGACCCGTGCCCCACTTGCCTCCGCCAACCCACGACCAGATACATTTTCCACATATCTGGAATAGACTTAGTTATATGGTCTGCCCAAGCATATGATCGTGTATATTAAACATGGTAATGGTAGCTGCACAACAACAGTGCATCAGTGAAGTTAAAAGCCTTGGTTCTGTGTTTATAACTGTGAAAAGCAGCTACAAGTCACCGAATGAAATGGAAGTGCAGTGTTTAGAATGCTGTCGTCAAAAACATAACGTCGGTGAAGGTATGTATTACACCAGCTGGAGAAGGCTGAAAATGTGAAACTGTTAATGGTGTAAATAATTGTGTATGAATAATACTGGTATTTAGTTTTTGAAGTAATTATTAGTCTCTGTTGTACCGCTTTTATCATTTTTATTTTTATTCTCTTTAGTCAACAGTATTTTTAGCTATTCGATGTGGTCCGTCACGAATACCTATATTGTGCCAACCTCTTCACCTCAGTGTAACACTTCTACCCAAAATGCTCACTTACTTTTTGGAGCCGTTCCTATTTCTGCCTTCCTTTACACTTCTTTATCCTCTGCAGCTGCCAGTACTACCATGCAAGAGTTTCCCGATGTCTTAACACATGTATCACCACCTTGTCCTGCCTTTGTTTTTCTTTTCAGCGTTCTCCACAAGTCCCTTTCTTCACCAGTTCTGCGTAGCACCTCACAGTCCACCTAATTATCAACATTTTTCTATGGCATCAATTCTGAAACGCTACTTTTCCTGTTCCCAACAGGTATTACAAAAGTACATTTTCCGAAATTTTTTTTACTGGTTAAGGACGAAGTTCCATGTTAGGATACTTATCTAGGGCTCTATTCTTTGCCTCTTTCGCTTTTCAATTAATCATTTTCTTGTCACGCGTCATTTTCCTTCCAAGGTTGCAGAATTTCTTAACTTCCTTTACTTTGTGGTCTCCAATTTTTGAGCTGCGATTTGTACCAGTTTCATTTCTGCAACTCATTAATTTCCTCTTTCTTCGGTTCACATTCGGTCCATATTCTTTATTCATTAGACTGTCTATTCCATTCAACATATCCTATAATTCTTCTTCACTTTGACTGAGGATTGCATTGTCATCGGCTTACTTGTGTCCTTGCAGTCATTTCATCATGAAATCTAATCTCATTCTAGAACCTTTCTTTTATCACCATCACGGCTTTTCCGACGTAGGGACTGAACAGTGGCAGCGTTGGACGACCTTCCCTATAACTTCGTTTTTGGTCTCAATCCTTACTTTTCCCGCTTAGTTCTTGTACTTATTGTACATTACGTCGTTCCTTACACCATACGACTACTTTTCTCACTTTCTAACATATTGCACAATGTTGTACTTAGTAATTCAGTCAGTCAGTATGCTACGGTCGCAGGTTCGAATCCTGTCTTGGGCCCGGATGTGTGTGATGTCCTTACATTAGTTAGGTTTCAGTAGTTCAGGGGACTAATGACCTTAGATATTTGGTCCCTTAGTGCCTAAAAAAAGAAAACAAAAAAAAAACAGCCTATCGGTAGGGGAACCTGCACGATTGATATTAATACCACATCTCTATCAGCTGCAACTGGCTATAACTTCCATTTACCATCCGTTATGAAAATGGGCCAATTTCGATCACGACGTGGTTAATATTCAGCTGCTGGACGAAATACGTTTTTATCCAATGCGTGTTTACGTGAGTCACAAATTGAGAGCTATTAGTAGAGTCCAGCTGAGGACTTCCTTTCGGACGCTACGGATTTGTCGCCAGCACTCAAGAGTAATCCGCAAAGAGCTAAGCCATCAGAGTCCAGAACGTCTGCTGAGTTCCGACGCCTAAGTCGCCCAAAGCTGGTGACAATGGTGGCTGAGAACCGGCTGCCGGCCTCTGGCTGAAGAGGTTCCGGAGTGGCCTTTATCTGCTGGGGCCATCTCTCTCGACGTCCGCTTTAAGGCGCGCGTCCTCCGGCAGAGGAACCACTGTGCGCTGGCTGTGGGAGCCCGGGGCGCGCGCCCGTGGGAGCCGACAGGTGCGCTTAATGCCCGGCAACCCGACCCACACCGCGCCGCCACCGCCGCACCGCCTCTGCCCTGGGGATAACGGACCGCTGGCCCGCTCCCGGCCCGCGTGCACCCCGGGCCGTTTAGTGCGGCCCGCATAAGTGGCTCCCTGCCGCACCTGCGGTTATGCGCCGCAGGGAGGCGTCCCTCTCTCCCGACTGCGCTAGCCGCCGGCGATACTCCCGGCTCCCACGTACATTACGCTACGCCCCTAACATGTACAGAAAATGAAAAGAGTTATACTACTGCTCCTGTGGATGTCTACACGTCATGCTATGCTGTTCCCCAGATGTTGTGGATGTCTGTAAGTGGGCCGCTTGGATTTTTCTACAGTGCCACGGACGCCTGAATGCGTCCAGAAACGCCGACCTCTCACCGTTGCGGGCAAGTTGCTTCAATACCTCGGCGAATAATTGGTTTCGAGTATTTATCACATAAAATCTTGTTGTTGTTGAGGTCTTTAGTCCTGATACTGGTTTGATGCAGCTCTCCATGCTACTCTATCCTGTGCAAGCTTCTTCATCTCCTCCAATACTAAATTTGTGATCCCTTGATGCCTTAGAACATGACCTACCAACCGATCTCTTCTTCTGGTCAAGTTGTGCCACAAACTCCTCTTCTGCCCAATTCTATTCATTACCTCCTCATTAGTTATGTGATCTACCCACCTAATCTTCAGCATTCTTCTGTAGCATCACATTTCGAAAGCTTCTATTCTCTTCTTGTCCAAACTATTTATCGTCCATGTTTCACTTCCATACATGGCTACACTCCATACAAATACTTTCAGAAACGACTTCCTGATGCTTAAACCTATACTCGATGTTAACAAATTTCTCTTCTTCAGAAACGCTTTCCTTGCCATTGCCAGTCTGCATTTTATATTCTCTCTACTTTGACCATCATCAGTTATTTGGCTCCCGAAATAGCAAAACACCTTTACTACTTCAAGTGTCTCATTTCCTAATCTAATTCCCTCAGCATCACCTGACTTCATACGACTACATTCCATTACTGTCATTTTGCTTTTGTTGATGTTCATCTTATATCCTCCTTTCAAGGCACTGTCCATTCCGTTCAGCTGATCTTCCAGATCCCTTGCTGTCTCTGACAGAATTACAATGCATCGGCGAAGCTCAAAGTTTTTATTTCATCTACATGGTTTTTAATTCCTACTCCGAATTTTTCTTTTGTTTCTTTTACTGCTTGCTCAATATACAGATTGAATAGGTTACAGCGCTGTCTCACTCGCTTCCCAACCACTGCTTCCCTTTCATGCCCCTCGACTCTGGTTTCTGTACAAATTGTAAATAGCTTTTCGCTTCCTGTATTTTACCCCTGCCACCTTCAGAATTTGAAAGAGAGTATTCCATTCAATATTGTCAATAGCTTTCTCTATGTCACGATGTCGAAACGAGGTCTTTTGCTAATCATAGCACCTAACTAGACACATTAGAAAATAGATTAAGTAAAGGCAAACCTACGTTTCTACTATTTGTAGAAATAGTAGAAACGTAGGTTTGCCTTTACTTAATCTATTTTCTAATGTGTCTAGTTAGGTGCTATGATTAGCAAAAGACCTCGTTCCGACATCGTGAATTGTTTGAGACACAGCGATTGTTATTACCATATTACTACGATATGCAAGGACATGTAACCTATATAAAGGCATATAACTAGATAACTAAATCATTCTCCTATTAATTGTATAACAAAACGATACTTGAAAGAACAGTTAAACAGAATGGACAGTGTCTTGAAAGAAGGATATAACATTAACATGATCAAAGCAACACAAAGATAATGGGATGCAGTCTAATTAAACAGATGATTCTGAGGAGTTAGATTGGAAATGTGACATTGAAGTAGTAGACAAATTTTGATACTAGGGGATCAAAGGTACTGATGATGGCCAAAGTGCAGAGGATATAAAATGTAGACTGCTAAGGGCAAGAAAGGCGTTTCTGAAGAAGAGAAGTTTGTTAACATCGAATATAGATTTAGGTGTTAGGATGTCTTTTCTGCAGACGTTTATCGAAGTGAAACATGTACGATTTAGACAAGAATAGAATATAAGTGAGGTGTGCGTGGCTCGTGTTCCCGCCAGCATGTATTTTACATCCTGTATTTAACGTACTTCCACCTAACTACGTTAATTTAAATTTCTACTGTCACTGAGTTGCTGTTTTGCCTGACTGTGAGTGGCGTTACTGATTGATGGGAAGAAAGTCATTGTTTTTCAGTCTGTGGCTGTCACCTGGTTGTGTTCCGACGGATCAGGTGTAGTTGAACTCACCACCTGTCTCGCCTAAGCAAAGGAGGGCATACCGACCTCCCTGCAAGCTTCTGAGTGCCACCTGTGTTTAATTATCTGTTTTCAGCTGCTTCAAATTTAAGGCTTATGGTTACTTTTTATTTTTTTCTTAAAAATTTTGCTAAATTATTTCTTTAATTTATCTTTCAAGCTTAAACACTGTGGCCTTCTGCATTTAAAATAATATAGTAATATATTTTAAAATCTTGAAATCTTCAGCCATTCATATTGCACCTTGCATATGTTTGTTCTATATCCTTTGCCTTAAGGCTTTCCACATAGCCATGATATGTTTATGTTATTTATTTTATTTTCCTTTTAATTGCGTTTTTTATCTTGTTGGTTCTTAAGATTTCTTCTTTTTAAACATTCTGGCCTTCTGCCTTTAAAAGTCTGTGGTAATATATTATAAAAATTTTGCAACTTAATTGTGGCCTTCATACTTTGGTATTGCACTTTGCATATGTTTGTTCTATCTACTTTGCTGTGATGTTCTTTTTTTAATTATTTTAT
The DNA here is from genome assembly GCF_021461385.2 of Schistocerca piceifrons. Classification (NCBI taxonomy): domain Eukaryota; kingdom Metazoa; phylum Arthropoda; class Insecta; order Orthoptera; family Acrididae; genus Schistocerca; species Schistocerca piceifrons. Next base: position 183,980,540 of record NC_060142.1, on the reverse strand, counting down.
TGCGGTCTTAATTGGATTTTTATCTTGTTAAGATTTCTTGTTTGGAGGCCTTCAGCCATGAAAGAGTTGCATTCGGTAAAGGTTCCGCTATGTGCCATTTTGGTTGTAAAAGTGTTATTAAATTATAATAAATTACAATTAGAAGGTGAAACTGACCTCAGCCTATTTGAATCTTTCCACAATCCTGTTACCTGTTCTGCACAGCGGTTTTAGCAGGCGTATTAAGAAGCTTTTGAAATGTGGTACTACAGATGAATACTCAAGATTAGATGGATAAATCGTGTAGCTAGTGGCGAGGTATTGATCAGAACAAGTGAAAATAGAAATCTATGGCACAACCTGACTAGAAGAAATGATTGGGTGACAGGACACATTCTGAGACATCAAAGTATCACGAATTTAGTTCTGGTGGGAACCGTAGTTAGCTGGAAATGAAGAAACTAGCACATGATAGAGTAGCATGGAAAGCTGCATTAAACCAGTTTTGTAATTGAAAACAACAGAAAGAACAACAGTCATTCTCCACGCAGTCTGAAATATAATTGCGATATGTTATCTACATTTCATTCATTGCAACGTGCTAACTAAAATCATCGACACCCCAAGTTTACGCATTGCATTTTCACCTCTGCAGGATCTTTACAATTTCGTGCAGTGCTTTACTTAATTTGATGTACCACAGTAAGTGTAGCATATAGCAAAAGGTAATTCAGTCCTTCACCAAGAGAAAATGTTAAACTGTATAACGAGCTAAAATCAATTTTGTACACCTGACATTGTTCTTAGTAACGGATGATAAGTATTTCATAACATCTGGCAGGACCATAATGGGGTTACGAAAGCTGGGTATTCCTTCCGCGATATCTCAGGAAGATTTGGCAGGATTGTACCAACTGTACATGACTGCTGGCAGCGATGGTCACGCGATTGTACGGTCACACAAAGACCGGGCTCCAAACAGCACTTGCCGCTACTGGGAGGGAAGACCATAGTGTTTGTCATACGGTTCTGACACATCATACTACATGTGCAGCAGAAATTTGAGCAGCAGTTGGCACCACAGTGACATAACGAACTGTTTCTATTAGGATAATTCAAGGTCTGCTCCGAGCTAGACGCTATATAAGGTGTATTCCACTGGCCCCGAACCACCTCCATTTGCGACATCAGTGGTGTCAATTGAGAGATCATTAGATACGTCCGTGGTATTTTCTGATGGGAGCTGGTTCTGCCTCGTTGCCAGTGATGGCTGCATGTTGGTTAGGTGGCCAGTTGAGGGCCTATAACTAACGTGAATGCATGCTGGTCACACGGGACATACACCTCGAGTTATGGTCAAGGGTGCGGTTTTGCATGACAGCAAGAAAATCTCGTGGTTACCCCACGTACACTGACTGTAAATTTGTACGTCAAAATATCGATTCATAAGCAGCATTCCGGGGGATGTTTTCCTACTGGATAACAGTCGCCCACATACTGCTGTTATAGCCCAGTATGCTCCAAAGAGTGCCGACAAGTTGCCTTGATTTGCTCGATCACCATATCTGTCTCCAGTGGGGCATGTATGGGACAACATCAGATGAAAACTCCAGAGTACTTAGGAACCAGCGTTAACCATTGCTGTATTGACCTTCCAAGTGGCACAGGCATGGGACTCCATCTGACACATTAACGTCTGACACTTGTAAAACACAATGCATGGACCTGTACACACTTGCATCCAACATTCTGTGGTTACACCGGTTATTAATGTCCAGCATTACACATTTGTAATGGTTTATCTTGCGCTTAAATTAACCTATGAACACTTAAATATGTTATATAGACAAATGTATGCCCGAAATTTCAAAAGACAACATTAACTATTTTTTACTGCTGTATTATTTTTTCTATTAGCATGTATTTTAAGGAAAGAAAATTGGGAACTAAAGTTACTTCATTAAATTAGGAATATTTTTTGCAGGTAATTACCACAGTTTGACACAAACAATAATAAAAGCATACATAGATGCCGCCCATGCAAAAACCGTAAAATAAACGGAAGCTGTGAAAATAACACTCAACTAAGAAAAAAAATCATATAATATATAGAAACAATGAAGACAACAAATTTATGTCAAAATGATGTACGAAAAAAATGAATGAATGCTTGAATTTTACCTCATAGAGAACGCCAGTCCAGGAAACTCAGTAGTTGTTGGAAAGGCTTTAACGGATGACCATGTGCTTGACTGAAAGATCCAAACACTGATAGTGCCAACCTGCTGCCAGAGAGCGTATTGGGAATGCTTTTGAGGAGCTGTGAGGATGGCCACACTCTGCTCGCTCTATGGCCCAAATTCAAAACTTAACTGGTCCCACAGGCAGGTGTTCCATGCAGAGGGTTAAGGTGGTGGTGTACATAATAAAAGATTTCGCCAGCATAAGTGATCATGGAGCTTCCAAGTATGAAGAATGCACACGGTGTGTTAACTGTGATGTGTAGGTAGTTGAAGTGGCCATTAAAGCCAAACAGACATCCATGAAAACGTCTTACACCAATAACCACATATACATTTAAACAATGAGATATGAATAACTTCGAATTGTGGCACATTTTTCTGGATGACTAATAGTCTTGAGTGCTGATACAATGATATAAGACACTGATAGTTAAAAGATGCACCGAATTTCAGGCAAAGCTGTGAATGATGCAAAGTATACAGGAGAATGAAGGCTTCACCAACCCTCAATCATCACATCACCTAATTGGAAGAACCATACTGTGGCATTGGAAGACATGAGGACAGCCCTCAAAAAGAACACAATGGGGTGAGGTGTAGGGATGAGTATTCTTATTCAGCTTTAGAAACTACTTCACTGGTGACAGGCCCTTTTGAGTCTCACTCATTTTCTCTCAGTTATTGCTTATTTTTCATCCAACTATATAATATCTATAACAATTTTAATATTCATTCAGTGAAAATAAAAGGTACTTTATTAGTAAGGTATGAACCAATATTGGTTATTTAATGTATACATTTGTTGATACATATGGCACTGACAACAAGGTCTGTCTTCGCACAGGTAGCCCAAAGCATCGATGCCTGGATGACTTGTCTGATTTTGCAGTAACAAATTAGACAGAGAAACCTTTCTCATGACTCAGTGCATCATTATTGGAAACCATATCAGAATCCCTATAGTAGTTCCATAGATTACATTTAACATATAGTTTAATTCATCATATGGTGATGGAAAAATATCATGACTCAAAAAATAATCAGCACAGAGTAAAGAAATATCTGAAATACATTTGTGTAGGTAATGTATTTGAGTGATTAAAATTGCAAGATAACAGTTAAATGTAAGCACAAGATAAGCGATTACAAATGTGAAATGCTGGTACAGTAATAACTGGTCAACAGATGTTGAATGTAAGTATGCAAATGTGCATCCATTGAAAGGCACAAGTGCCGGATACCAGTGGGTGGGATGGAGTTACATGCCTATTGTACATGGTCAGTCAATATAAGGAAGGTTAATGCTTGTTGTGTGGGATGCTAGAGTTTTCATCCAATGATGTCCCATAAATATTCTACTGGGGAAATAACAGGTGTTCAAGCAGGTCAAGGCAACATGTCAACACTCTGTAGAGCAAGTTAAGTTACAACAGTGGTACATGATGGATAATAGGTCGAATTAACAGATGGACCTATGATTGACAGTCCAGTAAGAGTGAATGGGATAATCATGAGAATGCTGCTGCTATATACGAAATTTCACCATAGATCATACCTCGAGGTGTAGTCAAGTGACCTGAGAGAAAGCTGAGGACTAGAAAGAACAATTCAAACTTTGGAAAAAAACAACCAAGGACAGAATATGTAAAATACAAAAAAGAACACAAAACAGTTAGCGATGCTATTGAGCAAGTAAAAAAGGGAATGGAAGGTTTAAGTTATTACGTTCTAAAAGATATTGAAGAAACAGAGGCTGAGAAACAGATCAGGAGCTTGATTTTAGAAAAGTTTATCTCATGTAGAAAGGCCTGCACTGTAAACAAGAAAAAAACTTGAAGATATGCTGATAAGGTAAAAGAAAAGGTGACAGATAAACAAACTTTACCTAAAACTACCTACATCAGTCCTACAATAAAGAATTATCGGTGCTCTTAACGATAAAATTTTTGGCTTCCATTTTGAAGATGATTTTAAACATTATTTTGGGGATCTGATTTTAAATTTATCAATAATAACATTTCAATCAAAGTTGACAGAGCAACTGGTTGTTTAATGAAATCATGACTAGAAGTTATGTTCAAGATCAATATAATTAGGAAGAATTTCTAAATACGAAGATATGTCAATAATCACGTAAGCTTTTTTTTTCAAAGTAATGATCCTAAAACAAATAAACCTAAATCAACTAGAGGTCGAAAACATAATGTATTACTCAAACAAATATGGCAGCAAATAGGAAGATCAGCAAGCCTCAAAAAGGAATTGGGGGAAATTTTAGTAAACAACATTCACAAAAACTTATTACATGTTTGGATGAACGACATTACAAATGTAAATGATAGATTAACAGTAATTAATGAAGAAGAATTAGCTTCAAAGGAAAATGAAAATAATGAAAAGCTGGAATATCACAGATGTTAACTAATAAATTCAATGACCCTATTATCAATCATCCTAATGGGATTCATATTTAATTAGGTTTTTCGAAAAGTGAAAAAATGATAAACAGTTGATAAATACTGGAATTAACAAACACACATCTGAAATGCCTCTAACTGGTTGTAATTATGTTGTCCTGGGAAAAAATTACATATCTATTTTCTAAGATACGTCATATGATCAGTATTGCCCTACATCTTCCAACATTTCTGCAGAATCCAAACTGATCTTCGCCTAAGTCGGTTTCTATCAGTTTTTCCATTTGTCTGTAAAGAATTCACGTTAGTATTTTGCAACTGTGACTTATTAAACTGCTGGTTTGGTAATTTTCACATCTGTCAACACCTGCTTTCTTTGGGATTGGAATTATTATATTCTTCTTGAAGTCTGAGGGTATTTCGCCTGTCTCATACATCTTGCTCACCAGATGGTAGAGGTTTGTCAGGACTGGTTCTCCCAAGGCCGTCAGTAGCTCCAGTATCTCATATAATTTGATAATTATGTCAGTAAAACACTTTTTAATAAAAAAGTTACACAGATTTTCAAGAGTATTTTAACAGTATTAAAAGCGTAAATGGAAAATGAAAAACATATAAACAATTTTCCATATGCTTTAGAAATATTTCATAGGCTAGAAAATATGATACATGATAGACAAAAAATTGAATTTGCTTTTATGACTGGAGATGAACAAATAATACACAATTTTGTATATAATTTGTTGTTTGTGAGATTATAATCAGAGAGTTGGAGTTTGACCATTTTGACATTACACTTAATGTATCTGGTAACTATATTAAATAAATAGTAATAATAAATGAGTATTTGTACACAAACAATTTTCTAACTGTAAGATTAAAGAATACAATAAAAGTTAATCCAGTTGACTTAAAGTTAAGTAAATTTTTTAAAATAATTTAAAACTTATTACAAGTTTTATCTATATAAATGGAGAATAACATTTACAGTTTGAAGGGTTTTTTATTTACAAAAGGAGAGCATTATTAATATTTAATTGTGGTTGGTATTCATTATAATATTCAATCTGCTAATTGTTTAATTAAAGAAGATAAAGCATATTATTATATTAATATAAAAATGAATAAAAATAATTTAATGTCAGAATCATTTGGGGTTTTTAAATCTCAGTTGATTGAAACACATGATTTCAATACGTTTTATGTATCAGATGTATATAAAAACTTTTAAGAATGATGTATAAAATGTAATTATGAAAAAAGTAATGGGAAATTAATTTTCGTGAGCAATAATTAATTTGTATGTTTGAAGGGTTTTGGTGTGTATTTACCCAATTTGTCATACCCTCTTAATAGTGCCGAATTGGCACTATTAATATTTATTAATGCAATGTTTCCATTCATCAAAAACCTAAATTTAAAAATATCTCCATTTAAAAACACATATATTTATCATTTTTAACCCATGTGAGAGTGTAGTTCAAAATTATAATTATATAGTCTGATGAAGATTTGTTCTATCATTAATCAATTTTTCTCATGTAGAGTCATCCATAATATTATAGTAGTTCAGATGACAGGCAATTCTCACATTTGCTTCCGCTCTTTGGTGCAAATTGATTGTGTTAGATTTGTACTCAAGTCTAAACATATTGTGAAAGTTTCGATGTCCACCATAAATCTCTCACTGTAAATTCTGATCACATAATCATCTTCAATTGATGTATTTGTCTTATTGCATCACCTTTCTCTTTCACTTGTTGTAGTTGTTGATTTGATATGTAGTTGTTTAGCTTGAATTGATCTATATTCTGCTGTATAGTTGAAATAATGTATAATTATTTTTTTAAGAATAATGAAATACTGTCTAATTTCCTTAGCCATTCTGCTCATTACATGATCCTTGAAGATTTTAACAGGTACTATAATCAATGTAGTTATAGTTAAATAATTTGTTGTTATTTGATTTCTTTTGTTTCTTTATAAATTCTATAGCTAGTGTTTCATTCCATTTTTATTTAAATTTCATTTTCATTTCAATATACATCTGATTGTAATTTTTGAAAAATGTAATGAAATGTGATTTAATTTCATTAGGTATTTCAAGCCTTCAAACTCAGAAGACCTACAACTTTATTATGTTTAGAGTGTTCTCGGACATATGACATAATTTTATTGCAATTACATAAATATATACATACTAGAAAATCTTCTAAAATTAAGTATAAAATTTCATTGTCGATGAATCGTCATTGGTTAAGATCTGCAGTGAGTTAACTTTTAATCTCTGGATTTCAATACAGAAATGGCTGTATGAAATTAGTTTTATATTTTCCTATTTTTCAGGATCCCACTTCACAGACCTTGAAATACGACATGTTTAAAGTTTAAAATTTTCACAGAGACAATTGGCTTCCTCTGTAAAAATAATAAAATATCTTTTAATTCTAGATTGAGTTTCTGCCCCTGGCTCACATTGGATAAAATACCATTTTGAATAAAACTGAAAACATCGTTTGTATTCAGTATAATCTTCCTTCATATGTTTAATGTCTGTAACTGTATACTCTGAAATTCAATATTTAATGAAATACAAAATATCATTTGCTTAAAATTTACAGGCGGGATACATCGCTTTCTATACAGAAAATAGAAAGTAGCATTATTAATAAACATAATCTTTTCTCATTTGTTTAAAATTTTCGGAGGAAAATATTTCCCCCATGCAATTCCATATAGAAAACTGAAAACATCATTTTTAATCCACATATTCTATACAGCATTCCAAATTACGTTAATTTTGTTAATATTGTAAACGTATATCACTGTAGACCACTAAAAATTTGAATATTTATTACAAATTAATAAAATTTAGTTTTTAATAATGGCAAGTCTAAATAAAACGAAAGTAAACAAATTGGAAACAATAGCGATGTAAATAGAATTTCAAGGTCATTCTAAAATTAGAAAACTAAAAGTTATTGCACTTATCAACAATAATATAATGAAATGATTAACATATGAGTGAAGTGAAAAATTATGCTGTGAAAAAATTAAAGTTTAAAGCAGCAGAAATAGGAATTAAACAATATCATGAACTTAGAAAACAAACAACTCATTGAACTTGTTAACATTAATATTAATTCACGAATTAAAATATCATACTATTAAATAATCAAAAGCTTAATCACAGAAAGTACAGAAGAAAAGATTATTGTTACTGTAAAAGTAAAAATTTATCACAAAATCGATTACGATTTTGAAAATGTGGTTTGAGGAATTATATAAATGATTTTCTACTCCATGATAAACATGTAAGAAATATGTCGATAACATTAATAATTACAATGAATATGAAAGAGAATGGACATTTATAACCAAAGAGTATGAATTAACACAAGATTTTATTACAGAATTTGAAGATAATTGGATCGGACTTTTATTGGACGTAATGAATCACCTGATGATGTGATGAGAGAATATCACGATTAGACTGGAATCATATATTATTATAATGACGAAATTTATCTGATTAATTTATAGAAGAAATTCAAGATAAACTAGGTTGGCATCTTTCATCATCTTCACCAAAATTATCTGAATATTATATGAGAGAATTTCAAGATAAAGTTAAATGGATGGCAATATCTTACAATATTTGAGCTAATGACTTCATATAGATTTTTGAGAGAAATTAAGCTGGTCACATATATTAACTGATTGAACATTATCTTAAGATTTTATAAGAAAATATTAAGATAAAATTGAGTGGCATGGAGTATCCAGTGATCAAGTTTTATCTGAAGATTTATGATAGAATTCCTAGATAATGTTAAGTGGGTGTATATTTTAAATTGTCAAGAATCATCAAAGTCATTGAAACTAAAAAATATCATAAACTTATGAACTAACAGAACAATCTAACGGTAATGACGTTTTATATGTTTAAGTAATGGAAATCATAGATTTGTAACGTGTTTTTCATAAAAAGTGTATTGATGAATTTTACTACACCCAGATTTATTATACCAATAATATTTCAGTGCAATCATTTGAAATACTGAGATAATTGTGCCAACTAATGGTTCGTGATCCCTCTTTGATTTCTTGATATAAATTTACCATATAAAATGCAATGATATATATAACATTACAATAATAATTAAGTTTTAACATTTTCACAGTTTCGATGTCTATCTTCAATTCTATATAATTGTTTTTGTAAATTTTTCACTGTGCTCTAATTACATTATAAGGATATATAAAATTATTGTCAAATAATTTTAAAATATCAAAAGTTGGTCAAAAATTTTCATTAGCTGTTTGAGGAACAACATGAGCTAATTATGTATCTATATCTCTGTTTCGCTCAGTTTAGCTTTCTAAGGCTTCTGTCAATTAACACATTTGAATTGTAAATGTTGTGTTAAATTTGATTTAAATTTCATAAGTGAGATATTTGCTCTCTTTATATCTCTGTTTCTATTTTAATTTTATATTGTCATTGATATCAAATTGGCGAAAAAACTTCCTTATAAAGCCAGTCCTGCCTATTTTCAGCAAAATACATTATGGATAAAATAACTACAGAGTATACAACGGTTTCAGTGATAAATTTGTTGCATTTTGTATACATTTTGTTTGGATTCTTATCACTCCTGAAATTTTCACATCTTTTACAATATTTATGTTTAACATGGTTTTAATTGCTTTTCTAGCACATTTATATCCCAAAAGAACATTAACCTGATTTGCATAAAACCAAAGGTTATTCTTTTCATCAATAACCATAAACACTCCCTTATTATTATATGGAAGTTTATTTTTAAAGATGTCTATAATTGGAATAGAAATCTTTTTATTCATTTCCTATTTTTATAAAAATTATTACGTACATGTCACACACACACACAAATTACTTAATAATGATGCTAAGGTTAAAATTTATATTATAATATATTAAGTGTGTCATTGAAGATAGTTCTGTTATTGTTGTGTTGTGAAAATAGTAACTTGTGATGACAATAATAATGCAGTAAGGTATTTATTTGTTTTCGTTTATTGGAAGATTTGGCTGTTAACTGAAATAACTGAAGTGAGTGGTCATTTACTGAGGGTATCATTATTGTTATTTCAGTTAACACTCAATTTGGAGATTAATTAAAGAAACTCAGAATTTTATGAACAGAGTTATTCAGTAGTTATAGAACTAGTATGCATAACTGGAATAAGAAAAATATAAAATAAAGTATAGTTGTGCAAAATAAAACGTTAGTTGTAACAGAGGTAGAATTTCATCTGTGGGAAAAATATATTGATATTCACTTTGCTTGTGGTATTAATAAAATTGGTAATTTCATTAAAAGTAAAGGATTGGTACATATAAATCATGAGCTATAACTAGATAATTTCCAGGGTTACCGACCAGAAAAAATTGCGCATTCAGATAGGTTAATAGATTGTTGTACTTTTTCAGGCACAATACTTATTATGAATATACTCAATTTCAAAATAAGTATTTACAGCTGTTAGAGGCCTTTGGTATTAAGTGTAAACAATTTTGCATGAGGTAATAAATATATTAAAATGTAAATTGGAACAATTAGAAAACTATACTTTTTCACACACCTAATATATTTTTATATATAAATCGAGCAATTTCAGCAGCAACCCAAGCAGTCATTTATGAAATACAAAATTTGTAAATACTGTAACACTGAGAAATCAATGGATTATTTAACTTCACAGAAACATTCAAAGGATGGATATAGATAATGAGTATGATATAAAAATTACAAGATTACATTAATTACTTGTGTATGTGGAAAAAACGTTTCTAACCATTATAATAAAGATCATTTACAACGAATTCTGAGCAAAGAACAGTCGAAAATGTTAGTATCGATGAATAGTGATGAAAAATGTGAAATCGATAAATCTACAAAAATATGTAAGGTTTTCACGAAATTTGAGATTAAAGTCGTTTTTACAATGATCCTCCACATAATAATAAGTGTACTTTAGAATATCTGAAAAAGAGGAAGGTAAAATCATTTTGTGTTTAATACATAAATACACTCCTGGAAATTGAAATAAGAACATCGTGAATTCATTGTCCCAGGAAGGGGAAACTTTATTGACACGTTCCTGGGGTCAGATACATCACATGATCACACTGACAGAACCACAGGCACATAGACACAGGCAACAGAGCATGCACAATGTCGGCACTAGTACAGTGTATATCCACCTTTCGCAGCAATGCAGGCTGCTATTCTCCCATGGAGACGATCGTTGAGATGCTGGATGTAGTCCTGTGGAACGGCTTGCCATGCCATTTCCACCTGGCGCCTCAGTTGGACCAGCGTTCGTGCTGGACGTGCAGACAGCGTGAGACGACGCTTCATCCAGTCCCAAACATGCTCAATGGGGGACAGATCCGGATATCTTGCTGGCCAGGGTAGTTGACTTACACCTTCTAGAGCACGTTGGGTGGCACGGGATACATGTGGACGTGCATTGTCCTGTTGGAACAGCAAGTTCCCTTGCCGGTCTAGGAATGGTAGAACGATGAGTTCGATGACGGTTTGGATGTACCGTGCACTATTCAGTGTCCCCTCGACGATCACCAGTGGTGTATGGCCAGGGTAGGAGATCGCTCCCCACACCATGATGCCGGGTGTTGGCCCTGTGTGCCTCGGTCGTATGCAGTCCTGATTGTGGCGCTCACCTGCACTGCGCCAAACACGCATACGACCATCATTGGCACCAAGGCAGAAGCGACTCTCATTGCTGAAGACGACACGTCTCCATTCGTCCCTCCATTCACGCCTGTCGCGACACCACTGGAGGCGGGCTGCACGATGTTGGGGCGTGAGCGGAAGACGGCCTAACGGTGTGCGGGACCGTAGCCCAGCTTCATGGAGACGGTTGCGAATGGTCCTCGCCGATACCCCAGGAGCAACAGTGTCCCTAATTTGCTGGTAAGTGGTGGTGCGGTCCCCTACGGCACTGTGTAGGATCCTACGGTCTTGGCGTGCATCCGTGCGTCGCTGCGGTCTGGTCCCAGGTCGACGGGCACGTGCACCTTCCGCCGACCACTGGCGACAACATCGATGTACTGTGGAGACCTCACGCCCCATGTGTTGAGCAATTCGGCGGTACGTCCACCCGGCCTCCCACATGCCCACTATACGCCCTCGCTCAAAGTCCGTCAACTGCACATACGGTTCACGTCCACACTGTCGCGGCATGCTACCAGTGTTAAAGACTGCGATGGAGCTCCGTATGCCACGGCTAACTGGCTGACACTGACGGCGGCGGTGCACAAATGCTGCGCAGCTAGCGCCATTCGACGGCCAACAGCGCGGTTCCTGGTGTGTCCGCTGTGCCGTGCGTGTGATCATTGCTTGTACAGCCCTCTCGCAGTGTCCGGAGCAAGTATGGTGGGTCTGACACACCGGTGTCAATGTGTTCTTTTTTCCATTTCCAGGAGTGTATTAATAAAGTAAGAAATCTCAGAAGTCTTAAAAATAGAGATCTTAATTTTTACATATCTAATAAATTTTATGTTATATTAATAGAAGTGACAAAATGAAGAAACTCATGAAGTTAAACAACTCTGTGATTACTGTGAAAGAAATAATTTAAGAAGATACAGTAAACTGAATAAAAGTTAAATAGATTTATTAGTATATACCAAGCCAAAATTTTAAATCTGCAGTGAGGAAGTTCTTAGAACCATTTAACTTAATACAAAAATGGCAGCAATTATGAAATTTTTCAAAATAAAGAAAATAAATAATTGAAAGATTTATTTCCACTTTCTACCTATGTGTTTCCGAAACAAAACCTAGAACTAATAATGAAATATTATTTTCTTTTTTTACTAATTTATTTAAGAAATCAAGACATAGAAGAATGGTTAGAGGTGGTTGATACTGCACTTGCAAACAGATCACATACAATAAATTTTGGAAATAATGTAATCTTAATTGAGCATAAGCATTCCCTGACTACTGCAAAATCGAAAATTATGAAAAAATAAAAGACAGTCAAAGAATATATTATGGACTTAAAACAGCTCTAAGACATTTCTGAGTACCAAATACAGACAAATATACATATTATGGAAATTAATTGCTGCCATTTTTGTATTAAGTTAAATGGTTCGTAAAAGAAATAATTTTCAAGAATGCGTGATTTTCAAGCATATGGATCATGATGTGACATTAAATACAATTGTTTGTGTACAACTATTTAACAGCTATGTTCCATTGAGAGGATCACAATACAGTTTGTTACCAGATTAAGAAAATAAAAAAGTATGTATTAATGTAAAAAAATAAAGTTTGAAGATGTTATCTGTGGGCTATAAAATCTTCATTATATCCTGTAGATAAAAATTCAGAAAGAGTTACAAAATATAAAAATTAGGTCTTGATCTTGATCAAAAACTTCAAATCTTTTAAAATTATGAATTTCCTGTAGTAGATGATCATATTCCATATACTTAGCATAGAATTAGTGTATCTATTAATGTTTATTCGTTTAATGAAATATATCAAGTTTATCAATTAAGAACTACGAAATGTAAGAGAGAGAAACATGTGAATCTCCTTTATTTCTGGGATGGAAATAATTCGCATTATTCTTATATAAGAAATTCATCTAAGCTTGTTTTTAATGAAATTACTAATGGCGAAAAAGCAAAATTTATTCATCATTTCTGTTTGCTCTATTTCACTAGTAAAATAACGTTAGATAATCACAGATTAGATAATCACAGATTAACAAACCATTAAATGTAATAATACCAAATGAACGTTCATATGTTCCTTTTATAAGTTATAAATATACACAAAATGTTCTATTTATAATTTATGCTTATTTTGGAAGTCTACTGAAGTAGATGGACGACTGTCAACAGAATACAGAAAATCCATATACAATGAAATATCAAAGAGATGAACCACAGGGATTCTGTTATTATATGAAATACGTAATTCGACACTCTTAAAATCTTGTTGTTTATAGAGGACCAAAGTATCACAAGAAATTTATTGAATGTATTAAAAAAGAAGTTAAAGATGTGGATAGTTTATTCTAAAGCTGAAGAAATAAAACCATTAACTCCTGAAGAACAATCAGCTCTCAAGATGGTCATTCTTGACTGACACTAGTCATCAACAAAGGAATTTATACTTTGATCAATGCCTGGAATAAAAAATATTTTTAAAAAATGAGCGTGTAATAAATTTAAAGTAGATACACTTTGTAAATGTCATTACTCACAGAAAAATGAAAAGGGTAGAAATGATGACGATTTAACTGGAACATATGTCAATCCATTGTGTAACAAATATAATTTACAGTTAAACAGCTTGTACCACTTTATCTACATAATTTATCAGGATATGTTTCACATCTGTTTGTGAAAGAACTTGGTTATGATGAACAAGAAAAAGATTTGATACCAAATAACATAGCTAGATATGTAGGTTTTGGTAAGAGAATAGAAAGTTTCAATATGAGAATAATTAGCACATTTATAATTATGTCTTATTCACTTGTTAAGGTATCATAAAATCTGGTTTCTAATTCTCTGCATGGAAAATTTTTTCCTTTTTGTGAACAGGAGTACCTGTGATATTTTTCAAATAGCACTAAAGTGTTCAATTGACAAGGTATTCTCCATAACAGTGAGATAGGAACAGAGCTGATACAGCAGCATAATCGGTGTAAAATCAGAGTCTGACGATATTTCGTGTATGCAGTTCTCCTTTGTAAAGATGTACTGCAGTGCGAAATTTAATATCTCTTCTTTGTGTCTGATGCTTTCTCTATCCACATCTGAGAGATTAGCGAGCAATCCAGTGGGAGGCTTGAATCCATTTGTTGACTGATGAGAACTCATTGTGAATCTGACACTTTGGCCATGCTTAGATAGTGAAAATTATTGTTGGTATCATGAGTTGTCATTGAGTAATGTACTCAGTTTCGTTGTGGAGTCATCTACAGTGAGAGTTAAGTATTCTTTGTATTTCTAAAATCTTCTAAAGGGCATCATTAAATCTAACTGGATGTTCATTGTCATTCAGAATTTTACAAAGTGATGAGCTGAGAGCATTAAGGTGAAAAAAAATTAGCAAACTCTTGTTATAACTTTTTTTAAGTGAAGTATGACATACGCAAATGAATACAATCTAAGAAAATCAGTAATAAACATTTAGAACTTTAAATTTGAGAAATATTAATTTCAGATTTTGAGAAATGACCTCAAATAGGATTTGCCCTCACTCAAGTTCTTGTGTCTGAAACTAAATTCAGTAAAGCACAGTACGAATTAATATGTTACTAGAAAAGACAGAAAAACATTTCAATAAGAACTTTCTTAAATAACTCTTCAAGCATCAATAAACATATACTTTAAACATAAGTTAACATTTTCAAGCAAGCCACATCACCAACAGACTTAATCTGCATAACAAATGATAATTGAAATGAACTTGCCTGATCGGAATACGAAACAAAGTAATCATTTTCCGCATCTGGATGTAAATACATCTCAGGAGCCACACATTCCTGGAACAGAAAGGATGTGATGAGACCAATGGAACATTTTTCTTTAAAAGCCACATTGCAGACCTATGTCAAAGGATAGTGATGGATCATAAATAACATGGCACAAGGGGTGCAGCATGGGTCTTGACAGAGTTGCATACGTTGTTTCACTACAGGGGCCAATGACATGTTTGTTGTCTCAAGTGTCCCAAGGGTGAGATGGCTATGAAGTTCACACCAATTGGATGGGCCACATTTTTGGTCATGGAGAAGGATATACATAGTTGATAAAGCACATGACCTGACTTAAGCACTGCATTGTATAGAATGCTAATAAAACCCAGGGCCTCTCTCTGAATGAATGGAAGGGAAAAGAGACTGCACCCTTTATGTCATTGCTGATTTACTGCTTTACACTGCTTTACATCCACTATGGATAGGAAAACTGGAAGTAATGTTTTGAGAGTGGGAGAAGCAATTCCTGTACATAGCAGTTCGGTTGGCAGAAAGCAATTTTGAGCAGTTGCAATGTTCTTCACAGACAGACGAGGGGTAGCTCGATGCATGCAAGAAATTTCTCTCTTCCTCTGAAACATTCTGTTGATGCACAGAGTGCTTAATGCTCATTGATGTCTAGAGAGCGATTTATTATGTGTCACTTTAACCACAACAGACTCTAAACGGATTGTCATTAAATAAGCTATGTATATTCTTCAAGTGGACAGATCAAGAAGAGTCATGTTAGGAAAAATGTTTCTTCGTGGACTGCAAGGGCATTATTGTGCACATTGCCCCACCAACCACAGTACAGCCAACGAGTTGTCTCCTATGAAAAAGAACGAAATAAGAGCATATGACCAACACTTCAGTCAAGAACAAGTTGTTTTGTGTGCTGGCAGACAGCACAGAGCAGAAACAGTTGTCTTCCATCCCACATATCCAGCAACACACCGTGCAGTGAAGGTAAATGATACATTTCATATGTGCAGAGAGTACATTACTTAGGATTTTGCCACAAGTTTGCCTCTTTGTCAAGTTCAGTGTTTAATTTGGAGTAGTATACTAAACCATCCTTAGTGCTACATTAAGCAAAACAAGACTGTAATGCTGAAGTCAGCTGCGAACAGTTATACAATAACCTTACATAACACTGTTTAAATATAATGTATTGCAAAATCAATATCTGGAGTGTTTACATCTGTTCTTACTTGTTTGTCTCAACTTATCAGGTAACAATAGATTGTCATATATATCTGATCGTTGCATCATGACTCATGTGTTCTCTTTTAAATTTGTCAGTAAATTATTTGTATCCTCAATCGTTTTGTAGGCAGCATGATAATAAAAACTATATAATAATACAGGGAATGGATTGTTTGATCTAAAAGTACGGTACCTACTATCACTAAATCAAAATGCTTGGTATAGAAACTCTTTCAGTAATGAAGAAATAATCGTTCTTCTGATGTCTAACCAAGTCGGTGAATTATACACCCTACCTGGCAGGGTGATAACATTTGTACACACACTCAGACCTATCTTTGCATGCTAGGACGTTGAGGGCAGTCTAGGAGAAATGCCAGTACATTAGGTAATGGCGATCTTGCCAGGATAGTGAAAATTGTAGCGATTCTGATTAGCTGGTAGTAATTCCATTATGCAATCATAATCAGTAAACATGTGAGGATATTAGCAACATGGTATATATTCAGATACACAATTAAAATTAAATTAACCTGCCAGGATTGCGAAAAATCAGGGAGAATTACGACGAGAAATTATAATTAGACGAACTTGCCTGGACTGACAAAAATGCTAGTAATTCTGATAAGCAATCATAATTAGATGAATCTACCAGGGTACAGAAAATGGTACTGATTCTGATTGGTTATTGTCATTAGATGACTACAGCACTTATTTTGACGATATTTGTTGAAAGTATGGAAAACACTGAAATCACTTTCACACGAATAAAAGCACTTGAGCTGATCCAGGAGAATAAAAAAAAAGACAGATCAGGACTGGATAGAAACATTAAACTTATAGGATGCTAATGTACTTACCACTTTCACGATTCAGGGTTATTTTAATTTTTTAATTTTTTAATTTTTTTCACTGTATCCCACCTCAAGAAAAAGTAGCCTTGTCAGGGAAAGCCAAGAGCAGAGCAATTTTTGCAAAATTAATGTCCTCTCAAAAACTTTCATAGGTCGGAGACGACAGATAGGGACATGAATGATTTTCCTGAAAAGTGTAAAATCCTATAGCAAACAACTTGACATATAGCTAGGAATATAGTCGAGAGTTGGACGGGTTGGAACAGACAGAGCTGCTCCAGCAGCCTGGCACTGATTGTGTGAAGCATGATTTTGGACAGGATACTACAAACGAAGTGGAGATATCAGGTAAATAAAAAGTGTCATGTGCTGAATATGACAGATGTGGAGAAGCAAGAGTCTTTGATGATAAGTCAAGTGAGGAAGTAGCAGAGGTGATGAGTGTTCACAAGCAGGACGAAATAGTTTATGTAGAACCACACACAATGTTAATGCAGTGCAGGAGCAGTTGAATCTACTGAAATTAAAGTCCTAATTGTTGTTGTTTATAGGTGTCCTAACTCTGACTTGAGAGCATTTCTGTTCAAGGTAGAGAAGGTTCTAGGGTCACTTTGTAGGAAGTATCAAAAATTAGTTCTATGTGGCGACTTCAATATTAAATTAGTATGTGATTCTGCTAGAGAAAGGTTGTTGGAAGGTCATCTAAACTCATGTGATCTGATGCAGACTGCGTTTCTCCAACCTGGGTACAGGGGAACAGTAGTACAGCCATAGACAATACTTTTATTCATTCTGCATTACTCGGTGGGTAATCTATTAATAAAATTATGAGTGGCCTTTCAGTCAATGATGGACAAGTTTTAACACAAAAAGGTTTTTGTACTCAAATAAATGTTATATACAGGGTGAGTCACTAACGATTGCCACCGAGAATAGCTCTGAACTATGATAGTATCTGAAACATTTGTGGGACAAAAGTTACATGGGACAATGGGGGCTATAATATTACCTTGGTTTTTTGTTGCTATGTGGGATCACTTCAAAGATATAAAGGTCAACTTTGATTTTTGTTTAAACGGAATGCTGTAGTTTGATACTTATTTTCTGATAGCAGCTATCGAGACGAATCCAATAAGGTGTTTGAAGGTCATTGAAGGTCAAAAGGGTCGCATGAATATACATTTACAGGAGTTGTTGGAAGTGATGCTGCAATCTTCTTATCACTGACAGTGGTATTCCATACCACTTTAGTCCTTTTCGAAGCACATCCTCTGACAAATCTCTCTTGTATCTCGTGCAAACATTAAATATTCGCCAAATATTTACCATTATATGGTTTCGCAACACAACACTAATAGGAATTGTAAGACCAGTATCGTTGAATCAAGCAAACGTGAACGATGTATTCCTCTGAACAACAAGTCGATATGCTTCTCATTTACAGAGAATGTCAACGGAATTCAGTGAGAGCTAGACACTTATATGCTGAAAGGTATCCTCAGCGTACTCACCCTACAAGACGTACATTTAAATATGTGTATGATAAATTGAGAACAACCGGATCTTTAACGCATCGGAAACATATCTCGCAAGGAAAAATTACTGATGAGGAAACAGAAATTGGTTCTCCTGCCCCTGTGATTCAAGATTCTAGTGTTAGTTCACGTCAACCTAGAAAAAAACTGCCCTCTACAAATGCCAAGGAACTTTTGCTTAATGTCGACTGTAGTTCAAAGTAATTGTCTTTTGTAATACATACCTTGTATATTTCAATTAGTTTATCTACATGCTTTCATTTGTAAACAGCAATTATTTTCTGTAAATGCATATTTTGTAACTTCAATTACCTTATATACTCGTAATAATCAATTAATTTATAGATGTGTTACGTTTACCATTAACAGGGTTGAATCCAATAATAATATTCCATATGTAGCTGTAGAGAGACAAATACTTTCAATGCAAATGTAATGTGAAAGGTTGAGAGAAAATAATATGATGCATTGGACAAAGGTTTCCTCATCTTCACCCATACACATCATCATTACTAATTACTGGATGAACGTGGGCTTTTCTTTTCACATATTTGAAATATAATTACACTGGTAAAGGATGAGTAAGATACTGATTCATGTGTGAAAGAAATATTCTAGTGTAATTACTTATAAAGAGTCATCACAAAGTTAAGCAGTAATTGTAGACACTCAGTCCATGGCCCTATAATACCTCAGTGTAATAACATTAAGAGATACTAATGAATCTAGCCAATCGCTTCTTTGAAACTTTTATGTATTAAATGTAAAGAATTTTGCAATATAACTCAGCTTAACTGAAGACAAGATAGTTGGAAAAAGTGGAAGATGCCTCAGTAATCAAATTGAGACAGTTATTTCGTTAGGTGATGCTTTAGCCAGTGCCCCAACACTTGACTAAGCCCAGCACCAAACTAACTAGGGAGGGGAGCTTATGCAAGGTGGCTGTCCTTTTTTTACCACCTTCTATGGGCAACATATAAGGTGAGAGTCTTTTTTGCATTCCTGCCATGGGGCTCTCCTCGATGAAACGATTCCAATGATATGTCACATGCCACACTTTTGGCATAAGTGACTTAATTTGGTTATCAAAATCGAATGAAAGTGCCCTTGTCTGATGAGAACAAGATAGTAAGAAATTCCTTTTCCCATTTGCATGTATGAACGTTTGCGTAGCAGCAATGCTGACTTAGAACAGAGAGGTGGTGACGAGCCACGGCAGAAAATTTTTCTTTAATAATGACTTTGCAGACACATGTCGGCAGATATGGATTTATCATTAATATTATGGATGCGAGGGATGCAGCACAGGTATCGACGGAGTTGCACAGTCGTTTCACCACAGCAGGTCAACAGTGGGTTTACTGCCTCAGGTGCCAAAAAGAAGAGGCGACTCACAGTTCACACTAGTTGTATGGGCCGCATTTTCGGAGGTGGAGAAGGAAATGGGACTCACATGAATAGTGTGGGAGATCTACGTATATATGTTAATGCTAGTAAAGATTAGGACCTCTCATAGAACACTCTCTCATTGGCGAAACAGTTTGAAAATTTCTAGGGAATGCAGATTGCACACTTTATGTCACTTAATTATGGGGATGGAGTTAATCGATTGGATGACTCAAAGTAATGTTTTAACAGTAGGAAAAATAATTCCGGTCATGGTAATATTGTTGGCAGACTCCAATTTTGGAGTAAGGCAATATTCTTCACAGGTAGGTGAGCGGTAGCTCGATATACGCAATTTGTAGAGAATAAACAGCTCTTCTTTCCAAAACGCTGTGTTGATACACAGAGTGCCTAATGCTACATGTGGTGTGAAGTGAGATTTATTCTGTGCTCATTTTGATCACAGTGGACTC
Organism: Schistocerca piceifrons; assembly: GCF_021461385.2. Lineage (NCBI taxonomy): Eukaryota > Metazoa > Arthropoda > Insecta > Orthoptera > Acrididae > Schistocerca > Schistocerca piceifrons. Next base: position 183,959,887 of record NC_060142.1, on the reverse strand, counting down.
TAAATAGAACAGCGTTAAGTAAGCTCAGAGTCTCGTACATTTTTCAACTCGAAGAATCGAGAAGATTAGTGTACTTCCTTGTGAGAACTGCGTGACCATCATTGAGCATGTCACGCCACCAACCAGACTAGGGGAATCAGTCTTCTGCTTTACAGAAGAACTCAGTCAGAATATATGACTGAGACTTCAGTGAAGAATAAGCAATTTTATAGGTTGACAGACAGCATGGAGCAGATGTAGTTGTCTGGCATGCCGCTCATCCAGCGACACACAGTGCAGCAAAGGTAAATGGCGCACTGCAATTGCACAGGGAATGCGTCAGATATGATGTGGCAACAAGCGTGTCTCTTTGTGAAGTGCAGTGTTGAGTTTGGAGTAGTATTCACAACTCTCCTTTGTACACACACTCAGAATGATCGCCAGATGCCATGTAGTGGGGAGCAGAGTATAAGAATCGCAGGTACATTGGAGTAATTCAGATAATGATTATTTAAACTCTTATATATTAGTAGTGGTTGTCTCAGTCATGAACCAGTGAGTAGGAACAATCAGCGATACCTTTCTATTAGCTAGGAGGCAAATCTCAGCCAAGAAAATGTACAAAAGTAGGTTGATAATAACTCCACCAACTTCAATAAAATAATGTATAAACGCTTTCCAGTTACATGGTGACCAGTTAAACAGCAGATAGTAAAACAGAATACCAATTAATTATGTGTACAAAATAAATCATACATAACCAGTACATATAATACTTGTAATATTCTTATTTTACTAACAGGTGCCCAACCCTGATGTACGGGATCAGGACAGCTTTGAGAGAATTATTGTGACGTGATGAGTTTTAACAGTGTAAGTTAGCAAAGTTGGAGCCTGTAAAAATGGTTTGATTCAGACCTAAAACAATATAACACACATATTCACACAATATTATTACTTACTGTTATTTTTATATTATAACCTCTATGTGTGTGCAGTGTAAGGACTAACTGCACAAAGCTAATTAATGAAAATGTGACAGGCCAATTACCTCCATGAGATTCTTGTAACAGGATTGCAGTGAACCGGAGGCACACCCTGAAGAATAAATTGATGCTGAAAATCCGGAATGGGTAGCCCAGTGGCATTATTGAATGCCTACTTCAGTGCGTCATTAGATGACTACAGGGGAACTGATTGCTCCCCTATGGTGAAGGGGGAGCCTAGCTGGTCAAAGTTAAGAATTAACATCTTGAAAAATCAACCATTTTGATAAATTATGCAGCACTCCTGTTATTCTGATGGGGGTAGAAAACTGTACACCAGCCTAAGATGTCAAAGGCACTCACCGGTGTCTTGGTCTGGGTGTTTGCCTTGTCCGCATCATTCTATCATCATTTGTGAAAATGTCTAGATCGGACTGTGTACAGATTGGGAATTTCTACAGGCACTGATGACTGTGCATTTGAACACCACAAACAAAACATCATCATCATCATCATCACCAGAGTCTTAGTGTAAACCCTCATCGAGGTAATTATATTCATAAGAAAAATTCATTTCGCTGAAGCTGAAATCTAGTTGACTTGTTGTGTCTGCTGTACCAGTGGACATTCGAAAGAGTACCCGGTTGAACAAGTTCGAACCAGGCATATAGCGCTCAGAGGCTCAGATTCTTCATCTAGAGGCAGTTAAGTGCTGGTACGCTTGAATCGTACCCAAAACTTGAAATAATGCAATCCAGCAAACCAAGTAAACCATCTGTGAAAATTAGGGAAGAGAATTGCCTTCAAAACTACATTTGGTGAAGCACTCAGCTGCCGAAGGCGGGAAACTTGCTCATTGCCTTTGAGAACAAAACCCATTGGTGAGGCATACGGGGATGTAGATACCATAACGAGCCCGTCAATGAGAAATTTGCCAATCAACTGTCTTAAGGCATGCATGTTTGGTGGCGTTAACTATTAAGGACAGTGATGGTATGGAATAGGACAACAATCTACTTCTAGTGAGATTAAAGGGGTGGGGTATAAACCATTAGCAATTTTGAAATATTTTGTAGTTTCTCACTATTTTGTAAATAGGGCAACTGGCCTATTCAGTGTGGGTGGGATGAGGGTGGGGCGAGGGAAATCTGACAACAATGCAGAGCACACCTGAAATGGCTCTGCATGACTAGTTGCAGTTTCTAGCCGTTCTACTCGTGTATGAAGTGCAGGGTGAATTACGTCTTCAATTTGTCGGTGTGCGTCATAATTTCAGGAATTAATAATCAGGATATGAGGTGGATAGTGGGTACACTGACAAACATTGTCAAAACTGACTTCACTTTAATGGATGATCATGCGTTATGGCGTCAGACAGTGTGGGTGGAAAAAACCCTAGGAACAAGAGAATATTTGGCAAATCATGTGGCCTTCCCTATGTACCGACTTAAAGCCCATCGAGTGCATTGGAGGGACTACTGCAGTCCGTCCACATGCACAACGACCATACAGCAATCATCAAGCAACCTGGTGGAGCAATGGAATGCCTGTCGCTATAAAAGATTACCGTCCTTGTGGTCAGCATGGAAGCAAGTTGCAGAGTGTGACTCACAATATTAAGAGCCATGTCTCACCTTCTGTAATGTCCAGGGGAACATAATCATTCACTGTATCTTCAATGTTTTTGACACATTTCATATCCATAAGTAGTTTAGCAGTCGACGTAAGTTCCAAGTTTCATTGAGCTGTGTTACTTGATGTGCATCAGTGTGTGGAAGGAAAGGAGAACTTCAGCTCGTTTCAGCGTTACAGTCTCGCTAAGGCATTTTGGAGCTTATCTCATCATTCGTTATTACTTCCGTATCCCACTCCTCTGCGTATTGATTCTTCCTGACTAAGGTCTTAAATTTGAGAGCAGCTTCGGTATGCAATAGTTTTAATATTACATTTCTTCTAGCAAGTTACCCTTAAGGCATCCTCTCACAGAATGTGAAAACGTTCGTGGATGAGGAGATGCTGACGACAGAGCGTTGAATTCTATGTTACACTATGCAGTGAAGCGTGAAAGAAAGAGCCTGCCATGTCAAATCTTTGCCTTGTGGAGAAGAGCATGAGTAATCGGTTTCACGTCACAAGCAGAACTTAGGGGAAGACATATCGTATTAGGTCTTATGAAGTTGCACTCCATATTTGGTTGTGGTTTTTACATTATGGCGTCCGTGGTGTGAATATTATCTGTTTCAGGGCACCAGCACATTGAGGATGTCTCGAAAATGCGTTGTTTCTTGAAGAATTTGCTATAATAAATTAGAGGAAGCTACACATTATTAATTTAAAAACTTGAGAAATTTCACGCTCTTAATATTGTAAATTAGGAGTAATGAAAGTTTACCATTTCAGTGTGTGGAGACACAATGATGATTTATCAAAAACATGTCGTTTTTGGTACAACTTACTACAGCTAATTACCATATAACGAAATCTTTAGTTACCACCTACAGACATTTGGACAAATGGTGTGTAGGCTATGGACTGTTATGTTGAAAGTGTAGTGTGATTGATAAAGTTGTGAATTTTCTAGAGAAAGTTAACAGGTTGGTGTTTTATGCCTTCCAAACTTTTTTCACTATTTTGTTATTAGTCTAATAGAGGAATGGTGTACAACAGCTGGCCATTGTGGCCGAGCAGTTCTAGGCACTTCATTCAGGAACTGACAGCTACAGTCACAGGTTCGATACCTGCCTCCGGTATGGATGTGTGTGATGTCGTTAGGTTGGTTAGGTTTAAGTAGTTAGTAGAACCCTTTTGTAGGTTCTAGAAAACTAGATCAATCTTATAAAAAATAAAAAATTATTATTAACACTCGTATTTGTTATTTTCCATAAGATTGTTCTAATGTTCCAGAACCTACAAAATGATCCTATTTTCCCTTTTACCTAATAATAATGTTATATAATAATTACTATAATAAAAAATCATTTAATTTATATACATTTACCATAGGTGAATGTAATGTAATTAAATAAATTAGAGAATTATCTATTATTTTAAAAAACCATTTTCAAAAAAAGCATTTTTTACAATTTTTTCTTAGCCAATAAAATGCCCTATTTTTGACTTCTGTGAAAATCGCATTGTTTACAATTATATTAAAGAATAAGTCCATAAAATTATTTACTTTCTGCTTTAGCAGCTATAAGATTATATAGATGAAGTACATATGATTTCAGGGTCAAAATTTTTAGACTCGGGTTTCTTAAAAATATGTAAAGCTGATAGGTATGAAAATTACATGACTTTCAGTTACTTTTTGAATCTAAGTAAATTAATTAGAACCAAATTTAATTAATTTAAAAATTTTACCTTGTAACCATAAGAAAATTAATTAAAATAAAATAATTAACAAAGTACTTTAATCAAGAAGCTAAATAATTTAAGTATTTCTAAAGAAATTAGAAAAGTGAACGAGCTAGAGACAAATGAATTATATAATTTTACAGACTATGAATACATAAACACTAGATTTGGAGAACATCTTGGTCTAGAAATTATTTTGATTTTAAAGCTATTTTACCAAACAGATTTTCTAAATTAATTGATGATTTTCATTTTGTTATAATTAAAAGAGGACAAATGAAATTAAAATATAAAGGAATGAAGAAACTTAAAAAAATAAGTAACGAATTTCATTATATAAAATTTGCAAAGTCATTATGTAATTTTGATATATTTATTTTTATTTTTTATAAATCTAACAGAAATTATTTCTTATAAATGCAGAAGCAAAACGAAATGCAAGCTGAAGAAAAATATACTTATGATCTAATTGAGGTATGTGAAAAATATTTATTGTCCTATTTGTTTAAGCGATGAAAATAATAATCAATTTGTTAAAACAAATTGCAAAAATATTTTCCATGAGGAATGCATTGATGAATGGTTAAAGGATAAAAAATTGTCCACTTTGTAGAACTACTATTAAAGTACCAGAAAAAATTGCCATATTTTATGCTCAAGATGAAGCAAAAAATTATGGTGATTCTGATGATTATTGGTGATGGTTATTTTCAAAAATAATTTATATGAATAATTAAAAATTAAAAATTTACTTTTTTACAAATCTAAAATTTTTTCTATATATGTAGAACGACCGCCAGCTGAAGCAGGCTTAAGACTGCATCAAGATGTACAAGATTGTTCTGTGAAAATCAAATATTGTAATACAGAGAAATCAATTGACAATTTTACTTTACAAAAATATACAAAAAATGGTTATAGAACTATATGTAGACCATGTTTAAATAAATATCATGTAGGAAATCACAATAAAAGTCGAACTCCTTGTGTATGTTAAGAAAATGTTGCTAAATATTATTTCAAGGAACATGAAAGACGAAATCCAAGTGAAGAACATACGTAAACGATAAATTAATCTACAATGAATAATGAAGAAGTTATAAGTGAAAAAAAAGAAATGTAAAATTTATCAAGAAATTAAAGATTTAAATTGTTTTTATATAAATCCATCACATAAAGATAAGCATAATATTAAATTTAAGAAAGGTACTTTAGAATATATTAAGAATAAGAATACTTAAACTTTAAATAATATCCTTTTATGATTAATTATCTATTATATAATACTACTTATCCAGCTATTAAATAATTATCATTTTATTAACAATTTTTTAAAAATCTATTGCATTTTTTTGTAATAAATAGAAGAGCATAATGGAAAGTAACATTTCTACTCAACTACAACAACAAGCTAATCAACTACAAGAATTTCCTGTAGGAAGACTTCATGAATTTTGTAGAATAAATAATTTACAAGGCTATTGAAATTTATGTAAAGCTGATTTAATTAGATTTATTATTAGTAATCGTTCAGTTAGTGTTAGAAATTTTCCAATTATTTTTGTAAATAATATACCTGATCATAGATGTAAGACTGCATCAGTTGGTGGTGTATTAAGTGAAAATAATACAAATATTGTGAAAAATAAAATGTCTGAAATAAGTGAAAATCATAAAAATTATATAACTAAAATAAGTAAAAAATATGAAGATACTGTTATTATTACTAGAAGCAAATGATAATCATACAACCATTTTTAAAAATAATAAAGCCATAGTAGGTGATAATCTTTGCATATTATGATATTTATTATGTTTTTATAACTACAGAAGATACACCATTAAAGAGAATATTCCCATTTTCTACAAATATATTTGTAAAACCAAAAATATAGAAAAACAATTAAAATTACTTAGTTGAAAAGGCATTTGCGGACAGATTGCAAACTATAAATTTAGAAAATAAAATAGATGTACTTGACCCTAATTATTTCTTAAACGCAGTAAAAACATAGGTTTTTAAATTTGTTAAGGACTATTTGAAAGTACATGATGCTCTAAAGATAAATTTCAATTTATATCGTGAATATAAACTACAAAAAATGAAATAAATGAAAAAGGTGAAGAATTAGGACATCAAACACCAGACTATACTATTTCAACAGAAAAAGATTTTAATAAGTAACTCTAATATGGTAAAAGATATTTTAAAAAAGTATTTAATTTTTGAGTGCAAGGATCAGGATTGTCATTAAATAGAATAATTGGTTTACAATTAGCAATTCACAAATATGATCCTCTAAGAGGATCATCTTATATTGATTTATCAGATAATATTAAAAATAAAAAAGCATGCATTAATGTGAAAAATTATTATCCAAAATACTTTCCGTGGGCTATAAAGTCAGCTCTGTTTCCTGTAGATGATCATTCTGATAGAATAACGAAATATAAAAACGTTGATCTTGATCTTGATAAAGAAACTGGAAAATATTGAATTTCCTGTATTAGTTGATCTATTCCAAAAATAGAAAAAATAATTAATGTATCTATTAATGTTTATTCATTTGATGATGAAGATAAAAATTATCAAGTGTATCCATTAAAAATAACAGAATCTAAAAAGGAAAAACATGTAAATCTACTTTATTTCAAGTAAGATAATAATTCACAGTATTGTAATTATATATAACAAATTTATCTAGACTTGTATCAAGTCAAATTACCAAACATGAAACAGTAAAATATATTTGTGATTCATGTTTACTACATTTTAATTGTAGAGAAAAATTAAATGGACACATAAAATGTTGTTTAACTAATAAACCATTAAAGGTTGGAATGACAGGTATAGGAGAATCTATCTATTTTAAAAATTATCAATTAGAAAAAAAAGTTCCGTTTGTTATTTCTGCCGATTTAGAAAGTTTACTTTTAAAAATCCAGAAACACCATATACAATGAAATATCAGAAACATGAACCAAGTGGATTTTGTTAATGTGTTAAATATGTATATGGAAATATAAAGATACTGTTGTTTATAGCGGACCAAATTGTCATAAAAAATTTGTAGAATGTTTAAAACAAGAAGTTGAAGATACTGGAAAAGTTTATTCCATAATTGAAGAAATGAAACCACTTACAATTGATGAATACAAAATAGGTGTTTATCCAGATGATTACTTGGATTCTTGGAATAAATTTGAAGAAACACAATTATCAACAAGAGAAAAATTTTATAGTGAATGAAATGATTGTGATATAAGTGAAGGTTATGAACATACAAAATTAGTATAAAAAATTCAGTATAAAAAATCTTGGTAAATATTATATGAAATCATAATTAAATGGACACCCTAGCTGCAAACAGGCGTTGATGTACTTCATTGGGGACATGTTGAAAATGTGTGCCCCGACCGGGACTCGAACCCGGGATCTCCTGCTTACATGGCAGACGCTGTATCCATCTGAGCCATCGTGGGCACAGAGGATAGTGCGTCTGCAGGGACTTATCCCTTCCGCCAATGTCATTTCAGGTGCTGTTTTTAGGAGAATTATAAGGAAGAAGAAGGCACCAATTTTGCCTGTACAGAACTGCAAAATCATCGGAGCAGTAGGAGCATGCTCTCCCAATGTCAAAATACAGACACAATTAGAGATGAAAATGGGAAATGTAGCAATAAAATGTACGTTCCTTGTAGCTGAGAAGTTATTAGTGGACTGAATTCTTGGTATTGGGAGTATGCAGGAGTACGATGTCAGATTGATTTTTTGGAAGGAATAGTTAAATTTAGATTAACTGGTGAAGTGATAGCACTGGATTTAAATAGAAAGGTGACGGTGCATGAGTAATATTGTTGCGGTGCCATAATTCAATTAATTGACACTACAAACGGTCGATGGAAGGAGCTTTCAAAGGATTTGATACAACAGGAGGACTTTAACCAAACAACAATGATAAAAGCTAATGAATCAAATCAGCTTACCAGAGAACAAAGGCAGGAGCTTCATAATTTGTTAGAGGCATGTGAAGAGATTTTTGATGAGAAACCATGAATTATTAAAGGGTATATTTGTCACCTACAAGTGAAGCCACTTACTGTTAGACGCACTATCCGATCCCTGGCGTTTAAAACAATCTTTTCAAAGGAAGATAAATAGAATGTTAGCATGGAACTTGATTGAGCCATCAACTAGTCCATATTGTTCTCCGCTCTTAGTCGTTCCAAAACCTGGAGGCAACGTAAGATTAGTTCTGGATGCGAAAGTGATTAATAAGATAATAGTACCTGCAAGAACTCATCCAGAAAATATAGATGAATTAATTCAAAATTTCCACGATGTTTCGTACATAACTAGTGTTGAGTTGACAAGTTCGTACTGGCAGGTCCAAATGGATGAAGAATCTAGGAAATATAGCGCATTCCTCTATGCCGGGAGAAGTTACCAATTTAGAGTTGTCCCATTCGGACTTAATATTAGTGTCATAATATTTATTTCAGCATTGTATTATGTTCGTGGACCAGAATTGCGTAGTCATATAACTGTGTTTGTTGACGACTTATTAATAGCGACGAAAACATGGGAAGAGCATTTGCATATTTTGGAAAGGATGTTTGCTGTTTTCAAGAAAACCGGAATTACAGTAAACTTACAGAAGTCTCATTTTTCTTTACCACAAATTAAGTTCTTAGGACATATGATACATGCAAAAGGTATCCTGCCTACCGAGAAGAAGATAAGTGCAAATCCAAATTTTCCATCACCACGGAATAAAAGACAGCTGAAGGGATTTGTAGGTATGGCAATATTCTTCCGTCATTTCATAAAGAATCAAGCCATGAATTCTGAGGCATTAAACTGGCTTCTACAGAAGAATGTGCCATGGCAACGGACTGAAGAATGTGAATTAGCTTTTCGAGACATTAAAGACCAACTCATTAACACATCCTTATTATATCACCCTGATATGAACTGTGAGTTTTGTCTGTGCACGGATTCATCGGATGTTGGATTAGGTGCTTGTCTCTTCCAAATAAGGAAAATAAAAGGGGTAGCAACATTCTGCCCAATAGCATTTGCTAGTCGAGTGTTATCGCCCTGTGAAAGAGCTTATATGACCACAGAACTTGAAGCACTTGCAGTTACCTGGGCATTCAAGAAGTTTAACTATTATTTATGTGGCTAGGAAACGATTGTGTATTGTGACCATCAATCACTAACCTTTTTGCAAACATGTAAATTATTACATCCCAAACTGTCACATTGGACAATGACACTACAACAGTACCAATTTAAAACTATTCATGTGTCTGGCAAAGAAAATATTATTGTGGATTCTAACAACCCTACCACAACAAATGTCAAACTTTAATAAAGATTGTGGTGTTCCTCACGCTGCTAAATACTGCACTTTCGGGCAACAAAAGTCATATTATGTGGCAGGTGTCATTAGAGTACAGTTAATAGTCATTTCATGTAATAATGAAAAAACTAGGCACTCATCTTTTTGTGCTTCCCACGCTGGTCTCGTCGTAAAACCATGGCTCAGTCGTTGAAAATCTAGGTTTTTATGATTCCAAGCTCAGATGCAAAGAGGCCTAGGTTTTATTCTGCTATATTCAAAAGTTTTGTTGATGCGCTTCTCAAACCATTCTTGGAGATTAAACCCTTCAAAGTTAGCACAATGGTGATGTAAAAAAATAATCAGCACTCCAAATTTAAGTTACACTTCCTTTTAACTGCTTTTATTGCAATATCATGTATCACACAAAACATCACTTCACAATACAAAACATACTTGAAAACATCTCTCTCAAAGTCACTGTTAAAGTTCACATTTTATAAGCGGACTACGTTATGCATCTTTCCAACATGACGTCCAACACTTGACTTTCTCAAAGTCCGACTCTCTAACAAGTTAACAACTAACTATCGCTTACGCACCCAAAAATCAGAGTTACAAGTATGTCAAAGATCATAGTGACAAAAGAAAGAATACACATAAGAATAATATAATTGCAATATAAACATATCGATGTATCAAAAGTGAATTCAAATCTGAATGTTGTCTCAGAAATATGTTAAGTGGTTAACATAAATACCGTAGTATATTACTGGTATCAAGAGGTTCAGGTGAGGCACCATAATGTTACATAATTCTAGTACCATTACAGGATGCACTGTCAAGATCCCCAGACGGTTTAACTCTGGAAATAGAATCAGCAAATACTTCGGATTTTGCAGTATTACTGTTGCAGGACAATATCTACAAAACTTATTATGTATCTCTTTGTAGGGATATTGGAAATTTACAACAAATAGACCCTCGATGGAAGAAGATAATTCAGCTAAAGGAACAACAAAATTCAAGGGCTAGATTAGGTCATTATAAATTACTAAATGGAGTATTATTCTTCAGATGTGGGAAGGACAACAATCCACAGTGGTGTGTATGTATCCCGAAGGAATATGACGAAAAATTAATTTGGTTTACCCACTTATCATGGGGACATTTCGGTATGATCAAATGTGCCAATAAATGAGGAGCATACTGTTATTATCCGAATATTCGGAGAAAAGTGCACCAAACAATACAAAACTGTTTACTCTGTCAAAAGGCAAAACTGGATAATAGACGTAGTAAGCATGTTCTGCATTCAATTATTCCACAAGAGGCAAGGGCGTTAATTTCGTGTGATATCTGCGGCCGTCTCCCACGATCAAGAGGAGGAGTCAAATTCATTGTTGGATTCTTTGACGTATTTACAAAATATGTAAAACTATATCCAGTAAAGTGTGTTTCTGCCAGAGGTGTTGTAGTGAGATTGGTGCGTGACTATCTTCCGCATGTAGGTTTACCGAAATCCATAATTACAGTTAATGACAGAATTTTTACCACATTTAAATGGAAGCAAACATTAACACAGCTTGGTATTCGACAAATTTTGGCATCATGTTACGATCCACAAGGTGATCCAATAGAACGAGTTTTCCGAGAATTAAACCGATTCATACGTACATACTGTCACAGTAAACAAACATGGTGGGCTGATTATTTGTCAGAATTTGAACAAATATTTAATAATCTGACACATACCTCAACTAACTTTACTCCAACAGAGCTTATGTTAAGTCAGATTGAAAAGAACTTCTGGATAAACCATCTGCCAAAGTATGAAGACCAGATTCTAAAATGAGAGGAAAAGATTCAACTCGCACTTGTCAATTTAACTAAAAAGGCAATACAATGGAAATTGACATATGATAAACAGATTCACCGGATCCAGGCGTTTCATTTTGGAGAAAAGATTTTATTGACGCAACACATCCATTCCGCGAAACTGATGAAGAACATAAAGAAATGGAATCTTATTTATACCAGACCATATTTTATTGTAAAAATACCAAATCCTGGATGATACTTGTTGGCATATCCTGAATCGAAAAGAATAAAGGGATTATTCCTGCATAATGATATTAAGGTTAAGACACAGTGAGATTACTCCTGCAATAGGTTAAGAGACAGTGAGATTACTCCTGTGATAGGTTAAGAGACAGTGAGATTACTCCTGAGATAGTTTAGCACAAAATTACAAGATAGGTAGAAGAATTTGTTAATTACTAGTGTTTGTAAGTGTGGACTATGAGCAGAAGCCTTAGTGATATACAATGAAAGTGAATCTACATTTCCTCAAGACACAGCACTTATGTGAGAATTGCATATGAAACTTGAACAATGCAGGATATGTAAGAAAATACGCTGTGTGTATGATGTGCGCTGTTCGACTGAATAATCCCTAGAAGAGAGTGGATTAAGGCAACGAAGTCGACTTTAAACCTCTTCTATGATCACGTCCCTGACCATCTGTTCCTGAGATCATCTTGCTGTTTCTACGGCACATTACCAGCTTCTGTCCTGTACCATAAGCCATCACCTGTCCTCCGTACCACCTCCACCAAACGCTGTACGTCGCCTACCCGCTGTTCGCACCCAGTGTTCCTGTTCCATCGACTTCACAATGAGATCACCGGCAACATCATCGAAAGAAGAATTTAGAAAATTCTTTTGGAGCACTATCGTAAAATTCTTTTTTGGCTATGAGGCACTTTTCCTTCGATCTAATCTATGGAGCTTCTATATATTTCAAAATTACTGGATTTAGGTTTTCCTATCTTGTTTTATACCTGAGCTGGGGTCTATTCGTCCTGGTTTTCCAGGGTTTCCCTGTGGATGCCATTTCCCAAATGGGTAGACCTTTTTCGTAATTACACCAATCTACATCTTCCCTGGTTATGTACTCAGGATGCGGGTATACCCCGGTACATGAAAAAGCTACTGTCTTAACATGTTACCCATACTCACTATAGTAAAATTCTGGTAATTCAAAATATTCCTCTTTTGAATAAACAACCCAACAAATTCTTTCTCTTAGCTCGTGAAGTGTATTATCATTAACTTTGCTCGCTGCGAGGGGCATTTGTAATATCTCGTTATATTTGATGAATTATTCTGATACAATTCTACCATTGAATGACATTTCCTAATTTTCTATTTTCATACTCGCAGATTCCATGCGTAAAGTAGTTTGATACAACAGCTATGCCAAGAGCACATAATTATTCTTTGTAGTACTCTCTCTGGTAGTTGTTACAAAAAAGCTTCTGAGATTGTCTTCGTGCCGATTAGCCTGAGCATTGTTTGAAGAATTGTAATCTGAATACTGAGATTTATGACAAAGGATAACTGATACGAAATTGTACCATTAAAAGGGAAATATATATATATATATATATATATATATATATATATATATATATATGGCTCCTTCATTCAAAAGGTGTGTAACGATTTACATTATTTGACGTTTGAGAACTAATGATATTCATTGATATATTGCGTAGTTGTTAATCAGAAGGGAACTTCCGATAGATTGGATACGAATCGGCATTTAATAATCGAAAAGCTGCATTACTTCTTTGAAAGGTTAAACTTCATCAAAGCGAAATATCCGCTTGATCTAAGGTTTCCTGACTGATTATAGAATGCTCCCAAAATACGAGGCATTTTATTTGTACAGATTAGCAGACTGCCGCAAAGCACGAGCCTGCAGAGAAGAAGAATCATCGCCTGATATCGTTCTAACAAGTAAAATTTCTGAATCATTTTGAGTGACTGAGTTATGACTGTGTTTCCTATTATGAATGAATGAGTGCTTGAACGAATTGAGAACTACATAACTACATAATTACATAGATAGGAGGAAAAATTACAGAAGATCTAATAAAAGATCAAAATTTTTGTTTACAAAAACTAGAAGAAATAAATAAATTAAACAGAAATAATTCAATTAAAATACGATAGAATTAAAATGAAAGATGAAAGTATTTAAGTAAAAGATGGAAGAATTAAAGTAAAAGATGAAGTAATTAAAGTACAAAATAATCAAATTCAAAAATCAATGGAAATAGTTAAATCACATTCAAAAAGTAATTGATTGCTAAACAAATTGATTGTGAAACTAAAATAGTAGACTATTCCTTTGCGACAGCAAAATGCTGTCTTCAGACTGCATTTTTTTGAACATACAGCCCCCATGAACCATGGACCTTGCCGTTGGTGGGGAGGCTTGCGTGCCTCAGCGATACAGATAGCTGTACCGTAGATGCAACCACAATGGAGGGGTATCTGTTGAGAGGCCAGACAAACGTGTGGTTCCTGAAGAGGGGCAGCAGCCTTTTCAGTAGTTGCAAGGGCAACGGTCTGGATGATTGACTGATCTGGCCTTGTAGCAATAACCAAAACGGCCTTGCTGTGCTGGTACTGCGAACGGCTGAAAGCAAGGGGAAACTACAGCCATAAGTTTTCCCGAGGGCATGCAGCTTTACTGTATGATTACATGATGATGCCGTCCTCTTGGGTAAAATATTCCGGAGGTAAAATAGTCCCCCATTCGGATCTCCGGGCGGGGACTACTCAAGAGGATGTCGTTATCAGGAGAAAGAAAACTGGCGTTCTACGGATCGGAGCGTGGAATGTCAGATCCCTTAATCGGGCAGGTAGATTAGAAAATTTAAAAAGGGAAATGGATAGGTTGAAGTTAGATATAGTGGGAATTAGTGAAGTTCGGTGGCAGGAGGAACAAGACTTCTGGTCAGGTGACTACAGGGTTATAAACACAAAATCAAATAGGGGTAATGCAGGAGTAGGTTTAGTAATGAATAGGAAAATAGGAATGCGGGTAAGCTACTACAAACAGCATAGTGAACGCATTATTGTGACAAAGATAGATACGAAGCCCACACCTACTACAGTAGTACAAGTTTATATGCCAACTAGCTCTGCAGATGACGAAGAAATTGAAGAAATGTATGATGAAATAAAAGAAATTATTCAGATTGTGAAGGGAGACGAAAATTTAATAGTCATGGGTGACTGGAATTCGAGTGTAGGAAAAGGGAGAGAAGGAAACATAGTAGGTGAATATGGATTGGGGGACAGAAATGAAAGAGGAAGCCGCCTGGTAGAATTTTGCACAGAGCACAACATAATCATAACTAACACTTGGTTTAAGAATCATGAAAGAAGGTTGTATACATGGAAGAACCCTAGAGATACTAAAAGGTATCAGATAGATTATATAATGGTAAGACAGAGATTTAGGAACCAGGTTTTAAATTGTAAGACATTTCCAGGGGCAAATGTGGACTCTGACCACAATCTTTTGGTTATGACCTGTAGATTAAAACTGAAGAAACTGCAAAAAGGTGGGAATTTAAGGACATGGGACCTGGATAAACTAAAAGAACCAGAGGTTGTACAGAGATTCAGGGAGAGCATAAGGGAGCAATTGACAGGAATGGGGGAAATAAATACAGTAGAAGAAGAATGGGTAGCTTTGAGGGATGAAGTAGTGAAGGCAGCAGAGGATCAAGTAGGTAAAAAGACGAGGGCTAGTAGAAATCCTTGGGTAACAGAAGAAATATTGAATTTAATTGATGAAAGGAGAAAATATAAAAATGCAGTAAGTGAAACAGGCAAAAAGGAATACAAACGTCTCAAAAATGAGATCGACGGGAAGTGCAAAATGGCTAAGCAGGGATGGCTGGAGGACAAATGTAAGGATGTAGAGGCTTGTCTCACTAGGGGTAAGATAGATACCACGTACAGGAAAATTAAAGAGACCTTTGGAGATAAGAGAACGACTTGTATGACTATCAAGAGCTCAGATGGAAACCCAGTTCTAAGCAAAGAAGGGAAAGCAGAAAGGTGGAAGGAGTATATAGAGGGTCTATACAAGGGCGATGTACTTGAGGACAAAATTGTGGAAATGGAAGAGGATGTAGATGAAGATGAAATGGGAGATACGATACTGCGTGAAGAGTTTGACAGAGCACTGAAAGACCTGAGTCGAAACAAGGCCCCCGGAGTAGACAATATTCCATTGGAACTACTGACGGCCGTGGGAGAGCCAGTCCTGACAAAACTCTACCATCTGGTGAGCAAGATGTATGAAACAGGCGAAATACTCTCAGACTTCAAGAAGAATATAATAATTCCAATCCCAAAGAAAGCAGGTGTTGACAGATGTGAATATTACCGAACTATCAGTTTAATAAGTCACAGCTGCAAAATACTATCACGAATTCTTTACAGACGAATGGAAAAACTAGTAGAAGCCAACCTCAGGGAAGACCAGTTTGGATTCCGTAGAAACACTGGAACACGTGAGGCAATACTGACCTTACGACTTAGATTAGAGAAAGGCAAACCTACGTTTCTAGCATTTGTAGACTTAGAGAAAGCTTTTGACAATGTTGACTGGAATACTCTCTTTCAAATTCTAAAGGTGGCAGGGGTAAAATACAGGGAGCGAAAGGCTATTTACAATTTGTACAGAAACCAGATGGCAGTTATAAGAGTCGAGGGACATGAAAGGGAAGCAGTGGTTGGGAAGGGAGTAAGACAGGGTTGTAGCCTCTCCCCAATGTTGATCAATCTGTATATTGAGCAAGCAGTAAAGGAAACAGAAGAAAAATTCGGAGTAGGTATTAAAATCTATGGAGAAGAAATAAAAACTTTGAGGTTCGCTGATGACATTGTAATTCTGTCAGAGACAGCAAAGGACTTGGAAGAGCAGTTGAATGGAATGGACAGTGTCTTGAAAGGAGGATATAAGATGAACATCAACAAAAGCAAAACAAGGATAATGGAATGTAGTCTAATTAAGTCAGGTGATGCCGAGGGAATTAGATTAGGAAATGAGGCACTTAAAGTAGTAAAGGAGTTTTGCTATTTGGGGAGCAAAATAACTGATGATGGTTGAAGTAGAGAGGATATAAAATGTAGGCTGGCAATGGCAAGGAAAGCGTTTCTGAAGAAGAGAAATTTGTTAACATCCTGTATTGATTTAAGTGTCAGGAAGTCATTTCTGAAAGTATTCGTATGGAGTGTAGCCATGTATGGAAGTGAAACATGGACGATAAGTAGTTTGGACAAGAAGAGAATAGAAGCTTTCGAAATGTGGTGCTACAGAAGAATGCTGAAGATTAGATGGGTAGATCACATAACTAATGAGGAAGTATTGAATAGGATTGGGGAGAAGAGAAGTTTGTGGCACAACTTGACCAGAAGAAGGGATCGGTTGGTAGGACATGTTCTGAGGCATCAAGGGATCACCAATTTTGTATTGGAGGGCTGCGTGGAGGGTAAAAATCGTAGAGGGAGACCAAGAGATGAACACACTAAGCAGATTCAGAAGGATGTAGGTTGCAGTAGGTACTGGGAGATGAAAAAGCTTGCACAGGATAGAGTAGCATGGAGAGCTGCATCAAACCAGTCTCAGGACTGAAGACCACAACAACAACAACAACATTATCTTTATAAAATTACTTTATTTTCATATACACAACTATTGTGTGAATTATCAAAACAACCATTTAACATAAACTTTATCTCCTTTCGTTCTTAAAATTTAAAACTTTTTCAACTAAGTATACATCTCGATATTTCGTTTTGTGTAGTTCTTGTTCATAAAAATTTCCTTTTATATCTTTCAATTTATATGTAATTGGATTAGAATAAACATCAACTTCGATTTCAAATACTTCTGTTGACAGATTAGCTGTATATCATTTTTCTAAAGGAAATTTAAGTTGCATAATTCTAAGTTTATCACCTTTTCTAAATTTAACGTCAGCTGATTGGAGTTCAGTCAGGTACTTATTTTTAAATCTTTTTCATTTACCTCTATTAGTTTCATTCTTATTGTAGAATGTTTTGTATTATTGTATTCATCAACTCTTGCTGCGTAAGCTAAGAACAGGAATGTTTCTGCAGAGGTGAGATATCTTAGCATGGCTCCCAGTGTATGTCAGACAGTAAACACAAATTACACATTGAAAGTTTTTGACACTATGCAACTATGTGTGAAACAAATATACCGATTTCTAGGTTTTATGGACTACATTGTGTTTGTATCCTCCTGGTTAATATCTTTAGTTCTGAAGGTTGTGTATATCGTTCTTTTAATGTAATCAAATCTTTATTTTCTTCTTTCTAGGAAGTTGAATGATTTTGTTCTTCATACATTCTGCTCACTTATTACTGTTATCCAGGGAATTTGCTACTGGCCCTGAAGCCCAAAACTTTTGTTTTATTCTAAATATATAATAATATAATATATAACTTAACTGTTGTGGATAAAATATGTCCTGCCATTTGAAGTATATTGTCACCATAAGATGTCACAATTTTGTCGTCAGGAGGGAGTAATCTCGTAGAATAAATACCTTCATTGAGCCATAAATATAAATAAAGTAAATTATCCATTGCCTTATCACGTCATCAAAATAGGTCTAAAATAAACTGGAGACAGACTGCATCCTTGTGCTACTCCCAAATTTGTCCTGAACTCAGATTTTCCAGTTCCTGTCATTCCGATTTCTGCTACTTGAGAATGGTTTCTTCCGCTTTTATGATGTAGAGAAGTATCCCTCTTTTGTTCGTTATTTTCCACAGATTTTCGTTATTTACTTTAGCAAAAGGCTTCACATAGTATGTAGATAGTAAACGTTATTCTCTAATAAACTGCCTATGTTTCTAAAAATTCGGGCAATAAATAATTGCTCTAACGCATCCATTTCTTCCACTAAAATGTGGTTTTTACTCAGTAACCTGTTTAAGATCATAATAGTGCTCATTTAATGCTGAATCTGCTTAGAAACATAGTATATTACACGTTTGATTAAATAATAACAATAACTGTTGGGCTACATGTACATCACAAACGCCACATTGGAACAAGATCTATCCCACTAGCCAGCGGTCTTCACCGGCGTCATTTGGTGGAAGTTTATACAGACATCGCTTAAACATTTTTTAAGGTAACTTACCTGTGAATCCGCTTCGAAACCATGATTCTTGGTTCTCATGTTATATCACTGTTTAGAGTTATTTGAAAAAATGGTAGTTAATGTGTTTTGCCCACTCGTCTAATATAGATTATCTAGGAAACCTGCCTTCTCGGATCGCTAGACAAAAATTGAGGCACATCGTATTAATGAAGTTTATTACAGTAAGACAAATGACAATACTTTACTTTGTGTACTCACAAAGGTGTGTCGCAAGCAAATGGCGATACGCAAATAATCAATGTCCCTCGGTATATACAATTTCAATGCAAGCAAAACAATACAGTTCATAAGTCACTGCTGTAGCGTTCGAAGGGCGGGCCGAGGGTAGGCGGCGCGGCGCTTATATTCTCTCCATGTATAGGCCGCACCTGTCTCAGTGTCGCCCTAGAGAAGGGTCCGTCTGCGTTCTATTGGCTGACAGCGTCTCACAGCCGTCTCTGTTCTTCCGTTCTTCCCCGGTGTGCCGGCAGTTGACGTTACGCCGGAACAGTTAAAAGAGCTGAATTGGACATCAGGAAGCAGTTTGAAAATCAGTTTAAAGATCTCTCGGAGTGCGTCCACACCCATGTTTCCGCTGATTTCGCACGTCATTATTGTCATTAGACTCCTATTCGAGAAACATGTAGTATACAACTGTTGGCAGCACCATCAGATGATAGGCTTCGCGATCTCTTATGTTTCTCTTGTCTATCTGTCGTTTTCGAGCGGTGTTTCCTTCTAAACTTTTCTGTAGCTGGAGTTGTTGCTATTTTGTTATTCTCGAAAGTTACTATGGCTGTAATTTGTTTATTTCTTTTAATGAGGGGTACTTAGGAGGTATGAAGTTCTGGAGTTGCTAGGAATATGTTGTGCTGGCAGGAGAGCCAACACCGTGTTACTAGAGGAGGCCGAAATGCACGCGTTTTAGCTCACGCAGGCTGGCGTGAGGAGGGAAGAACTATACTGACGTGAGGTCTGGAACATGACAAGGAATTAGAATTCAGAAAGCGGACGTAATTAGTTTGATACTTAACTTTAATCCATTAATGATGAACGTCGCTCTTGACGGAACATGATTCACAGTATTATCTGTTCAGAAAACATTCGTAGTAATTGAATGACACCTTGCAAGGTCGTAGCAAATGACGTAGTTGAAGGCTATGCTAAACTGTCTTCTCTGCAAATGAGAGCGTATGTAGTCTGTGAACAATCGCTAGCAAAGTCGGCTGTACAACTGGGGCGAGTGCTAGGGAGTCTCTCTAGACTAGACCTGCCGCGTGGCGGCGCTCGGTCTGCAATCACTGATAGTGGCGACACGCGGGTACGAAGTATACTAACGGACCGCGGCCGATTTAAAGGCTACCACCTAACATGTGTGGTGTCTGGCGGTGACCACAGAATATATGCTGGGATTGCTTACATGAGAGTGGACGAAGCTGAAAAGAGGGTCCATGAGGCAACAAAATTCGCCAGAATAACAAGGAGCAACAAAAAAAGGAAGAGGGAAAATGAGGAACATGTAAACCACGAAGATTATGCAACTTAAATGTATTTGGAAGAACAGAGGACAGTCGTAGATAAAATATAGCTTTGAGTTGAATTTCCTGAATTGCGTATCCGACAGTGGTTCGGATTCCCACCTATCTCATGTAATATCACATTTTGTTACGGAAATAACTGTGTCAGTTACTAGGCTGTATGTAAGAATCAAAGACGTTCCTAATATATAATGGTCGCAGGTTCAAATCTTGTCTTGGGCATGGCTGTGTGTGATGTCCTTAGGTTAGTTAGGTTTAAGTAGTTATGAGTTCTAGGGGACTGATGACCTCAGAAGTTAAGTCCCATAGTGCTCAGAGCCATTTGAAAATATCAGCCTCGATTGCGGTAATGGTTTCATTACCGCAATCGAGGCTGACTGTTTCTTATGTATTAGATTGTCACGATTGCTGACTGGGCTGCAATGTTGTAAGTACGAAAAGACGTTACTCCTCGCATAAGAAACTCTAACATTATCATTGCATTATCTCTGGTTTTTACTATCTCCGTTGTTGAATAAAATATTAATGACTCCGATTTGGTTCTTTCTCTGACAAAGACTAGATGACTAGATGAAGGGAGCTTGTGGATATTCCGTATTGTAACTCGATAGCAAGAGTAAAAGAGGTATTCAAGGAAGAAATAAATGAGTGCTCATCTCTGATAATTAATTAGGTGAGTCTCGAACGTATATATTACTATGTCTAGTCATTCTAATAACCATAGAAAGTTTCAGCTACACTACGTCGATGTGGAGTTGGAGAGACGCTGGGGAGATTGGCAAACGAACCTGAAAATAAACACGGGGACTTTCAACGGACTCAAGAGCACACAACAAGAAATATGCTACACCCCTTACCAACATATTTCCACACGGCAAAACACTTACAAGCCGAGTTTAGATTTAATGGACATTGCAGTACACCATTTGAAAACCAAGAACACATCCTAATGCTGTCTATAAATCCATAAAATACAACAAGAATAACAAACTTCACGGACTTGGATACGACGCAGGAGCGAGTGGCAGTGACGGAGTACCGTCGTAACGGCAGCTACCCGCAACGATATGCGCACCACGTGGTGGCACCAGGAGGCGACTGTTTGACGCCGAGCGTGTGGCCCAAGCTCGCGGAGTGGCTCATTCCTTGCTGTACTTCGTCGCTGTCCGTATCGGGCTACTAAACAGCGAATTTTCCGGTCTCGAATGTCTCGTTAGTGCTCCGTTCACTTCGTGAACTCAAACTACTGCGGAATCATAAGGACGTGTGTTCGTTTCCATGTGGTTCGGTGTACTCATCGGAATGAATTACAATATACAGTTTCTATCTGCATCATGTAGGATAGAACGCTGGCGATGGGGAAGTTCTTACAGTTTCTCCATAATCAACCGCAGGCACAACTGGGAGGCCTATTTACGACTTTTCGAAATGCACTGCAAAGCAACTCGAACTGATGCTCCTGAATTCCATTTTGCGCTGTTACTGTCTTCCAGTAGTAAACTATACGATGAGCTGCAAAAATTTCGCATGTCGTTTCAGCTAGGTTCGAATTCAGTAAACTTATTAAGCAAAGTAAACAATCCTACGCAGCAAGATCTGCTGATTTATTAGCTCACATGTGTGATTTTTGTCTGTCAGAATCGTAGCGCGTGGATTGTGAAGTTAATGCAAAGGCTGCGGGTCCTACTTTGAGAGATTCACGAAGTGACTGCCTCAGCACAAATTCTGTTCTATGATTCTTCTGCTTTCGACGTTATTAACACTATCATTTGTCATCGTATTCTTCGAACAACTGATGACTCCCAGCCGACGTCATCATCTGATTTACCGAGCTCTCGTGCAGCCACTAGTTTAGCGACACGGTGTTGAGTTATTAGTCGCCATTATAACTCTCAAAGTCATCATCTGGTTCACCAGCCGCTCGTGCTTCTGGTAGCTTGATGCCAAGGGATTCAGTAGTTAGTGATTCACCACAGTCTGAATTGGTAGACATGCAAAGACGAAAGCAACTGACTCGCCCTCGACGTTCCAAATACGAGCGGTGTCCCCTGAAGAATTTCCCTGTCTATAATAGTATGAAAACCCCAGCACAAGTTGTGCCATCACAGATACACCGTATCATGCAGCAACTCAACGCCGACGGGGTGAGAGCGGATTCCCAGTTGGATACCAGCTCGATCGTGTCCCTAGTTAATGGGGAAACTTACTGCCAAATTGGACTCCTGTCGCTGTGTGCATCAAGGCGAAAAGTGGTGTTGTAGAGTGGCCATTCCATGCCGCTGTGGGGTCATATCACAGTGCACGCTAAGTACAAAAACGTAGCCCGGAAAGTACCCTTGCTTGTAGTTTATTCTTGTACAACTACTAACTTTCTAGCTTTCAAAGATTTCGCAAGTTCTGGGTTCCAAATTCGGGAAGAGGTGAGTCTAATTTGTAATGCCATGAAATTAACGCAACTTGATTCATTGTGTGAAAATTTCACTCGATAGAGCTTACCTTAGGTAGTGCTACTGATTTTTAGGTACTCATCCATTCGAAACAATCGACAGTGCCCAAGTTCTGCAGAGCCTATACGATGCCGTTTATTACGCGCAAACGAGTTAAGACGGCACTAGAGAGAGTGCAGAATCTATCTCCCATTTTTTTTTTTTTTTGCGTTGTCAGTGGGTGACGCCTATTGATGTTATACAGAAGCCGAATATTTGACTTCGGATCTGTGGTGATTTTAATTCTACCATTAATGCCCAAGCAAGTGTTGATTTGTACCCAATTCCCAGACAAAAGGAATTGGTAGCTGGAGAACAGTATTTTTTAAAAGTTGATCTCGTTGATGTGTATTTTCAGTTACCTGTTGATGTGACCACAAAACTGTTTCTGGCGATTATTACGCCCTTTGGCAGGTACATATATAACACATTGCCATTTGGGGTTGCTAGTGCACCAAAAATTTCTCGAAGGTGTCTAGAACTACCTATCCAGGGGGATCCCTAATTGTATGAGTTGTTTGAACGATTTGTTAGTTACAGAGTACACGCGGGAGTAGCGCTTGAGCAATTTATAACTGTTGTTTAAAGGACTGCTAGCTAAAGGCCTACGTTGTCGTCTGAAAAAGTGTAGTTTGTTCCAGACGAGAGTCACGAATTTGGACCACATATTAAATAAAGAAGGGCCTGCACCCACCCAAGACCATGTGACCACCACTACTAATTTATTGGTCCTAAGAATCTTGAAGAACTTTAGTCATGACTAACAATTTCCACTTATGCCATGCAGGATAGAAAACCGAGAACTAAATTTTCTGAAATGTTCATTTTAAACACGAAAAGATGTATCAGAGCTAGAGATCTGAGTTCATTTTGGATGGTTCAGGGTACTATATGCAGGAAAGAAGACTGCAGACCTTCAACAGGAAGGCAAATACGTACTCATTAATCATAAGAAAGTAACCTTAATTTTGATTATCAAATGTATATATTTCTAGAATAAAAGACAGAAATGGCACGCATGCAATATAATTTTTAGATGAACTTGTTGTTAATGTGTACTTAAAGCTTGAAGCATCTAAGTAAGGTAGTCAGTGCAAAGATTCCAATTATAAATCGGCTTCTAAAAGTGTAAATTACTGATTTTACAACAAAAAGTAGATGTGAGATCTAACGTGATCAATTGTAGAGCAGAATGTTTAGGAACAATGGCTCCATTTTTACAGACGTTCACAAGCAAGTTACCTTAAATAGAGGTCGGAAAAATAAGAAAGATAGTAGAATTAAGTGAGGTATCATTAAAAATCCTGGTAACTAAACTAAATTAAAAGAACCATCCGTCTGGTTTCAACAAGGTGGATTCCTGTCGTATCTCGCACAACAGACTGCCTGATGCAGTTGGTATTGACCGGCCAAAGGTAATCCTTATTTAAACGCCGAAAACGTTCCTTCCAGGAAAAGAAGTGCAGGAGTGGCGACTTGGTGGGGACTGGGATTCTGGCAGTCAAGCGATGGCGGAGTAGAGACGGCAGCGGCTCTCACAGGGTTGGCCGGCTGGAGTGCATCGCGGTGAAATGGGTAAGGGGGGAAGGGGAGGGGGGGGGGGAGGGCTAGAGGCAGCCGCTATCGCGCCTGTTTGTGCAACTTCGTCTGCAGAAGGCGTTATTTATCTTTGAAATCGCTTCTTCCCGCTACTGGAGGAGACGTTATTTACCCTGCGGAAGCGGTGGAAGCCAGCAGCTCGTCTTAAAAATGAGTCCTCTTGCTTTCATTTCCCCACTGACAACCAGCCAAAAAATGCGCACACACATACATACATACACACACACACACACACACACACACACACACACACACTTGAAAACACCAAGACGCACGTAAAGGAAAGGAAGGACGGAAGATTAGAGCTAAGAATCTTACTAATGGCTAGCTCATTGGAAACTCGTCATGAATGGAGAATATCAGCCCAGTGGTTTGCAAAGACACCATCTCTGACTTACCTTAAACAATTCATTAGGAACACCGACAAAACGAAATTTGAATGATTGTATGAAGAATTGATCCCTCGAATCCAGAAATGTCAAACGAATGTATTAAACTGTGATCCACTGGTAAAACTGAAGTACCACGACGTCATGTGACTTTTTATGTTGGACGAAGCTGTCATTTGCCAACGGTGTGCTGACGATGATAAAACTCCGTGTAGAAACATATATAGAAGAATTTTAATTCTCTTCACAACTTAAAAACACGTCGTAACGACAACAGTTACAAAGGGCAGCTGCACCCAATTCCTAGGAGGCATGGCATCATTCAGTTGTACCAGCACAAGCAACTACGGTGATTCGGATTAACTAAATTCCCGTCATCACATTTGGTAATAATACACGTTACTTTTAAAGGAACAAAACGGTTTTCCGACCTTCCATGGAAACTAGAGGCAGTGCTCAATGCAACAGAGTAGACTTTAACAACAGTTTTGTTTTCACGTTCAAAGATAATTTATTTTTGCAAAATCCTGATTGTACTGTATACAAACCATAAGTAGCTTTCTGCAATGGTTTTTCTAAGAGGAGCCTAATAGCTACAGGATGGTTATGTACCGATAAGAAAAAAAAACTTTGTGGGGAATCGTACATCTAATAATAGAAATAATGTACAAAAACGTTCAAGTAGATTCAGGAATACAGAAACACAAGTCACTGAGCAGTGAAATGAGCAGGAAGTCAGGAAGTTAAGACGAAATGACTGCATGAAACATGTGACAAAATCGAAAAGGAAATGACTCTTGGAGGGACTGACTCAGCATACAAAAAAGTCAAAACAACGTTCGGTGAAATTAAAAACAAGACCGGTAACATTAAGGAAGGCAATGAGAATTAATGAAATGCAGAGGAGATAGCGAATAGGTGAAAAGAGTACATTGAAAGCCTCTATGAGGGGAAGATTTGGCTGATGTGATAGAAGAAGATACAGAAGTCGATTTAGAATAGATGGGGTATCCAGTATTAGAATCAGAATTTAAGACATATTTGGGGGACAAGATCAAATAATGCAAAAGGGATACATAATATTCCATCACAAGCTCTAAAATCATTGCTGGAGTTGGCAACAAGACGATTATTCACGTTGGTGTTATAGTGTATGAGTTTGGCGATATACCATGTGACTTTCGGATAAATATCATCCGCAAAATTCCGAAGAGCCAACATGTGCGAGAATTTTCGCACAATCGCCTTGACAGCACATGTATCCAAGTTGCTTGCAAGAATTATATAGATAAGAAGGGAAAAGAAAACTGAGAGTATTAGATAATGATCATTTGGGCTTTAGGAAAGGTAAAAGCGCGAGAGAGGCAATTCTGAGTTTGCAGTTGATAATGGAAGCAAGACCAAAGAAAAATCAAAACACTTTCAGAGGGATTGTCAACCTGGAAATGGCGTCAGATAACGTAAAATGGCGCAAGGTGTTGAAGATTCAGAGAAACATTGGGATAAGCTAAAGGGGGAGATGGGTAATACACAGTATTTAAAAGAGTCAAGAGGGAATAATAAATGTATACGACCAAAATCTCGGATTGAAAAGGGTGTAACATAGGGATGAAGTCTTTCGCCCCTGCTATTCAATCGGTAGCCGCGCTGGGTATCAGCGCAGTCTTAGGTGCCTTGTCACGGTTCACGCGGTTCACCCC
Organism: Schistocerca piceifrons; assembly: GCF_021461385.2. Lineage (NCBI taxonomy): Eukaryota > Metazoa > Arthropoda > Insecta > Orthoptera > Acrididae > Schistocerca > Schistocerca piceifrons. The sequence continues at coordinate 183,933,458 of NC_060142.1, read as the reverse complement.
GTCGGAGGTTCAAGTCCTCTCTCGGGGAAGTGTGTGTGTGTTGTCCTTAGCGTAAGTTAGTTTAAGTTGCACTAAGTAGTGTGTAAGCCTAGGGACCGATGAACTCAGAGTTTGGTCCTATAGGAACTTACCACAAAATTCAATCTGTACATTGAAGAAGCAATGATGGAAATAAGAGAACGGTTTAGAAGTTCAATTGAAATTGAAGGTGAAAGGATGTATTTGATACGTTTCGCTGATGACATTGCCGTCTTGAGTGAAAGGAAGAATGCTGAATGGAAGAAACAGTCTAATGAATAAAGAATAAATTGGGGAGGGTAAATCTAAGAAAGACGAAAGTGAAGAGAAATAACAGAAATGAGAACAGCCAGAAAGTTATCAAGTTATTAGGATTGACGTTCACGAACCAGATGAACAAGTTAAGGAATTCTACCAACTAGGCAGCAAAATAACCAATGACGGACCGAGCAAGGAGGACGTCGAAAGCAGACTAGCACTGATGATAAGGGCATTCCTGGCGAAGCGTACTAGTATCAAACATAGGCCTTAAATTGAGGAAGGAATTTCTGAAAACATACGTTTGGAACACAGCATTGTATGTTCGTAAAACATGGGAACGCAACAAAAGATAATCGAAGTCTTTGAGATTTAGATGAATGCTGATAAATGTTGAAAATTAGATGAATGTTGAAAAATAGATGGACTGATAAGATAAGGATTGAGCAGGTTCTGCGCAGAATCGGGGAGGGAAGGAATATGCGGAAAATACGGACAAGAAGAAGGGAGAAGGTGATAGGACATCTATTAAGACAACAGGCTACAATTTTCATGGTGCTAGAGGGGGCTGTAGAGGTATAAAATTAAGGACGTAGGCTACAAGTGCTGCTCTGAGATGAAGAGGTTTGCACAGGAGAGGAATTCGTGGCAGGTCGCATCAAACTAGTCAGAAGACTGATGACTGAGTAATATTAACAACGTAAAGTGTATAATCGAATAGACAAATATGTAACCATACGGTTATAGAGATAAAGTATTGCACAGCATAGTTACATTCTGCATCTATGTCTGCCCTACCCTAGCATAGAGGAGGAAATTGAGTTTTGCAATAAACTGTGATCTGGCACTGATATTTATGGTTTGGCATCCAGATTACGTAACGGTGCACTGTATATCTTACAGTACACCAGATTACAAAAATTGTATGTCCAATAAAAACGTTAGTGTGAAACTTCTGTAGTTTAACACGTCTTCACAAAAGCGAGGAGAAAACAAAGAGTAAAGAAACGGGATATAGTAGACTTTTAGCAGAGTTGAGCAGTTACCCCGTAGAGAGCAAACAGACAATAGAAAAACACTTTTACAGAGCTACTGCTAAGAGTGTGATAATGTACCCTGAGTACTGTTGCCAGAAGTATGACACAAAACAAACTGAAATGAGAACGGTTTGGCATTATCCCATTGAAAGATAAAGTCAAAGAAACCTCTTTGAAAGGGGTGTTATTAACGTGTCAGATACATAAATCCCACCAGTGACTAGAAATGTTTAGTTGTTGAGAGATATTGAGATCATGCTGGCAACAGTCGCCCATTCTCTTTATCACGGGAGGTGAGAACATCAGAGGTAACTTACGGCTTTCCATTTCTTGTAGGAAAATAATATCATGGAGATCTATTTGAGAGGGGACCACCACTGACATTAATGTGTCAGAAATACAACTCTTATCAGCGACCAGATGGTTTTAGTGTGTGAGTGAGACGGAAGAAGTGCTGTGAACTGTCAGATATTCACTCTCTCAAGGTAGGAGAGGATAACACAGGTAACATACGTTTTTGCGTTAGCTTGACGGACAATAACGTCACATAGACCTGTATAAAAAAGGACAATTGGCGTTAAAAATACTCCCAGTAAGAGTTGTTTATAGTGTTTGAGAGGAGTAGAACACCCTCTCCCTCCAGATACGTGGGGGGACATAGTTGGCATATGGTTTTGCATAATGCTGTTGAAAGGTGGAGTCACGGAGACCTCTTTGACAGGGGATCACCTCCAGCACTAGTATGACAGAAATGTAAATCCTCGCAGGAACCAGAGGCTTTTAGTGCTGGAGGGACATGTAGAACTGAAACATCCCCTTTGAACAATTTATATAGGACTGTGCTTAACCTGACACACAATACTTTGTTAGCGCAACGCAATCTGACTTTCAAAATTCCCTACAAAAGAATGGCCCTGACTAACATTAAACTATACCTTTCACAAATCACTTACCTCACAAAAATCTTCGCTGCTCAAGCTACTGCAATACAGCAAGCGCCACTACTGCCAGCTAAATAAAAGATTCAAACTACTAAAGGCACTAACTACTGATAGGGATAGTTAGCAAATGAAAGATATTAATAGAGAAAAAACAATGTATTTACCTTAATATCATCACAAGTCATAATATATATATCAGTTCATGACAAATTGCAAACCTCCGCCATCTCTCTCCCCACATCCACCACTGCTGGCGGCTCACCTCCAACTGCGCAACGCTACGCGCTGTTCACAGCCAGCTGCCTAACACTACAATGGCGAGTATTACAACAATGCAAAGCAGACACAGACTGCCCACAGCACAGCCAGTGATTGTCATACAGAGGTGGCGTTACCAATAAAAAACCTAAACAGCCTACTTACATAGAGAAAACATAAACAGCCTACTTACATAGAGAAAACATAAACAGCCTACTTACATAGAGAAAACATAAACAGCCTACTTACATAGCCCCCATGCTCCCCACAAAAATTTTTACAAATGGTGTTGGGCACTGGCCAATACAGATTTGACAAAAATTTTTCACAATTACAGTAACAAAGATATAAAATGCACACACTTATTAATATTATGTTGGTCAAAAGATCAAAATTTCTCACAGTCCATAAAGACAGTCCACATTGTTCATCACAGTAAAAATGCAGAGTTTTTCTCAAAGTCCAAGCAGTAAAAGAAAATGCACATAGAAGTAGTGGATTTCCATGCAGTCTTGAAGAAGTAGTGTTGACCTTCCAACGGAAAGACAGTGCTGACTCTCGACATGCAGACAGGTAATGGGCCACAACAGAGCAAACCCACAGCAGAGTCAGTCGTAGTTTGGAAGAATATTGGTAGGTAGGTCATCACAGAGCAGACCCACTGGAGTCCTGGTAGAGATTGTGGTATTGGTGGGCCACCAGAAGTGCAGACCCACTGCAGTCCTTGTAGAAATAATGGCGTTGGTAGGTCATCATAGATGCAGACCCACTGTAGTCCTTGCAGAGATAATGGTATTGGTGGGCCACCAGAGGTGCAGACCCACTGTAGTCCTGGTAGAGACGGCCAGCAGCCATCCGTTGCGACTGTGCAGGTGCACAATCACTATCGAAGATTCTTGCAGAGAATATAGCAAGTCCATAAACCACCACTTGTGCACTCAGAAAGTTTTTCTTTTAATTGTCCTTAGAACCAGCAATGCTGTTATCCAGTCCCTTGCTGAATTACCAACACACGTGCAAACACTATCAGTCCCTACTTCTCACATATTGTCCATATACTATGACCAACAGAAACGTGTGCAGTGAAATGGAACTTACAAGTTAATAATATCATGAACTGGTGACAATTACAATTTTATAACAGAAGAATACAATAACAAAGGTACAAAATACATCATTAAAGAACATAACAATACAGATAACATTTGTAGTAAAACAGGCGTTACAAAAGAATAGAAATAGACATATACGTCAGTGTTACAGGAATTATGACATGAGTACATACATAAAAGATCACAATAACTTTTGAAACATCAACTTCACACATTAGCATTAACACAAAACAGAGTAAATAATGTCTAAACATCTTTACAAAGTAAATAACATATTATGAATGCCAATTATATTCGAGGATAACAGTATTCCTCATCATAGTGAATGTAGCTTAATATTAAAAGAAAAAAAAATTCTATGAAACTACACAGAGACAGGAAGAAAACAAATACTCAAGGGTACACAAACACATAGTGGGATAACACAAAAGGAAAGGACAGGGTTCGTTTTCAGTGTAACATTTGGTACTGCAGTCCATCCCAAAACTTCATTCTATAGATCTTTCGTCTTATTTCAACCTTTGCTTCCACCAAAAAAATCTTATCCAAGCATGCTTTCTGTATTCTGTTCATATTTCTTTCAAAATAATTATTTCTGATTGTACAATACTCATTTGGGCCCAAATCCTTTTTATATAACTTCGCAATGCATTCTTTACCTATTCTCCATAGTCAGTTTCTCATATAGTCTACCCCCTCTTAAGCTAACTTAAATCTACTGAGCTCAGATGCTAAACTAAGGGACGAGGCAATGCAGCAGCACAAAACAATTAACACAAACATCAATGACAAAAATACAAATGCCAAAGCAATTGCAATATTACAACTCATATAGGGCACTGTGCAGCAAAAAAAATAAATCTGGCTTAGCAGAGTAACACAAATTAAAGTTCAGTAGCACTATGCCTGGCAAACAGCAGCTTATATCGAAACATGACATAGCTCAAGTAGAAAAAATAGTACACTAAAGATAACAATGCAGATAAGGCAAATGTATAATCACATCTTAATGTCTAAGTAATTAAAGTGGTGCACCACAAGAAGTTATTCTACCAAAAAGTTACCAATTACTTGAAAAGAAAATTATGAATGCAGTTACTAGTTCCTTCTTATTGTTCTTTCCTTTCCAAGTGCTCCTTTTTTAAAGAATGTGGATCTTAAAATAATTATTTAATAGATCTGTTGACAGAAAGTGTTCACATTAGCAAATGCATTTTATTTTATAAAAGCAATGCTGCAACACAGCTGGAAAACAGATGTCAAATGAAATAAGCAACTATGAAAAGCAAAGCATAAAAATATCATTCAGTAGTCATGTGACATTTCGTAAGTTAGTAGAAATTCTCTCAACTCTCATAGAAAGACGCTTGTCATAATCAGGTGTGCAGATGTAAAAATATTTCTTGTCATTTTATTAGGCATTTCAGTAAATATCGTAAATTAAGAGCTAGTGTAATCATATGTTTTCAAGTTCGACCGTGTCGTTTTTGCGATGCTTTCTCTAAAGGAATGACAATGGCCAGGATAATGGCCTTCCCTTTCTTTTTTTTTTCTTCCTGTGCTCTGAAAGGCACGCGCTAATGACTTTTTCTCCAGGCGTCTGACACAGCTGGGTGCCCGCGACGCATTACGTGCAGGTGGTCACTTAACTTTCGTACGGAAATATTTACGACAGCAATTTTCGCTAAAGTGACAGTCTCACATAAAAATACTTCACAGGTCAAGAATTAGCGTTGCAAATCTGTAGAAACAAAATCCTATGAATATAACAGTGTCCAAAAAATGTTCAGTGGCATTGTGATACATTCACACATGATTCACACATGTCATAACTCTTAAAGTACGATTCTTGGTTTCCAACATCCTTTTTCACAAGTCAAGAGTCCCTACCCACTATTCATTACTCCTTACCTCATTATACATATACATGTTCGTCGACACTTCTTCAATATTTCATCATGAGAAATACGTAGCATAATAAACATTCCTCAACAACATAATACACATCGTCGTCGTAATAATAACATCATAACACTTCAGTCAAATCTCAAAATCGTCGTAACTTCCTCCAATAATTTCTAAGCCTAAAATAATTCTCTGCTCATGTCAAAAGTGTCAGCTGCCTCAAACGTACTTTAAAAATCATGATCTCATACCTAATACATCATTCAAAGCTCTCATAGTATCACAATGATTCCGAAAAAATATGAACAGTTTACAAAGTACAGACAAAATACAGTTTCATAAGTGTGAAGTTATCCAACGGTGTAATTGCGTAAACATCTGTCACTGATGTAGTAAAAAACATGTTTATCTCTCAGTTAAATGATCAGATAGCTGTGTAATTTGTGTGTTAGAGAAATATGGTACCGATGTGTAAAGTTGTATAAGCAAATACCATATTAGCTAGGGCTCCTTGTGCTTGCCAAACATGGTACACAAAGTAAGCGTGTACCCCCCTGAGGATTATTAAAATTATACCCTCAGGTGTTACAGATTACAGCAATGGAATGAAATGTATCACGGAAAACTTTCTTTGTAATTCAAAAATCTTTAAAAATAAATGTTTTAAGTACAAAATTAATCACTCAAATACGTGTCCTGTAGCGCTAAATATGCGTCTTGCTGTAAGATAATCTCTGGGAAGTGTCGTAGTTATTGTCCTCCGAAAGCTAAGTTCTGCAGAAGTCAATGTACTTACCTCATGATACACAAAAGTGAAATGCTTTGCGTATAGATAACTTAGTTATTACGCTTATTGTTGTGATGAAGAAATTACTGTGCTGTAACGTATTGTTGTCCTACGGAAAAGGCTGTCTCCTTGTAGCAATAGCACAAAAGTCACCACTAAAACATGTCTCACTTTATAGAAGAATTCAGAAAAAACTGTGCAGATATAAGACAGATACGCCGCAAAAGCAACATTGTAAATTGTCATGCATTAGCAGCGTCGTGATAAAATCGTGTAGCTGTCGCATAAACTAACCACTGTGTCATCTGGCATTTCACAGAAAGCACCTCAAATCCAGAATCCACTCTCAAGCAAACCAAAATGTTGCATGAAAATTTCATTAGCAGTGCTGGTATATGTTCTAAGTATGTAAGCCTAATATTCGTTACGTAATCGTGCAACTAACAAGGAGGAATGTATAAATAACAACACTGTGTCGTCTGTTCGCAATAACAATGCATTCGCAATTTCTGTTTGAATAAGTTCTCTTGGTTCTTGACTGGATATTTAACTTCAAACATTGTTGCATGGTAACAGTTTCTGAAGTCTGACAAAGCATACTAGAAATGTGAAGCGAAACGTTTTATGGCAAAGACAAAGTTAAAAAGCAGATTATCTCCCAATAAATGGTTTTACATGTGAAATGTGGTGTAGCCCTTTACTCTTCCTAGCACGCAGAGTTTCAACTTTAACGCAGTTATCATGTGGTATACGTCGGTAAAGAATACTGGAATTTTGCTCAAGGTTAGCGTCAATGTTATTTTTCCCTGAGCCAGCGGGCGCACGCGGCTGCCTGCGGTGTGAGTCATTGTTTGTTTCTTTGTTGGCGCGCGCCGTTACTGGGATTAGGAGGCCTAATTTCCACAAATTCGCCTTGCCCAGAGGGCCCAGCTCTGTTTAAAGCTCGCCAGTTCTGATGGAATTCAGGTCTGTCGTTATGTCGGTAGTTGACATAGTTTCTTGTTTGTCGGTCATGTGGTGGAGAATTTCTCCCGGAATCGTAATTGCGTGGTGGACCGTTGCGTCTGAAGTTATTCTGTCTCCCTTGATAATAATTATTTTGGTTCCCATATTGTCTGTTTCTCTGATTGTCTCTGTGATAGTCATTACTGCGGCGAGGTGATCTTTCCCTGTAATTATTACTACTCTGCCAGCGGTTGTCATACGGGTGGTGTCTATTTTGGTCCCGATTTACGTTGTAAGAATAGAATTGTCGTGTCCAGTTATTGTTTCTGTCGTCACGGAATTGTGACGGATGTGCCCTGTAGTGATTGTTTTGCTCCTGTTTTCGCGTTCCGCGGTTGTCAGTGTCAATTTCCAGTTCTTGTAACAGTCCCTGAAAAGCTTCAATGTCATCTTTGCAACGTCCTGCCAAAATAATATGCCGTAAGTGTTCAGGCAGTTTGATTAAGCAAATGCGGATGAGTTCTGAGGGGCTGTATGGGTTTGAAAGATATTGATTCTTATGCAACATGTCTTCAAAATATTTGACAAGACTGGAAAATTCAGATTGTTCAAAGTGTTTCATCATCATGATGCTATGTTTTACACGGTCTTGTGTAGCTTGAGACCAATATGCTGAGAGGGAGGCTTGGTAAAACTCTCCTTCACTGTGGCAATCGTGAATTACCGATCGCATTCTTACAGCTGGTTCATTCTCCAAGTAGCCACACATAAATTCTAACCTGTGCTCCAATGACCAGTTGGGAGGAAAACAATGAGAGAATTGATGGAGCCATGCTTGTGGATGAATGTCGTTGCCAGAATTCTTAAATGTTTTGAATTTACGTGTAGTAATGAACAGCTTATAGTCAAAATCGTCATGTCGGCGAGTCGCATATCGGTCATTGTTACGTCGTGTCGGCTGTTCAATCTCAAAATTCGGTGCACATTGCCAATTTCTTTCATAACTTCCGAAATGCCCTGTGTTATTATTTTGTGTCTGTTCCGTATTTGTATGTCCCTCTTCCCGTATTGGGGCGCGAGTGTCCTCAGAAATACGTAATTCTTGTACTACTTGTGCCAACTGATCTTGTACTTCCCGGATTTCTCTTTGGTGTTGTGTATTAATTTGATTCTGATTTTGTTTGAATTTTCTGATTTGTTCATACTCTCCAGTGTCCATGAAAGCTACAGGTGTTGTGTCATTCAGATCATCATCTACCTTTGTAGATAAGTTAGTGAACTGATCTGAAAGTTCGGCTACTTTATCCGATAGTGAAATCATTTCCTCTCTATGTTTTTCTGAACCAAGTTTCAGAGTGTCCATTTGTGTTGCAATCGTGTCTACTGTGACCTTTAAGTTTTCCTGAGTTTTTGCAAGTTGCATAACCGTATCGGTAGATGCAACTGAGTCAAATTTTGCTTGCAAGGTCTCATGATTTTCATGAACAATAGTTTGCAGTTCTTTTATAGCTGCTTCGTGATTCTGTAGTGCATTTTCATGACGCGAAAAAATAGGTTGGAAATGCTCACAAATTTGTGTTTTTACGTCATTACAGACTTTTTGACATTTCGATTCAATGTGATGTAACTCAGCAGTTAAATCCTCACGTGTTCGTTCCAGAGTTTGCTCCAATGAGTCTAACTTTTTAAGATTTTGTTCCATTGTGTCTAACTTTTTGAGATTTTGTTCCACTGTGTCTAACTTTTTAAGATTTTGTCCCATTTGTCTCTGATTTTGTTCCATTTGTTGCATTAATTGCAATAATAATGTATTAGTGTCTGGAATCTGTTTCTCTACGCTTTTCGGCAGTGCATTTGCACCGGCAACATTCACATTTTGACAAGCAGAAAATGCGTCTTGACTTATTTGAGAAAACGGTGATAACCCAAAACCTGAATCTACAGTATTTGCGAAATTGTGTCCTGTCATTTCGGATTCCTGAGACGAGCTGTTGCCGACCGATCGGTCGATAATGCTTCCCTCTTCACTAATTGTTTCACTGTCCGTGCCATTGTTTGCCGCCCGCTCCATTTCCCTATGCACGATTACCAAATTACTACTTTGAACATCAGTTAATTCATTACTCTGCGGCGCTGACACACTGCCTTCGTCTTCACTGTCATTTCTCAGTTTACTTTGGAGCCTAGTATTACGTTTTTCACACGCCATTATTGTCACAGTATTTCACACGACAACACAGAAAAACACAATTTGAAGAGCAAAATAAAATAACGTAGCAATGGAAATAATGTCTAGTTAATTGCAGCTGCGAAACACTTGGTGCAAATCTACATGCATGCCACAACTGTTTTACTCTACAACAATGAAAAACTACAACTACAAAGGAGATTCTCTCTACAATTACGCGCTAGCAATAAACAAAAGCTACACTAAATACACAAACTACAAGAAAAAAATCAGAAGATTCCAGTAAGGTATCCTAAGCTAAGGGTCGACATATGAAACGTCCCCTTTGAACAATTTATATAGGACTGTGCTTAACCTGACACACAATACTTTGTTAGCGCAACGCAATCTGACTTTCAAAATTCCCTACAAAAGAATGGCCCTGACTAACATTAAACTATACCTTTCACAAATCACTTACCTCACAAAAATCTTCGCTGCTCAAGCTACTGCAATACAGCAAGCGCCACTACTGCCAGCTAAATAAAAGATTCAAACTACTAAAGGCACTAACTACTGATAGGGATAGTTAGCAAATGAAAGATATTAATAGAGAACAAACAATGTATTTACCTTAATATCATCACAAGTCATAATATATATATCAGTTCATGACAAATTGCAAACCTCCGCCATCTCTCTCCCCACATCCACCACTGCTGGCGGCTCACCTCCAACTACGCAACGCTACGCGCTGTTCACAGCCAGCTGCCTAACACTACAATGGCGAGTATTACAACAATGCAAAGCAGACACAGACTGCCCACAGCACAGCCAGTGATTGTCATACAGAGGTGGCGTTACCAATAAAAAACCTAAACAGCCTACTTACATAGAGAAAACATAAACAGCCTACTTACATAGAGAAAACATAAACAGCCTACTTACATAGAGAAAACATAAACAGCCTACTTACATAGAGAAAACATAAACAGCCTACTTACATAGAGAAAACATAAACAGCCTACTTACATAGAGAAAACATAAACAGCCTACTTACAGAACCTGCTGGCAACAGTCGAACATCCTCTCTATCAAAGTGGTCGTCACAGGTCAAACTTTTGTCAAAGTTTCGAGAACATACCTTCACCGAAGAGTCAAGCAGTATATTGCTCCCTCCTACGTATATCTCGCGAAGAGACCATGAGGATAAAATCAGAGAGATTAGAGCCCACACAGAGGCATACCGACAATCCTTCTTTCCACGAACAATACGAGACTGGAATAGAAGGGAGAACCGATAGAGGTACTCAAGGTACCCTCCGCCACACAACGTCAGGTGGCTTGCGGAGTGTGGATGTAGATGTAGATAAAGTTTTGCATTATCTTGTTGGAAGAATACGTCATGGACACCTCTTTGCATGTGGAGCACCATTACACTTAATGCATCAGAAATGTAACTCCTCCCAGTAACCAGACGTTTTTCGTGGATGAGTGATACAAGGAATGGGCTGCCAACTGCCAGACATCTTCTCCATCCAGGTAGGTAAGGAAATAACAGGTAAAATACGGTTTTGCTTTATGTTGTTGAAAGATAACGCCACGGATTTCTTCTTGAAAGGGAACCACTACTAACATGAAACTATCATAAATACAACTCATCTGTCCAAAACAGCGATCATATGAAACAGAAGTAATCGTGCTGCGTATCTAATGGCACTCCCTAACATTATCCCAGGTGGTGGATTGTATAATCTAGACGAATGCAGTCCAGAATCTGTCGTCCACTCGGAGCTCCCACACATGAACACGCCAATAGTAATACTGCACGCATAATCGGGACTCCTCTGAAAGGACGACGTACTGGCAAACGTGTGCCCAGTGATGTTATTGGGTGGGAATTACTGTCGGTGGTCCAGTTTATGCTGCCAGGTTAATAAGAAACGGCAAATATGATCACTATGCTGATAGTCCGTAGTACTCCAGACGATGTTGCTCTATCCCGTAGTAATGGGATTTCTCACCACGGACTTAGTTATTAGTCACAACACAGCCGTATATTGGCTGGCGAAATTGAATGAGCATAAAATAACACAGATAACGGACATACAATTAAACAGTGTCAAACGAATAAAAATGAGAACAATGGAACCACGGCAGTCACCACTCGAAGCACGAGACAGAGGGAGAAAACTCTTTCAACGTCAAAGACAGGTTAAAATTTTGGTTTTTGAAACCCGCTGAGATTATGGCACCGGTACGACGTGGCCCATACCTGCTGTGTTTGCACCGCGTAAGACAATGGCCTGCAACGAAATATAGGTGTGGTGTTCCAATGGGGACGCCAGAGCATGTAACATTTGAGTGCCCACACTTTTATGAGGTTGTCTCCGAAGAATGGCTTCTACTAGACAATAATCAGACCCGGGATATCGGACCAAGAAAAATTTAATACGACGAGCGTTCAATAAGTAATGCCACAAATATTTTTTCTGAGCAAGAACAATGGAACCATGGCAGTCGCAATTCGAAGCGTGAGACAGAGGGAGAAAAGTCTTTCAACGTCAAAGACAGGTTAAAATTATGGTTTTTGAAACCCGCTCAGATAATGGTACCGGTACATGTCCCTAACTGGACATGGCCCCTACCTGGTGTGTTTCCACCGCGTAGGACAAAGGCCAGCAACGAAATATAGCTGTGGTGTTCCAATGGGGACGCCAGAGCATGTAACATGTGAGTGCCCACACTTCTATGAGGTTGTCTCCGAAGAATGGCTTCTACTAGACAATAATCAGACCCGGGATACTCGACCAAGAAAAATTGAATATGACGAGCGTTCAATAAGTAATGCTACAAATATTTTTTCTCAGTAAGTTTCGGGTGGAAAATGCGGAATTTGTTGTAGGACGTCATGGAATATTTCCACATCACCCCTGTAGTTTCGCCGGCCGAAGTGGCCGTGCGGTTAAAGGCGCTGCAGTCTGGAACCGCAAGACCGCTACGGTCGCAGGTTCGAATCCTGCCTCGGGCATGGATGTTTGTGATGTCCTTAGGTTAGTTAGGTTTAACTAGTTCTAAGTTCTAGGGGACTAATGACCTCAGCAGTTGAGTCCCATAGTGCTCAGAGCCATTTGAACCATTTGAACCCTGTAGTTTCAAGGAGTTCTTATTAGTGGCTGCGCTGTACGTACCTTCAAAATGCGTTCTGTAACCAAAGCGCATTTCACGCAGAGAGCTGTCCTTAGTTTCTTTTGGCGGAGAACCAGAGCTTCGGAGACATACATAGGAGTTTGTAAAATGTGTGTGGAGACCAGGCCGTGAACAAAAGCACGGTGAGGCGCTAGGCGCAAACATGTTCGACATCCCATGTGCCGGCCGACTGTACTTAGGTGTGACTCCTGTAGTGTTGGAATGTTAGGGCACTATCATTCGAGTTGATCGACGAATCAGAATTAAGTAAGTCGCTGCACAACTGGGCGTCCCTGTTGTGGTACTATAGTGAGTTAAGTGCCCCCCCTCCCCCCTCCCCCGGTATCAGCGCCCTTCAGCCTGGATTTTGCCTTTCCCGACTTCCATATGTTGGGCCCATTGAAGAACGTATTTCGAGAGAGGCAGTACGTGGATGACGTAGTGATGGTGAGGGAGGGTGGGGGGGGGGGGGGGAATTGGCGGAGTTATTGATTCTGCAAGATGCTTACATCCGATGTCAACCAGTAGAGTGGTATCATGTGTGCATACAGGCTATGCCAGTCAATAAGGTGGCATAAGGCCGTAGCACTGAACGGAGATTATGTTTCAGCAAAAAGAATGGGGAATAATATGACGATTGGAATCCTGAAAAAAACGAAGCCACTTTCAACAAAAATTTGTTGCATGATTTACTGAACGACCCCATATACTTAAAGTTGGTTGATAAGATATCAGATCATGCTAAACATGTATTTTTGCAGAACTACAGACAATGAAAACAAAGGAGAGAAAAGCCTTATAACTCAGCCAGGTCTGAGTTGTAGGGCTTTTGTCTCCTTTGTTTTCAGCCGGATCTGAGTTGAATTGGCGGGTAAGAAGCAGAGAAGGTGAGGCTCCACTACCTGTTGCAAAAGGGAGTTTGCTGAGGTGGATGTCTTGGCGTGGTTCCTATCTGGTGGTCATTTCCGCATTCGCCCTCTCTACAAATTGTAACATCTGACTATACTGTAACCAACTATGACAAAAAAAATCACATGTATTTACTTCAGTTAATAACGATGTTTAATTGTGTTCATGAATTAAGAAAAAACAGCGCTAAGAGAAGTTTATTTTGTTTTTATTGTACTATAGTAGAATAGTTTATACTTAGTTTTGTGTATTAAGGCGAAGGGATGTAAACAAATATAATATAGAAGTGGCCTCGCAGATGCGTAGTAGTGGCCCACCTCTAAGACTTTAGGGGCGCGCAACGTACTTTGGTTAGCCCATGGTGGTGAAGAGGCCATAAATATTGTTAACATACCTAATAAACACAGTATAAACAGCGAATTATTGTCTTTAGTTTGATAGTAAATTAATAAAGCAATATTGTACAAAAATACTGTGCATTTAATTGTGGCTCTGAGCACTATGGGACTTCACATCTGAGGTCATCAGTCCCCTAGAACCACTTCAACCTAACTAACCTAAGGACATCCCACACATCCATTACCGAGGCAGGATTCGAATCTGCGACCGTAGCAGTCGCGCGGTTCCGGACTGAAGCGCCTAGAGCCGCTCGGCCATATTGGCCGGCCCATTTAATTGTACCCATGGAGTGGGCTATTTGATTGTACAGGATAACGAGGTGCTGCATCAGTAACCTTGCCATCATTCACGTACTGCTTCTCGTAGTGTACATCCGTTATTGGGCCAAACAGATGGAAGTCTGAATGTATGAGATCGGGGTTGTAGCGTGAACGAGGAAGAGTTTTTTTATGATTCCTCGGAGGGCACAGACTTGTATGACGCCTTGCGTTATCATGTCCGAGGAGAAGTTCTTTGCTTCTTTGTGCCGACGAATACGCTGAAGGCGTTTCTTCAGTTTCCTGAGGGTTGTACCACAAGGGAAGACATCAAACTGCATATCCCCTTCAGACTCCAAGAAGACAGTCGCCATATCTGTACTGGCTGAGAGTGTGTCTTTCAACTTTTTCTTCGTAGGAGAGGTGGTGTGGCGCAACTCACCTGTGACGATATCCGACAGAAATCTCGTAACTTGCAAAGGATTCTGCACAGATGGTGCTTCGTTCTTCTATATCGTTTTCTGTTAAGCGGCGAGAATCTCAGTGGCTACACTCTATTGTGCCCCGCAACTGGCGGATGGGTGTGACACCACTACCACTATTGAGCAGCGGGGTGTTTGATCATGATAGAAAACCAAAACTGATTTATGGCACCTCATATATAATTTCTCTGAATTTCGTACAAGTTAAATGTCATACGGTTTTGTAGTTTATCACTGATTCTTATGACTTGTCGTCCTTACAGCTGTTAATAGATGTGTTGACTAAGTTATTCTTGAGGCTTGGTGTGTTTCATTTTGCAAGTGTTTACTGAAATTTTTTCTGTCGGTTCTGTTAGTACCAGAATTCGTACTGTACTTTGTTGAATTGTTGTTGAGACATAAGGTGTACACAGCATCACGATTCCAATGTATGTCGTGCCTATTGCTTCGGATATGTCCGCAAGAACAGACACCATTTTGGCTCAGCGGCCACTACAAATTATGAACACTTGCTGCTAGTGGGCGCTGATTTAAATCAATGAGCAAAGTTAAATATTTGTGCCCGACCACGATTCGAAACTTGATCTTCTGCTTACTAGGAAGATGTGCTGACCACTGCGCCATCTGGACATGGTTGTCATCGCAATGCACGGACTACACTAGCACGCCTCCCGTCAGACACGAATCCTCGGCGTATCAACAAACAATTAATGTAGTGGCCGTTTCTAATTATCCACTTTACTCGCGGCATTTCGTCATTTCTCATAAGCTTTCGAGCCTATTGTGCATTCACACTGGAGAGATCATTCGCCATCATCGCTTTAATTACATATATGTGGTGTCTATTTTTTCGGATATGTCAGAATATAATTTTTTTTCTGGCCAGCACTCCCATCTCCTCTTTTGCTCACATATTTCAGTGAAATCAACGAAACAGCATTTCACTCTAGGCTCGGTATCCCCAGAGTACATCATTCGCAGTGAAGAAAGCGATGACGCAACAAGCTGCCTACAAACATTAAAAGCTGGCAACGAGAAGAAGGTGCACAGGTTCCGTCTCCTCTAGTTACAGCGAGGGTGACTCACTTGGGGGCAGGAGTAACAGAGTTACCGAGGATAAGGCAGCCGCCGCTGTCTCCCGGTGTCTCCTTACGGCCTGGGTCCCCGTTACTCGCATCCCCCCCGACCCGGGGCCGTTTAAGCGCCGGCGCTTGTTACGCTGAACACGAGCCGGCGACGGCGACGGACGCCGTATCGGGCCGCGGCTGCCTCGTTGCCTGGCAACGCAATCAGCAGAGTTGCCCGCCCGAGATTCTGTTGCAGAGGCGGAGCGTGAGTCGGCTGGCAAGCGCCCCGGGCGCCAGCGAAGCAACGCGATACCCACCCTCCGAGGGAGGTACGCCGGCAGCCTTCAGCAGCACGTCCTCAAGTCCGTGTCGCACCTGTTCTTTACCGTGTGGCGACCTATCACTACGTGTAATATCCCAAATATCAAATCTCCTAACTGACCAAGGCTCTGGTCTATTAGTATACAGTCTATTTGAATACAGTTGCAAGATTTTATCAATTTTTGTAATCGACCAAATCAAAGCTGAGTCATAGCATTCATCAATACAGAAAAGCATGAGACGACGTAAAGTTGTAGAAGATACTTGCAGTTTTCTTAAAATTAAGTATAAGCTGCAGGGAAATACACAACTAGATTAGAAACAGTAGTGCTCGGATTAAAAAAAAAAGGCGTAACACCAATATAATAAAGGAAATAAATTAAGGAATGAGACGCTAAAAGAAGTGAATGAATTTAGGTATCTGCTCAACCATATGACTACAGCCGATGTAGCGTAATTATAAAATTAAGATAGGCATTGCAACAAAAACGTGTCTGGAAACGGGAAATTGTTATCGTCTATACATATCACAAATTAAAGTATCTAGCAGCGTTTTTCTGTCTGTATTTGATGCCTGACCTCTGAAAGTACCGTAGGGATTTTAAAATTGTTTTCAATAGCGGATAAACTGATTCACTCAGCGTATAAAATTTATTAGCGCTACGCAAGACTCGTCGTCCGCCGTAGATAACTTCGCGAAGTGTGGGTAGGTCGCTAGTCAATTATACTCTTAAATGTAAATGTTTGGAAGTTTTGTAAGGACGTGTTTGTCTGACGCGCAGCATTCTGCGAAAGTAAAAAATGGTTCAAATGATTTTCGACATCTGAGGTCATCAGTCCCCTAGACTTAGAACTACTTAAACCTAACTAAGATAAGGACATCACACTCATCCATGCCCCAGGTCGGATTAGAACCTGCGACCGTAGCAGCAGCGAGATTCCAGACTGAAGCGCCTGGAACCGCTCGGCCACAGCGGCTGGCGTGCGAAAGTAAAATATGGCCGAAAAACAGTGCAGAAAGCAAGAGAACAGATGCTTTTGAAATGTGGTGGTATATGAGGATGCTAAAGCTTAGATGGGTATATTAAGTTACTTACAAAGAAGTAGTGAATCGAGCTGGAGGGAAAAGGAGTTTATAGCACAACTTGACTAAAGACCTGATAAGCTGATAATGTCGTATCAAGCTGAGATATCAAGGTATCGTCAGTTACGTACGTATAGAGACAGGCGAAGGCTTAAGGAAAGTAAGCGATTCGATGAGATTTAAGTTTTAGTAGACTAACACAGAAAGTTGGATTCTATCAGTCTTTGGAATGAAGGCCACAACAACATAAGAAAAACTGGGAAGAAGTCTTTCTTTCCTGTTGTTCAGCCTGTACATGGAGGAGGCAAAGACAAAAACAATGGAATGCCTCAGGAGTTTGATTTATATTCAGAGTGAAAGTATGTAAATAAGTTTTGTTGTTAAGATTACTATTACCAGGGATTATGAGGAAGAATTTGAATGTTCTAGTAAGCACACAGTATGAACTTAAACATTGCAAAAAAAAGGTGCAAGTAATGGGAGCAGCAGAAATGAGGTTGTTCTGGACCTCACAATATACTAACAATAAGTGAAGGACTTTCCTTCGCATTTGTAATATGAAACTTAAAATTTGAAACAAATTTCTTGTAATTCGTAACGTATATATATAAAATTCGATTTCATATTAATAACCTGTTGCTTTGTGTCTTCACCCCATAATATTCAATCCCAAGCTCCAGTTCATAGTTAAGAATGAATGTATAAAATGGAAATGTGGATTTGCCTTGAGTAAAAACAAGTTCTTCTTGTATAAATACCAAAACATGTTTCTGCAGTGGGGAGTAGGAGATACACAGGTAGAGATGGGAGGGTGAGGTGGGCAGACAGAGGGAGCGAGAGGTGGGCACAGAGACAAAAGAGGAGGTGTGTTCAATATACATGCCTACCACACACACCAGCAAAACTGGGCGGAAACGACTGTTAACGTACAGCGTATTTTTGCGTCACTATACATCGTAATTTTTGAGCCTGCGATATTTACATGAGGAAAACAAATTAACAGAATATTTTTAACAGATAGATACATACGTCAGTGTTACATTCTGATGTTTATGTGGCTGTCTGGCATTTTCAGTAGCATACAGGTGTACTTGCTCGAAGGCATTTAAAACACACATACACGCATACGCACGCGCACACACACACACACACACACACACACACACACACACACACACACATTCCAAATTGGAAATTTTCTCTGAGATCACAAAAAGTAAGTGGCTCAACAAGTAATTATCAGGCAAAAAGGTAAAACAGTGTGTGTTAAGAGACATAGTTCTGGTACCCTGTAAAAGCATGAAAAAAGATATCAACGGTAAGTAAGTGCGCTCTATTTTCTCACAATTAATAAAAGTTTTCGGCTATTATGCCGTGGCCGAATGGATTTCACTTTTAAGCCAAACGTTTCGTCCCCATCTGCAGAAGACATTTTCATGGGGGATCGTAGTTTCTTCGTATATGTCCCATTCACAACCAGCAGCAAAATTTTGTTTACTAGTGCTCCCGCTCAGTGGCGTTACATGTTTTAAATACCCGAGAGCAATTGGCCGTTGTAGACTGCAGTTACCTGCTCTTGCTGTCATTCCACTGTGGAATACTTGTACTCATCATCTACACCATAGAGATCCTAATGTCATTCAGTTTCACCCCACCCTCTTTCTTCTCGATATTCCTGGGGTCCTTTAGACAATCTAATTTCCACATCTATGGTCTACATGTAGCGTCTTTGATTAGTAACGTCTTTGGTCCTGGATTGGAACCCAACATTCGCTTAAATTTTGAATGAAAATCATTAACAATGACGGCCGAAGAATTCCGGCATAACAAGTTACCCTCAATCTGCCAGCAGACCTGTCAAAGAGGGCGAAGGTACGGACGACGGTTCATGGCGATATCTCGCCCTTCGAATGGAAACTGCCCCTAAAAGGTGGAAGAATGAGGATGCAGAAGGCAATGGAAACCACTGCATTAAAGATACATACTGCATATACACATTAAATGTCGCAGGTAATTGGAAAAGTGTCATGATGATGCTTCCAAACTAGTGAATCCCCTGATCGGATCTCCGGGAGTGACCTACGAAGGTGGAGGAGGCCCTGAGAGAAGATTGAATAACCAACGAAACGATATCGTTTTACGAGTCGGACGTGGCGTGCCAGAAGTTTGAAAGTAGTTGGGGATCTATAAAATCAGAAAGGGGAAATACTAAGGCTGAATATAGATGTAGTAGGGGCCTGTGGAGTGAAACTGAAAGAAGACAACAGTATCTAGTCAGATGAGTGTAGGGCAGCAGAAAATGGAATAATGGGAGCAGGATTCATTATGAATAGGAAGGTAGACAGGGAGTGAGTTACTGCGAATAGTTCAATGATCGCGTTCGACAGCAAACAAACACCAACAACGATAACCAATGTCATGAGCCGACGATGAAGAGTTTGGGTATTTGAAAATATTGAAAGGACAATTCGGTACGTGACGGGAGATGAAAATCTAAGAGTAATGGGCGACTGGAAAGCGGTTGTAGGGGAAGGAGTAGAAAAAAGTGTGATGGGGATAGGGAAGAATATGGGCTTGGTATTAGGAATGAGAGAGGAGAAAGAGTTCCGTAATAAATTTCAGCTAGAAATAGACAACATTCTATTCGAGAATCACAGGAGGGTAAGGTATACTTGGTAAAGGCTATAAGATACGGGAAGAAATCAATTTATATTGATTACATCATTCCGAAATCAGATAGTGGACTGTAAGGTGTGCCCCAGAGCAAATAAAGAAAGCAGATTTAGACTCAGATACAAACTTAGTATAAATATTAGGCTGAATTCGAGAGAGAGAGGGAGACCAGCCATGAAGAATAAAAGTGAAAAGAAATGGAATACGGAAGTACTAAGGAATGATGATACACGGTTGAAGTTCTCTGAAGCTATAGACACTGCAATAGGGAATAGCTTAGTAGGCACTTCAGTTAAACAGCAATGGACATCTATAAAAGCTCCAGTCACAGAAATCGGAAAGAAAGACATTGCTGCAAAGAAGGTAACTGCGAAAAAAAGCCATGGGTAACAGAAATACTTCAGTTTATCGACAAAAAAAGGAAGCACAAAAATCTTCAGGGACGGTCAAGGATACAGAAATACCAGTCAAATAGGACTGATATAAAGTGCTGGGAAGCAAAGGCAAAAAGGCTGCATGAAAAATGTGACGAAATAGATATAGAATAATTGTCGGAAGGACTGACTCAGCATATAGAGAAAATCAAAAAATGGCAAGAATCGCTACATTACGAGCGTAATGAGAATTTTACTATTAAACTCTGAGGAGAGAGCAGGTAAGTGGTAAGAGCACATTGAAGGGCGAAGGGGAAGAATCGGATGATGACGTGATAGAAGAAGAAGCAGGAGTCGATAAAGAAGAGATTAGGGATGTAATATTAGAAACAGAACTGGAAAGGGCTTTGGAAAACTCAAGATCGAATAAGGTAGAAGGGATAAATTAATTTTATCAAAATTTCTAATAGTTATTGGGCGAAGAGGCAACACAACGACTGTTAACTTTGGTGTATAGAATGTATGAGACTGGCGATATATCATCTGAGTATCGAAAGAACATCATCCACACAATTCCTAGCCTACAAGAGGCGAAAAGTGCGAGAATTACCTCATAGATAGCTCAACAGCTCATTCATCCAAATTTCTGACAAGAACAATATACAGAAGAAAAGAAAAGAAAATTGAAGGTGTGTTAGACGACGATTAGGTTGACTTTAGAAAAGGGAAAGGAACCTGAGAGGCAATTCCGATGTTGTGGTTGGTAATTGAAACAAGAGTAAAGTAAACTCTGTTTAGTAGGATATGAAGTCCAGGAAATAGCTTTCAACAGATAATGCAAGCTGTTCGTAATTCTGAGAGAGACAGGGGTAATCTATAGTGTAAGACGGGTAATATACAACGTGTACAAGAACTAAGACGGAACAATGTGACTCGAAGACCAAGAACGAAGCTCTCGGATAAAAATTGTATAAGGCAGGGATGTAGTACTTCAACGCTGCTGTTAAGTGTATACGTCGAAGCAGCAACGAGAGAAATAAAAGATAAAAAGATATCAGTGAAAAGATCGAGTAATGACATTGCTATCCTCAGTGGAAGAGAAGAAGAATTACAGGAAAAGTTGAATGGAATGCAGTGTCTAATGAGTACAGAACATGGATTAATAGCAAAACAAAGAAAGACAAAAGTAATGAGAAGTAGCAGAACTGAGAACAACGGGAAACTTAACATCAGGATTGGTGATCACACAGTAGATGAAGTTAAGGAATTGTGCTACCTAGGCAGCAAAATAACATATGACGGACGGAGCAAGGACGACGTCAAAGGCAGTCTATCATTGGCAAAAAGGGCATTCCTGGCTTGGAGAAGTGTACTAGTATCAAACATAGGTCTTAATCTCTGGAAGAAATTTCTGAGAATGTTTCCATTACAGCATTATAAGGTGGTGAAACATGACTGTGAGAAAACAGAGAAAGAAGAG
This sequence comes from Schistocerca piceifrons, assembly GCF_021461385.2. NCBI lineage: Eukaryota > Metazoa > Arthropoda > Insecta > Orthoptera > Acrididae > Schistocerca > Schistocerca piceifrons. The sequence continues at coordinate 183,911,795 of NC_060142.1, read as the reverse complement.
AATCAAAGCATTTGGAATGTCGTGCTACAGAAGAATGTTGAAAATTAGGTGGAGTGGGAAAGGTGAGGAAGGACGAGGGTCACCCGAGAATCGGCGAGGTGAGAATGTATGGAAAACACTGACCAGAAGAAGGGACATGATGACGCGATATTTGTTAAGAGATCACGGAATAATCTCCATGGTACTAGAGGGAGTTGTAGAGGATAACAACTGTGGAAGGAGACAGAGATTGGAATACAAAGAGCAAACAACTGAATACGTAGGTTGCAAGTGCTACTCTGAGATGAAGAGATTAAAACATGAGAGGACTTCGAATTGGACAGCATCAAATCAGTCAGAAGACTAATAATACACAAAGAGAGATAAGGTCTTTAAGTATAGCCTTCCATGGTATCCGATCGCGGCTGCCAGTACTTGGGTCCTATCAAAATGAATGAGGTTGGCTCCTGGCAGTAAAGGATGTTCCCCCTTCTGCAATTCTTCTGTACTCTTCTAGTTCTTTTTTAAACGTCATTTTCGTAGTACCAATGTACACCTCCCAAATCTACACGGAAATACAATTTCCTGCCTTTTCCAGAAGTATGCACCATGTTTGCCAAATTTTAGATGATTCTGTATTTTCCGCGTGGGTTTGTAGGTTCCAAGACATTTTCCTGGGAGGTCAGTAACGTCCTTAACAAAAGGAGGGAAAGCTTTCAATTTCTAAAGTGTTTGTGTATGGATACGAGTTTTGCACGGCGGTATTACTTCTCTTTTTACCTCAGTGGACGAATTGGTTCATTAGCCATGTACTGATGTGATGTTTTAATTCCATTAAGCAGCTCTGACTCGCAGACGTTCCTTGCTGTATCCGCTACCGTTCTCATGATGCTACCCTTTTGTTGTGGGTGGTGGTCCGAATCGCGGTGTAAGTGACCGTCTCTGTGCGTGGTTTTTCGCATTCCACAAGGAGTTAGCTAGCCAAACTTTCTGTCTTGAAAATTAACACATCAAGAAAATTTAATCTTCCGTCTGCCTCCTCCTCCTCCGTGGAAAACTGAATTTTGAGATTAATCCGATTTAGATGCCTGCGAAAACGATCTAGATCATCTACGAGATGCCTCCACAAAGCAAATTCATCATCCGTGTAGGGGAACCAAATATTCGGTTTTTGTAGGATATTTCAAATGTCTGTTCCTTAGCCTACTGGCGTCACTCGGTGCGGATAGGAGGAGCATGTGATCAGCGCTTTCTACGCTGTTGTCAGCTTTCGTTACATCGTTACAGGAGCCACTACTTCTCGGTGAAGTAGCTCTTTAATTGGTTCCACAAGGAATGAATGAACACCTTAGCCAACAGCTCTCCACAGGCCCGCACAGTCACCCATCCAATTGCTAACTAAGGCCGACAGCGCTTAACCCCGATTACCTGAAGAAACTCGTGTTACCATGGCAGCAGGGCCACTGATAAGATATTTACTGATTTGAAGAATATAACGCACTATATCTGAAATTAACTCCACTTAGAATAAGCTACTTATTCTTTGCCTTTTCAACTATATCGTATTTGTGAGAATGTGTTTATTGTTTAATACGATAGTCTCTCCAAAAGAAATGCACAATATTTTTGTAAAAATACAGTTTTCATTCTGCATGTGTGAAAGTTTAACAGTGTGTAGATACATCCTTCCCGCTTGTTTTCAAACTTAGTTCAACCTGTTCCCGTGAGTGGCGCCGTCACAACATGTCTTCAAGATGGCTGCTACACTTGACGTTCGTCAGAAGCAACGTCCACAAGAGGTTGAAAAAGGTGTATGGAGATGCTGCTGTCGATCGCAGTACAGTTAGTAGGTGGGCTAGCACGTTACGTGATGAAAGCGGGCACGGCAATATTTAGAATTGACCTCGCAGCGGCATACCTCGTACTGCACACACTCCAGGCAATATGCAGAGAGTTAACGAATTGGTGACTGCTGACAGACGCATCACAGTGAACGAATTGTCACACTACGTTGGGATAGGGGGCGCAAGTGTCTGCAGAATACTGAAAGTGTTGCCATTAAAAATGGTTTGTGCGAGGTGGGTTCCCAGGATGTTGACACTGGTTCACAAAGAAACAAGAAAAACGGTATGCAGCGAAATTTTGGAACATTACGAGAATGGGTGAGATGAATTTCTTGGAAGAACTGTGACAGGTGATGAAAGATGGCTCTATAATTTTTCACCAGAGACGAAGAGGCAATCAATGGAGTGGCATCATGGAAGTTCACCCAAGAAAAAAAAATTCAAAACCACACCTTCTACTGGAAAAGTTATGGCTACGGTGTTTTTCGATTTCGAAGGACTGTTGCTTGTGGACGCCATGCCAAGTGGAACCACCATAAATTCTGAGGCATATGTGATGACACTGAAGATATTTCAAGCTCGACTGAGTCATGTTCGACCACATCGGCACAAGCAGGATGTTTTGCTGTTGCATGGCAATGTACGGCCACATGTCAGTCAGAAAACCATGGAACCGACCATAAAGCTCGGATGGACAACACTGAAACACCCGCCTTGCAGTTCTGACCTGGCTCCATGTGACTATCCGTTCTGGGAAACTGAAAGACTCTCTTCGTGGAACAAGGTTTGAAGATGATAATTCCCTTGTGCACGCTGCCAAACAGTGGCTCCAACAGGTTGGTCCAGAATTTTACCATGCGGGTATACAGGCGCTGGTTCCAAGATGGCGTAAGGCAGTTGAAAGGGATGGAAATAATGCGGAGAAATGAAAATATTCTTTAAAGGATGTATCTACACACTGTAAAACTTTCAGACATGTAGAATAAAAGAGGGATATAAAAAAGTAGTGTGCATTTCTTTTGGAGTGACCCTCGTATGTCCTACACAGTACAATTCAATTCAATTAATACGACGCTTATGATTAATCCATACTTCTATTCAAGCCCTTTGCATTTCAGCCTCTGAACGTCAGGAGTATTTATTGCTTCTGAGACGCTTGAGGGTTCATAATAACGGTGTCATTTAAATGCTGTACGACAGAGAGGTGAGGTAGTCTTTTAGTCAGATTGGATTTTGTGACATGGGGTGTATCCGCTGGTAACAGGTAGCATTGTGAATGCAGATGACGTCGTTGCAGGTACAAATATAACAAAATTTGCGCTGCACCAATCTAGAAGTTGCTTAATTTTTTTTTCTGCGTCGAGATAGAATGTTTGTCACTCATTCACTCGGAAGCGGATGGCCGAATTTGGAATATTAATGCGGAATAAAATCGTCACTAAACTCCATAATAATGTAGCCTAACCAAGGATCGCCCAAACAGGCCTTGAAGGCCCAGCGGTACCGATCGGCGGCCGTTCTATCCTCAGCCCTCAGGCGTCATCGGCTGTGGATACGGAGCGGCATGTGGTCAGCACACCGCTCTCCGGGCAGCTGTTAATTTTCGTGGCAGGTGCCGCTACTTGTCAGTCGAATAGCTGCTCTATTGGCCTTTCAAAGGCTGAGTGCAGCCCACTTTCCAACAGCACTCGGCAGGCCCGGGTGGATTGTAATATTAACGGAGTTCTTAAATACTGAATTGGTTTTTCTATTTGGATTTAAACGGTTCGTATTTGTTTTGTGTATTTAGTATGCTTTTTAGGGTCTCGGTAGTTCAAAAGAATTTATGTTTAGAACTTGGAATCTGGAAATGTGTTGTTCTGTGATATCATCGTGATTCTTCAACGTTGATTTGGCTTTTTTGCTTTGGACTTCAATTTTTTCACTGATTCTTCAGTGATTTCGATTACTCCTAGCTAGCTTTCTGCTTTTCGGATAGTGTCGTGGTTTTCTTGGTCAGATTTCAGTTAGTCATATTTGGATGGTTGCATTGGTATGTAGAATCTCAACAGTTTGTTTCTTTCTTAAGTTTGTTTTCTCTCTCCTTCATCTAACTTGCGTTTGTTTTAGATTAACGACTGTGTCATTCATTTTGTTGCATAGTTGTTAGTATCGTTAGTTATTACGTTCAAATTTTTAATGGCTAACAAACGCAAGTCGAGCCTTTCACAGAGCTCATAATGACCTCGAGATATGGAATAGAAACTGTCAGTTCATGCTGAAAAGCGGAGAGTCGAGCAGGGGGGTCATCAGATAAATGCTGCTGAACGTGTTGCATCTCGGCGTGCAGCTGAGATACCAGATCGGTCATGTGCTCGACGGCAGTACACAGCAGAGCACAAGGTGTCTCAGCGTGCTTCTAAGACAGCCGAAAATGTAGCTTGTCAGTGTCAGGAGAACGCAGCACGCATGGCTTATGTGCGCGCCTATGAAACAACCGAAGGGGCAGTCGCGTGTCGACTCCCTGTTGGTCAAAGTCAAAGGACTGGCCTTTAAAGACCGTTGACAGATAACTCAGACAATGTAGTTTCAGTTGCCATGGATCATTGAAGCATAGAGCATCGTGATCAACCTGTTCTTTAGAAGCAATGATCCTGCGGACATGGTACAACGTTTTTTCCGTCGGAAGTTTAATGTAGGACGTCGAGATGCAGTCCCACACGGGGATAGTATAATCCAATGGGTTGCACTGTTTAGATCGAATGAAGTGGCGCAGTTGTTAGCACATTGGACTCGCATTCGGTATGACGATGGTTCAGACTCGCGTCCGGCCATCCAGAATTAGGTTTTCTGTGGTTTCCCTAAATCGCTTCAGGCAAATGCCGGGATGGTTCTTCGAAAGTTCACGACCGACTTCATTCCCCACCCTTACCTAATCCGATGGGACCGATAATCTCGCTCTTTGATTCCCTCCCACCAAATCAGCCACCAGTCAACCATTAAAGAGATGTACTGGATCTAGGATAAAAAACGTACCAGAGGTTCTCCGTTCAGTTCGAACTCCGAAAAACGCACAGAGTGCTGATGGCAGTTCTTGCTAGTCTCCCAGCCGTCGTTGAATAAGCAGCTGCCAGCAGCAAGTCGTATACTCTTAGCTGACATATTTGTTACATAGTTTAATTCTTAATTTCTTTGCGTGTTTTTGGGTACTTGCATTGTGTAATTCATAAATTTCGGGCGCATTATAGCATTGGAGAGTTGTAGCATCGCGTTTTAGTATATGAATAGTGTAAAATCACGTAGTCTCCTTCCACCGCCGAGCAGTGTGTCAGCAGTGCGCAAGTAGCAGCATTACTGCATTTACTAGTCAATTTTGTATTTTAATAAGAGTTTAAATTTTGCGTCGAATTGTTTCTGCTCTCTGTAGATTAGTTCAGACGTTCTTTGCGCAACAGTTTTTAGCATGGATAGGGACTGCTACTGCTGTGCTCGGATGCGGGCTGAGTTGGCATCCCCTCGCTCCCAGCTTCAGGCAGTGTTGGCTCCGCTCACAGGCTGTTGCCAATGGGCATCACTATGGGGGTCCAGATGGGGGTTTGTCGGGGACGGCCAGTTCGTCCCACGCATCCCCCGATCGGAGTATGGCTGTTGCTGTCCGGGATACTGCCCACATTGAGGCTGAGTGGTAGAGTGGGAGGTCGTCTCGAGGTGTGGCAGGGGGCGAAAGACATTCCGGAGGGCTGAACGGAAGGCCTCTCCAGTTTGTCTGACGAACGGGTTTCAGGCTCTGTCTCCGGCTGATACTGATCTTCGGCCGGACATGGCTGCTTGTCGTGTTCCAGAGTCTCTGCAAGATCTGGGCGGTCGCAGAGGGTGGGCTTACTGGTAGTTGGGAGCTCCAACGTCAGGCGCGTAATGGGGCCCCTTAGGGATATGGCAGCAAGAGAGAGGAAGAAAACCAATGTGCACTCCATGTGCATACCGGGGGGAGTCATTCCAGATGCGGAAAGAGTCCTTCCAGATGCCATGAAGGGTACAGGGTGCACCGATCTGCAGGTGGTCGCTCATGTCGGCACCAATCATATCTGTCGCTATGGATCGCAGGAAATCCTCTCTAGCTTCCGGCGGCTATCTGATTTGGTGAAGACAACCAGTCTCGCTAGCGGCATGAAAGCAGAGCTCACCATCTGCAGCGTCATTGACAGGACTGACTGTGGACCTTTGGCACAGAGCCGAGTGGAGGGTCTGAATCAGAGGCTGAGAAGGTTCTGCGACCCTGTGGGCTGCAGATTCCTCGACTTGCGCTATAGGGTGGCGGGGTTTCGGGTTCAGCTGGATAGGTCAGGAGTCCACTACACGTAGCAGGCGGCTACACGGGTAGCAGGGGTTGTGTGGCGTGGACTGGGCGGTTTTTTAGTTTAGATGGCATCGGACAAGTACAGAATGGGCAACAGCCTCAAAGGGTGTGGGGCAAAATCAGGGCATGCGGGGACCAAGCAGCAATCGGTATTGTAATTGTAAACTGTCGAAGCTGCATTCGTAAAGTACCGGAACTTCAAGCGCTGATAGAAAGTGAGGAGTCACCGCCAGACACCACACTTGCTAGGTGATAGCTTTAAATCGGCCGCGGTCCATTAGTACATGTCGGACCCGCGTGTCGCCACTGTCAGTGATCGCAGACCGAGCGCCACCTCACGGCAGGTCTCGAGAGACTTAGTAGCACTCGCCCCAGTTGTACAGCCGATGTTGCTAGACATGGTTCACTGAAAATCACGCTCTCATTGGCTGAGACGATAGTTAGCATAGCCTTCAGCTAAGTCCATTGCTACGACCTAGCAAGGCGCCATTTATCCTTTGCTATGTATCTAATGAAGCATGTACAGTAACAAGACCAATGTTCACCAATTGTGGATTAAAGTTAAGTTTTCCAGAAGCTACGTACTTTTCTTTATAGCATTCATTACGTATCCTGTTTCAGACCTCACGCCATCCTGCGGGAGCTTATAGCGTGCATTTCGGCTTCCTCAAACAACACGGTGTTGGCACTTCTGCCGACACTTCAGAAAGCACCGAAGCTGGATTCGTTATTGGTAAAGAAAGCTGGCCGAAGCCAGAGATAAATTCTTCCGAAATTTTTACAAAGGCACAGACGGTGTTGAGAAAGGATAGATTGCATGCAACCAGTGGTGGCGTGTTTTTCGCTATAGTAGTTTATCCTGTAGTGAAGTAGAAGTGGATAGTTCCTGTGAATTATTATGTGTGGAGGTTACAGTCAACAAGGGAGCTAGGTTAATAATTGGCTCCTTTTACCGACCTCGCGACTCAGCAGCATTAGTGGCAGAACAAGTGAGAGACAATCTGGAATACATTTCACATAAATTTTCTCAGCATGTTATAGTCTTAGGTGGAGATTTCAATTTACCAGATATAGACTGGGACACTCAAATGTTTAGGACGGGTGGTAGGGACGGAGCATCGAGTGGCATAATACTGAGTGCACTATCCGAAAATTACCTCGAGCAATTAAATAGAGAACTGACTCGTGGAGATAACAACTTGGATCTACTGATAACAAACAGACCCAAACGTTTCGACTCAGTAAGCGCAGAACAGGGAATCAGTGATCATAAGGCATTTGCAGCATCCCTGAATATGGAAGTAAATAAGGAATATAAAAAAAGGGAGGATGGTTTATCTGTTTAGCAAGACAAATAGAAGGCAGATTTCAGACTATCTAGCAGATCAAAACGAAAATTTCTGTTTCGACACTGACAATGTTGAGTGTTTATGGAAAAAGTTCAAGGCAATCGCAAAATGCGTTTTAGACAGGTACGTGCCGAGTAAAACTGTGAGGGATAGGAAAAACCCACCGTCGTTCAACAACAAAGTTAGGAAACTACTGCGAAAGCAAAGAGAGCTTCACTGTAAGTTTAAACGCAGCCAAAACCTCTCAGACAAACAGAAACTAAACGATGTCAAAGTGAGCGTAAAGAGGGCTATGCGTGAAGCGTTCAGTGAATTCGAAAGTAAAATTCTATGTACCGACTTGACAGTATGTCCTAGGAAGTTCTGGTCTTACGTTAAATCAGTAAGTGGCTCGAAACAGCATATACTGACACTCCGGGATGATGATGGCATTGAAACAGAGGATGACACGCTGAAATACTAAACACCTTTTTCCAAAGCTGTTCCACAGACGAAGACCGCACTGCAGTTCCTTCTCTAAATCCTCTCACAAACGAAAAAATGGCTGACATCGAAATGAGTGTCCAAAGAATAGAAAAGCAACTGGATTCACTCAACAGAGGAAAGTCCACTGGACCTGACGGGATACCAATTCGATTCTACACAGAGTACGCGAAAGAACTTGCCCCCCATCTAACAGCCGTGTACCACTAGCCTCTAGAGGAACGGAAGGTTCCAAATGATAGGAAAAGAGCACAGATAGTCCCAGTTCTCAAAAAGGGTCGTCGAGCAGATGCGCAAAACTATAGACCTATATCTCTGACGTCGATCTGTTGTAGAATTTTAGAATATGTTTTTTGCTCGCGTATCATGTCGTTTCTGGAAACCGAGAATTTACTCTGTAGGAATCAACATGGATTCCGGAAACAGCGATCGTGTGAGACCAAACTCATTTTATTTGTTCATGAGACCCAGAAAATATTAGATACAGCCTCCCAGGTAGATGCTATTTTCCTTGACTTCCGGAAGGCGATCGATACAGTTCCACACTGTCGCCTGATTAACAAAGTGAGAGCCTACGGAATATCAGACCAGCTATGTGGCTAGATTGAAGAGTTTTTAGCAAACGGGACACAGCATGTTGTTCTCATTGGAGAGACGTCTACAGACGTTAAAGTAGCCTCTGGCGTGCCACAGGGGAGTGTTAAGGTGAGAGGCACCCACATGCCTTGCTCATACTGTGGCATCAAGCAGTCAGGCCTGCAAGTAGAGTGGTCTGCCAGGCGAATGGATTCATTCTTATTTATCGAGTAACATGAGCTCTAGTACTCACAATTAAGCTACAAATTATTCTCTTGTATGAATATTACGCAACGGAAACGGATAACACACATCTGACTATTAGTAATTTACACAACTCTGACTGTTCACTACGCATTGGCAATACCACATTTTCTTTCTTACCCTACGGCTTTGATCAACACGTGACCATCGCACTGAATATGAATGGCGTACACATTATAAATTCTGGATATCATGACAACACACTATTCGAAGGACAAGACCACCAATCTTTTTCTTTTCACTATCTATTTTATTCCGATAAAATGTATAACCTAAACACACCATTACATTTTCTACAACAATAACACATGATAAACTCCGCCCAGTGGGCATGGCTTTACATTAGTGATTCTCTATCTTATGGTCTCGTAATTATCTAACACTACAGTGCACTTTCTGGATAGGATGGTGGATCTTTTGCTGTATCTCACACTTCGACTCACACACTCATCATCACGAAAATTTCCTCCAGACCGAGCGGTACAAAAAGGAACATGCATAACCCCCTGCTCTGAACCTATATTGCTACTCTCGCATGTAAACCACACATACTTAATTTACATGAAATACACCACACTGGCAACATGGAATACAACACAAGGAATAGTCACAACGTTATAATCACATCACTTACAGCTTTCCCACTTCAATTAGTATTCATCCCAGTTTCATACGACACTGCCTTACTTCGTAACTTTTAGTTCCTACTATGAACTCTGGAGGATATACGCACGCCTTCCTGTGCAATGCAAGCCAAGTGGCGTTGCTGGATAGACGGCTGACTCACCTTGCTTCACTCTCAGAGTATTGTAGTTTGAATCAAGCGTCACACGGAAACATAACACGCAAAGTAATATTAAGAACATATTCGTCACACACGCGAGTCCTCAACTGATACCATGGACGAGTACTTCTCTTTATCCTTTGTCTCATACACAGATTGAGACTCACACAGTACTCACCACGTGGAGGTACTTGTCTCTAATTTCAGGTCCTGCACACGCCATTTCTTAAATATATCCAACTTATAGTACACACGCCAGTAATTCAGCTTAACTTTAGCACTCGGAAGTATTCCAACTTATTGATACACGCGGTTTCATTGTGACCGTTTGTCACTTCCGAGGATTACTACGATCCCCTTAATATTACCTGCCTGACATTTAACTCTCCACACAAAAGTTCCTGAAATAGAGAAATTATTATTCCAAACTACTCTTAAGTATTTCAGATGCATACCATTTTCTCCACTCTTTTATCTTTACGGAGCACACCTAAGACAGGTCTTACCAACACAAGATCAATAGCCAGAGTCCCAAAACATGGCCCTTCTCCAGGTCATCTCGCACCTCCGTCGAGGTGGGGGAAGACCATGCTACCCATTGGTCAGCCACATTTCAGGCGCTCAAAGCTCAGGTAAATTTCATCTCTTTGGTTCCACCAAAGGTGACCTAAGGACCGTCTCAAAGATGATCATATATTGCACATTCACTATCTGTGGTTAGCAGACGACCATACATTCATTCATTTTGCAGATCTCACCCAATTGGATGTACGGATTTATTTTGTGGGAGTGCACATGTGATCAATTAAATATATAAATTGCCATTCTTTCCTACACTGGTAACCGGCTTCGGTGTATTAAGTGAAACTGAGTTATCATTAGAAAATATATGTTGTTCTGACAAGAATAACGAAGAATGTTCTACCTATTTTCAATGTCGGGCGGTACTGTACCCTTTCAAAACCGGCTACCCATGCAGAAAAAAATGGCATGGTACTATCCTTGCAATGCGAGGGTAGTTCCGAACATTTTTTTTTAAAGAAAGCTGTATTAGAACAAACGTAGCATGTCATCATAATAACCAGGAGGAGACCTTAGCCCCTGGTGACCTCAAATAGATGACCAAATGCTGTAACTTTACCAAATTATTGACACAGTTGTTGCATTATTGTACTCTCCACAATCCGGAGTAACGTACACATACAAATTTACAACAATCCAAATGACAAATAAAACATTACATCATACAAACAAAAGATTATGGTGAGATAAAAATTAGCTTAGTTAACAGGATCTCCGTTATTTTTAGGAGTAATCCAAGCTTCACTAACTCTATAACAAAAATAAAAAATAATAATTATACTCATAAAATTTAAAATAGCTCACCGCCCAAACATAGAGCAAGTAATCTGACATTAATGAATTGTGTTGTAATAATCTTTACATGGCAATGTCTAAATAGAAAACAAAATCAACAAAAGAAAAAAAAATGCGAACACTAGTTACATGTAGAAGTCAGGCTCCATACCATTACTCTATAATATACATCAAACCTACAGATAAATAAAACTGAAAGATAACAATGAAATATACCACAAGTTACATACTGGTTACATAATATAGTTCATCTAAGACATCATGTCATACCTCACTAACTATCATCACTTAAGCAATTGCCACCACTATTCGACTGTGAGCTTAACCTTATCCTTGTCCACCAGTACAAATACCTTCTGCTGAGCTAGTCAGTCCATCAACTTTGATCAATACACAGAGTAAATAGTTATCAATAAGTGCTAGAATCCACCAATAATTCTCGTATTTTACTCTACTGCTCATTTATCTTTTGTTTCATATTTAGACGACAAGAACTTACATTGCGACTAGCCTCCATTACACTTCAATGTTAAATATCACCACTGTGATAATGAAAATAAGTGGCTTCAGTCAACACACCAACAAGATTATTACTGTCCACGACATCAAAATGCATCAGTTAAATCCGATTTTTGTTAAGCAATGCAAACTCTTGTCCCCTGTGACAACCTTACTGACCAATGCAACAAGAGCCGCTACGTTAGTATTACGCCACTGGCTAATAATTAAAGCATCCTTGTACCAAATATTCTAATAAACATGCTACGTGAACTTGATAACCCAGAACAAACAAAAAAACACACTAACTATTCTAAACACATACGTTAATGAAATACAATTACACTTGCTGTCCCTTCAGGAATCAAACATAAAAAAAATGTACACAGTTACAAATACAAATACATTATACCCTGTCTTGCGAGTCACACGGAATCATTTTATTCTGTGGTTTTCTTGGGGTCAAAAAGTTGCTGATAGTTTTCCTAGAAACACTGTCTCGGTGTCAAAGCTCTTCTATGGTTACCCGGACGAAAGTGTTTAAGTCACTCAAATCGGTATTTTTAACACGCACTGAACAGTAAAGTGTATCTCACACGAAACAAAAATGTCATAGTCAGAGTACCATCCACACGAATCTGGTCGTCCAGAAATGGCCCCGCAACTACTATTGTCCACGGTCCTGCCCTTTCAGTTCATGGTGTAATTAAGTCTTAAGTTCCAACAAACACCACTTATTCCCGTACCAATTAAAGCTGTGTCTCCTGCTACAAATGCAAATGTCAATGTCCCACTTTAGTTTCTTGCGTTCATACAATAATTAGTCACCAAACGACAACTGTCCTCTTTAAGTATACCAAGCATCCCACATGCAATTTACAATGCACACTTAACAAGTCACTGCCAAAAGTTTATGGATCACACCGTTCAGTGGTAAAGACAAAACTAAACAATCGTCCTGTCTGCTAAAGACAAAATCTTATCCACCACTCACAATGTGGAAACACCAGTCCTTCACGTTCCACCTTATTGATACATACGAGCAGCCATCTAGTTTCACAGCTCCACAGCCCAGTACTAGTTAATAGTTGCTGTTATAAAATGCCCGCCAGACTCTGCCGCGCGTCGTTCATTCTGCCGTCGCGCCGCCGCCGCGCGAGCCGTTGAGCAAAAAACCACCCGCTGTTGCCTCCGCGAGATACTGTCTCCAGTCGTAAGGGTGGCCAGTGGTAGGTGCGTGTCACCCCATGCCGCTGACTTGCTGTAGTAGGCGTGTGAAGTGTACCTCGACCGACAGTGGAGTGGGAAGCCCCGCGGCTCAGTCGCCTCTCCCATGGTGACGTCAGCTTGGCCTCCTGCCTTCTTACATGGATGGGCGCTTCTGCGTAGCACCTCAGTGCTACAACACCCAATTAGTCAGACCCTTCCACGCATCTCGCAACATTACAGACACAAGGATATTCTTACAGTATTTAAATCCTCACTTACATGTATGATCTATTAGATACATTGGTAATAATAGAATCTTGGTTCTAAAAATCATAAAATCATACATTCTAGTTTTCTACACATACAACATCTACATTTATCCCTTTTCTATATACAGCCCACACTTGTGCTATTTATTGTACCTGTCGTCCCTCATCCAAAACATGAGAGTTCAAAAAAAAAAAAAAAAAAAAAAGGATTAAGAAACAATCTATACAGCTCATAATTACAATATCAAATAGTAGACTACTTTAACATCCTATCACAGTGAACATATTAGAAAATGTTGATTCTAAAACTACAATATACAACGCACCTTTGTGCTTGTGACAGACTGAAATTAATACCCCTTGAAAGTGTTCTAACAAAAAAATAAGAAACAGTCTATAAAGCTCACAATTACCTAAATGTTAAATAGTGAACTACTTTAGCATCCTAACACAATAAACATTCTAGAAACCAAAGACTTTAAATCTACAACATACAATACACCTTTGTGCTTGTCACAGACAGAAATTAGTATCTCTTTACATATTTTACCTTTTATTATATATAACAACATTTCTAGGACATGTATGTACCATCCACATGACGTCATATCCTGACCTGCCATCGAGGTTCATCCAAATCAAACAATAAAGCACAATAATGTTTTAGTTATGGATCGGAAGCATCTCCTTTACAGGAGTGTGTGCATTGATCACACTACTCTACGACTCTCACTCAACAGACACCACATTTTCCTTCTCATTCAATCCATTAATATACCAACAGAATAGGTCTAGAAGTCAGCTAACCTTAACACCACCACACTCAGGACCACATACCATACCTTTGCTCCCTTATACTCAACCACATAACACATGAAGTTGTTTCGGAGATAGCATTCCAGTCTCCGAATTCGTCCTTTCACTCTGGCACCTCTCTCCATCGCCTTACCTCTGCATTCACTTTACCGATTATTCATCCTGCTAAATATCAACTTAGAATTGCGACATTTCATCTAAGAACAAAAAAATACACAAATTATTCATCCTGCAAAATAACTGTACACATTCTTGGTACCGTTTTGATTAGTTATAGTGGTACCAGGCTTCAAAAACAATAACAAAAATTATTTTTGTTATATTGAAAATGGCAAGAATTTGATTTACACTTATATTAAATCATACGTCAGTATTCCACAACGTTCACCACCTGGATCTCATACTCCCTTTATGTCCTTTCACGTTGTGCAGTTATCCTCCTCTCTTCAATCGTATTTCGGCTCTCCGTCCATCCATTACTCCATTTCCTGGTCTTCCTTCGCCATTTGCATCACCTTTATTTACCACTGTTTCATCACATCGAGTCTCTCTTTATTAATCACACTGCTTCACTTCACTTCTCTCCTTAAATATCACCTTTATCCACTACTATTTATCATGTCGCTTCTCTCTCTATCTACCATCTTTATCCACTTATTAATCATCACGTCGTTTCTGCTTGATCCTTATTCATATGACAAAAAATTCGTACATACACCACTCTGTCGACTCCTGTTCATCTCTCATTCGACCAGTCTATTCCGTCATACTTCCTGACATCCCGCCTGAAAATTCTTATGTTCGATTTGACCCTGCACAACGTCATACAACACAAATAAATACACTGACTATCTACCATAACTTGCCTACTTTCGATCAATCCTTAACTTTTCCATAATTTGATGTTAGAAATGTTATGAAGCCCACGCGATTGTTTTCCCTTGATCGTCTCAATCAGTACAGCATTTTCATGGACAATCCGCCTCACTCTGAATGGTCCACTATACACAGTAAATAATTTGCTGGTTAGGAATCTGTGCTTACATGAAAATTAAATGTGTGCAGCGAATATACAAGCTGGGAGAAAGGGACAACACAAGTGTTAGAAACCTTGGTGCTAGTGGCCTCTTTCCCTAACACCAGATTCCGAACAACCGTGCGCAACACTTCATTATAACTGTCACCACGACAATGTCATACTATAGATCACATGGCAGCTAATCTAAAAACTTCGATCACAATGTTGACTTTTTACATTACGTGTTAAGTACCTGCAATAGTCAAATCGCACTAATTAAACTGGACTCATTGGCATTATTACGTACATAACATTTTTAGCAACTGGCTTTTGACGAAACAGTCCTTTTACTCTAGCGTTCCAAATCAAAATTTGCAAATGTTTGTAAGCCTTAATGTCTTTTTGCTCTGAGAGACCAGCCTAACAGATGCCATTACTGGTGTTTTATTCTATGATCTGAAGTATGGTATTTGCATTCCTACATATCAGTAGAGTATGTCTGCTACATAGACAATTTTCAGTGCCAGCGGCATGTGTTTTAAGGCAAGATGCTAAGGGCTGGTATGTCGGATTAGTTTCTCCTATCCATCAATCCATTATGATAAGAATGAGATGGTGGGTCTGACACACCGGTGTCAATGTGTTCTTTTTTTCATTTCCAGGAGTGTATAACATAATATTTACGTAACATCTCTGCAGGAACACTTTATAACTGACTGCTTTATTTGCTTATCATAATTTTAATCATTTCTCTTTCAATGTAAATAGTAATTAATGTATCATTAGCTTTTTTTAAATTTCTGCTGTCACACCTCTGAGAGTGGAAGTCTTTCGCATAGTTATGGTTGTAATATATTGCCATCTTTGTATGCATACCTCCATCTGATGAATCTTCTAAGTGTCTGAGTGGTGTGTCATATCATGTTGTTATATACACTCCTGGAAATGGAAAAAAGAACACATTGACACCGGTGTGTCAGACCCACCATACTTGCTCCGGACACTGTGAGAGGGCTGTACAAGCAATGATCACACGCACGGCACAGCGGACACACCAGGAACCGCGGTGTTGGCCGTCGAATGGCGCTAGCTGCGCAGCATTTGTGCACCGCCGCCGTCAGTGTCAGCCAGTTTGCCGTGGCATACGGAGCTCCATCGCAGTCTTTAACACTGGTAGCATGCCGCGACAGCGTGGACGTGAACCGTATGTGCAGTTGACGGACTTTGAGCGAGGGCGTATAGTGGGCATGCGGGAGGCCGGGTGGACGTACCGCCGAATTGCTCAACACGTGGGGCGTGAGGTCCCCACAGTACATCGATGTTGTCGCCAGTGGTCGGCGGAAGGTGCACGTGCCCGTCCACCTGGGACCGGACCGCAGCGACGCACGGATGCACGCCAAGACCGTAGGATCCTACGCAGTGCCGTAGGGGACCGCACCGCCACTTCCCAGCAAATTAGGAACACTGTTGCTCCTGGGGTATCGGCGAGGACCATTCGCAACCGTCTCCATGAAGCTGGGCTACGGTCCCCCACACCGTTAGGCCGTCTTCCGCTCACGCCCCAACATCGTGCAGCCCGCCTCCAGTGGTGTCGCGACAGGCGTGAATGGAGGGACGAATGGAGACGTGTCGTCTTCAGCGATGAGAGTCGCTTCTGCCTTGGTGCCAATGATGGTCGTATGCGTGTTTGGCGCCGTGCAGGTGAGCGCCACAATCAGGACTGCATACGACCGAGGCACACAGGGCCAACACCCGGCATCATGGTGTGGGGAGCGATCTCCTACACTGGCCGTACACCACTGGTGATCGTCGAGGGGACACTGAAGAGTGCACGGTACATCCAAACCGTCATCGAACCCATCGTTCTACCATTCCTAGACCGGCAAGGGAACTTGCTGTTCCAACAGGACAATGCACGTCCGCATGTATCCCGTGCCACCCAACGTGCTCTAGAAGGTGTAAGTCAACTACCCTGGCCAGCAAGATCTCCGGATCTGTCCCCCATTGAGAATGTTTGGGACTGGATGAAACGTCGTCTCACGCGGTCTGCACGTCCAGCATGAACGCTGGTCCAACTGAGGCGCCAGGTGGAAATGGCATGGCAAGCCGTTCCACAGGACTACATCCAGCATCTCTACGATCGTCTCCATGGGAGAATAGCAGCCTGCATTGCTGCGAAAGGTGGATATACACTGTACTAATGCCGACTTTGTGCATGCTCTGTTGCCTGTGTGTATGTGCCTGTGGTTCTGTCAGTGTGATCATGTGATGTATGTGACCCCAGGAATGTGTCAATAAAGTTTCCCCTTCCTGGGACAATGAATTCACGGTGTTCTTATTTCAATTTCCAGGAGTATTACAAATGATTGAAGCGATTTCATAAATTCACTGTAGCTCCATTCATTGACATATGGTCACGACACAGTACAGATACGTAGAAATACTCATAAAGTTTTGTTCGGCTGAAGCCGCACTTCAGGTTTCTGCCGCCAGAGCGCTCGAGAGCGCAGTGAGACAAAATTGCGACAGGAGCCGAGAAAGCGTATGTCGTGCTTGAAATGCGCTCACATCAGTCAGTCATAACAGTGCAACGACACTTCAGGACGAAGTTCAATAAAGATCCACCAACTGCTAACTCCATTCGGCGATGGTATGCGCAGTTTAAAGCTTCTGGATGCCTCTGTAAGGGGAAATCAACGGGTCGGCCTGCGGTGAGCGAGGAAACGGTTGAACGCGTGCGGGCAAGTTTCACGCGTGTATCTGGACATGCTGGAAAATTGGCTCATGCCACAACTGGAGACCGACAGCGCCGACTTCATCTTTCAAAAGGAAGGTGCTCCACCGCACTTCCATCATGATGTTCGGCATTTCTTAAACAGGAGATTGGAAAACCGATGGATCGGTCGTGGTGGAGATCATGATCAGGAATTCATGTCTTGGCCTCCACGCTCTCCCGACTTAACCCCATGTGATATCTTTCTGTGGGGTTATGTGTAAGATTCAGTGTTTAAACCTCCTCTACCAAGAAACGTGCCAGAACTGCGAGCTCGCATCAACGATACTTTCGAACTCATTGATGGGGACATGCTGCGCCGAGTGTGGGAGGAACTTGATTATCGGCTTGATGTCTGCCGAATCACTAAAGTGGCACATATCGAACATTTGTGAATGCCTAAAAAGACCTTTTGAGTTTTTGTATGTGTGTGCAAAGCATTGTGAAAATATCTCAAATAATAAAGTTATTGTAGAGCTGTGAAATCGCTTCAATCATTTGTAATAACCCTGTATATACACTCCTGGAAATTGAAATAAGAACACCGTGAATTCATTGTCCCAGGAAGGGGAAACTTTATTGAAACATTCCTGGGGTCACATACATCACATGATCACACTGACAGAACCACAGGCACATACACACAGGCAACAGAGCATGCACAATGTCGGCACTAGTACAGTGTATATCCACCTTTCGCAGCAATGCAGGCTGCTATTCTCCCATGGAGACGCTCGTAGAGATGCTGGATGTAGTCCTGTGGAACGGCTTGCCATGCCATTTCCACCTGGCCCCTCAGTTGGACCAGCGTTCGTGCTGGACGTGCAGACCGCGTGAGACAACGCTTCATCCAGTCCCAAACATGCTCAATGGGGGACGGATCCGGAGATCTTGCTGGCCAGGGTAGTTGACTTACACCTTCTAGAGCACGTTGGGTGGCACAGGATACAAGCGGACGTGCATTGTCCTGTTGGAACAGCAAGTTCCCTTGCCGGTCTAGGAATGGTAGAACGATGGCTTCGATGACGGTTTGGATGTACTGTGCACTATTCAGTGTCCCCTCGACGATCACCAGTGGTGTACGGCCAGTGTAGGAGATCGCTCCCCACACCATGATGCCGGGTGTTGGCCCTGTGTGCCTCGGTCGTATGCAGTCCTGATTGTGGCGCTCACCTGCACGGCGCCAAACACGCATACGACCATCATTGGCACCAAGGCAGAAGTGACTCTCATCGCTGAAGACGACACGTCTCCATTCGTCCCTCCATTCACGCCTGTCGCGACACCACTGGAGGCGGGCTGCACGATGTTGGGGCGTGAGCGGAAGACGGCCTAACGGTGTGCGGGACCGTAGCCCAGCTTCATGGAGACGGTTGCGAATGGTCGTCGCCGATACCACAGGAGCAATAGTGTCCCTAATTTGCTGGGAAGTGGCGGTGCGGTCCCCTACGGCACTGCGTAGGATCCTACGGTCTTGGCGTGCATCCGTGCGTCACTGCGGTCCGGTCCCAGGTCGACGGGCACGTGCACCTTCCGCCGACCACTGGCGACAACATCGATGTACTGTGGAGACCTCACGCCCCACATGTTGAGAAATTCGGCGGTACGTCCACCCGGCCTCCCGCATGCCCACTATACGCCCTTGCTCAAAGTCCGTCAACTGCACATACGGTTCACGTCCACGCTGTCGCGGCATGCTACCAGTGTTAAAGACTGCGATGGAGCTCCGTATGCCACGGCAAACTGGCTGACACTGACGGCGGCGGTGCACAAATGCTGCGCAGCTAGCGCCATTTGACGGCCAACACCGCGGTTCCTGGTGTGTCCGCTGTGCCGTGCGTGTGATCATTGCTTGTACAGCCCTCTCGCAGTGTCCGGAGCAAGTATGGTGGGTCTGACACACCGGTGTTAATGTGTTCTTTTTTCCATTTCCAGGAGTGTATATATATATATATATATATATACAGCATTGTAAAAAGTGGCTGGTTGCTTTAATCTTCTGTGTAAGAGTCAACCTATAAAAATGTGAAGTCCATAGATCTCTTTGGATTACACCTAATGGTCTGCGAATAGGACTTGAAATGGCCACTGTGGCGTATGGCACTTCCAACCCAGTTTTCGGTTTACATGTACGTGAAGATAGAGAGCGATCGTTTCAGTTAGACAGTACTAAACAAAGAAACCTGCATGAAGAGAACTACATCCATCTGCAAGATGCTATTTCGATGGACCGTAGTGCGAGTCTGAGGGGATTATGTCAGATTTTCATCCTCCCACCGTCATTTGTAAACAATCCTAGTAACCTCCACCATCATACTCAGAACACGTTCTTCTCTGTCCGGAACTATTCATCACTTTCACGAGCAACCCAGTATGAACCGATACTAGAGAAGAACTGATGGGCGGGCAGAAAGAGACAGATCGTCTTGATAACGTAGGGAGACTTTTCAAGGTTAAAGAGCAAAGGCTGGCTTCTCTCCTCAATGAAGGGCATGTTTCCACTGAAGCGCAGTGCTTCATTTATTACACCTAGCGAGGTGGCGCAGTGGTTAGCACACCGGACTCGCATTCGCAAGAACGACGGTTCAAATCCGCGTCTGGCCATTCTGATTTACGTTTTCCGTGATTTCTCTAAATCGCTTCAGGCAAATTCCGGGATGGTTCATTTGAAAGAGCACGGCCGGCTTCCTTCCGCATCCATGCCTAATCCGAGGGGACCGATGATCCCGATGTTTAGTCCCTTCTCCCTATTCATCCAACGATGTATTACACTGAGTGGCACTTGCTGCTGTGGTTGAAACACAAATTGCTGCCGGACCACACGGATCACGTGATAGTAGCATAGCTATCTGACCCCAGTGTTTACAAACAGCTACGTGGCACGGTCACTAACAGCCTAATCCACGGTCCTTGCGGAACGCTGAACGCTACGTTTCCGTGCTTCAAGAACGGGAAGTACACCAAAATGTTTCCTTGGGCGCTGTTAAAAGAAATCCAAACAAGCGAGTGTGGATATACATTCTACGGGTGCAGACTTTTAATACTCACATTATTGTGGAGTTTTTTAACTTTTTCAGGCGTTAAATACATTTCCAAGTACATAAACAAAGGTAGCTGCCAGGCGATATTTATTGAGCAACAGTAGGATTATGCTAATATTGACACACGAGACGAAGTGCAGAGGGCTGATATGTGAGTAGCAACGAATCAGCCTGGTGGATATTGTGCTTCCCGCTTCACAAGAGGCAACCGAAAGCGAGGCATCCCGCAGTGCATCATCCCAGCCAGAAGCGCATGTACCTCACAAAGGCCAATTTGCGCGATCGAGTAGTGACACCACCCACTACCAGCCAAACCCTCCTCTGTGCCAGACTGACGACTTTGTCCGAGCTTCACTGAACGCAGAAGTGCCAAAAAATTACACATGGAATGTGTCATTGAAAGAATGGATGCACTATGTGTAGCGCACCACAGTCGAATACTGGCAACGCATGAAGGCGTTAGATGCTCATTGTTATTCGTGCCGTTGCTGCTGATTCGTAGCCAGGGCCCCCATCACTTTTCAGGCCCTGAGTCAATTGACAGGAAAACGCCAGGCTCCAGGAAACAAGTGAGGCGTCGGCACTTTGGAAGATGCTGGCCGCTGGGATGCTACGATGGATGATGCGGTATTGTGTCAGCCACTGGCAAAACTGAGTGAGCTCATCGCGCTCCATGACACTTTGGAGTAAGTACGAGGGTAGTGCCAAAAGTAAGGTCTCCTATGTTTTTAAGTACATAAACCAGTTTGTTTCCTGAATGGTTTACATCAGATTACAACTTGAACATTTAGCTATTTTTCGACGTAATCACCATTTCTGTAGACGCATTTTTGTAGGCACCGTGGCAGTTTTTATATGCCCGTGTCATACCAGCTCGCCGCCACGCTGTTCAGAAAGTTATAGACCTCTTATTTCACCTCATCGTCGGAGCAGAATCACTGGGGCCACAGTTAACGCTGACAAGTACTGTGAGAATCTGAAAAAACTCAAACGGGCAATTCAGAACCGGAGAAGAGGAATGTTGTGCAAGGGCGTTCTCTATGACAACAATTCGCCCACACATCGCTCGGCAAACCGTTGCTCTCCTGCATAAGTTTCAGTGGAACCCACCCACCCTATTGTCCCGACTAGACGCCCAGCGACCTACACCTGTTCCCTAGGTTAAAAGATCTTTTGGTAGGAAAGCGGTTCAGCTCCTGCAACGAGGTGAAAGAAGAGGTTCATAACTTTCTGAAGAGCATGGCGGCGAGCTGGTATGACATGGGGGTACAAAAACTGCCACGGCGTCTACAAAAATGCATTGACAGAAATGGTGATTATGTCGAAAAATAGCTAAATGTTCAAGGTGTAAACTGATGGAAACCACTGTAGAAATAAACAGGTCTATGTACTTTTAAAAATTATGAGACCTTAATTTTGGGCTTACCCTCGTATAAAAGCGCATTATCGGAAGAGATCACACATCCATACCAAGGTGCAGCTCAAGCCAGCAACGACATATATTTCCATAAGCGCTGAAACTTATTGAGGTCGAAGTTTTCGCAATTGTGAAAAACACCTGTCTGATTTCGGCATGCCCACCTGTCAACGAGAGGGACATTTGTCATGGATTTGCTCAGGAAGCTCAGTTACAAGGCAGCCGAGGTGACTTCAGTCGGCCAAACTAAGCCCCAGCTGTTACCAGAGCAAAGGCACATTTGTATTAAAATTTCGACCTGCGTAAAGAGAGTAAAGGGTTGTTTGTACTTCTTGGAGGCACTTGTGCATAATAGCAAAACATCCCTGTTGAATTTGTTTTCGAGGACTGGAGTGTGGCACTTTCAACTGAGACCTCTGGAATAGCAGCGACCTTGCTCAGTCGAGGAAGGACCGTTGACCCGGTGTTCAAATTAACGCTGAACGTTGTGAATGAGGGAACATTCTCTTGCAATATAAGCAAGAGCAGTGGTTGCGCCGCTCTGTTAACTAAGTGTAAATTGACCGTGCCGGACGAATACTCTTATGTCAGAAAAGCGTGTGATCGAGGTATTCCATCTAAGCTGCCAAGACATCCGCGGTAACAGAATGTAAATGGGTGTAGTAGATGTCTTTCTTGCAGGCGACTTCCGACATTGGTCATCGAGAGAGCCAGTGCGGCAGACGAGATCATCGCGTGCTCAAGTCTTCGCCACTATGAGCAAATGGGGAAAGATTGCGCCACGCAACTAAAATGAGAGTCCTGCTTTACAAAACCTAGAGTCTGTCCCTTTGCTCACTATCTCCTCGACACCGTCGATGGCCGCATGGAAGGCTTAATAAATTTTGAAAGGTGCAGCTGCTCCGAAGATAACCTACTTAATGAGGTTTTTCTGAGCTTTCTGCTGTACTTAGCCACGAGGAGCGGTTTTGAGAAACATCAACATAGGCACCAAAGAATGAATCTATGGCAAACATCAGGAAAGAAATTATTGTTCAAGTATATGGTGAGGTGACCACCTACATGTCCCACAAATTACAGATGAAGATGGGTGACAATGACGCGCAACCTGGACACACCTAGATTGTGCAGTGGGACTAGGTTACGCGTTCACGAAGCTGAGAAGGTATAACGTGCAGCCCACCATTATCACCGGCGGACTCAAAAGAGAGACAGTGTTGACATCACGAATTTCTGTCATATCAACAAGCTTGCCTTTCCATTTCAAACGATTGCAGTTCCCCTAGAGTGTCAACTTCTCGTTCACTGTAAATAATGGTTTCTGACAAACGTTAAGAGAGGAAGGTGTTGATCAACACACGCAATGTTCTTCGTAGGAACAGCTCTGCACTGGCCGCTCGCGTGCATCGACAGCCAGAAAGCTCTCTTTATAAGCAGAGAAAGAGTCTTGAAACATTGTTTATACAGACGTAGTACTGTAAATTTATGGCTCTCCGTAGATATCAAGACAGTTACAATCTTCTTCATGCTAGACATGTCGCAAACAGTCATGTAATCATGCACTCCATTTCCTAGCACATTCTGTAATTCGCTGTTTGGTCCCTTAACAATTTTTTGTCCTACGTAAACAATTGAGTTTTAAATGACAGGTATTCTTTCAGCTTCACTCATCGTACCAAATTCGGAGTCTTTTCTTTCCTTTTTTCGCTGTCTCGCTGTTTGATGGGCTCCAAGGAGTGCTACGCCTTAATAGCACCTAGTGTGGATAGTGAGTTGTGGCATTAACATTTTGTGATGGCACACACGGATGGATAGTGAGTTGTGCCATTAACATTTCGTTGTAAAAAACTGCTTGATAGTCAGTAAAACCACGGGGTGCAGCCGGTTAATTTTAAATTTTGATTTAGTGACCAGCGAGCTATGACATGTATTGGCAAAGATTCATATTCCACGCCATTTATTCCTCTGAGTCGTTATATAGTCTCTGTCTAAAGCCAGAAGCGACGCCAATCGTCTAATATTTCGTGAGATATATGTTATACTGTGAATGACAGAATAACAAATGTCCTTAATCTGCCTCATTCTATCACGATCTCCGGATAAAAATGCAGTTCATTTCAGTCACACCAGTAAAAAGTGATATTGTAAGATCTGTCTTGACGTTCGAAGACGAAGAATATCGTTGTTGCAATCTTCAGTCCGAAGATGGTTTGGTGCATCAGTCCATTCCTCTCCATCTAGAATATCGTTGTTGCAATCTTCAGTCCGAAGATGGTTTGGTGCATCAGTCCATTCCTCTCCATCTTCGTGGATCTATTGCAACCTACCATTTGAAATTGTATTCGAGCCATGGTTTTCCTCTTTAATTTACCCCTCCCCCCAAGCCCACCACCCCACACCACCCTCCCATCTAACAAACGATTCTCTCTATAACCAATTTGAAAATTCCTTAATTCCACAGGAAGTGTTCCATCAACTGATCCCTTCACTTAGTCAACCTGAGTCATAAGTTTCTCTCTTCAGCCGTTGACTCTAATTAGCTACTCGAGCTACCAGTTCATTATTCTTCCGTAGCGTAACATTTCAGAAATTCGTAATCTCATCATGTCTATTTATTGTTCAAGTTTAATTTCAGTGCTCCGCTACAACCGACATAAATATCTTCAGGAAAATCTTCCTAACATTTGATCTTATGTTCAAAGTTAGCAAATCTATACTTTCGAGAATTTTTATTTCTTGCTATAACCAGTTGGGGAGACCGAGGTCAGTCGTAACACTTTTCAGACTTTTACCTCTGTGTCATTGATTCGAAAATATGAGACTATGTGCTTATCTGAAAATATAGAATAATATTTTTTGTTGCTAGGGATGTATAATTATATCAGATAAAATTTTATTTTAACGCACCTTTATTAACTTATTCGGGCAAAAGTGCAGTTTTAGAATTGCCCACACCTCGTGGTCAGTTATTAAGAGGCATGCGCGTCAATTGTAACACAATATCTTAAGATCTAAAAATAATATTTGGTCAATACGGACATAAAATTTTTGTGAAAACGCAAGTGTTAGATGACATAAACAAGAATTGTGAGTGGCAAGTGTAATCATATATAATTGAAATGATATCTTACAATCAACTCAACAGAAAAATTTTCTTACATTATCTCTTCTAATCACACTGTAATTACCTTAAAATACGAGTACATGGTAATATTTCCAGAATACACATATTTTACCGCACTAAATAAATTTAGCACATACCAAAATTAAAATGTATAGTAATTAATATTACCACTTTTAAAACTTTAATATTTTTAAATAAAAGTTTCTTCATTTCAATGTATTACACGTTGCATATAATGATTGTAAATGAAAGAAAACCCACCTACTAATCCGATTAACAGCTGAGATACTCGTAAATAGCTTTACCTTTGTTGCAACAAAAGTGTGCCTTGAACTTACACTTTACTTACAGAACCCACTGCTCGTTCTGTTAACGATCTGCAAATTTGTCCAGACAAAAGACATAAAAATAATCGATCCTTCACCAAGCTACTGACATTCAAGTTTTCTTTTAGTGGCTGTAACCTTTCTTGTAATTTGCTTGGTCTATAAACCGTTCGACAAAATCTTTTTGACAAAATCTATACAAGGACACTTGAAGTATATCAAAATTTTTGAAACGCTTAGAAAGCTTTTCACTGAGCTGATAATTTCTTTAAAAGCCGCTTCCATTGGGGTGTTTGACGTCTGTCAGTAGCTCTAATTGAATTTCTTGGTATCCTTAAAATATATAAAAAGATATTTCTTTGCAAACGAATTACTTGATTCACAAAATTTACTACAAAATCACTAAAGTGTTCACAACTCTTTTATTTCTTGTAATGGGGACTACAGTAACATGTTACAAACGTCCCAAGTACCAGTGTCACAAACGCTCTCGGGTTCCTTACAAAACATTAACATGGCGCCGCTCTAACTTTCCTGGAAATGTTCTTTCTTCGTTATAAACGTTCTGAGAGAATGATATATAATTTTCTCCTACATACACTTTTTTGTTGGAATTGCTGACCTGTAATGATGTAGGAGGAAAAAGCCAAGAAGCAAAAATATAACTTTTGTGGGCTAAAACATTCTCCTTTCACTACAAACAGCGGCTCGCCACTGAGGTCTCTGTACTTAGGTACAAAGACGGAGCACGCAGGTTGGCACAGTGCTGTGACAAACTCAGTTACCCACATAACCTGTGAAATTCGAATTCTTACATATGACCACTGGTACTTTTGCCCCGGTCTCCCCTAAGCGTTACCTATCCTCTTCGCCGACTTTCAGCTACTTTTCAGCCAAAATAGCAAAAATGAAATGCAAGTTTTCTTTACTCATTTCCTAATCTACACTGCGCTAAAGAATTGAAGACCCACTTTATGAACCCAGATCGTTTCGCCCATTGCAACGCCGAAGTTTGAAATTAGGCTAAAAGGTGTCTACCACCTGCCCTTTTAATGGTGCAAATGCGTGGTACACTGTGCTGTCATCCTTGGGCGCGGCAAAGGTTTAGAGAGCAAGGTATCGACACATTAAAAAAAAAAAAAAAAAGGCCAGAGCTGAGATGTTCGATTGAGGTATACGGTGAGTTAATAATATAAATTTGGCAATAAATTTCTCCGAAATTCTGACCTGTACTACTGTAGCTTTTCTGACTGAACATACCCTATATATCAAAAGGATATTCAGCAGGTCATATGTTAAGTATAGTGTAAGACGTCGATTGAGGTATACGGTGGGTTAATAATATAAATTTTGCAATAAATTTCTCCGAAATTCTGACCTGTACTACTGTAGCTTTTCTGACTGAACATACCCTATATATCAAAAGGATATTCAGCAGGTCATATGTTAAGTATAGTGTAAGACGTCATGGTCTCCTGACCTTCATTGCTTACATATTCCGCCCTCACAATCATATTCGGCACATCAAGACGCTTCATTCGAACCCCAACTCAATGTTCTATGAATTCATGTAAACGATATGCAAATAACAAGTGTGCACTGTGGTTGAAATACTCGAGGCTGGCGTACACACAGACATTCCAGACATGACGGTCACAGGAGCTTTTAGTTCGAGAGAGGCGGACCACACACTGAGAGGCTGGTCTCTTCTGAGGACGAGTCAACCTCGGCCGCCTGTGGAGCAGACAGTGTGTGCCTGAGTGAAAGGGGGAACGACCTCGCGTTTGGCTTAAAAGCAAATTCCGCTACATTGTGTGGGAGCATCCAACCTATGCATTCTTTACACATAGCACACAGTTTCAGAGATTTTCACAGGGAGACAGCAAACGCCAAACGCCGGTACTACACATTTACGGATTGGTCACCCCAAACAAAACGTCATTCTCCCGTTTGGGAAGAGCAATGCTGATTGGCAGACGATATTTCTGACGCCTTGAGCTGAAGTAGTAATGGAAGAGACCGAAAGATATACCCCTTCACGTCTGATGTGGAGAGGCGACGTTCCGTTGCCGCTCTTGTAGCGAGGAACAAGTCTCTCCTCAGTACTTCACTGGGAGAGCACATCTGTCGAGAGCGAATCGAAGTGCGACTCTATACAGAGTCCTTGCGATTAAACGTTGTTCATTGTGTTGGCCGACACACTTATTGTGCAGTGTGAATGGACAGTCATTGTTAAACGCATGCGAGCGAATTTTTGAGTAGCATTGTGGTGGACTGGTTATCTGACTGGTGTACCACGCCAATAGTTAGACTAGGGGCGAATAGGAATCCTTGTCTTCATTAAGGCGTAGGGAGAGAGTGATTGGCGAAAGTGAATCCAGATGGAACGAGAGTTATCTTAGTTGTCAGCAGCGAGCGGCGCAGACAGCAGTCATCGCAGCTTACGGTATTGTACGCTACAGCTATTGCGAGGCCCATATTTCCTCCACAACAGTACACTTCACTGCATTTCACACGCGACAGCTTTGATGGTACCTAGCAACATTCTAAAGCATAATTATTCAAGTTGAGTAGGCGCGCCTCTTAGCCATTCCACCAAGTCAATAACAATCTTAAACTTTGTATAGAAAAATCATTAGCGAACCCTATCCTTGAGAGGTAACTTCACGTTCCAAAAAGAACCAGGGTATAACTTGTTCAATTCATAACTACAAGTACCATTGTGATTTCTCAGAATTTTTGCAAAATAAATAATAATTTTCGTTAGTTTCATGTTTTTCTTACACTAACTATCACTACTCCAGTACCCAACTATCCCATTAGTTACGTAAGAAATTTTGTGAAATTTTGTGTCATTTCCTTACAGCGGACGACTCCAGAAGATATTTATTGCTGAAAGTTTTTCAGGCATTTCTCTTTAGAACGTTAGGAGCGTCTGTCTGAGTTCTGTAGTAGTGTGGGGGTGGAAATGGCATCTGGCAGGAGCCACAGGGTAAAGGGTACATCTCAGATTAATCCATTGCGCAGAATAACAGATCAACCCGGCGCTCACAATAGTGATATTAGTTCAATAGTAAATCTTAAATTGAAAATTAATATGCCGGAAACGTGGGAGTACGGGACTGAATTTCGCAGAGCTGCATCAAAACAGTGGGAAAAGAAGTAGAATGAGCGAAAAAAAATTAAAGTTTCTCGATGCATAAATTATGTAACAAGGAGTATCTCTTTGTCCGTTGTTAGAAAAACATATGCTACGTACCTTTATTATCTGAGCAGCGCCCGGCGTATCTCGCGAGCTGTAAATTAATTAACGTCTAGTTCGGAGCTCCTCTTCGTAAAATCTACGGGAAATTTCTTGCAGAGGCATGATATTAAACGATAATATTTGGGTTCCATTTATCGCCATGGTTCAAGAAGAGCTTAGGTAAACTGTTTGTCTTCCACATCTTAAGGAGGTACTAACAGATGTTACTTCAACCGTGCAGCAAACAAGCTGTGTTCGTGTTAAGCTCTCTGCTCTTTCAGAGAGGTTTCAACGGTCTCTACGGAGTGATTCAATTAATGACTGTGTGATTATCAGTAAACTGGAACAATATTCGCTTGTACATCATTGGAAGAGTTAAAGTACGGCTTGCCCTTTGCACCAATAAACACATGGTGTTCAGCTTTATAATCTTATTTAACCTTAGAATTGTGCGATAGATGATATCACTTAGATGATTTTGCAACACGGGTTCATTTACTAGAGAAAAATGTATTGTCATAAAGCTAGATCAACTCATCATTAAATATTTGTCCAATGGGATCTTCATTTTTTATTTTGTTTTATTATTATTTATTGTTGTCCTAAGAGTAAGTGTTCCTCAAGTGGTAAATTCAGTGATATAATTGTATTGTATGATGATGGAGTAAGTAAGCGATTAAAATTTGTTCCCTTCTCATATTCTTCCGTCTGGCTGAATGGCGCTTCCCCCAGACGTTAAGAGCAACATATCCTAAGGTTTGATGTGTCTCTTGCTATCAGGAGTGACTGAATGAAGTGTGGTTAAATACATTGCTGCGTCTGCTAGACACATGGTAACATTCTGACATAGAATACGTTTTCTTCGAGTAAATGTTCCAGTTTCGCTAAACGCATAGGTAGTATAGATATAAATGGAACTAAGTAGTTTTCTCCAACCAGCTTAGGCTGTGAACGAATATAAGGCCACTGTTCAGGAAGCCATTGTAAAATTCGCAGTTTACCAAAATTAGCAATTTTCTGTCCTGTTTGATTCACCTACACTAAGAATAAGACTAGATCGTTTGGTTAAAATGCTGGGCACAAAACTGAATCGTCAAATGTAATAGAAATACAAAAACATATGAGTACCATTAATCAGTAGGACGAAGGGCTGAACAATTGCAGCGACGAAAACTTTCATCTATAGAGAGTTTCTGTGATGATCTTACAGACTTCGGGGGTGATAGACAAGGGTAAATGAATCAGTCTGAGATAAGGGAATGGTCCGGAAATGACCGAATGGAAAATTTTAAGCTAAAATCTTTCTGGTACCTCTGATACTGGACCTGTTCTACAGCAAGCTCTTCGCTTTCCGTATTTTTGGAGAAGGTGGTACGGACCAAAAGAAGAAAATATTTCCTGGTTAACATGGGCTCTACAATGGAGAGCTTAAGAGCTATGTCGAGTAGGAACGATGTGTTTAGAGTAACGAAGAGAGAAAAGTGCACGTAGCCCTTGAGCTGTATAATTTATAGGTCATGTGTAACGGACATTTTCTCCGTTTTTTGGTCCATTCTG
This sequence comes from Schistocerca piceifrons, assembly GCF_021461385.2. Classification (NCBI taxonomy): domain Eukaryota; kingdom Metazoa; phylum Arthropoda; class Insecta; order Orthoptera; family Acrididae; genus Schistocerca; species Schistocerca piceifrons. The sequence continues at coordinate 183,881,511 of NC_060142.1, read as the reverse complement.
TCTGCTCTCAAAACTCGGAAAGCAAAGAGCTTCCAATAGAAGCAAATTAAGTCAAAAGCCAGAGCTTTCAAAATGGTTTTCGCTTACAACTTTAGACTCGATCTTTTCCGGCCCACGGTGCCCTACCTCAAATTAGTACATTGATCCTTACTCATAGCCGAGAAAGTTTGTAAGGTCACTACATTATTAACTTGTTCAATACATGGATTTAAAAAATTTTCTGCCACGTCGCTGCCATGTCACTTTTTAGTGAGACCACTAACCTGTTGGAGCCCTCTAGAGAGACTGTATTGCAATAGTTATTGTATAACTAATCAATTTTACATTTAATAAGATTTTAAAATTCCTTTAATTTTATACGTAATTCCTCATGTAGCGAGAGCTGTTACTTTAACATTTGAAGTTCTCTAGATACCAAATTTCATATGACTTTTGTTACTTGATATCGTTTTCCGTATGGATTTTACTACGATGTCAGTTGAGCTACGCATCTGTGATCTTATGAGGCTCTTTTCCACTTCGGCCATGGATAAATCTTCAGGCAGACGTATTGTTTAAACGTATTAGTAAGTAATCATTTTAGGTTTATCTTCGGTTTCTCGCTGTCCTACTGTCGATAGGTGTGTAGTTTTGGAGTTTTTGAAAGATTTTCAGACGCTTGTGAGGAGATGGTAAGAGTTAAAATTTCTGCTTGGACCAGGACACTTCACGCAGTTTTTATCGTTTGAGAGCCTTTGGCGTCCAAAGTGTCACAATATAATCTGACCTAGACCTTGGGCTAAGTTACAGCAGCTTACCGCAACCAGGTTTCTTGCTTTCACGTTCGTTGGCTTCCCAGCGAGTGTTGCAGACTCGGCAAAATGTCTCTCTGCAGACGTATAACTCCACACAAGTGTTCCAACCCTTTATTTAGTCAATGCGATCGGCCAGACTGGTTGCAAAACTTGTGCCATCATCTTGTGTCTCTAAAATATGACTGGTACCGAGGGTATTTGAAGAGTTCATCCAGGTCGTCGTCCTCCCACCCAATGTAGTCTCTTAATTCTACATGACAAGCTCACATTTCATATACTTGGTGATTTACATTTGATGCTTGTGGGAGATCATGTTTTAGTAAAGCACTGTTTATCTCAAATTTCTGGCCAAGCAAACATGGTCAGTCAAGTTTCATTATAGCAGTATTTCTATGGTAGAATTTCTGTTTGCGGTAGGACTTATTTGCAGAATTTAACAGAAAAGTATGGAGTAAGTTACCAAACATTCTTTGTCCTTCTAATAACACTTTGTCTCGGTAATCAAATGATTTCCAGAATGGTAAAGTCCTGGGATCGTAATATTTTTCAGAAAACTGGGACTGATTATTTTAAAAGGAGTGTGTGTCGTAACATTGTCATCACTTCACCCCACCGTCTGGTTATCGAATCGTGAGTGCATCTCAGTCGTTTAAGGTGGTTTCATAACGGATCCTTTCCGATTTGAAATCGGTTTTCGCCTAGAGACAAGTGTAAAGCAATGGATTACGTTATCTCTCTTTAACGAAATACGTATGGATTTATATTTGTCTAATTGTTTGTTTTATTTGACAAATGAACTGTATATATCTATAACGAAGTACATATGATGCATAAGGCCAAATGATATGTATAGCAAGTGGTGTAATCTAATGAATTCGGACTACACAGCGCACACTCACACAGAACACGCAATTTAATGCTGAAAAAATTATAAAGTTCGAAGTAGACAGACAGCGACAACAATCAGTGTCATGAATCAACAATAATTGCACTGAATGTCCAAAGGCAAAATTCTAAACTAATGTGAAGATGAAATCATCGATCTTTAATTCTGCACGAAAGAATTATTTAATTGCATAGTCCATCGATACAACTTTAACTCTTGATCACTCACACGACACGCTCAGCTTTACCTTGCTTATTGAAGGAGAGGTACCTTTTTTGTTGATCTCAGAAAACTGCTGCGTCCCCTGAAATTCTTTAGTACGACACACAGAAATAGCTTTAATGTCGTGCAGGTATATCACGGTCTAACCTGTGTGCAACGGTGAACTGTCACATATAAATTCGGAGGTCAAGAAGCGGAGTGAATGCGATTTGCAAGTTAAGTTATCCAATTACGACAAGAGGAAGATTATTACGACCGTGTAGAAATTGCACATTCTTCCACGCGACCGATTTATATTCAGCCCCATTTTATAGCGTATCAGTCGCTCAGTGATAACATTTCTTCGTAAATAATAAATCAATTCTGAATTTTGAATTCGACCGATTTATATTCAGACCCATTTTATAGCATACCAGTCACTCAGTAATAACATTTCTTCGTAAATCATAAATTAATTCTGAAGAGACACCTTCACTTCACGCATGTATTGAGTAATCTTCTTACAGAACTCTCCACACATCTGATATACTTTTATTTCCATTTAACTTGATCATGAAATTTCAGTTATGTGCTTGAGATGCCACAGGACGAATAACAGAAAATACTCTGATGTAGAACAGGTTTTCCTCCAAGCCCGGTTAAAGTCCGAATCGCACCTTGTAAGTCTAATTTTGCTCAGCAATTAATAATAATAATGAAGAAGACAGCGAGAGTGTTTACACCGGGCGGCGTCTGTATAAGTAAACTGTCTCTGGCACTTCCGGATACACCTTTCGCATTCAGCTGTTCAGGTGTGTGATAGAGAAGAGGACGAAATGAACTACTCCGCACTGACAGATCGCACCTCAGTTCAGCGGTATTTGCTCTTGTTATGAATTTACACACGAAATAAAAGGTGACTAAATAGTATGTTAGGCGTTCCCGACAGCTCCTACAACTGTTTTGGCGCTATAATGTTCACGATCTATTATTTTTCTGCTCAAATCGTTCATTTTTACTGATTTTATTTCTTAATTAATGTGAGGAAAGAAATGAATAAAACCGATGTTGTACAGTGAATCATGCACAAGTAGTATTTTTTAAAAATCGCCTATCAGACTATGTATCCAACCTTGGGGACTGATGTTGTAACAGAGGGGCTCAGTTTGTTATATCAACCGACTATTATTACAGATACTGTTATTCGCATGGCGAAGTGCGTTACGGTACGTTCCTATATCGTAACCGGACCAATGCAGCGGTATACGTTAACAGTAAGACTTCTATAGTGAATGGCCCAGTCTGCTAACGAAATGGAAGTTAGAAAAAGACGGAAATGTTGCTTGTAGTACTAGCGAGCGCGGTAGTTATTAACATTACGGTACTTTAAATCCTAATGAAATATCGCTGACACCCATTAAGACAACACTGGTTCAAGAAAGCTATGTCACTAGCGTGCGTCCTACAAGTAAACTTAATCCAGCAAGTGGGGATAAAGTGAAATGTCATGTGACAGTAAACACACTTAAGTAAGTTTCATTAGAATCCCATAAATCAAAATGTGAAAATATATCAGTGGTTCACACGAATATAATTCGAAGCTGGTACTATGTGACGTAAAGGCAACAGAATTACGATACCACTTCGTGCGCCAAAGAGAATGTCTGTGGTTATTCCTCGTCTCCACAAAATGAATACAACAGCTCATCTGTTGGGTTTTGTTATTGTCATACTAGCCACTTGTTATATGCCACATCAGTGAATGCGACTATAACATCCTTCGTAACAGGACCTTCCAAGTGAAATTCGTTAAGCACATCAGTTTTCCATGGCGGTTTCTTTTACTTTCCTTTACTGTTTTCTCATTCCCCAGTCTGTAGTGTGGGAGTAACTATAAAATGTGCAAACACAGACCTACGAAAGTATCTCAAATGTTCAGTTATGTACGTATTTTAAAACTAATTAAGTAGGATGGCTGTAGACTCATGACCTTAAATAAAACCTCTATATTTACATCTTACTCCACTAGCCACTTTACGTTGTGTGGCGAGACTACTTTGTGTAACTCTGTAACTTCCCTCTTTTCTTTTCCAATCGCGAATGATTCACGAGACGAATAATTATTGATAAGCTTTAGCGTGAGCCCGAATCTAACTAATTTTATCCTCATGGTATTCCCACGAGGTATACGTAAAAGGAAGCAACATCTTAATTGACTCTTCTAGCAATGTTCCCTCTCGGATTTCTGTGACCCAGGCCGCGAAGCTCAATGCGTCTCTTGTAGCGTCTGTTACTAAAGTTGATTCAACATCGCCATGACGCTTTCGCCTTTAATTACTCGACCTATAACAAAACTTGCTGCTCTTATCTGAATCTTCTTTATTTATTTTAGGAATCATAACTTTTCGGAACCCACCACTGATGAGCAATATTAAACTACTGATCGAACAAGGTTTCTGTAATCTACTTCCGTTGATACTGAACTACGTATACAGAGGGTATTTCCAATGAACAACAATGTAGCATCTTTCACACCTACGATCATCATTATGTGAACATTCCACATTAAATCTTTCAGTACACATACTCCAAGTTGTTTACTGAACGTGACTGAAACCTAAAATTATGGACAAAGGTATACAAGGCGAAAGGTTAGGGCCCATGTACCATCACGTCTCATTTCCTGTTACCACCTTACTGACATGAATACCTCTGAAACAAGGTAGGCCGTTGGGAATCACAATTTCAATCAATTGTAACGCAGATTGAGTAAGATATCTCAATAATAGGGCAATAGAAACAGGTAGACCTTGATTTATAAAAGTTTCTGCTAACCCACATTATGAAATAGCTTTTAATTTAATTAAAAGGGAACAGGCAGACCTTCAATAATAACCGCTTCAGTTAAACAAAATTACCAAATAGAAAACAGGCAGTGATTTGATGATAACAGCTTCAGTTAAAGAAAATTACGAAACAGGAAACCGGCAGGCCTTCAATGATAACACCTTCGTTAAGTAGAACTGCCAAACAGAAAACAGGTAGGCCTTGAATAACACAAGTAACAGCTTCAGTTACGTAACATTGCCAAATATAAAACAAGCAGGCTTTCTAAAATAACAGCTTCGGTTAATTAAAATTACAAAATAGAAAACAGGCAAGCTTTCAATGATAACAGCTTTAGTTAAGTGAAATTACCAAACAGAAAACAACCAAGCCTTCTTTAATAACAGCTTCAGTAAAGTAGGACTACCAAATGGAAAGCAATTAGGCCTTCATGAACAACTGCTTCAGTTCAGTAACCAAGAGTTCGAATTGTTTCCTCAGCAGAGGTTGTACCAGAAGGTTTATACGCAAGGAGCACAAGTCTATACAAAAAAAGGAAGGCCAAGAAATGTTACAACGAAAGGACGGGCCTTTCAGCGCCCTTTTCGTTGGTACAGATTGGCAAAAGAAATATAAACACAGCAAGGCTAATTACTAGCCAAACATATACCCGCGTGACTACAAAATACCTCCTCTACAACGAAGGCGGAACGTCCGAAAGAAAACTATGCTGCCCAACTTAATTACATAGCCTCAGTAATTGCAAATTATTGAGAACCAGGCACCAATATAATTTACAGAGGGACTACGTCTGCCATCCCTGAAGGTATCCCGAAACCGACATCCGATCGTATTAGAAGAGAAAGTTACTTATCTCGTTCTCGAAGAAGTTTGACACGGAGGTCGACTAGAACCCAAGCGTCTACGTGGTGCTTGACGACGGGGGGTCCGGCCACAGCGTAGAAGAAACACGTAATCGCTCTGACTCAGGAAACGCCATCGGCTCACACAGTTTAAGAAATCCTATTAAACAACCAAGGCCAGTATCGACTGAGAAAAAGCAAACAACAGCCCCAATTAAAGGAACAAACTGGTGATAAAATAGATCAGCTAAGAAATCGCAATGATCGCAACAGACCTATAGGTATCAATCAGAAAATAAGTCAAGACCTCAAAATCCAAAACTTAACCGAAGTTCACGAATCGAAGCTGAAGCTTGCCGGTTTCAAAGAGGTGGTTGGGGGGAGGGAGGGGGGGGGGAGGAAGAAGGAGCTCGAAAGGCGACGCTTCCACTGATTGTTCTGTTATGCTGTATATATTTATTAATGAGTATTTCTTCCTTTTCTTGGACAATACTGTACATTCACGTCGAGCGTTAGATGGCAATCACGGCACCATGTGTACGTTTTTTGTAGGCCCTCTCGGATTTCGTTAGTTATCAATTGAGGCCAAAGGCAAAAGCTTCCCGTTTTATCTACTATGTCATTTAGATAGCAAATTAGATGTCAAATAACAGTCTCCTTGGGATACACCCCAAATTACTTTTACATCCGAAGATCTCTCTCCTTTAAGAAGGACATACTGTATCCTCTTCGTTACTAACCCTTCAGTCCATTGTTAAAGTTGGTCTTTTTTCTGTACTCTTATATATTTTTCAGTAGCCAGCAGAGCAGAACTGTGTCGAACACCTTCCAGCAGTAAACGGCAGAACACGGCATCTACCTGGATCTCGTGGACGAAGAGAGCAAGCTGGGTTTGTCCTGATCGTTGTCTGAGGAATCTATTTTGATTCCTATAGAGATTTTCGGTCTCCACAAAGATCATAATACACGAAAATAGCACGTGTTCCAATACCCCACAACATGTAAAAGTCAGCGATACAGGTCTTGTGTTTATGTCCGACGACAATTCTGGGAAACGGAAATGATCTGCCATTTTCCAATCACTAGCAACACTTAGCACCTCTAGCAGCCAACGGTACACTGCCGCGAGGAGGAGGAGGTTATTTTGCAGACTCTACGCACAGTGGCGTATGTATCCTCAGATCTTCCCTGTATCAGATGCTCAGATCTTTCCTCTATCAAGCTATTTAAGTTGATTTTCTATCCTATCGTCACTTATAAAGGTATCTTTCATATTGACGTTCGTGCGACGACTTAAGCAAGAAACATTAGTGTGTTTTGCTATACAGTTAACTGACACTATTACTTACAGTTAATTTGACTGCATTGAATGTAAAAATTAAACACTGTGTAGAGTGCGTACGGCCTTTGGTTGGTTGAGTGGCGGAGTGAGAACCAGTAGGCCCAGGGACGCACTTGAAGTCGAGGGAAATGTTTTATTTAACTTCCAATACGCGTCACGTAATTAGCCAGGTAAGGCAGACACGCACCACTTCCGCGACCCTGGCTGGCGTAGGCTCACAGAGAGTTGGCTTCTGACACGTTGAAGAGATGCCTATGCAGGCGTCCTGCAATGCTGAAGTCATCCCAAACAACAGTCAGCCGCCTGAGAATGGGCCATGGTCATGACGTCAGTGGCGTTCTCCTACTGATTCTGTAACAGCCTTCCACTGTGGAATGGTCACACCCCGTGACTCAGGCAGCAGAATCGAAATTTCCTCGAAACCTTTGTTGACTTCTTCGCTAGGATTACAATTCCTGCCCGTCAGGGGCTACTACTCTCTTCTATTACACTGTCGGCCAGCTGTTGATTGATAACGTCCTCCGGAATCGACTACAGAGACTGTAATATTCTGTAGTCTGTGCTACAATGGTGCTTCGTTTCCTGTCGGAATCCTGTCTTACATCACAGATGCTGCAGGAAACAAGTCTTGAACCTTTAGCAACAGTTTCTCAATTGTGTCCTTTCCGTTCCCCCCAAATGCTTCACCCTCTCAGGCAAAAGTCTTGGTGGCATCCTGTGCTCTTTCATACCATATACCTTGTCTGCTGCAATCTTACACTTCTGGAATTTCTAACGTTGCCACTAACGTTCCCTACAACAGTTTAACCTGTTCAGCGTCAGAATTACATGTTTTGACGGTTATTACCTTACCTACATCACTTTCCAATACAACATGCTGCATCTTATACCTCACTGTCCAACAAATTAACTGGTTGTCAGGCTCTCAGTTCACCCATATCGACTTTCTGGTGACACTCTACACTCATACATGCACTATGATTGTTCAAGTTTTGATTGGCTTGCCATTTATGGCAGACGCTCGTCCCAACATATCAACTTTGATGGCAGACCACCTGATTTCCACTATCTCCTTATCAGACAACTAGTCTGGTTATTCTCCGTCGCTCTCAGTGTTAAAGTTTTGTCGGTACAGTTATAGGATAGTCAACACTCCGAACGTCCAAATTAAGCATCTGTGGTTCGCCGATGTATATTACGTGGTCCACTATTACCAAGAGGTGGGAATTTCGCTTTCTTTTAAATTTTCCGCTTATTTCTTTACTTGTAGTATGAATCAGAAGCAGTGTCAAAAGAGAGTTCAATAAACGCTAAAGGATTCGTAATAATCATGTTAACAGTCCAAATTTGTGCAAGGCTTTTTCTTGATATTAACTCTGAATCTTGTTGCAAGCTTATTATAAATGGTGCTGTAAGCATAGGATTGTAATATAAATTACACATTATTTTATTGTGTGTCTGAGCATCGAGTCGCACAGATGGAACCATCACCGCTTTTCACATCTTAGTGACCTATAATCAGATTTTTGAATGTGTTTCATAGTCACTCGTAAAACTAACAGCTAAACAGACGTTTAGAGGCCTGTTTAGTTCACACTAAGAACATATGATGCTAACGTATTGCCAATTAAATTTCAACTCAGTCTTAGGCGACATTTACGTGTAATGGTTTTTCATGCACTTCGCGAGCACGAGTGGCTGGCATTGTCAAAGATTCACTCGCCAGGATTGTAAGCAGACTGGAGTCGAGACCACCGCTGGAGATTATACACCAGTGTGCAGAACTTACGGACGAAAGCTGCTTACGCCTAATGTGTCACTGTTGCGTAATACAGCTCGATGAAACTTGGACCATACATAGAAGTAACCGCTACCGTGTAATACAAATGGTAACTGAAAGAAAACAGAAATGACAACTTTATTCACCGTCAATAATTGCATTTAAGTCACCGCAACTTATGACGGTCCGCTGGGCAATACAAAAGGCGGGACACGGTTCTCAATGGGGTGTATGATCACCACGGACGGCTGTGCGTGCTCCGCGATGATCTCCAATGCTTACCACAAGATTCTTCTGGTAGAACATTCAGCTCCACCAACAATTGCTGGATGGTTGGATGGTCGTTGGTGCATTTTACCATGCTGCAAAACGTCTCCCCAATGCATGCCACACATTCGTGATGGAATTTAATTTTTGGGGAACAGGCAGGCCAGTCCATTCGCCAAATATTCTTACTTTCCAAGGGCTCCTCCACGTGCACTGTTAGATGCGGTCGCGCATTGTCGTTCATAGAAGTGAGGTCGGTTCCGAATGCATCCCTGAAAAGACGCTGAAGGCGGGGAGTACAGTGTCGCAATAGCTTTGACCAGTTAGTGTACCGCTGTCGTAGATTTGGAGGTCAATCTGAACCATGCAAGATTTGGCTCCTCTCATCACTACTAGTGGATCACCAATACGTTCATGTCCATCAGCTATGTGACACCATCTCCCGCCATATCAAAGTACGTCCAGAATCATTACGCAGAATGAATCCGTTCTCGCCCGAGAAGAAAACGCGCTGCCACCTCTCGCTGGACTAGTCCATATGTTCTTGGTACAGTCGCAAATCTTTGATATGGTACGCTAACGGGTCAGCGTTACTGTAACGCTGTTCACTTTCCCCACGTGCGTCTAGTCAGGAGTGCATTCGGCCACAACGTCATATCTGTGGATGACAGTGAGCAACGACATCGGACAGCACAGGTGGAGCAGCACTTGGAACGGCGTGGTATACGGGGAAGTCTCTGGATTGCCTACTTCGCCGTACTAAAACCATTTGAATCACGTATAGGATACATTGGGGAGACGTATTAGCGCAGGTCCACACGCACCAGTGACGATCTAGTAGTAATCAGTCGCACGATGAAGGAAAGGAACACCCAACCACAATAACACACACACACACACACACACACACACACACACACAAACACACCTCATTAAGAAGTATGACCCGCTTTTTGTGATGTCATAAATCGTGATGGACCCGCCTTTTGTAATGTCATAAATCGCGATGACTTAAGTGTAGTTATTGTACTTAGGTGAATCATTATTATTCGTACCACTGCGTACTTTCTGTCCTATACAAGATTACAACGAATGGCTGAAACGAATTCTTAAAATCAGTGTAGCTATGGTAACTGACATACGTCACAAAACTCAACATCCATATAAAAGAGCTCAGAAAGTCTTGTACTGTTGCAGCCAAACTTTTGATTTTTGCCACGAAAATGTCGCAGTGAGCGGTTAGTCAAAATGGCCGACAAAGCGAATGTTAAGCTTGAAATGCATTCACATCAGTATGCCATAACAGTGCATCCACTTTTTGAATGAAGTATAACAAAGATCCACCATCTGCCAACTCCATTCGGCGACAGTACTTGTGGTTTGTACCTTCAGGTTGCCCCTGGAAGGGGAAATCAGTGGGTGGACCTGCAGTGGGTGAGCAAAGAGTTGACCACGGGCGGGCGACTTACACATGTAGCCCACAGAAGTCGACGAACAGGAAAGGCAGAGGGCTGGACATACCACAAGCCACCATTTGGAGGAATCTGAGGCCTTTTTTTTTTAGTCATCAGTCTTCTGACGTGTTTGATGCGGCCCTCCATGAATTTCTCTCCTGTACCAACACCTTATCTCATCATCTCAGAGTAGTATTTGAAACCTACATCCTCGATTAGCTGCTGGATGTATTCCAATGTCTATCTTCCTCTACAGTCTTTCCCCTCTATAGCTCCCTCTAACACCATGGAAGTCAGTCTTGACAGATGTCAAATAATCCTGCACCTTCTTCTTGTCAGTGTTATCAGCGTATTCCTATCCTCTCCCATCCCGCTGAGAATCTCTTAATTCCTTATCTTATTCGTCCACCTAATATTCAACATTCGTCCGTAGCACCAACCCTCAAATGCTTATATTCTCTTCTGTTCCTGTTTTCCCACTGTCCATGTTTGACTTACATACAATGTTAAGCTTCAAACGTGCGTTCTCTTAAATTTCTTCCCCAAATTAAGGCCTGTTTTTGGTAATAGTAGACTTCTGTTCGCCAGGAATGCCTATTTGCCAGTGATAGTCTGCTTTTGATGTCCTTCTTGCTCCGTCCGTCATTGGTTATTTTGCTGCCTAGGTAGCAGAATTCCTCACCTTCATCTACTTCGTGACCATCAATCCTGTATTAAGTTTCTCGCTGTTCTCATTTCCACTGCTTCTCGTTACTTTGGTCTTTCTTCGATTTACTCGCAACTCATATTCTGTACTCATTAGAGTGTCCATTCCATTTCGCAAATCATTCAATTCATCTTCACCTTCACCCACAATAGCAATGTCATCAGCGAATAGTATCACTGATAGCCTTTCTCCTTGAATTTCAATTCCACTCTTGAACCTTGTTTTTACTTCCATCATTGCTTTTTCGATGTACTGATTGAACAGTAGGGGGGAAAGACCACATCCTTGTCCTACACCCTTTTTAGTCGGAGCGTTCTTGGTCGTCCACTCTTATTATTCCCTCATGGTTCTACAGCTTACCCATACTTTTCTCAGAATTTGTAATATCTTGCATCATTTTAAAATACCGATCGTTTTTTCTAGGTCGACAGATCCAGTGAATGTGTCTTACTACATGCAAATGCTACGAAACCTGACTAGAAGACACAGTCACACCCCCTGATTTTTTGTTTTGAGAGAAATTCTTCTCTAGTGATGACGCAACAATCCTTGTGAATCGCACAGTGGTCGTAAACAGTGCATCACACTATCGTGCAGCACATAATATACCCACCAACTTTCAGTGTGTTCTTTGGAATCTCATGGTTTACACAATTGCAGGACAAACATAGAGGACAAACATAGAGGGACATACTGGAAAACTGGCTCATGCCAAAACTGCTGGCCGACAGTGTGGACATTTTCTGCCTACAGTATGGAGCTCCACCCCACTTACATCATGATTTCCGCGAATTCTTAAACGGTAAATTGAGAAACCGGTGAATCAAGCGTGCTGGGGTGGATGATGAGCTATTGATATCATGACCTCCACACTCTTCCGACCTAATCCCATGCGACTGTTCGGTAAAGATTTGTGTGAAAGATTCGTGTTTATCCATCCTCTTCAAACAAACTTACCAGAACTGCGCGCTCTCATGAACGATGCTTTTGAACGCACTGATACGGACTTATTGTACTGAAGGCGGGAAGAAGTTGATTATCTTCTTAATAACTGCAATGTCCGTAATGGTTCACATGTGGAGGAATTGTAATATGTCGAAAAAAATGTTTTGATTTTTTGTGTGTATGTGCAAAGCCCGTGAAAGTATGTCAAATAATATAGCTACTGAAAACCTATGGAATAGTTTCAGTCATTTATAATAACCTTGCAATATTCTAGCTATTTCTAGGCATGGTTCAAGTTCCATCGAGCTGTGTTAGTTTCGTCCTTAAGTTTTGCACACCAGTGCCAGTTCTCGTCGCGCCAACTACGGCCACAGATGTTGGCGAGCAGTCGCAGGTTTAAAGAGAGTGGTTGCAACAGTGGAAACCTAGGACAGATGGGTGGGGTGCAGCGGTATGCCGTAGTTGGACAGAGTGGCGTAGAAGCAGGGGCGGGGAGGGGGGCAGCGATGCCGCAGTCGTAATGCGGCTCAAAAGCTTAACAACGTGCAGGAACGCCGCGAGCGAAAATAAAAATAAAAAGGAATTAAAAAGTTTTTGTTTCCTACGTCGCTGCGCCGGCCTCGTTACGGGACGAACTACGAGCGTCGGCTGCGCCCCGCGAGTGTAGCGCAGCGCATCGTCGCGGTCGACGCGACGTATTTTTACTGTCGAGTCCAAGTCGATAACCGTTCGCGTCGTAATCTGTGCGTCCGCGCGATCAGCGGCGCCCTAAAGCTTTGTTCCGCGCGCCGAAGCTGCAAACACGGCCGCCGCGACCCGCCAAGGCCCTCTAATTGCGACACGGAGGCGGGGCCGCCCCTGGTGTAACGACTGCGGTGTTTTCGCTTCAGGGCTACAATGAATATATCGCTACACTGCCCCGCTGAAATTGCTTGATAATTCCGAAATATTGTTGCACCGCTTGTCTGGGATCCTTTTTTTTTTGTCTCTTAATACGCTTGCCTGCTCTGTAGGCGGCTCTTTTTATTTTTATGTTTTTATCTGCGATTCTTTGATTTTACTGCTGCCACTCGGGCACTTTATGCAATAATGCTCAGCTCTAAAGTCAAAGGTATAAAGGTTTATTACTGCGTAGCTGTAACGATAAAAGAAATAGGTCAGCCTGACGGAAAATTTAATAAAGTGTTTGAAGTTTTGTGGTAACGCTTCTCCAACATCACTCCGGAGTCTGTCTACTCGTCGTAATGATGTCGATAACCAGAAGTATCGGCAACGATAGCAATAGAATATTTTGTACCCACGAAGAGAAGACCAGAACCACACTAAATGCGACTCTGGGTAACAGCTACAAACTGTTATGTAGTTTTCTGAAAAGCTATCTCTGAGAAGGAACAAGAGCTCAAATAGCCTGCGCATTATCTGGACACAGGCGTCACTTGTTTGTGGACTCCATGCCATCCCCCTCCTCTCCCCCCCCCTCCCCCCTCCCCCTCTCTACTGGCCAAAGAAGTACGTATCTATTGTGAGGGCATTGTGCATAGCTGAGAACTGTCCTTATTGCACTGCAATTAAAGTCATCCATATAAGGTAAGATAAGGCTACATTTAGCCGTGGAAAAACTCTTAGACTTTTCCTGCCCCCCAACCCCCACCAGCACCACATTAATGTATGGCCAAATGATCTGTTCTTAAGGTAAGCGCTAATTGGTGTAATTTTTCTACAGTATCCTCACATCTTGATCGAGTTACAGTTGGATTTTCTCAAATATCCTGCTCCAGTACGCCATGGACAGTTAACCAAAGAAAGTCAATCAGCACAGTCACTGTACTCGGTAAGTTCAGTATAAAACCAACAAGTATTTGTTCTTCAGTTTACCTTCCATATGTCGTGTAAGAAGAACTGCTTATTGGAGGAAACTTAAATCTTCTGTACCACCTTCCATGATGCAACCTTCAGCCATCGTGTGCAAATTGTCACCGTAGGGATCAGAATTTTTCGCTTCTTCTGGTAGTACACACTCTACACTCCGATCGGTTTGATGTAACAGCCGTGTATTAGTAGGTTAACAGTTCGTAAATACGGAAACTGGTTCAGAAGTACAAGAGAAAGATGAAAAAATATACATCTGCTCTCTAAGATACGTTTCCTCTGCTACTCGCCTTCAAATTGAAATAAATGACGCTTTTGTGAAAGCTGATGCAAATCAGTATCAGTCTGAATCGTTTGAAGTGGTAACAGTTCGTCAAAAGAAAGAAGAGAAAAATAATTACTACAGAACAATGAGGTCGCAAGTCCAGTATGAGCAGTTTCATCGAGTTACCATTTAGTTATCCAGGCAGATGTAATTTAGACTTATCACTGATTTACTAGTTAATAGATGCCCACGGACACAAAAAGAAAATATTCCTGCTCAGTTTAAAATTTACTCTGATTTAAAGTTAGGTCTTTCCAGCTTGGTTTTCAAGAAAGTCCAGTGCTAAAAATTGTAATTTAAGTACTGTGACTCAAATAGCGTGTAACTACAATGGAAAAATACGTCACGACGCAATGACGTTTACTGTTACATGCCTGTAGGGGTTTGAATTAAAATAACTATATTGGATAACGCACTAAATAATGTTGCCTCAGAAAGACAATTTAACACTGAGATTCTGCATGGGGGACCACGTCGTTGTCAATTCAATATAATCACAGATTAAATAAAGGTCAGAAGAAAGTATTCGTACCAGAATAACTGCCGGAAAGCTAAACAGTTCAAGTCATTTCGACGATGCTAGTTAATTTGAAGATTGAGACTGAAAGTCTTCATTTAACTCTTTAATTGTTGAGGCAGTTGAATGAGCAAGAAAACAACTTTTAAATTACTCATTTAAGCTAATTCTGTGACTTTTTCACAAGGTTGTGTCAAGAGTAGGCCACAGTACCTTTTTGCAGGTAACACTAACGTGTGAATAATGACAGACACGAATTACAAAATTACAAATACAGTACCACCATTGTGTTTCTATTATTATATCACCAAAACCTGCAATGAGACCTCCTTTCACATGCTAAATTGTGTAAACGGTGATCATTGCAAATTGTTGATGTCCTGATTACGGTGTTCTCGGGTGATGATCTGTCACAACTTTAAAATTTTATTGAGGTAAGTGATGTCATGGCTTCTACGAAAAGAGAGAAACTTTATTAAGAGTAATGTTAAGATAACACACAAGGCGTGGTGTCAGGTGAGCGCCAGAAGTACATATGAAATAAGACAGACAGCCGGGAAAGCGACCATGCTGTAATTATCAGCTAGGACAAAACCCTCAGGATAGACCGGAGGTGCTGAAGTTACTGTGCTGGTCAGAATCACTACGTTTGAGCCAGCTAGTACATCCTTATCCGTCCTTATTAATTACTTCACAAGAGCCAGGGGAAAGAAATGATACGGGAGAAATTCGTTCGAGATCCCTTAAAAATCGGTGTAGAAACGATCATGGCAGATGGCCTAGAGGGTCAGTATAATGAATTAGAAGGCAGCCAGGAACACGGCCGAGCCTCCAAGTTACTACAGAGTGTCACCATTATGCTGCTTCAGTAAAACTACGAGAATTCTGTACACATTCCTGCTTGGACAAATGATTTTTCAATAAGAAATGAGTTTCCAGTAAATCTCCGGGAACAGTTATTATCTTCAGTTTAACATTCATGTAGCAAACGCATGAGATAAGCTAATTTAGAAATAAAACTAAAATGAATTAATTATGTTACGAAAAGCGGATGTTTTGAAAACACAAAACTAGAAGTTCAACTGTTCTACTAACATTTCTTTAAAAAAATCACTTTTATGCCTATTGACGAAGAGTAAGTTCTATAAAGTTTGCGTCTAGTAGCCACGAGATTTTTCTGTTTCTCATAACATAAAAACGAACGAACGCTGTCTGACACTTGACATCTGTTCTGAGGAAGGTATTTGATTGTGTATTGCAATATGAACTGCAAGCATATAACTCATCTCTGATAGCACGAAGGTAGAATTCAGGGATCAGGATTTCCTGGAAGGACCGAACATAGCTGTATAGAGCGATGGAGTGTACTCATTGTTTTTCAAAGATATAGAGGCACCATAAGATGCCTCTCAGAATAAGTGGCGTTGCCAGAGGAGACCTTACTGTTTTCCATGAAAGGACCGTTTCCTGATAGTAGCTGTTTCATTAAAGAGGGCATATTTATACGAAATAGAAATTCAGTTATGGCTACTAATAGACGCAGGGAAACATAGGAGCCTTATAAAGGAGGAGAAGATGATAAAAGAAGCAATAACTAGCTGGGAAGGTATCTGTTGGCTGAAGGGTATGATGCAAGGTACAGAGGTCATATTGGGAACCACGGTTCTGCAATTACTAATAGCAGGTAAAGTGCCAGTGAAGAATGAGTTCCGTGTCATAAGGAGAGGATCAGATATTCCTTTGACATTCTACTAGAAAGCACCTTTCTGAAGAAGCTCTGATTTCCCTTATTTTATTGTGATGATCGTTTCAGTGCCGTAGATATCTTAACGACCAAGATCCAAACTGCAATCGGAAACTCCACAACAAAAATTCCGAGACATACTGCTGTCTGTTACGGACTGCCTCCACTACTGCTGGAACTAAAGCAAGAGTTAGCCGAGGTTTTGCAGCCTTCGTGAGGAAAACGCCATTTTCACCGCCTCCAACGGGAACAGGACTGTCGCCTTCGATGACATTATGGACCACCTTTTGCTTCAAAACAAAACGGAGTGAGCTGCATTAAATACTCCGAGACCCAGCAAAAGATGCTAGCCTCTCAGAACGGAAACGGCCTTTCTAAGAACCGCTCCAGACGGCGCATACGTTAGCCGATACCCTTAAGGCACGAGATCGATTGATCGCACTAGACCTCACACCTGAGGAACTGTAGATGGAATGGCTCGAACTAGAAGCGGTCGATGCTTGGACGGCGTCACCAGTAACCACCTTCGCTATCTTCCACATAAGCCTCAGATTTTACTGACACAGATCTTGAGTCGTTGTCTTATTGCAGGCACTTTCCTCTAAAACGGAAAATGCGAAGCTCATTACCATACCAAAAACAAGACAAGAATCCGACGACATCAGGAAATAACCTGCAATCAGCTTTCTCAAAATGATGCCCGATGTGCAAGAGATATTTGTCCTGAGAAGATCTGCTCTTTGGCGGCAGCAAAGCTATGTAATTGGAGGAATTCAGCTTTCCTTCGTATCTGTCCTCGGAACTTCAAGTACTTCGCCTTAGGGATCTCCAAAGGCTTTTACCATGACCACTACGGCTCCTTTTATTCACCTCCAGAATGCCTACAATAATTTTTGATAGCAAAATCTGATCTGATAACGCAGACAGGCATCTCGGATATCTACGCTCACCACATCGCGGGTTTTCTACAAAACAGGACTTTTGTGGTCGCACAACACGACCAACGGTTCAGTACAAAGCACCTGTTGGCAGGAATACCACAGGACTCAGTTGTGTCACCCAAATTATTTAACTTCTACGTAAATGATTTACGCTTGGAGACGCACGGCCAACTAGCCCCAGCCGGCGATAAGGAAATGATCTCCACATGCCGCAATATTAAGCAGCTAATCAACCGTCTCCAGCGCCGGTTCAATAAAACCGTGCGAGGCGAATAAAATCGTCCTGACTGCCGAAAGAACGACGTTGATTTATTTTATTAAGAAGAATCCGACTATACGCAATAATATCAGCATCAACGGTATAAGAATCCTAATGTCTACAGTCACGATATACTTGGGGTAAAATCGGATTACAAACTCCTGTTCCGTCAGTACGCCTAGTAGGTGACCCAGAAACGTCTCCGACTGTCTAAGGGCTTATTTCCCTTCTTCATTAGCTGAGATCTTAGAGCTGACACTTTAAAAGGTCTTTTATCGCCCAGTCGTACGAACATCACTCGCACACAGTTGCACTGCGTGGTAAACGATCACTGCGGCAAGAATGAAGACACTCCAACGAATCCAATATAAGGTTCCTTGTTGGAGTCTCTGGGAACCTTGCACTAACGTGAATTATGACTCTTCGTTTATGACTCTTCACGAGGAAACCGGCGTGCCGTTCGTGTAAGACTTCATTAAACACGCAACGACGCGGGTTTGTGAAATGGTTGAATCCCTCAGAAGCACTTTAGGAACGACATTTCTCGAAAGTGCCGTAGATACCTTCTACCACTCTCCCTGTCTGAAGATTTGGATAAGGACAACGGCTAAACATACTGTACCCCAGGATCTTAGTCCGCCTGCTTAGCTGAGTGGTAACTTGTTTGCCTACCATGTAGCGGGCCGGGTTGGAGATTTTCTCCGCTCGTCGACTGGGTGTTCTGTTGTCCTCGTCACCCTTTCCCTATCATCACCGACATGCAAGTCGCCAAATGTGGCGTCACCTGAAATAAGACTTACAACCCTGCGAACGAACTTTCCCGGATGGAGCCATCATGACAACACTGACACATGATCATTTCACTTCATGTCCCAGGGTGTTAGAGGAACCACTTGGTCGCCTACTCCCCAGCAAAGTAAACACCAACGCCGGGGATGGTAAGGGACTCCCAGCCCACAAGACGCACTTTCAATGAGTATGAAGTAACGAAGTATACCTCACTTTCAACGAACTCCGTTAGTCCATCTCCGCTGCTGGTGGTATTGTGCGCTAAATACGGTGGCAGAAAAAGAAAAAAAAAATCATAAAGTTAAAACTTAACGCCTGTCGACGACGATGGAGTCAATCACCGGATGCTAGCGATTTTATTCGAATTTAACATGACAAGTAGACGGAGAATATTATGCAAGGACTCCGTAGAGAAGGGCTTTGTAGCCATACTTACAAATACTAGTTTACAGATATCGGAAAATTATGTGCCACACAAATCATCTCTTCCACATTGACAAAAATAGTGGTTGAAAGAATTAAGTTTGTGCTTTTTTCTTGTGTTCATATAAATAGTATAAGTTTCTCAAACATTGGTTCTAGTATTTTTGAGAATTGAGTATACTCTAAATATGTTACAAACAAAGACTTTTTACTTTATTACACAAAACAAAAGTTAAGTCCTCACTATAAGACACAACTGTGTCTTTCATACTTCCACAAATCGGACATTAGCCTGATGTCATCAGCGAATAGTAAATTTAAATTTGATTATTCAGTTACATTCGCACACGACAGAAGTTTATTTTTTAGTTATGTGACATCTGTAAGTCCCTAAAGGTAGAGTTTGAGGGGCGTTGAACAAGTAATACAACACATTTCTTCCCTAATGTTTCTGAAAGCATGTTGATATTATCCAGGATTCCAATACACCATATTATTCCCCACTCTTTTGCCTACAAATCACTATTTTCCGACATAATCTCAGTTCAACGCAACGGTCTCATACCACTTTACTGGGAGGGTGTGTATGCTCGCTTGTTAGCGCTCCACGTGTCAACGTCAGAGCCAATGTGTTGCTGCATCGATAACCTCCCCATCATGCACGTACTGCTTCCCGCATTCTTCAGTGGGCCAAACAGATGGAAGGTACGAGATCAGGGCTGCAAGGTGGAGGAGGAAGAACGGTCCACTGAAGTTTGATGACGTCCTCCCGGATTCGGCGACTTGTATGTGGTTTTTCTTTATCATGTAGAAAGAGAAGTTCGTTTCCATTTTTGTAGCGATGAACATGCTGAACTCGTTCCTTCAGTTTTCTGAGGGTAGAGCTGCAGTCAGAGCTCTGTTCGGCCGCCTGGCACGTGGGAGATCGCATAGGTTTGCACGACCTTGTTGCGATGATAATAGATGCATCGCCCAACGACTCACCGTGCTTTCGTTCACTGCCAAGTCCCCAATGACATTCTGCAAGTGCCTACGAATATTTGCGATGCTCTGTTGTAGCACCAAAAGGAACTCAATGACACCTCTCTGCTTCAAACTCAAAGCTACGCATAGCGCCGTCACCTACCGGAAATTCATGGAACTACACAGCCTGAACCGCAAAACATTCCACGATATGCCACCAAACTTGATCGAAAAAAAAGTGTTGCATTACTTGCTGAACGGGCCTCATTGTTCTATTATCATTAATAATATCTCCTTACTATTCTTAAATTTTTGCTTTCGCATTGTTAGCTGTTGACGCAGAAAGGTTGAAAATTTGAAATACGGAACTAACTACTAATATACAACTGCAAGAAATTTTTTTTATGATTCACGTAAATCTCATTCATCATAGCCCAAGTCTTAAAAATGACAGACTTACACTCTTTCAGGGCTTTCTGGAACAATTTGCACAATTTTTGCTTCGTGTGCTTAATGGCCTAGTAATTTTCTACTGATACGCTACTGAGCATTCTACATGGAAGTTCCTTGAGGTATGATCATTTCAGTATCACATTCAATTGGAAATGGCTGGCGATTTTTGCACTGAGCTCCAAAATCGGGTCGCTCCTTTTAGGTTAATGGAACTGGATGGAGTCTCTAAACTTGCTAGCCTTGTAGTTTGAGAGAAATCACCCTGAACTTTGCTTTCTGCCACAATATATAGTCTTATTTTAATATGCTGTCACTATAGTGTATGAAAGCTTATAACGACACAAATGACGTAAAGGTACTGTACCTTAACATTCTCTGCCGCTGAATATTATCTGTTCCCCCTCTCCAAGTACAAAGCGCTTTCCTGTTTTCATTTGCAGTAGCACGGCCTACAGTTGGCACAGACTCGCTGACCTGTCTTGAAAATGGCAAAGGGCCAACAGCCGTAACCGCTAGAGCGAAGTTGTTGATGAGGCGTAGTTTGAAGGATGATTAGAACAGGAATACGCACTTTTTTCAACATATCCCGCTCTACTGTGACAAAATAATATACCTGTACAAAAGTGAAAATAAAAATGATCCACTGTAACGAAGTTGCCTGCCACGGAAGCTGAATGGTAACGAAATTAGTGGCATCGTGTTTAAAGTAAAAGAAAACGGGAGTCTCTTACCTCAACTCGCGTGATTTGGCAGAAAAACTTTGTGACGAGCCTGGGAGCAACGTCAACCCACATGCAGACAAGAGAGTGTTCCGTAGCCACGGCAAAAGTGGGCGTGTAGCAGAAAAACGGCCTGTCTTTATAGGATCAGCTGCAATCAAAGGTAAGACCTCGAAACATGCAACTTTACTAAGAACCCAGAGTGATGCAAAGACATTCGACTTGCGAGATATAGAATATTCGTGGTACACACATCAAAAAAGTATTGCAGCACCTCGCTTCCGAGAGTTCCGGAACCTGTAAACAAAATTGGGATAGAGATCCACATAAACATCACTTCCACACTTTTTATTGCTCATGAAAACTCCACATTCCACGTTGTATCACCATACAGCGAGACTTTCAGAGGTCGTGGTCCAGATTTCTGTACACACCGCTGCCTATAACACACAGTAGCATATCATCTTGCATTGATGCATTCGTCGAGCCATACTATCCACAAGTTCATCAAGGCAGTACTGGTCCAGCTTGTTCCAGTCCTCAACGGCAATTCGGCGTAGATCCTTCAGAGCGGTTGGTGGGTCATCTCGTCCATAAAGAGCCATTTCCAATCAATCCCAGACACTTTCGATAGGGTTCATACCTGGAGAAGACGCTGGCCACCCTAGTCGAGCGATATGGTTATCCTGAAGGAAGTCATTCACAAGATGTGCATGATGGGGGCGCGAATTGTTGTCCATGAAGACGAATGCCTCGCCAATATGCTGCCGATTTAGTTGCAGTATCGGTCGGAGGATGGCACTCACGTACCGTACAGCCGTTACGGCGCCTACCGTAACCACCAGTTGCGTATGTCGGCCCCACATAATACCACAGCAGGGAACCTCCACCTTGCTGCACTCGCTGCACAGTGTGTCTAAGTCGTTCAGCCTGACTGGGTTGCATCCAAACAAGTCTGTGGCGATTGTGTGGTTGAAGGCATATGCGACACTCATCGGTGAAGAGAACGTGATGCCAACCCTGAGCGGCCCATTCGGCATGTTGCTGGGGCCATCTGTGCCGCGCTGCATGGTGTCGTGGTTGCAAAGATGGACCTCACCATGGACGTCGGGAGTGAAGTTTCGCATCAAGCAGCCTATTGTGCACAGTTTGAGTCGTAACATGACGTCCTGTGGCAGCACGAAAATCAATATTCAAGATGGTGGCGCTACTGTGAGGGTTCCTCCTAGCCTTAAGGCATAGGTAGCGGTCGTCCACTG
This sequence comes from Schistocerca piceifrons, assembly GCF_021461385.2. Taxonomy (NCBI): domain Eukaryota; kingdom Metazoa; phylum Arthropoda; class Insecta; order Orthoptera; family Acrididae; genus Schistocerca; species Schistocerca piceifrons. The sequence continues at coordinate 183,859,186 of NC_060142.1, read as the reverse complement.
CAGTAGTAGCCCTTGGGTGACCAGAGCGAGGCATGTCATCGACAGTTCCTGTCTCCCTGTATCGCCCCCACGTCCGAACAACATCGCTTTGGTTCTCCACGAGACGCCTGGACACTTCGTTTGTTAAGAGCCCTTCCTGGTACAAAGTAACAATGCGGACGCCATCGAACCGCGGTATCGACCGTCTAGGCATGATTGAACTACAGGCACCACGAGCCGTGTATTTCCTTCCTGGTGGAATGACTGGAACTAATCGGCTGTCGGAACCCGTCCGTCTAATAGGCGCTGCTCATGCATGATTGTTTACATTTTTGGGCGGGTTTAGTGACATCTCTGAACAGTCAAAGGGACTGTGTCTTTGATACAATATCCACAGTCAACGTCTATCTTCAGGAGTTCTGCGAACCGGGGTGATGGAAAACTTCTTTTAATGTTTGCAGGTAGTCATAAAGGAAATCTTATGTGTGTGACACACGAAGGAGAAATAACTGCTAAGGGTTTGTATTCAGACTGGTGAAAGTTTAAGTAAGGGAAATTAATGCACCTATAGAATTCATTAGAGAAGATAGGTTTATAAATGAACAGCCGCAGTTGGCTGACATTTCAAAAGAATGTTTACGTGTGTCTGATGACATTTAGGATAAAATGATTTAATTTCACAAACACGAACTGGAAGAAGGTAACTGGGATCCAAGAAGATCACAAACTTTCATGAGATGAAGCTATGCTCAGAAATAATGAATTCCACTGAAGCGAGTAAAATCTTTCCAGGAGACGTCACTTCGAATTAAAGACTCGAGCTTTCGACTGGTGTCATTGGTATCGTCATTAGGAGTAGAAAGCTGCTGGGGCTGAGACACTTCCACGTAAATGAGCCCGACAGCAGTATCTGGGGCCTGCCAGAGCCAGCAGCAGTGACGTAAGCGCGGGAATACGAGCTGAGTAGCTCACAGCAACTGCGGTCCGCCACGGGACAGGCGCCAACCATGTACATGAGTCTTGCAAGGAACTAGTGACGTCACAGTGATCGACTTGTCCGCCACGCTTCGCGACCACCCAGCTCCATGCAGGAACCACGGGAAATCAATATTTAATTGAAAGGGTACCAACTAAAAGTCTTAATTTTGTCATGTGCTATCAAGAACTTGAATGTATTAAAAACTCAGGCAAGAATTGTTAAATTCGTCTGAAATAGCTACTTGCTCCCCGCCTGTGGCGCCTGCTGCCACTCGTAAGACCGGTAGCGTCTCTTGCTGCGACGTTTGCTCCACGGGCTGTCTTTCTGTGAGTCTCGCACAAGACCGACTGAGGTCAGAAGATGGCGCCACACTTAAAACAGTCGCTTCCGCCTTCCCTACAAGCATCAAGTATCTATCTGGCTTCCACATGGAATCCTCAATTAAAATTGTTTCTGTTTACTCGAATCTCGGTAACTTCTTTTATAGCATGTTCCAAATTTGATGCATGAGCTAAGACTCCCGTCTTTTCAAACTGTATTATGTGTCCGTTCTCCAGGCAATGTTCAACCACGGCTGGTTTTTTATCCTCGTTTTGTTTAATGTGTCACGTGCGTATCGGCCGCAAGTGGTTTTCTACTCTTGACAACGGTAGCGGAGACAGATGCCGAAAGCTCGACTGTTTTGTTCGAAGTAAACGCGGCTTGAAACACAACACGATATTGTTCAGGCCAAAGTCTCCAAGGTCAGATGAATGAAGTAGTGATTAATAAAAAAATTTGTCACATCAGCACTGCTGTTCGTTAGTACCAAGCAAATTACGTCCAAAAAAGGTGACAGGATGAGCAAAATGTCGAAGTCGGATTGGCAAGGGGAGAAATGTACGGATTTAGAAGCATATGTCGCAGAGGGAAAGGTCAATACCACCTACAGGAAAGGTGAAGATAGTCTTGAAGAAAAGAGAACCGCTTGCATGAATGGCAGGAGCTCAGATGGAAAACCAGTCCTAAGCACAGAAGGGAAAGCAGAAAGAAGGAGGATCTATACAAGGGACATGTTCTTGGGGGCAATATTTTTCAGATGGATGGGACTTGATGGACATGAGATGTGAGATAAGATACTGTGTGAAGAATCTGACAGAGCGCTCAAAGTACTAACCCAAAACAAGGCCCCCTGGAGAAGGCAACATTCCGTTAGAGCTGCTGGTAGCCTTGGGAGAGTCACTCATGACAAAACTCTTCCATCTGGTGAGCAAGATACTTGAGATGGGTGAAATCCGCTCAGACTTCGACTATAATAATTCCAATTTGAAAGAAAGAAGGTGACAACAGTTGCAAAAATTACCGAACTATTATTATTTTAATTAGTCCTTGTTACAAAATACTGACACGAATTCTTTACAGAATAATGAAAAACTGGGATACGTCTGTCTCTGAGAAGATCAGTTAGGATTCCAGAGAAATGTGGGAACACGCGAGGTAATACTGACCCTACGACTTACGACTTATCTTAGAGGGTAGACGGAGGAAAGGCAAACCTACGTTTATATCACTTCATGACTTAGAAAAAGCTGTCGACAGGGTCAACTGGAATATTCTCTTTCAAATTCTAAAGGTGACAGGGGTAAAATACAGGGGGAAAGGCTGTTTTCAATTTGTTCAGAAATCAAATACCAGGAATAATAGTCAAGGGGGATGAAATGGAAAGCGTTCAGATATGTGTGAAATCTTATGGGTCTTAACTGCTAAGGTTATCAGTCCCTAAGTTTACATACTACTTAACCTAAATTATCCTGAGAACAAACACACACACCCATGCCCGAGGGAGGACTCTAGCCTCCGCCGGGACAAGCCGCGCAGTCCATGACTGCAGCACCTTAGACCGCATTAAATGGAAACAATGATTAAGAAGAGAGTGAGCCAGGGTTACAGCCTATCTCCGATGTTATCCAATCTGTGTATTGAGCAAGCCGTAAAGGAAGCAAAAGAACAGTTAGGAGTAAGAATGAAAGTTCAGCGATAAGAAACGAAACATCGAGGTTTCCCTAAGACATTGTAATTCTGTCAGAGACAGCAAAGGACTTGCAAGAGCAGTTGAACGGAGTGGACAGTGTAGTGAAAGGAGGATCAAAGATGAACGTCAACAAAAGAGAAACGTGTATAATGGAATGTACCTGAATTAAATAAAGCGATTTTGAGGGGATTAGACTAGGAAATGAGACACTTGAAGCAGTAGATGAGTTTTGCTATCTGGGCAGCAAAATAACTGATAGTGGTCAAAGTAGAGAAGATACAAAATCAAGACCAGCAGTGGCTAGGAAAGCACTTATGAAGAACAGAAATTTGTCGACATGGAGTACAGATTTAAGTGTAAGGAAGTCTTTTCTTAAATTTGTATGGTGTGTAGCCATCTAGGGAAGTGAAACATGAACTATGAACAGCTTAGACAAGAATAGAAAAGAGGCATTTGAAATGTGATACTACAGAAGAATGCTGAAGATGAAGTAGGTAGATCACGTAACTAATGAGGAGGTACTGAATAGAACTGGGGAAAAAAGTTTGTGGCATAACATGATTAGATAAATAGGTTGGTTAGTGGAAAACATTCTAAGACCATCAAGGGATCACTAGTTTGGTACTGGAGGGAAGCGGGCGGGTTAAAAGTCGTTGAGGGAGACAGAGAGATGAATACAGTAAGCAGATTCAGAAGGATGTAGGTCGCAGTTGTTACTCAGATATGAAAAGGCCTACACACGACAGAAAAACATTATTGAAATGTGCAACAAACCGATCTTTGGACTGAAGATCACAACAATAACAACATTTCAATGCCGGTCTACGACTCGAATAGTGAGATAATTTAGTAATACATACCTCCTCCCTCGAATCAGTAATAATTATACTGCTCTCTGCACATACGATTTTCAGGGTCTGAAAGGTGGCTCTCGTCAAGGGCGTCCAGATGGAGATGTTCTGCAGTGGCTTTTTGTTAACTATATATTAATGTTTTGATGATATAATTAGTCCAGGATATGGTAATGAGATCTTCCCCTTTTGTAATAATAATGCGAGTAAATTACGTTCTTGCACTATATCATTACTGAATCACATTGGTTTGTATTTCACCGCGACAGAGACAAAAAAACCAGCAATAGCACCTTGCTTAGCTACAAGCTAACCAGACTTATATTCTATGATTGCTAGAGACAGTGAAGAGCATTTACGCACTAGCTATGGCTGTCACGTTGTGCCGATTCTCTGTAAGCGTCTGCTACTGCGATTGTTTCAACTGCTTACTTCGCAATCAGATAGTGTTACAGAATAGATTATTAGATCCTAAACATTCATATAACACAGCATAACTTCAATAAATGGGAGTTCAGTCTAACTAGTCATGTTAGTAGGTCATTTATCAACACAGTATGGCACTTACAACCGTTTTGGCAGGTTGAAATGCGCCAACCCTATGCCAACGTTTGCTGCACCAATTTCTGAGTCCATTATTTAAAATCGGAGGACGGCAGACAAATTCATTACAGGATCAGAAACACCGATCTCCCTTCGTAAACTGGTCAAGCTCCTCATTGTGAGCCAATCCGACGCGACCTTTGGCCCTTAGTATGAAAATTCTTATAGCAACGATCCGCGTGTATTGTCCAGTGTTTAGATGTACCGTACGTTTAGTTGCTCCATTTCGTGTTTTCAGTATATTTCATTACGCTTTTTGAGTCTAATACAATAAACAGGCTCTAGAGCGTGAAATGATGACGAAATTTAAAAGCCTAGTTAATCGCTTTCGCTTCTAGAGTGAAAACTGAACAATATGGGAGTAGACGAAACAACTCAGAAAAGAGAGCCACCTATGCAAACATAAATTTTGGCTAATGAAGATTACTACAACCACTGGAAGCTGAATTAAAGTCCGCTGAAACGACTTTTTCCTATGACTGTACTAGTAACAACGAGATTTTCTAACTGAAATTTGAATTAAAAATGGTACTTTATCTGTTCCGTTGTATTCAACGTCCTATGTCTAGTTTTCTCTGTATATTTCATTCTCTTCTCATGAGCTCAAAGCTCAAGCGGGTGGGAGTGGGAGGGGGGGGGGGGGAGGGTCGGGTGCAGTGGGTTGACGCACAAGTTCAACTTTTTCAGCCAAATATCTCAACAGGCTGGAGGAGGAGAGGGAAATCGAACTGGAAATATTTTGGATGAGATTTCGCCTAATTGGCAAGGTAATCCAACCGAAAACTTTGGTTTTAATTTGTTTCTGAGACAATGTTATCCCAGGTCCTGGTGAATTTCTTGGGTTGTATGGTCGTAGTTGCATGAAACGTTCATGTACCTTGTGTCTAGTGCTGCATTTGACGTTTCTAGAGGTACTTCTTGGTCCGATTGAAGAGTCGGAAGTCGGAGAACGACCTAAGTACTGTAAAAAAGGGGCGCAGTAGAAGTGATGAAGAAACATTGTTGGTTGTGGGGTTGTAATTATTACTTATTTACCAATGACGCGTTTCGCCTGAGTCATGCGTCTTGAGATTGGCCAACACAAAGAATATACTTTTTGTTAGAATTCTGGAAGAAGGTTGGTATCTTTTTTAACTGTAGTTTCTAGCTTCCCTGTTTTATGTATAGCCGTATTACTGGACATACGCTCTGTATTCTACATTGTATGTTGGTTATCACACACGCATAGAATCCGCGTGTGGTGGGATGATCCCCAAGATATAGAAAGTGCTCATAATATAACGCTTGAAGGAGATTCAAGTTAATACATTATTTATTAACCATAGATTTCCTTTGTTCATTCGAGATTATGGGTCGTCCACTTCTGACGATATTTCTCTCCAAGCATTATACCATGGAACAAATTTTTGGTATTTACGAAATGCTCCTCTATTTCACCTCCCATGGAGGACCTTATGTATTTTGTGGATCTCATATCGGCCTTGTCTTAGGTCTTTAGTACTTAATGCTCCAATTTTATTTCAATTTTAAACTTTTAATTTTTGTTTGTGCATACATCTTCGACGATGGCAATTACCAATTAAAGGTTCTTTATGCGTTTCACGTCTCTGCACTATAGCACGCAGTTTTCTATATTACTTCTTATCTTGTTACATGGGCCCACGAGAGTAACTAGATTACCCACAATTTTTTTGTAGGATTAGTTTCATATTAGTTTTATACATGACTTATAACAGCTTTCACCTTTCACTGTTTAAGTCTTGCCTATATTTCTCAGTTAAATAATACTTCGTAATTCACAGCTCAATGACATCGCGTGCTGCAAGCTACGGACAGTTGTCGCACTATCCCACGCATTTCTGTGCCCAGTACTACTTACTTAGCCGAATAAGAGCCACTACACCCCGAATATGTTTACATGGTGACAGATCTATGTAGGCCTGATCCTGTTTTGTATTCATTGGCCTCCACTGCTTGCCTGAAAAGTATATCTTCCGGTTTGTCGCTATTTTCATGGTGTGTAATATATATTTTTACGACATAGCCGGTCACCAGAACATTCAGTCCTATTTATTCAGAGGACTCTGCGCAATGTTTAAGAATATTTGACGTGAACAGCTATTTGATGGGACATTTTGTATGCTCGATATAATGGGTACCTAATTCCATCTAATATCATTTTCCTGCTTTTAACAATAATTTAGCAAAATAGAGTCGTGCCACTTCTAATAAATGTATACTTTTTGTGTAGATTACTCTGGAAATGCATGAACCACGCGGAACGTGTCATTGGTAAGTAAATAATAATAATTAAAACCCTGCAACCAAGACTGTTTCTCCATAGTACATTACTGGTTAGTGTGCCACGCCCAGCCCGCAGCTCGTGGTCGTGCGGTAGCGTTCTCGTTTCCCGCGCCCGGGTCCCCGGGTTCGATTCCCGGCGGGGTCAGGGATTTTCTCTGCCTCGTGATGGCTGGGTGTTGTGTGATGTCCTTAGGTTAGTTAGGTTTAGATAGTTCTAAGTTCTAGGGGACTGATGACCATAGATGTTAAGTCCCATAGTGCTCAGAGCCATTTTTTGTGCCACGCCCATTATGCTTTGGTAAACATTTCGTGATACAGGTTTGCATGTGATCTTGCCGGATACAGGAATAAACTGTCGAATTGTCGTCTATCGAAGATAATAGTTATCTATGAATTCTGTAAAGTAACTCTCATTATTTTAGTAAGTTTCATATTGTCCATTGCACTATACAGAAGGTAAAGAAAATGGTTCAAATGGCTCTGAGCACTATGGAACTCAACATCTACATCTACATCTACATCCATACTCCGCAAGCCACCTGACAGTGTGTGGCAAAGGGTACCTTGAGTACCTCTATTGGTTCTCCTTTCTATTCCAGTCTCGTATTGTTCGTGGAAAGAAGGATTGTCGGTATGCCTCTGTGTGGGCTCTAATCACTCTGATTTTATCCTCATGGACTCTTCGCGAGATATACGTAGGAGGGAGCAATATACTGCTTGACTCCTCGGTGAGGGTATGTTCTCGAAACTTCAACAAAAGCCCGTACCGAGCTACTGAGCGTCTCTCCTGTAGAGTCTTCCACTGGAGTTTATCTATCATCTCCGTAACGCTTTTGCGATTGCTAAATGATCCTGTAACCAAGCGCGCTGCTCTCCGTTGGATCTTCTCTATCTCTTCTATCAACCCTGTCTGGTACAGATCCCACACTGGTGAGAAGTATTTAAGCAGTGGGCGAACAATCGTACTGTAACCTACTTCCTTTGTTTTCGGAATGCATTTCCTTGGGATTCTTCCAATTAATCTCAGTCTGGCATCTGCATTACCGACGATCAACTTTATATGATCATTCCATTTTAAATGACTCCTAATGAGTACTCCCAGATAATTTATGGAATTAACTGCTTCCAATTGCTGACCTGCTATACTGTAGCTAAATGTAATGGGATCTCTCTTTCCATGTATTCGCAGCACATTACATTTGTCTACATTGAGATTCAATTGCCATTCCCTAGACCATGCGTCAATTCGCTGCAGATCCTCCTGCATTTCAGTACAATTTTCCATTGTTACAACCTCTCGATATACCACAGCATCATCCGAAAAAGCCTCTGTGAACTTCCGATGTCATCCACAAGGTCATCAGTCCCCTAGAACTTAGAAATACCTGTTGTTGTTGTTGTTGTTGTCTTCAGTCCTGAGACTGGTTTGATGCAGCTCTCCATGCTACTCAATCCTGTGCAAGCTTCTTCATCTCCCAGTACTTACTGCAACCTACATCCTTCTGAATCTGCTTAGTGCATTCAACTACTTAATCCTAACTAACCTAAGGACATCACACACATCCATGCCAGAGGCAGGATTTCAACCTGCGGCCGTAGCGGTCGCGCGATTCCAGACTGAAGCGCCTAGAACCGCTCGGCCACCCGGCCGGTCGAGAAGTTAATGTGTGTGTGTGTGTGTGTGTGTGTGTGTGTGTGTGTTTTAAGGAACATACCGTCTTCTATATGGACATGGTGTTTAACTCCCGCAGAGAACCGATACATCCATGAGAGATCTTGTTACGTTACTCTCGGATCCATCCTCGTATAAACTACTCACGTTCTAGTTTTCAGGTACTGAACTAGTTTCCAGCGCAGATGTCCTGCTGTCATGAGTGCATAGATCTGTCAGATACCTCAGTGATACGCGGATTCTACGTGTTTCCCCACACTGTGTTACTGCGGCTGCTGCGACCTCGCTACGATGGCCGCGTTCTTGAGGAGACGGCAACGCGCGCAGAAGCCTCCACAAAGTAGGACAGGGGCGGCAGCCGCAGCCGCAGCAGCCGCCCTCCTTGTCTCAGTTTCCGGAGTTCTGCCGCCGTCTGCGCCCCTGTAATATTCACTCAGAACACTACCGACAAGTTCCCAGGCTGCTGTTTCTGCCTGGAATTCAGTTGTTCTTTTTCCACACAGTGATATGAAATTCTGCGGCGGAATATACCGCCGGTACGTGCCGGTACGCCGAACTCCGACGCGGAGGGATGTGGCTGTGCGCACGCGCGGAGCCCGCTCAAGTCTGCGCGAGACAACCGCGAGTTGTGCGTGCGTCGCTCTCTGGAACGCGTGCACTGAACAAAGAGAAGGCGTGGAATGCGTATCAAATCTAGATCGTGTGGTGCGCTCCGACAGCAATATCTCCTGTGGGCCAAGGGTACAGATAAGTAGGTATTACGACGTTGCACGCTTAGGAGATATTACTCGTAAGTCGTTTCGTAGGTCCCATCTCTGTCAGCTCTTGAGACCCAACAGCATAAAAAAATTTAATTCCAAAACTTATCACAAAATGAACCTTTATTGTTAGCAACGAATATAAGAAGCTGCGAAAAAGTAGAGAACCAATTATGCCAAGGAGGTAATTTCACTTTGGAATATAATTTCAAACTTTTTCACAAAACTAATTTTTACTATCGTGGTAACCAATGAATAAAAGAAGAAATATGCAAAAAGCTGACAGCAGATTCTTTTAAAGTACTGGTTCCACTTTGGAACCACTGGGGCGTATAGCTTTGAGCGGGAGGAGAAGATCAGTGTTCTACGTCCCGTCGACAGCGACGTTATTACAGACGGCGCACAAGCTCGGGTTAGGAAAAGATGGGGAGGAAAATGGGCCGTGTCCGTTCAAAGCCATTATATCGGCAGTTGTCTGAAGATATGTAGGGAGTTCAGGGAAAGTAAATTAATGTGGTCGTACGCGGGTTTCAACCGCCGTCCTCCCGAATGAGAGTCCAGTATGGTAACCACAGCACCACCTCGTTTGGTACAGTTTCAAATCAGCCATCATTTCATGAGATATGTAGGAAAGCAATTTAGCACTTTTCCTAGACACAGTCCCACATCTTGAATCTCCTATCAACTCCTAGTAAATGGTTATTAGTGAGTGAATGGTTATTCGAACAGTGATTTGCAAACAAACTATGAGAAGTTAGTCAGTGTGGAACTCTGCAATCTACTGTAAGTTTCATGAGCCACAAAAGTTTGCTACGTTGCCGCTTGATTAAATTTGGAAAATTTAAGGTAAGAACTGAATTAATCACTGAATTGTAAATAATAGATTTCAGCAATCAGTCGTTCTTTTTAAATTTTATTGGCAGATCCAGATTTCAGCTAGAAACTGTCGATGAAGCCCGACCAACAGGCATTACATGCATTGATCAAAACTGATAGTGCTAGTTTCTAGCTGAAATCTGGATCTGCCAATAAAATTTAAAAAGCATGACTGATAGCTGAAATTTATTATTTGCAAGTCAATGTAACAGTCGTTGAATGCAGCAGCCTTCTGAATGGAAGGTAACCTAATCACTGAATTGTTAAGCATACTTAACGTGTTAATATTAATAAAAAGATCCAACTGATTATATGGAATGAGCATATGGGAACAACTGAAGTACAAACGTTAACTCAAAGAATTCAGAGCAAGTAGGAGTTACGAAAGAGGATGGGTATATCTGAGAAACAGTCATCCTAGTTTAACACAGTTCATTAAAATAAAACATCATATTAAAAATTCACAAAGTAATTCCATACCGCGAATGTCGTTCAATAAGTAATGCCCCATTTTTTTATCAGAACTTATTTATTGTTAAGAGTTAGAATTTGGTGCCAATACACATCAACATGTGTTGTCCATCTGCTATTTGTCTACGTAGTCCCCATCATGTTCTATGGCCGTACTCCAACGTATTCCCTGCTGGTAAAAGGTCTTGTCCCGTAGACACAGCCATGTTTTCACTGCACTCTCGCTATCTTCAAATTGCGTTCCCCGTAGAGATTCTTTACGCGGCCCAAATAGATGGAAATTTAAGGGTGGCAGGTCTCGAGTGTAGGGAGGATGAGACAGTGATACCCATCCCAATTTGGAGATGTGTCCCCGGGTGCCCAGATTTGTCTGTGGGCGTGTATTATCGTGCTGGAGCAAGATATCTGCTGGATTCTTGTCCGATCGAACATTTCGGAAACGGCTCTTGAGTTTATTTGAGTCCTCACGTATGCCTCTAAGTTGATCGTTGACCCTCTCGGCATCAAATCCACGAGAATGACGCCATAAAAATCCCAGAAGACTTTTCCGGCAGAGGGAGTTGTTTTTAATTTCTTCTTTTATGGTGAATGAGGATGATGCCACTCCAAGGACTGCCGTTTCGTTTTCGGCGCAGAGTGGTGCACCCAGCTTTCGCCCCCGTAACGATCCGTGAAAGAAAGACCTCTCTGTCGGTCTCAAAATGCTCCAAAAATTCAGCTGAAATAGTTTCTGAATATCCGAGTCTTCATCACTGTTGTCGCACTTCCAACGCTGACCGACAAGTATGGAGCCACTTGTTGATTTGTGATCCGGTCGTCACGAATGATGGCATCCGCACGATTCAGCATGTCTGGAGCAGTGGCTGCGACAGAACGTCCGGAGCATAGCTAGTCATGGAGCTCTGTTTATGCATTTCCATCTGTAGCCTAGCAATTGCACACAAACGTTTGTGGAAGATCACCATGATTTCGTTTCATGCACACAAGAATTCAATAACAGCACCCTGGTTGTAACGTGAGTCGTACATAGACGCCATTTTGACTCTGTACTACGTCTCTGCCAACTGCAAGAACGGTTCGAAACTTCACCTGCGTATAGTAAAATCATCAAATGTGAAACACCAAAAAGGACGTTTGTCTATGTATCTTAACAGCTTTTTTAAAAAAATGTGGGCCATTAATTACTGAACGTCCCTCGTATGTTTTGTCGTTGCCAGTTATTTAGTTAATCAACTCACTTATATTACACTACTGACCATTAAAATTACTACAGCAAGAAGAAATGCAGATGATAAACGGGTATTAATTCGACAAAAATATTATACTAGAATTGACATATGATTACATTTTCATGCAATTTGGGTGCATAGATCCTGAGAAATCAGTACCCAGAACAACCACGTCAGGCCGTAGTAACGGCCTTGATACGCCTGGGCATTAAGTCAAACAGAGCTTCGATGGCTTGTACAGGTACAGCTGCCCATGCAGCTTCAACACGATACCACAGTTCATCAAGAGTAGTGACTGGCGTGTTGTGACGAGCAAGTTCCTCGGCCACCATTGACCAGACGTTTCCAATTGGTGAGAGATCTGGAGAATGTGTTGTCCAGGGCAGCAGTCGAACATTTTCCGTATCCAGAAAGGCCCGTACAGGACCTGCAACACGCGGTCGTGCATTATCCTGCTGAAATGCAGGGTTTCGCAGGGTTAGAATGAAGGGTAGAGCCATGGGTCCTAACACATATGAAATGTAACGTCCACCCTTCAAAGTGCCATCAATGCGAACAAGAGGTGACCGAGACGTGTAACCAATGGCAGCCCATACCATCAAGCCGGGTGATACGCCATTATGGCGATGACGAATACATGCTTCCAATGTGCGTTCACCACAATGTCGCCAAACACGGATGCGACCATCATGATGCTGGAAACAGAACCTGCTGTCATCCGAAAAAATGACATTTTGCCATTCGTGCACCCAGGTTCGTCGTTGAGTACACCATCACAGGCGCTCCTGTCTGTTCAAAAAAAAAGTGTGTGAAATCTTATGGGACTTAACTGCTAAGGTCATCAGTCCCTAAGCTTGCGCACTACTTAACCTAAATCATCCTGAGGACAAACACATACACCTATGCCCGAGGGAGGACTCGAGCCTCCGCCGGGACCAGCCGCACAGTCCATGACTGCAGCGCCTTAGACCGCTAGGCTCATACTGCGCGGCGCTCCTGTCTGTGATGCAGCGTCACGGGTAACCGCAGCCATGGTCTCCGAGCTGATAGTCCAAGCTGCTGCAAACGTCGTCGAACTGTTCGTGCAGATGGTTGTTGTCTTTCAACGTCCCCTTCAGTTGACTCAGGGATCGAGACGTGGCTGCACGATCTGTTACAGCCATGCGGATATGATGCCTGTCATCTCGACTGCTAGTGATACGAGGCCGTTGGGATCGAGCACGGCATTCCATATTACCCTCCTGAACCCACCGGTTCCGTATTCTGCTAACAGTCATTGGATCTAGACCAACACGAGCAGCAATGTCGCGATACGGTAAACCGCAATCGCGATAGGCTACAACCCGACCTTTATCGAAGTCGGAAACGTGGTGGTACACATTTCTTCTCCTTACACGAGGCATCACAACAACATTTCACCAGGCCACGCCGTTCAACTGCTGTTTGTGTATGAGAAATCGGTAGGAAACTTTCCTCATGTCAGCACGTTGAAGGTGTCGCCACCGGCGCCAACCTTGTGTGAATGCTCTGAAACGCTAATCATTTGCATATCTTAACATCTTCTTCCTGTCGGTTAAATATCGAGCCTGTAGCACGTCATCTTCGTGGTGTAGCAATTTTAATGGCCAGTAGTGTATTATTATTATTATTATTATTATTATTATTATTATATTCCCCCCCCCCCCCTATGAACCATGGACCTTGCCGTTGGTGGGGAGGATTGTGTGCCTCAGCCATGTAGGTAGCCGTACCGTAGGTGCAACCACAACGGAGGGGTATCTGTTGAGAGACCAGACAAACGGTTGGTTCCTGAAGAGGGGCAGCAGCCTTATCACTAGTTCCAGGGGCCTTGCTGCGCTGGTACTGCGAACGGCTGGAAGCTTTGAGAGACGTAATAGTGAAGCTAATAGAGGATCAAGTAGGTAAAACGACGAAGGCTAATAGAAATCCTTGGGTAACAGAAGAGATACTGAATTGAGATGATGAAAGGACAAAATATAAAAATGCAGTAAATGAAGCAGGCAAAAAGGAATACAAACGTCTCAAAAATGAGATCGACAGAAAGTGCAAAATGTCTAAGCAGTTATGGCTAGAGGACAAATGTAAGAATGTAGAGGCGTATAGAGGTAAGATATCTACTGCCTACAGGAAAATTAAAGAGACCTTTGGAGAAAGGAGAACCACTTGTATGAATATCAAGAGCTCAGATGGAAACCCAGTTCTAAGGAAAGAAGGGAAAGCAGAAAGGTGGAAGTAATATATAGAGGGTCTACACAAGGGCGAAGTTCTTGAGGACAATATTATAGAAATGGAAGAGAATAAAGATGAAAATGAAATAGGAGATATGATACTCCGTGAAGAGTTTGACAGAGCACTGAAAGACCTAAGTCGAAACAAGACCACGGGAGTAGACAACATTCCATTAGAACTACTGACAGTCTTGGGAGAGCCAGACCTAACAAAACTCTACCATCTGGCGAGCAAGATGTATGAGACAAGGGAAATACCCTCAGACTTCCAGAAGAATATAATAATTCCAATTCCATAGAAAACAGGAGTTGACATATGTGAAAATTATCGGTTTAATAAGCCACAGCTGCAAAATACTAACACCAATTCATTACAGACGAATGGGAAAACTGGTTGAAGCCGACCTCGGGGAAGATCAATTTGGATTCCGTAGAAATGTTGGAACACGTGAGGCAATACTGATTCTACGACTTATCTTAGAAGATAGATTAAGGAAAGGTAAACCTACGTTTTTAGATTTTGTAGGCTCGGAGAAAGCTTTTGACAATGTTGACTGGAATACTCTCTTTCAAATTCTGAAGGTGGCAGGGGTAAAATACAGGGAGAGAAAGGCTATTTACAATTTGTACAGAAACCAGATGGCAGTTATAAGAGTCGAGGGACATGAAAGTGAAGCAGTGGTTGGGAAGGGAGTGAGACAAGGTTGTAGCCTATGCTCGATGTTATTCAGTCAGTATATTGAGCAAGCAGTAAAGGAAACAAAAGAAAAATTCGAATTAAAATCCGTGGAGAAGAAATAAAAACTTTGAGGCTTGCCGATGAGATTGTAAATCTGTAGGAGAAAGCAAAGGACCTGGAAGAGCAGCTGAACGGAATGGACAGTGTCTTGAAAGGAAGATATAAGATGAACATCAACAAAAGCAAAACGAGGATAATGGAATGTAGTCGAATTAAATCGGGGGATGCTGCAGGAATTAGATTAGGAAATGAGAAGCTTAAAGTAGTAAACGAGTTTTGCTATTTGGGGAGCAAAATAACTGATGATGGTCGAAGTAGAGAGAATATAAAATGTAGACTTGCAATGGCAAGGAAAGCGTTTCTGAAGAAGAGAAATTTGTTAACATCGAGTATAGTTTGAAGTGTCAGGAAGTCGTTTCTGAATGTATTTGTATGGAGTGTAGCCATGTATGGAAGTGAAACGTGGACGATAAATAGTGTAGACAAGAAGAGAATAGAAGGTTTCGAAATGTGGTGCTACAGAAGAATGCTGAAGATTAGATCGGTAGATCACATAACTAATGAGGAGGTATTGAATAAAATTGGAGAGAAGAGAAATTTGTGGCACAACTTGACAAGAAGAATTGATCAGTTGGTAGGGCAGATTCTGAGGCGTCAAGGGATCACCAATTTAGTATTGGAGGGCAGCGTGGAGGGTAAAAATCGTAGAGCGAGACCAAGAGATGAATACACTAAACCGATTCAGAAGGATGTTGGTTGCAGTAGGTACTGGGAGATGAAGAACCTTGCACAGGACAGAATAGCATGGAGAGCTGCATCAAACCAGTCTGAGGACTGATGATCACAACAACAACATTATCATAATAAGTGCCGAGGTACATTGCGGTGATAATAGTAAAGAAAATCTTAGATGCGCATGGGAAAAGTTCACACGAAGTTACAATAGTCACACACACAAGAATAGAGATGGAAATAAATCAGCCGTCGCAATAAAGGTTCAGAGGTTCATCCAAAGCACTATGTGAATATGAATGCTATGGAACACTTTCCAACAAAATTATCCATCTGTATCACCTTCCACATGGAAATAGGCTACGCTGGCGTGATGCCTTTGAATACTCATGAACATGGCAAAATTACTAAGACTCATGGAAACTTCAAGAATACAAATGTAAACGGTATAGAAACAAATAGAAATAAAATGTCGTGCGGAAATAAACATAATCAGGATGGTACTGAAATTGCACCAGGTGATATCCCCACCATGTGGTTTGAAAAATGATACACGATTTAAAACTGAAACGAAATGGAAAGTAGAATAAATAGGACACATACACACAAGGAAAGTCCTTACATATATTCCACTTAAAAGAGGAGTTAGACAACGGAATTTTAAACCTGTGCTGGAGTTACGAACTTCCCACACAACGTGCTCTACTTAAAGGAAGAACGGGGAAAAACAACATACAGAAAAATATACTCGTGACTACACTCTGAAAAGTATAAGAATTCGACTACTCAACATGAAAATGAACTAGCAGACCAGTCCTGTACATCAGCTGGATTATCGACACACCTATTACACATTAACACACACACAGCAGCAACAGGTCGCGCTTAACAGTGCTAAGGGCCGAGAGCATGCTCTCCATGCAACGAACTTCTTTCCAGTAGCCGGAAGAGACCAAAGCCGTCCTTTCTACCACCAATTTAACTACTGTCGAATGATTACCAAAAGGATACAAAATCTCTTTGCCTTGGCTGAGAAAGCTACGTCGGCTACACTGTACCTACTACAGCAGACAGTCAAATGCAGTACTGCTACCATATAAAAAACAAATTCAAATACGCACTCACTCGGATTTTCATACAGATGATAAAGAGAGAAAGGAAATTTGAGAGCGCAAAACTCAGGTCATGTATATAGGATTATGTGCTTACTGGAAAAATTGATGCTTTAATTATGCGGACAAACGCGAACTGCAAAATTAAATTACAAATGATTGAGAGTGACAGGGCGAAATACATCTATGAAACGAGTGTAACAGAGATGTTTCAATGGTACTTAAAACAAATGGGTATAATTTTTAATAAATTTATATCGGAAGTACATAGTGTTCCAGTGGTTTCATTTCGAACCCACCCTTAACAGCACTACTACGAACTCAAATTTACGTTACAATACCAGATTGCGCTTAGTTTCAGTGTTAATGATCTCCTCATAGTGCTTTGACCGTTGTAACTGCTACAGTGCACTACATTCGTAGAAGTACCTCAGTCTACAACCAGATGCCTCTGTCTTGCAATGACATTGGTTGTTTAAAGCGAAAGACGGTGGGAACTCAAACAAGTTAAGAAGATGATGGCTCCAAGAAGTAACTACTGGTACTCAATGGGTTAAACGTGTACGCAACAAAGAATCACGTATGAAGACGCGTCTGGACTTGTCAGGGACATACTTATTCTGTTAATTTATCAATTTTTTCTCACAGAAATCCAGGCAGGAACTGACATTGTACCTACATTCGTTATGTCTGCCAGTAAGAGCTGCAACGGAAATCTGTTGAATTAGGGACTGTACTAGGAGTGCCCCGAAGTCGCATAAAGATTACGTACGCGACATTGTAACTGTATGAGTGCGATTACACAAATAGACGGGCGGAAAACGGGATGCAATGTACAACGAAACACCCGTTTGGTATTTATCAAACTTCATGGAGGTGCTTATCACGCACAGATATATATCTGGTGACTAAAATTTCACCCCGTTCGGAAACGTGTCCATCATCAGCATCAGTATAAGTTGTGACTCCAATGGATACGAATTCACTCATGCATTCGTTGTGGAAACAAGCTGTTTCAGAATGTTATATAGAGGAATTTCTTTCCCTATCTCAAATACGTGTTATCAGCTCATGAATACCACTGACAGGGGGCTCTTATGAAACTAAACGTTTTCCCATCATATCCCACATTTGCCCTACTGTTGACAAACCAGGGCGCCGATGAGAACTGCATTGCGGGGTCTTTTCTGCGGGGGCTTTTCTGGTCATGTAGGGTATGACGAATAGAGCTTATCATTGTTGCCACTTACTGGTTACTATTTAGCCTCTCTTCGACAATCATAAAGTGTATAATGAAGGAGTCTCACAGAAAAATCAGAGAGCCAGTAACCTATGGTAGTTTTCTAATAATTGATATGGAATTTTGTTTTGTCATGTATCTTATTTGTATTACGTTCATTTCAGTTACACGCATTGTCATTTGTGTAGCAGTCCTCGAAAACAATGGTGATTTACTCCAGAGAAAATGAAATTTGGGCCCCTGATCCGAGAACCGCAAGAACATCAGGGTCAGTTTAGAGTCACAGTTACCCGTAGGAGCTGCTAAACCGTAATATGTATTAAGTTTTTTAAACCTACTTTTTTACTTTCATTTAATATTTAAAGGCAACATCTAATGATTCTTCATCTCACTAATTTAAGCACACCAAATGCAATGATCTGTGATTTTTCGACTATTTATGATCAACGCAATAAACATTGGCCAACGCACTACAACTACCCATTACTGTTGACTTTTATTAGCTCCATTCACATACCAAGGAATAGCTAATGTTTAGACAAGTGAACAGAAATCTATAGTCCACTTGTTCGTGTCCCTTCTCAACACTGAGGTCCTACGCCTTCTGACGTAGCTATGCAGTGATGTGTCACGAACGTCAGATCTTGGTACGATGAGCTATCTCGATGGATTACAGCCACTTCTACTACTCAACACTGTTGTGGTTTTCATGCACTGATTGACTGGATTAGCTCTACACAAACGAGAATATAAATACACAACGTGTAGTTTTAACACTAATTAGCAAATATATTTCAACGCTCATACATGCCACATTTTCAAAATTTTTGGCAGCAGTGACAGCCGAAGTGATAACGTGAGAATCCTTATGTCTTCGATTTCGCTCTTTTTCCGTGACATCTCCTGACGATGAGGATGACAGTGATATGATTTACCCCTATAACACACAATATCTGTGGTTCATGGTGTGGGTTCCTGTAGTCATGTCCTCGTTCATGAACGACGGGCAACGTATGAGTGACCAAGTAAGTGGTCCCAACAGTCGGGATACCAGTTACTTTGGAATAAGGCTGGGCATCTCGGACATATTCTGAGTCGTGATAACCTTTGTGCTCATACGGCAAAGACTACCAAATCCACGGGTTAGTCTCTCAGGAATTAGGGGTAAAGCCCAATGGGACTCGAGGCAAGTAAGGCTAGCAACCTGCTTCCCTGGTACTTTAAATATGATGCTGACAACAATCAGAGCAAAATGCCTCGGACTTTTGGAGGTGACGGAGTCCCACCTCTAACTGACAAACCAGGGACTCCTAAGATACGACTTGGCAAACAAATGGTAATGAGATGGAGTGCTATTAATATCAATGGGGGCTACTCTGGGAAGAAGGTAGAGCTGGCAGAGGCTGCAAGTAAGATGGGGCTGGACGTTTTAGCAGTTAGTGACATTCGGGTAAGGGGTGAGAAAGAAGAGGAAGTGGGAGAATACAAGGTCTACCTGTCAGGAGACAAAGAAGGAATAGCACAATGGGGTGCAGGTCTTTACATCAAGAAAGAAATGGAACCCACCGTAGTTGCAATAAGGTATGTAAACGAACGACTGATGTGGATAGATTTGACAGTGTCCAGCAAGAAAATTAGGATTGTGTCAGTATATTCGCATTGTGAAGGGACAAATCAAGATAAGATGGATAGTTTTTATGAGGCACTCAGTGATGTAGTTGTTAGAGTAAAGGACAAGGACAGTGTTCTGCTCATGGGTGATTTTAGCACCAGGATTGGAAATCGAACAGAAAGGTATGAAAAGAATATGGGTAAATTTGGAGAGGATATGGAGGCCAACAGGAACTGGAAACAACTCTTGGATTTCTATGCCACTATGGGCTTAGTAATCACAAACTCCTTTTTTAAACATAAGAACATTCACTGGTATACTTGGGAAGGCAGGGAAACCAGATCTGTCATTGGCTATATAATAACTGATCAGGAATTCAGGAAGGCTCTTAGGGACACACGTATATTAAGGGGATTCTTCGATGACACTGATCATTATTTAATCTACAGTGAAATTGGGATTGTGAGGCCGAAAGTGCAGGAGGTCAGGTCCATATGTAGAAGGATAAGAGTGGAGAAACTTCAGGATAAGGAAATCAGGCACAAGTACATAACAGCGATCTCAGAAAGGTACCAGTTAGTTGAATGTAGTCAATTACAGTCATTGGAAAAGGAATGGACAAGATACAGGGACACAGTACTAGAAGTGGCTAAAGAATGTCTTGGAACAGTAGTGTGTAAAAGTAGGACGAAGCAAACAGTTTGGTGGAATGACACTGTCAAGGCAGCCTGTAAAAGGAAAAAGAAGGCGTATCAAAAATGGTTACATACTAGAACTCACGTAGACAGAGAAAGTTATGTTGAAGAAAGAAACAAAGCCAAACAGATAATTGCAGCATCCAAGAAGAAATCCTGGGAAGACTTTGGAAACATGTTGGAGACTATGGGTCAAGCTGCTGGAAAACCATTCTGGAGTGTAATTAGCAATCTTCGAAAGGGAGGTAAGAAGGAAATGACAAGTATTTTGGACAGGTCAGGAAAACTGCTGGTGAATCCTGTGGATGCCTTGGGCAGATGGAGGGAATATTTTGAAGAGTTGCTCAATGTAGGTGAAAATACGATCAGTAATGTTTCAGATTTCGAGGTAGAATGGGATAGGAATGATGATGGAAATAGAATCACATTTGAGGAAGTGGAGAAAATGGTCAATAGATTGCAGTGCAATAAAGCTGCTGGGGTGGATGAAATTAAGTCTGAACTCATAAAATAAAGTGGACTGTCAGGTCGTAAATGGCTACACAGGATAACTGAAATGGCCTGGGAGTCGGGACAGGTTCCATCAGACTGGACGAAAGCAGTAAGCACACCAATCTTTAAACATGGAAACAGAAAAGATTGTAACAACCACAGAGGTATCTCTTTAATCAGCGTTGTGGGTAAAATCTTCTCAGGTATTGTTGAAAGGAAAGTGCGAGTATTGGTTGAAGACCAATTAGATGAAAATCAGTGTGGGTTTAGGCCTCTTAGAGGTTGTCAGGACCAGATCTTTAGCTTACGGCAAATAATGGAGAAGTATTATGAGTGGAACAGGGAATTGTATCAATGCTTTATAGATCTAGAAAAGGCATATAACCGGGTTCCTAGGAGGAAGTTATTGTCTGTTCTACGAGATTATGGAATAGGAGGCAAACTTTTGCAAGCAATTAAAGTTCTTTACATGGATAGTCAGGCAGCAGTTAGAGTTGACGGTAAATTGAGTTCATGGTTCAGAGTAGTTTCAGGAGTAAGACAAGGCTGCAACCTGTCTCCACTGTTGTTCATATTATTTATGGATCATATGTTGAAAACAATAGACTGACTGGGTGAGATTAAGATATGTGAACACAAAATAAGCAGTCTTGCATATGAGGAAGACTTAGTTGTGATGGCAGATTCGATTGAAAGTTTGCTAAGTAATATTTCAGAGCTAGATCAGAAATGTAAGGACTATGGTATGAAGATTAGCATCTCCAAAACGAAAGTAATGTCAGTGGGAAAGAAATACAAACGGATTCAGTGCCAAATAGGAGGAACAAAGTTAGAACAGGAGGACGGATTCTCACAGGATGCAACATAGTGAAAGAACTGGAAGCGAGGTGTAGCAAAGGTAGTGCAGTGAGCGCTCAGCTACGATCTACTCTCTTCTGCAAGAAGGAAGTCAGTACCAAGACTAAGTTATCTGTGCACCGGTCAATCTTTCGACCAACTTTGTTGTATGGGAGCGAAAGCTGGGTGGATTCAGGTTACTTTATCAACAAGGTTGAGGTTACGGATATGAAGGTAGCTAGGAGGATTGCAGGTACTAGTAGATGGGAACAATGGCAGGAGGGTGTCCACAATGAGGAAATCAATGAAAAACTGGGAATGAACTCTATAGATGTAGCAGTCAGGGCGAACATGCTTAGATGGTGGGGTCATATTACACGCATGGGAGAAGCAAGGTTACCCAAGAGACTCATGGGTTCAGCAGTAGAGGGTAGAAGGAGTCGGGGCAGACCAAGGAGAAGGTACCTGGATTCGGTTAAGAATGATTTTGAAGTAATAGGTTTAACATCTGAAGAGGCACCAATGTTAGCACTGAATAGGGGATCATGGAAGACTTTTATAAGGGGGCTATGCTCCAGACTGAAAGCTGAAAGGCATAATCAGTCTTAAATAATGATGATGATGACACACAATATCTGACAACCAGTAGAGATTTAAATCTTATCAAATATCATTTCTTCTGGCTACGTCCTTCTGCCTCATAGATACTTTTTGAAGCTTGGTAGCCTGATAAAATAAGATCCCTGGCTTTATGTGTAGTTACATGAATAGGTCTGGAAAGTAATATGTTCATTAATGTTTAGACCACTACGTCGTTCAGCAACTTGAAGCGGTCCACTGAAACTAATCATCCATACGATACATCGTTTCCATAAGTAAATTCATTTCCAATGATCCATGGGAGATTTAACTAACCCGACTGAAGTAACTAAATGACACACCTGGTGAATCTTTTCCGACTTGCTCTGGGTCTCATGAAGTAAAGTCTCGCTGTCGAGAGCAAAATTAAATACGACTGTCCCGAAATACTGAAAACGTCGTGCACGGGGATAGTGCCATATGTAGTTACGCGACAAGAAAGCGCGAGTAACGCGTAGAAAAGGAAAGTTACGCAACCCGTTTACAGGCGACGAGAATATAGCACCGAGTGTAACCCTGTGTTAAGAGAGCCGTAAAGGTTTCTGCTGTGACGCAGCGCGACTCCGCGTGACGTCATAACGAGCGACCGCGGGGCTAAGTGCTGTCTGGGCCTGGAGGGGAGGCCGTTAAGTACCCTGGGCAAGCGGTTTAGATTGCTTCTCGCCCGCCGTTGCTCGGAGACCAATTAAATTCGCTGCCGTGCAGCACGAGGGCTCCAACAGGATATCTCCAATTTGCATGTTTATTACTCTGCTCCTTTGTAATTATATTAAGAGCTTCTCCACGTTGGACGGAAAGTGACCTGAAATTAGACTAGCGTGTAAGTGATGACTTTGAAGAGGTAACTTTCCCTTGTCCCTCGCCACAAAAACGTGAGATGAGCATTACGACCCATAGCATCTTCATACATTGCGATGCTAAAGTCATGAACAATGTCAAAATCACTCCAAAGTATAAGCTGATATGTGTTTGACAAAATTAATGATAAGATTATATAAAGTACTGGCTACGCGTAATGTTCCTAGTCTCTTGAGTAACACCACATTGATAAAATAACTAACTTAACGAGCGAGAGCAGCGGCGTTTCAGTACAGTTGTTTCTGCTACGAGACAAGCAACATTGCGTTAAATAACAGCAAAAATCAATGTGGGACGTACAGTGAACGTATTCGTCAGAAATTGGGCGTTAATGGCCAATGGCAGCTGACTATCGACCGGAGTGGCTTTGCTGACAGCACGACATTCTCTGCAGCGCCTCACTTGGGCTCGTGACCATACTGGTTGGACTGTATACGGCTGGAAATTCCTAATCTGATCATATGAGTCCCGATCTTAGTTGGTACAAGTTAACTGTAGTGTACTAATGTGGAGCAAACCCTACGAAGCTGTCGACTCAGGTTGCCAATAAGACACTGAGGAAGATAATGGCGGCTCCGTAATTATGTGGGCTGTGTTTACATGAAATGTACTGGGTCCTCTAGTCCAACAGAACCCCTCACTGGCTGCAAATAGTTACGCTCTACTTGGAGACCAGTTGCAGCCATTCATTGATGGAATTTTTATGGATGATAGTGTGCCATGTTACCGGGCTAGAATTGTTCACAATTGGATCGAAGAACATCCTGGACAGTTCGAGCGAAGGATTTGGCTTCCATATCGCCCAACACGAATCCTATCTATCATTCAGAGGACACAGTCCAGGGGTTTGTTCGTGTACAAAACCCTGTACTGGTAACACTTCGCAGTTATGAACGCTGTAAAGGCCTCATGGCTCAGTATTTCTGCAGTCCAGTTCCAACTACTTGTTGAGTTCTTGCCACGTCGAGATACTATGCTGTGCAAAAGGAGGACCGACACGATATTGGGAAGGATCCCACGATTTCGACCTCAGTGTACTAACTGTACGAATATCTGTGTTTTAAAATGCAAAAAGTTCAGTTTATAAGCAATATAATATCAACGAACAGGAACTATTTTGAACTAAGCAAGTCATGAGTTGGGTTACTTCTGAAATTCTATTTCATAAGCCACGTTTTGAATTCAGTTTCATATAAGTTTGATTTAGTAAATCGAAAAAAAGACACACTATCTGCATCAACAAATTGCAAAGTATCTTCCAAATCTTTGATTGTAGGTCCTTTGTAGCAACTGCTCCGTATGGACTAGCGAATTCGGGTATGGTCTCTGGATTACAACTATTTTACTAAAACTAAAGAGTACTTGAATTTGGCGTGGTCTATCAAGGAGCAAATTCTGTGATTAACGAAAATGGTAGAAACAGAAGGAGAGGGAATCAGAAGAACAAAACGGAGAATTACTTTCACGTACACAGTTTTAGAGACAGAAGTATGAAACTGGTCTGAATTCAACTACCCTACGGAATTTAGTAAATATTGTGAAGAAACAGGGAAACACAATACCAGAACCAGGTCAAATAATTATATCTCCTGAATACTGACCAAAAACTGTAAGACTTGTCCTCAACAACATTACTTTCCTGAGAAATGGTGTTTATTTCAAAGCAAATGAAATGTCTTGTGTAGATTATAGACTACCCTTGACTCAGTTCAGTGAAAAATTGTTGTTACGATCTATAGTTAAATAAATAGGAACATGCAGTTCCTAGGGTGATACTAGTCACGTAAAGAAATTTGGATTTTAAAGGAAACTCTCTAGTGAAGAACTACTTTTTTCAAAATAACTTCAATCTAGTCAACAGGCGAGGTCTGTTTAGACAAAGAAAAATATTCCGTCAATTTCTGTATGCATAATTTAGTAACGAAGTCGAACAAAACCTAGGATTCTTGACTGGTACGCCATATAATAGATACATACTTCCTAAGAATAATAAGGGTTAAATAGGAAAAGCTCAGTCTCCAAGATGGCAATAGAAGGCATCCGCAGAAATCAGTTTCGACTGCCGGTCTGTTCGAGCAGAAAAGGGGATATTATCTAAAAAAGATCTCAAGGGTAAAAAATCTCTCATGGTACAAAATACACTCCTGGAAATGGAAAAAAGAGCACATTGACACCGGTGTGTCAGACCCACCATACTTGCTCCGGACACTGCGAGAGGGCTGTACAAGCAATGATCACACGCACGGCACAACGGACACACCAGGAACCGCGGTGTTGGCCGTCGAATGGCGCTAGCTGCGCAGCATTTGTGCACCGCCGCCGTCAGTGTCAGCCAGTTTGCCGTGGCATACGGAGCTCCATCGCAGTCTTTAACACTGGTAGCATGCCGCGACAGCGTGGACGTGAACCGTATGTGCAGTTGACGGACTTTGAGCGAGGGCGTATAGTGGGCATACGGGAGGCCGGGTGGACGTACCGCCGAATTGCTCAACACGTGGGGCGTGAGGTCTCCACAGTACATCGATGTTGTCGCCAGTGGTCGGCGGAAGGTGCACGTGCCCGTCGACCCGGGACCGGACCGCAGCGACGCACGGATGCACGCCAAGACCGTAGGATCCTACGCAGTGCCGTAGGGGACCGCACCGCCACTTCCCAGCAAATTAGGGACACTGTTGCTCCTGGGGTATCGGCGAGGACCATTCGCAACCGTCTCCATGAAGCTGGGCTACGGTCCCGCACACCGTTAGGCCGTCTTCCGCTCACGCCCCAACATCGTGCAGCCCGCCTCCAGTGGTGTCGCGACAGGCGTGAATGGAGGGACGAATTGAGACGTGTCGTCTTCAGCGATGAGAGTCGCTTCTGCCTTGGTGCCAATGATGGTCGTATGCGTGTTTGGCGCCGTGCAGGTGAGCGCCACAATCAGGACTGCATACGACCGAGGCACACAGGGCCAACACCCGGCATCATGGTGTGGGGAGCGATCTCCTACACTGGCCGTACACCACTGGTGATCGTCGAGGGGACACTGAATAGTGCACGGTACATCCAAACCGTCATCGAACCCATCGTTCTACCATTCCTAGACCGGCAAGGGAACTTGCTGTTCCAACAGGACAATGCACGTCCGCATGTATCCCGTGCCACCCAACGTGCTCTAGAAGGTGTAAGTCAACTACCCTGGCCAGCAAGATCTCCGGATCTGTCCCCCATTGAGCATGTTTGGGACTGGATGAAGCGTCGTCTCACGCGGTCTGCACGTCCAGCACGAACGCTGGTCCAACTGAGGCGCCAGGTGGAAATGGCATGGCAAGCCGTTCCACAGGACTACATCCAGCATCTCTATGATCGTCTCCATGGGAGAATAGCAGCCTGCATTGCTGCGAAAGGTGGATATACACTGTAATAGTGCCGACATTGTGCATGCTCTGTTGCCTGTGTCTATGTGCCTGTGGTTCTGTCAGTGTGATCATGTGATGTATCTGACCCCAGGAATGTGTCAATAAAGTTTCCCCTTCCTGGGACAATGAATTCACGGTGTTCTTATTTCAATTTCCAGGAGTGTATATTTTTTCGATGGACTGTTGACACTCAAATATTGCTAAGAAATTAAAAATTCAACAAAAAATTTATGCCTACCTACAGACGACTAAGGACAATAGAATGAGACTTCTCCACAATTGCCGGCCGCGGTGGTCTCGCGGTTCTAGGCGCGCAGTCCGGAACCGTGCGACTGCTACGGTCGCAGGTTCGAATCCTGCCTCCGGCATGGATGTGTGTGATGTCCTTAGATTAGTTAGGTTTAAGTAGTTCTAAGTTCTAGGGGACTGATAACCACAGCAGTTGAGTCCCATAGTGCTCAGAGCCATTTTTTTCTCCACAATTAGCAGACAATGTGCCGAAATTATTGAAATCCAATGCTGCCAATTGTGGCACCGACTTTTTAAAATTATCTATGTAACTGGAAGGAGCTTTCGTAGAGAATATTATTGACATCACACATAAGGATCTGGGACATTAAGTAACAAGCTAAAAGCAGTGCAAAGCACTATCACACCGTCAGGAGATAAGTCCCCACAAGTCCAGTTAGTTCTTTCCAGTAATATAGGTCCTGACATGGGAATATTCTGAGACCTCTTTACTTGAACCAAACAATTTACGCATTCAATGGCTTCGTGACTAGTCATTCACGTACATTTTCTTTCTGCATCGAAAAGACTACATTCAAACATTGCCATAACCTTTTCTCTCTCTCTCTCTGTCTCTCTCTTTCTCTTTCACAAAGTAAAGATCGCAATGCTAGCCTCTTTACGGATTTCAGGTTTTGGCATCCGTTTCCGAACAACTGCATTAAGTAGCTCCATACCGATTTTAAGCGAAATGGCTGCTTGATTTCGCCTCAAATTCTCTGTCATAGATAGTAAAAAGAAACAGTACCTGTATTCAAAATAAGGAACACAAAAGAAAGAAAGCGTTTGTGATATCAGGTATCGATACTACATCACGGGTATCGCAATGGAATAGCAAGCTTCCGTCTGATTCCGATAGCCGTCACGCGGGATCTGGCGGACCCAATGGGATGTGCCCTCAGAGAAAGGTCTCCAGTGGCTCTCGACTATGAGGGCCCTCTGCTGCTGCAGTACTGGACAGTCGGTGGTAACCGCAAGCTTGGAGCGCCTTCACTACGATACGATCGTTCGTGCTGAGTACAGCGAGCCTCATGTTTGTTGACAACGTGATGGCAAAACCCTGTTATTTGCAATTGGTCTTGTTACACTTAGCGACATATAAGCCAAGTAAGTCTTATGGTTACTGTGTTATCTCGTCTGCTAATCATTTCTGCTCCTGTTCAGCTTTCCTACAATCACAGTTGCGGCACCACTCTGTATCGCACCTCTCCTTTCTGTTTTGTATAAAGTCATTCACAAAAGTGTTATGACAATGGTAGTAACAGGTGGCCAGCTTTTAAAAAACGACAACAACGATTGCCGACAGTTTTTTTTCGTAATTTTGAACAAATACCAAACCACTGAATCTGGGTGATGATGTACCTGAATCTTCATTCGTCACCAGTCTTTTCGTATTGTAAGGGATACTGTTAACTGTCACAATATCAATTTAGGAGTGGGATGTACTCTGCGTCCACCTTCCAAAAATGTTCAAATGGTTCAAATGGTTCTGAGCACTATGGGACTTAACATCTGTGGTCATCAGTCCCCTAGAACTTAGAACTACTTAAACCTAACTAAACTAAGGACAGCACACACATCCATGCGCGAGGCAGGATTCGAACCTGCGACCGTAGCAGTCACGCGGTTCCGGACTGAGCGCCTAGAACCGCTAGACCACCACGGCCGGCCCCAAATATGTTGTTTACTCAAGTGTTTATATTGTGTATAATTGTGTTTATTGCTTTTAGTGAAGTCCTACAACAGATTATTGAAATGTTTGACATTTTTATAAAAAAAGGTAACTCATAAATTTAAGTCGCAGTCGTGGATGGGACTTCACAGTGCATGTCATATTCTAAAATTTCAGGATTGGGACCGTATTTAGACGTCAGCAGCTGTCAATAATATTCTTCAGGATTTGAGGCCGCATTGTCAGCTACAAAATTCCGACGTTTCGGCGACTGTTGCAAGACGCCTTCCACAGGGGGTACTGCTAACTGCTGAGTGAGCCCTTGTTTGGTTGCTTATATTCTATGGAGAAGTGCTGTAATTGGATAGCCGGCCGTTGTGGCCGAGCGGTTCTAGGCGCTTCAGTCTGGAACCGCGCGTCCGCTACGGTCGTAATTTCGGATCCTGCCTCGGGCATAGCTGTGTGTGATGTCCGTAGGTTAATTAGGTTTGAGTAGTTCTAAGTTCTGGGGGACTGATGACCTCAGATGTTACGTTCCATAGTGCTCAGAGCCATTAGAACCATTTGTAATCGGATATGAGGGTGAGGAGTATGGGTTTCAAGTGTTCTTTTATTAGTGTTCGCATTGAGTGTTGTCAGTGGCAGAAAAAGGCGTTTTCCACTGGACTTTCCTTTATTGCTTGCCATTGGTGGAAATAGGCGAATGGTAAACTGAGCGGCGACTGCGGCGTATTGTTGTTTTCTACCTGCCTAGTATCAATTAGGGCGCGTCAACAGTGTGTACCCTCCGCCGCTGAGGCCTAACGCACTCCTGTTGCTTTGCGAGAGCTGTCCTTCCGCAAAACTGTCACTGCTGCCAGCCAAGACGCGGAATTAGGTATCGTCTTCCCCATTCATGTTCTCGGGTTGCTTGGCTATTTATATAGACCTTCTCTTCAAACTAAACAGCTGTTTCGCTGGTACGTGGGCCACTCGAAATTCGATCTTCATCCTTCACTGGTCCTGGTGTTCTGCCACCACTGATGCATTGTATTGTTTCAGAAGGATATATCTCTCGCTTTCAGATAACCTTATGCTTATTGGACGCCAATAAGAACAAGGTCAAAAACTAAAAAGTATAATACAGTAATTCATCGTCATATTGCAATAACTTATCTGCGAAACAGCCTCGGCCCCACTTCGCGACCGCAGTATGGCAGCAACTGATGTTGTACTGGAACGGGCTATAGCCTCTAGAGCGCATGCGCGATATTGCGTCATGCGTACTTGTTAACACTATGAACAACATATACTACTAAACTTAAAATTTTACGAGTAACCAGGTGCGGCTTGAGAGGCACCCACATTCCTTGCTCATACTGTGGCATCAAGCAGTCAGGCCTGCAAGTTGAGTGGTCTGCCAAGCGAGTGGACTCATTCTTATTTATCGAGTAACATGAACTCTAGTACTCACAATTAAGTTACAAGTTATTCTCCTGTTTGAATATCACGCAAGGGAAACGGAAACGCACATCTGAATATTAGTAATTTACACAACTCTGACTGTTCACTACGCACTGGCAATACCTCATTTTCTTTCTTATTTAACGGCTTTGATCAACATGCGGCCATCGCACTGAATATGAATGGCGCACACATTATAAATTCTGAATATCATGACAACATACTATTGGAAGGAAAAGGCCACCAATCTTTTTCTTTTCACTATCTTTTTTATTCCGATAAATTCTATAACTTAAACAGACCATTACATTTTCTACAACAATTGCACATGAGAAACCCCGCCCAGCTTTACATTGGTGATTCTCTATCTTATGGTCTCGTAATTATCTAACACTACAGTGCACTTTCTGGATAGGATGGTTGATCTTTTGCTATATCTCACACTTCGACTCTCACACCCATCATCACGAAAATTTCCTCCAGACCGAGCGGTACAAAAGGAACATGCATAATTCACTACCTCTGAAACTATCTTGCTATTCTCCCATGCAAACCACACATACTTAAATTACATGAAATACACCACACTGGCAACATGGAATACAACACAAGGAATAATCACAACGTTATAATCACATCACTTTCAGCTTTCCCACATCAATTAGAATTCATCCCAGATTCACAAGACACTGCCCAACTGTGTAGCTTTTCTTTCCTACTATTAACTGTGGAGGATATATGCACATCTTCCTGTGCAACGCAAGCCAAGTGGTGTTGCTGGATAGATGGCTGACTCACCTTGCTTCACTCTCAGAGTATTATAGTTTGAATCAAGCGTCACACGGAAACATAACACGCAAAGTAATATGAAGAACATATTCGTCACACACGCGAGTCCTCAACTGATACCATGGACGAGTACTTCTCCACATCTTTTGTCTCATACACAGATTCAGACTCACCCAGTACTCACCACGTGGAAGTACTCGTCTCTAATTTCAAGCCCTCCACACGCCATTTCTTAAATATTTCCAAATTATAGTACACACGCCAGTAATTCAGCTTAACTTAAGCACTGGGAAGTATTTCAACTTATTGCTACACGTGGTTCCATTGTGACCGTTTGTCACTTCCGAAGATTACTACGATCCCCTTAATATTACCTGTCTGACACTTAATTCTCCCCACAAAAGTTCCTGAAATAGAGAAATTATTATACTAAACTACTCTTAAGTATCTCACATGCATACCATGTCTCCACTCTTTTGTCTTTACGGAGCACACCTAAGAAAGGTCTTACCAACACAAGATCCAGCGGCAGAGTGCTGAAACATGGCCGATCTCGCACCTCCGCCAAGGTGGGGGAGCACCATGCTACCATATTGGTCAGCCACATTTCAGGCGCTCAAAGCTCAGGTAAATTTCATCTCTTTGGTTCCACCAAAGGTGACCAAAGGACCGTCTCAAAGATGATCATATATTGCACATTCACTATCTGCAGTTAGCAGACGACCATACATTCATTAATTTCACAGATCGCACCAAATTGGATGTAGGGATTAAATAAAAAAATTGTCATTCTTTCCAACACTGGCATCCGGCTTCTCTGTATTAATTGAAACTGAGTTATAATTAGAAAAATATGTTGTTTTGACAAGAATAACGAAGAATGTTTTACCTATTTTCAATGTCGGGCGGTACTGTACCCTTTCAGGCTAACGAAATTCACGTATACGTTATCGTGTAAAGAACAAAGATATATCGACTGTCTTAACATTTGTAATAATTTGTTAGACGTCAAAACTGAAGCTAGCAATGTGTTTACTGTTTTAAGCCAACCTAACATATTCAGGCTAATCCTTGAACTTGACCGCATGAGGATAACTAGGGGTTTGAAATACCAGATAATCCCAGCTATTCAGCAAACGAGTGCTAAAACGTGTTGGCAAGGGTATAATGATTACTCCCAAAAATTTTGGTGGATGTGGTAACGGTTGAAAACCTTCAAAAAAGTTTTTGTTTCGCAGCTGCAGCTGGTCGTTAAGAAGTGCAGTTTCATCTGTGCTTGCAGAGTGACGTGTGCGAGCAGCCGTAGCAGAAACTAGTCGTATATTCAGTTTTTTGTGTTAGTTCCGCAGGTTTAATTCAAATTACTATCTGTGTTTGTGTGCTTGCGTGGTGAAATTTTTCGGATCTTTGCGTATTTTCGAATTAGAAAGGGGTAGTATCAAATATTAATAATGGTAGACGTTTACATCGCGTAGGCAGTTGTCATTTTTACTAAGACAGGGGTAGGATCGCATTGTAATATCTGTATAGTGGCGTAGTCGTTGTCATTTGATTGCTTGGTTCGTAAGTAATTGTTCATATATCGCAGCTCAATCTGGCGCTTGTGACGCAACTGTGCAGTCGCATATTACTGTTTTATTTGTCGCAACTCTATAAGTCCAGATATTAGCAGTAGAATGGATAGGGTGTGTGCGTGCTGTGTGCAGGCGCAGGAGGAACTGGCCGCGGTTCGCAAGCAGCTGAGCATGCTGTTGGCCACGGTCAGCCGCCTTCAGACTGCTGCCTGGAGGTGCAGCGGCGGCGGAGGGTCTGGCGCGTCGCTTGAGACACTTCAGGTGTCGCTTGCTGCGTCCGCTGACTCAACCACCGAGGCACCTTCTAGTGTACCCGGCGCGTTGGGGCCGCCCTCACCTCAGGGTGAGTGACGGACTGCAACGCGTTCGCGTCGCTCGAGGCGGAGGGCCAATGTGGAGGCTGACCGGCTGGCCTCGCCCGTTCATCCTGTCAGTTGGCAGGTGGCTGCTCCTTCAGCAGGGCCCGAGCAGGCACACGGGGGCAAAGGCTTCCTGGTTATTGGGAGCTCCAACGTTAGGCGGGTGATTGAGCCCCTTAGGGAAATAGCGTACAGGGCTGGAAAGAATTACAACGTGCACTCGGTTTGTCTGCCGGGGGTCTCATCCAAGATGTGGAGGCGGCCTTGCCTGCGGCTATCAAGCGTACGGGCTGCAGACGTCTGCAAGTAGTTGCTCAGTTCGCCACCAATGATGCCTGTCGCTTGGGTTCTGAGGCGATCCTCAGTTCGTACAGGCGGCTGGCGGATTTGGTGAAGGCCGCTGGCCTCGCACGCGAGGTGCAAGCAGAGCTCTCTATTTGCAGCATCGTTCCCAGAGTGAATCGGGATCCTTTGGTTTGGAGCCGAGTGGAGGGTCCCAACCAGAGGCTTCGTCGACTCTGTGACGGTCTTGGCTGCAGATTTCTAGACTAGCGCTATTGGGTGGGGAATTATAGGATGCCCCTAGATAGGTCAGGGGTGCACTACACAAAGGAAGCGGCTACTCGGGTAGCGGAGTACTTGTGGCGTGCACATGAGGGTTTTTTAGGCTAGGCAGTAGTGCGAGGTGTCCTGATGAACACTCACCAGTCGACGTGCAGGCAGGGAAATCAGGACGCGCTCAGTGTAAAGAAACTTCAGCTATTAAGGTATTAGCAGTAAATCTTCAGAGTGTTTGAAATAAAGTTCCTGAATTTACAGCCCTCCAGGAATCGTGTGTCGCGCAAATTATTCTCGTGACTGAGACCTGGCTGAACACTGAGATAGAAAGTACTGAAATATTTAGTGAGGGTTGGAACGTGTATCGGAAAGACAGATTAGACACCGTAGGAGGTGGTGTCTTCATTGCAGTTGACAAACATATTTACTGAGGTCGAAGTAGAGTGTGATTGTGAAGTTATCTGGACACGTTTAACAGGGCTAGGTGAAATAAAGTTAATTGTTACGTGTAATTACCGGCCACGAGGTTCCACCGTGACAGTTCTAGAATCATTCAAAGGGAGTCTACACTCTGTATCGTAGAAGTACCCGGATCATGCTATATTAGTCGGAGGCGACTTCAACCTACCTAGTATAGACTGGGATGTCTATGGATTCATTACAGGTAGTACAGACAAGCCGTCGTGTGAGTTACTTTTGAACACATTATCCGAAAACTATCTTGAGCAGCTAAATCGACAGCCAACGCGTAATGGAAATATTCTAAATCTGGTAGCCACGAACAGACCAGACCTCATCGACGGTGTCAGTGTTGAGACACGGATTAGTGATCATGATGTTGTCATTACGACTATGGTTACTAAAGTTAAAAAGTCGGTCAGGAAGGCTAGGAGAATATTCTTACTAGAAAGAGCAGATAAGCAGTTGTTAGCATCCCACTTAGTAAATGAATCGACTTCATTTACTTCCGGTACGATGGACGTGGAAGAATTATGGGTAAATTTTAAACACATTATAAATCACGTATTGGACAAGTATGTGCCGAAAAAGTGGGTTACGGACGGAAAAGACGCAACGTGGTTTAACAGAGCAATTCGGAGAATGCTCAGGAAGCAAAGACAGTTGCACTCGCGATACATGAAAGATCGGAAGAATGAGGAGAGGCAAAAGTTAGTAGAGATTCGTGCTGCTGGAAAAAGAGCGATGCGCGAAGCGTACAACCACTACTAGCGTCATACCCTAGCAAAACATCTTGCTGAAAACCGAAGGAAATTCTGGTATTACGTAAAATCGGTAAGCGGGTCGAAGGCTTCCATCCAGTCACTCACTGATCAGTCTGGCCTGGCAACTGAAGACAGCAATACGAAAGCTGAAATTTTAAATTTAGCGTTTGAGAAGTCTTTCACGCAGGAGGATCGTACAAACATACCACCGTTTCAGTATCGTACAGATTCCTGTATGGAGGACATAGTGATAGACATCCCTGGGGTTGTGAAGCAGCTGAATGGGTTGAAAATAAATAAATCGCCAGGTCCTGATGGGATTCCAAGTCGGTTTTACAGAGAGTACTCTACTGCATTGGCTCCTTAGTTAGCTTGCATTCATCGCGAATCTCTTGCCCAACGTAAAGTCCCGAGCGACTGGAAAAAAGCGCTGGTGACGGCTGTATATAAGAAGGGTAGAAGGACGGATCCTCAAAATTACAGACCAATATCCTTAACATCGGTTTGTTGCAGGATTCTCGAACATATTCTCAGTTCGAATATAATGAATTTCCTTAAGACAGAGAAGTAGCTGTCCATGCATCAGCACGGCTTTAGAAAGCACCGCTCCTGCGAAACGCAACTCGCTCTTTTTTCACATGATATCTTGAGAACCATGGATGAAGGGTAACAGACGGATGCCATATTCCTTTACTCCCGGAAAACGTTTGACTCGGTGCCCCACTGCAGTCTCCTAACTAAAGTGCGAGCATATGAGATTGGTTCCCAAATATGTGAGTGGCTCGAGGACTTCTTAAGTAATAGAACCCAGTACGTTGTCCTCGATGGTGAGTGTTCATCGGAGGTGAGGGTATCACCTGGAGAGCCCCAGAGAAGTGTGGTAGGTCCGCTGTTGTTTTCTATCTACATAAATGATCTTTTGGATAGGGTGGATAGCAATGTGCGGTTGTTTGCTGATGATGCTGTGGTGTACGGGAAGGTGTCGTCGTTGAGTGACTGTAGGAGGATACAAGTAGACTTGGACAGGATTTGTGATTGGTGTAAATAGAGATAAATGTAAATTAATGCAGATGAATAGGAAAGAGAATCCCGTAATGTTTGAATACGCCATTAGTAGTGTAGCGCTTGACACAGTCACGTCAACTAAATATTTGGGCGTAACATTGCCGAGCGATATGAAGTGGGACAAGCATGTAATGGCAGTTGTGGGGAAGGCGGATAGTCGTATTCCATTCATTTTTAGAATTTTGGGAAGATGTGGTTCATCTGTAAAGGAGACCGCTTATAAAACACTAATACGACCTTTTCTTGAGTACTGCTCGAGCGTTTGGGATCCCTATCAGGTCGGATTGAGGGAGGACATAGAAGCAATTCATAGGCGGGCTGCTAGATTTGTTACTGGTAGGTTTGATCATCACGCGAGTGTTACGGAAATGCTTCAGGAACTCGGGTGATAGGCTCTAGAGGAAAGGAGGCATTCTTTTCGTGAATCGCTACTGAGGAAATTTAGAGAACCAGCATTTGACGCTGACTGCAGTACAATTTTACTGCCGCCAACTTACATTACACGGAAAGACCACAAAGATATGATAAGAGAGATTAGGGCTCGTAGGCAGTCATTTTTCCTTCGTTGTGTTTGGGAGTGGAATAGGGAGAGAAGATGCTAGTTGTGGTACGAGGTACCCTCCACCATGCACCGTATGGTGATTTGCGGAGTATCTATGTGGATATAGATGTAAATGAAGGTTATTGTTCTCATACAGTTTGGCCATTGTGGACAAATCATAGTTCCTTTTATTCCGAAGAAGGTTGGGTTATCCCAAGTGAAACCTAGGTAAATCTAGGTAAACATTGTAACTGAGGCTATTGTTAATTTAAAATAATAGTTTTTAATTATAAGCTGAAATTTCAATTGTTGTATTGTAATAAAACCGCCAATATAAAAGGACAAGACAATTGTGATAACCAATAGCTGATTTACCAACAGACATCGAATGCTCTTTAGAAACTACAGAATAATTATTCCTGGCACGGTTTTTAGTCATACGTTTGTAGATTAGGTTGAGGTTGCACACCCTCAAGATTTAAACTCATCTGAAATAAAATTAAAAAACAAAACAGTACTTTGAAACATGAAGAGCTGATTCGACATCTCTCAAAACTTACAACAGATAAGGAATGGCTTAAAGCTAAGGAATAACAAATGAAAACACCAGTGCACATTAAGATTCGGGTAAAACAGGTCAACGAAAAATTTAGCGCTTACCACAGGCCACATTCACTGAGGGAATAAACCCAATATGCACAGTAAGTTCTTTAGTACTCCATATGCCATCATTAAAAACACTATTCCGGCTGCCGACATCAAAACTGCGTACGACGAGAAAATTCTAAATGGCATTCTGTAGTGTGCTCTCTCCCCAAAACCCAGAAATCAGCCACAATGGATGATATCGTGCATACGGCACCGAATACAGCAAGCGGCCCCTAAGTCTGTATGTGCAAGCGCCTCATACCAACAGCTACTCGTCAACCACGGCATGGGTCCCACGTTTAACTGACTCACAAACAGCGGTGAGCCGAGCGATGGCGTGCGGCATTTGCGCCTCCTACTGGGACACCAGTCAATCAGGAAATCCAAAGATGGCACATCGCAGCCACGGCTCGCACAGTAATACGAAAAACATTTTACACAGTATTTTGTTAGGAATTCAGTGTTAGCCTGTGATAACCGGTTTCTGTAGTCAAACTTTTTAGAGTTAATGTTTCCATTGTAATTTTGTCATAAGGCAAACAAAGTGGGTGTCATAGAACGGGCAGTCATAAACGTTACAAACAACTTCCGTACAACAGAAGCTTTTCCGTACTGTCCACAGTCACTTAACGAACGCCGCACTGCGACGTATCTACCCTTTCAGGGTGTGTCTGTAGTGACTATTTTTGGGTATCTTACCCTGTAAGAGTACGCCATACTTGCTGAAAAGTTAGTAAAAGACGTGGAAGGGTCAGGTGGACCTTCTATGGCCCCACGAAATTCTGCCCGAAATGGAAACGTGGTGTTGTATTTTTTGATCGCCCAATGTAGCACCAATGAAGAATGGATGGGTACAGGCATCCCTCTTGATTTCAAATGGGCAGCAAAATCCGAATTCATAGCGGACAGTCGAGTTTAATTTACTGATGGTGGTGGTGGTGGTGGTGGTTAGTGTTTAACGTCCCGTCGACAACGAGGTCATTAGAGACGGAGCGCAAGCTCGGGTTAGGGAAGGATTGGGTAGGAAATCGGCCGTGCTCTTTCAAAGGAACCATCCCGGCATTTGCCTGAAACGATTTAGGGAAATCACGGAAAACCTAAATCAGGATGGCCGGAGACGGGATTGAACCGTCGTCCTCCCGAATGCGAGTTCAGTGTGCTAACCACTGCGCCACCTCGCTCGGTTTTACTGATGGACTCAGTACTGTCACCAATAGAGAGGGTTCCTGAGATACTGGAAAGTTAACAGGGGAACAACGTCTGTAGCATTATGTATTTACAAGAACTTTACATATATTTCTAAAATGCATAAATGATTTCTATTTATGCAATGGTTCGTGTCAACTGTTTTATTTGTGTGTTTTGTTGTGGTATATATGAATCGACAGTTCGATCATAAATATGCACAAATGAGAACAGTGTCACCTGGGAATGTGGAGCGAAAAGTGAAAGACTTATTGGTGCTGTCACCAAGTTTCAGCAACTAAATAATTACAAACGAGTACTATGACTCTAAATGTATGTATGTTTCAGTGCGAAAGCTATACAGTTTCGGCAGTCGAGGGGGTAGAGGATGAGGGAGGGCAGGTGTCTTATACCGGTAGAGGCTATCTATCACTATTTATGCAGTCAGTCCTCAATTTAATCAAATTAATATCATTCAGACTTAGATACTGTACGTGGAGCACAATATTCATGCATTCACAGGTACAAAACTCTGTTACTACGCAGGGACTTCGGAAAGTTAAGTTTAAGTTTTCGTCCTAAGCTAAGACTGTTCCGCAACAAGAGTGGAGCGTTGTACACGTTTCGTGTTTCTTGCAGACACAGTTCTGCTGCAGTACAGATAATAAGAGCGCAGCAGTGTGGCAGAGAAATGACGCGGCAACTGGAAATGTAATACAAAGCTGAAGAAGGTGGAACAGAATGATTATTTTAGGCAAAATGCCTAATCCGCAGAAAGATGCATTATGTAATTGAGGAGACATATGGGCTGAATGAAGCTTCGGGTCCAGCCGTAATAAAATGCTGTCAACAATTTCATCAAGACCGCACAGTGTCGGGTTGCTCTGATCTGGAAGTTCTGTTTTTTGCATCATGTCATCTTTTCGCCAAATCAAAAGATCATTTTCGGGGGAGGGGGGTGGGGGAGATATAACTTCCAACAATGAGGAAGTTGACACAGAGGTTCCCGAATGACTTCGTAATTTCTGTCGTCGAGGAAGTCGACGATTGGTAGATCGTTCTGATAATTGTTTGACTTGGTGAGTTCGTTGAATGTAGCGTGGTGTATCTGTCTTTACATTGTACTTTAGTATAACATTCAATAAAAGTTACTTGGCTTGCCAGAATAACGTTTAACTTACTTTTTAACGTCCATTCGTATATCTATTCACACACGATGTACACCAATTAAATCTTTACCAATTAAATAGATACTAACAGTCCAGTTGAGGAGTTTCACCCAATTGCAGTTTACCTCGTGTTTTTAAAGGATCTGCAGTGCTTCACAAAGGATATTTGCAAAAGAAAAAACGACGGCGAGGAGTTTAGATCACTGATAAACTGAACAAAAGAATATTTTGTCGGAAAAATGTGGAGTTAGAAGTGGTTAAAGACAGACTTGATGGAAGACATAATGTACACGTATGTACTCTGATACGCAGGAAGCTAGATTCCACTTCGTTCTGTTATCCACGTTCTATATTAATGTCTTTTCCACTCAGTCTCCAATTATTAGTGTCTCCTGCAAACTTAATATCACTTCTCAAATGAAACACACAAACATCGTGGGACTCACATAATGTTTAGCTTCGTTCCTAAGACGCAAATATTGTGAGGGTCTTATGCGACTGAATGACATTCTTTTCCCGTAACGTAATTCTGGAGCAGAGAGGAACAGGTCATGGCGTCATAAGTACGGTAACAGGGAACACTTTTCAGACGATCGCCTGTAGCCAGCCTATAGGAATTTTAGGTGATAGCATTAATTGCTTCTGGCTGCAGTGTTTTTCTGAAGTTAAAAGAAAGGTTTTTTATGAATAAGAAAAACTACACAAAGTTAAGCGTGTTCGTGTAAGTATGAACAAATATTTTATTGGGGTGTGGAAGTGTAGCAATTGTAAAAAACTTCTCAGTACCGTGTTCCATTATCTGTTTGTTTAATTAATAGTCTACCACCCACCAATGATCAGTGAATGAAATGAAATTAAGTAAGTATTAACTCAAACCCGTTATAATTCAAATACATTTTGAAATAAAAGTTATTGTAAACTAACACACTACTTAAGTTCTAAAGAAACTCAGTTAATTTGCAAATATCATATGTTTCATGGCAGGGGGCCTTGCTGAGCTTCAACATAAAATATGGTGCCCGGCCTGAGAAGTATGCCTTACCTGATCTCATGTCATATTACAATCAGGTTGGTGTATACGTCCGTAGCATTTTGGTTTTGCATGTTGGTATTCCTTTTGCTTAAGGTGTATTTATCGATTCACATTTTTTGTTAGTGGTTCATTGCCACCATCTGAGTTCACATATTGTCATTTTCTCATTTGGAGGTAATGAGAGGATCTCTTGACACTAGAAAATGAATTCCCAAGTGGACAAATCGTAACATTTCAGACATATGCGTTTGTTTGAGTTCGGTAGAGCGCAGACAACAGCGGAGCAGCCAGACACATTTGCGGCGTGTATGGGGCCAATTCCACTTGACAGAGCACGACAAGAACATAATTTTCTCGTTTTTATGAGGAACGTCTTAGCGTTACTGTCCACGTTCAGGAAGACCTTCGAGGTTTGATGATGATCGTTTAACCCTATTAATCTACAATGACCCACTAGAGAGCTGGTAAACGTGACGAACAGTTATCATTCTACCATCGTACGACATTTGCATGCAGTGGGGAAGGTTCAAAAGTCGGGAATATGATTACCGCGTACTCTAACCCAAAATAACAAAAATCAGGAGGTGTTCATATGTGCATCTCAGTTTGCTCGTGATCAGTTGGCTCGTGAACAGTACCGACCATTCATATCATGTATCGTTGTTGGTGGCGAAAACTGATGTTTTTGGAGGGGATATAAGGAAAAGAAAGGAATGGTTGAGCCCGAATAAACCAGCAACTCTCCATACAAATACTTGAGTGCATCAAAATTAGATGACGTTAAGCATCTAGTGGTACAGACGGTTGTGGTGCACTACGAACTAGTTCCCTGTCGTGTGACTGTCACAGCTGAGATTTATTCACAACAACTGAGGCATTTTGCAGACTCAGTCTAAGAACAACGACCAGGAAAAATACGTGAAGTGATGCTACTCAGCGATAACGCCCGTCCGTATACTGCTAGACTGAAAAAAACTCTATACAGGAGAAGCCGGATGAAAATGCGCTCTGAACATGGCTCGAGGAGTTCGTCTCAAAACCATTTGATTTTTACAGTCTCGGAATCAATAAATTACCCCAGATTTGGCAGAGTGTTGTGAATAGTGAAGGAGATTTATAATTGATGACTGAAGTCTCTCTTAGGTGTATCTGTTGTGTTGATTAAACAAATGGAAATACACTACGAACTTATGCACAAACCTAGTAGTTTTCAAAATGTATAATATTTAACTGACAAACTTCTGTAACTGAAGAATTAGCAATACCTTCCAATAAACTTTAATATTGTACACAACTGTTAAATGTGTAGAATACACTACAAAATGCGTCATCTAACTCAACAACAAAAACCATAGAACGTGCCGGAAACTGCTTATGGTGGTTTCTAGTGCGCATTCTTTCGTGTGATTCTAAAATCGGTCACTATTTTAAAACTCCGACCTGGAAATATTATGTTTTCCTAGGCACACTACCCTTAAGGTACAACACTCTGCCTTAATTTCACGAAAAATCACTCAGTTTTAAGGTAAACTATCATATATTGTGGTATAAGTTAAGAAAGGTAGGACATATCACTGGTCTTCAACTACACGTAAAAGGGTGCTGTGATATTTACACATGGCAAATACAAGATTTTTGTTGCAAGACAATAATTTCGCGTTCTCGATACTTATCCCACGTGGAGCAGTGGTATTTTACTTATATCAGTGATGAAACATGTACATCAAATTCGCAACTCTCAATTATTCAGGGCACAAATCGTTTCATAGCGATTCAGTCGATTGAAATTTTGATGAGATTGAATATCAGTTTCCATTGGCAAACATCGGTGAAGTGAATGGAATTTTTTGAAAAGTTGAACGTTTCTGATTTCTGATGACGTGTTGGGTTACAGTCAACATTTGCAATTTCTCCCTAGTTCATCAATGTAAATTATATGTACTATACTGTAAATTTTAGTAATAGCTCATCGAAAGACATTATACTGGCAAGCGTATCTTTTCCCAATTGATAGTTTTCAAGGAAATTGTATTACGCCATGGTCCCGGCATTTCATTGAAGAACATAAAGAACTTAAAAGTTTTGCTCTCTTACCACGTAGCTTGTCGAAACGTTTTACATGTGAGGCCATCTCTTCCCCGTAAAGCCGCCTGATGTGGAATTCTAATTTTTCCTGGCGAATTAAATGTTACAAGAGATTTCAAGATTGCAGCCGGTCGTCGTAAACTTCACTTTATTTGAACAGGTCTCCTGCCACTCATCTTCAGGTGAGCCTCCGAACAGTGACGAAGACGTTCTCCGCTCAGTCCTATATACCGTGATGAGAGTATTGTCATGCATGCGTCAGACCCACGGTGACAGACTGACCACACGGCCCAGAGCCAGTGCCGTCTCTGGTGGAAGTGCGGAGATCATCTGTCTTCGACATTGCCAGACCGCAGCCATTGTAGTAATCTGGTGTCTTCGGCTGGAGCAAAACTCGGAGACGATGGGTTTCCATGCATTATTCAGCCGGTACCCTCTACGACTCGCAGACATCTGAACACGCTCGCACTATTCCACTCATTACATTACACTCAATACAGACAGTAGGGGTACACTAATTCCGTCCCGCCGAGTGGAGGGGGGGGGCGGGTATCCGGCCACCCCTTTCCACTAACCTTGCCAAATCCGTTCCTAAAATAGCCGACGCTGCGTCAGCGTGGGACATGGCACCAGTGAAAGAATGAAAGGAAGACCCTCTGTCACGGTTGTTTAGATTTTCCGCGATACGTATTTCAATAGATTCTGTTATAACGGAGTCCTAAAAATAAGTTTCTGTTGCCAAAATTAATTTTTTGTCAAATTCCATTGAATATCCGTAGGAGTTACAATGTTTCGTAATAGAAGACTTTGAGGGTTTCAAGGGCATTCTCTGCTACATCCAAGAAACGTGATTTGCATAAACAGGTGAACGCGCCTGCAGAGACCCTAGCTTTTCTTCCCTCCGTTGGAAATATTTCCGTCAAAATGGCAAGAATTCTTAGTAAGATTCAGGTGAAAGTGGTTTACCGTCAAACTTCTATAATTTTCTACCTGCTGGGATATTGATATACTTGTCTTCTGTTTGACTATTCGCATTCATATTCTCAGAGAATGTAGCGAAAAGTTTTTCTTTCCAGAGAGACAATTCGAATCTGACGCATTAGAATCAAGAGCTAGAAAAGAAAATAAA
This sequence comes from Schistocerca piceifrons, assembly GCF_021461385.2. NCBI lineage: Eukaryota > Metazoa > Arthropoda > Insecta > Orthoptera > Acrididae > Schistocerca > Schistocerca piceifrons. The sequence goes on along the minus strand of NC_060142.1, from coordinate 183,816,089 downwards.
TTCGGCCTGACCAAATACCTGAAATACATCTCCTGCCGTAACCATTTACTGTGGAATTCCGTGTACTTGCGTTCTGGCAACAGACACCAGGAAAATTAATTGGTCTGTTTTTAAAAAGGACCAGATACAGAGGAAAAAACCATTTTCTATTTTACCTTAATTAACTATTGAACATCTGGAAGAGTCTTCTTCTCAACGATTTCTAACAGATTATTCTTCATGTATATTATCTTGCACCCTTTCTCCTAATAGCCTCTAACATCATGTACTTGATGTGGTGTCACCGCCAGACACCACACTTGCTAGGTGGTAGGTTAAATCGGCCGCGGTCCATTTAGTACATGACGGACCCGCGTGTCGCCACTGTGTGATCGCAGACCTAGCGCCACCACAAGGCAGGTCTCGTGATACGAACAAGCTCTCGCCCCAGTTGTACGGACGACCTAGCTAGCGACTAGATGTACGAAGCCTTTCTCTCTCATTAGCCGAGAGACAGAATAGCCTTCAGCTAAGTTAATGGCTACGAACTAGCAAGGCGCCATTAGCCTTACAGTGATTGTAATTAAAGTCTCCTGTGTATCGTCAAGAGCGATGTACCACAATGATTGATTAAAGATAAGTATTAATCCAGCTACGTACTTTTCTTCATAGCATTAATTACGTAGCCTGTTCCAGTACTTCACGCCCGTCTGCGTTAGTCTAGCGTGCATTTTCAGCCATCTCGATCTACAAGGTGTTGGCCCAGCTGCCGACACATCACTTGATATGCCTTCAATATCTGAAAACTCTAACACAGCTGTCGCTTATTAGAAAGTAGTCAGTTTTGTTACTTTTCAGCGCTTAAATTCAGTAATTTATCACAGTGTATTTCATTATAATGTGCTGTGGTTACCTCGACTTATAAAATATCGGCCCCTCGAAAAATGAGGCAGCCGTTTACTGAAACAATGGCTGATATCAATCCTGGGAACGATTAAGGCGTTGCTTTTTACATAGTGACTTATTTAGAGCCCTATATGCTTTTTATGTCTAAACGTTCCCAGTCTCAGATAAGTTATCCGCGTGAGTAGTGTTGGGAAGCCCTTGTGTGTGTTGCCTTCAAGATAGAGTGGTTTCGTACTGCTTGTGTACTGACTGTTCAAAATGAAGCCGCGGTGACATTACACACAATCGCCAGATTTGACTAAATTTCAGTTGGTGATAAATCTCTAGTAACACATAAGTTTATGACGATATTCCAGTTGAAGCATTCGAATAAAGCACACACAAAGCGACAGCTAAAAGAAAAAACCTTATAAATAACGCTGTTTTGTAGATCAAACTGCTACTAGAAATGTCGTCGCACAACAAATACTAGTATAACAGAAGTAAAATGACATGCATTCGAACAGCATCAGTGCTGTCCGCAAAAATTCATCTTGCCAACATACGTGCTTTCTTTGGTAAATTGCTGTAGTGTTATTTTAAGAGGTTACACAGTCACAAAAAACGAGCTGTAGCAAAGCACTATGGTTTGTTATCTATTGCAGAACATGGCTTTTTCCCTGAGGAACAGAATCGTAGCTATTCTGTTAGGACGCTTATAGCTATTTCAAGGAAACTTGTTTCTTCGTGATTGAGGGTGGTGTGGACAGTGAACAGAGGAAATCTCTAATCGTCTGGTTTGAAACACCTTGACAAGCTGCGAGGGTCTTGTATCATTCTATTTTATGAAGAATACATTAAATGAAATAGTGCGAAACTGGGAGCTGTGAGTAGAATTTTTGTTGCCTGATGTGGCATGGAACAAACCAAACCGATAGTGACAGTGGACGTGGAGACGCGCAGGTAGTTTAATCTGGACTTCAAAGTACAAAACAAGACGTAGCCGGAATATTTCAATTTGCTCCAAAGAATACTACAGCTAAGGAAGCCTGTAGTGGCATGTTTAAATGTTGATTGGCTTTGGACTTTGTATCTAGCTGCCCACGAGCAAAAAGTGAAAAAAGACTAGTGTAGCAAGGCTTTTTTAAATTCTCTTGTTAATAACAGATCTTGTAGATACACGTATGCAGCCTGTAATCACATACAGACGTGTTTATGCCTTTTGTTGTAATATCATTAATTATTGATAATGTTGTAAACTTTATCTTTGTTACATTTTGATTGTAAGACAAAGCTGGTTTTTAAGTACTGTTGGTTTTAGTGTTATAGTACTATATTTCTGGCTTATATTTAATGGCGGAGTAAATAAGAGATGCATTACATGGGCTTTGTGTACTCAGAAAGCAATCACATATAATAGAAACTTAAGAATAACAGTTGGTATGCATGCCTCGGGTTAAGTTTGAAATCGTATTGTTTTAGTAGAGTCTCACCAACGCAGATGATAGTATGTTAACTGAGGGCATGATTTCATTACAGTCAGCATGTACCTATGAACATTTGATACTTTCTGACAAAATGGAAGGATATTTGAAAGCAACAGCCACTTTTCAACGAACGACATGGTAAACGGACTTGTAGCAAGACACCTTCATTGAATGGGACACTCAACAAAGACAGCCATTAATGAACTGTTTTAGTGCTCTCGAAAATCTATCACAATTTTGCGATAAATATTTTACATTTTTAACTGTGTACTGCACTGACAACAAAACCATTCCGCCTTCAGACTGTGCATTTCTGTACTAATGAACGTCGGTGAAATATTATCCTCTAGACCTAAGATACGAAATGTGGACTTCACTTATACTTGTAACATTAGTCAATTCATAAAATATGCAAATTTCTCTAGACACGATCTAACACTAAATATCGTATCATGATGTATATTCAGTTACAAATGTTTAATTAGTTTGTCGAAGGTTGCGGTTTTCCCACATATCTGCTTTTTGTATGTTGGCCCCACCATGTCACTAAATGATCAAATGCATGACACATATGGTCATAGTGTCACCACAAAGATACTCACCAGAAACCAGATCTGTGAACCAGATCACAAGTTGCCTCAGTCCTACTGACTATATCTGAGACGCAGCTGAGCGATGTGTTTAGCACCTTGTAACTGTGGTGGTGCCACAAACATTATAATCGTAATTAATAATAATTACATGATTACTTGATGGGATTTTCATTTCAATTACACATTCAGTAATTGCTCAAAGTATTCACCGTAGCGGAGTTGTTAAATACTGGTGGGGTCGTTAATGATGTCAAATTGCCGCGGGCCTCAGCTGCAGACAAGAGTTAACCCACAAGCCGTCGTCACACCGAACGAGGCCAATTTGGACGCGTACGTGGACGGGATATCCCACCTCATCAGAGACAACGCCGTCTCCCACACGAGACGAGCCGGGTAACGTGATTTGCGCACTCAGCACTGTACAGTGTCCGTTGTCGATTTTATTTGGCTCCCAAACCATACAATTTCTTTACGAAAACGGGCGCGCGCAAAATAGCTGCGTTAATTGTATTAGCAGTTTTCTAGAAACAGGGGAGAAAATTGGGAAGAGGATTTTGGACTCGTCAATGACTTTAACAGGAAACTGCTGGTAGAGGATCACCACATCACTTTACATAGATTTGAGATACATATTAGGAGAAGTTATTATTCGTTAGCACAATCGAATTTTCATCCCATTTTCGGTTTTAAATAGAAAATGGTTAAGGTATAGTGTCTAATGTCAGTTTGCGCATGCGTGATTTTCATATCCTCGATGTAACATTAACTACCAACACTATTAAATAACGTGCATGATCACATAGATTTGAAGATCGAGATTTGTTTTGCAATTTCGTTCGAATGGAAGCGAAGATTTTGTCGAAGCTGCTCATCATCATTGAATAAGATATTTACCACCAAGGTACAAACAAGAGTCAGTCCATAAACCCAGAGATGGGTACAAATATTTCACATAAGCTTCATAATAACAAAAACTTCCAGTGTGTAACGCGTGTTGATCTGCAGACGTAGACTGACAGTTAAGATCATGACCATTGGGGTAGCATTCCAGTCGATGGCGTTTGCAATAAGAATCGCCGCAAATACGTCATTTATAATAAAAACATCGACTTTACAGATAAAGCTTTCATTAAATGAATAAAAACTCAGAATCTTTCAGAAAACAAAAGGTTACAAAAATGTTTGGAAGGAGATGCAGGGTTCGGTCATGTGCAATAAAATCGTCACAGTTTCAGATACTATGTAGTAGGCACCTGGAAGTTTAAGCGCTGTCTCATTGTTTTCCTCCACAACGGTCACACTGCTTGGTACCTTAGTTGAAATGTGAACGTTGTGGATAGCCTCAACAATGTTGCATCAGCGCCAGTTTAGAGCTGTTTTCCTGCGGCAAGCTCTGACAAGATCTTGTCAGAGGCGGTTGCTACTGCATTTGGTTGCTGTATGTGTTTTGGTCTATCATGCATCACATGTTAGGGAATCGGGTACAGCTCCGCTGTGAGTGGTTCCACTGCGATCTGTTTGAAATCTGATTCTGTATCTCAGTGGCATGATATGGGTAATAATACCGTCGACGAAATAAGTTTTGCCTGTCGTTCGAGGGGAACGACAAGAATATCTTGCGAGGATACTGTATGGAATCTCGAGCAACGTAATTAAGACTAGAGGCACTACTATGGGTTAGATGGTCGCTCTATGGTGGTTTTCGATGGCACGTTGTGTACGACAGCCATGTTCCACAGCGTATTAAGTTTAATAGTGTGTGCTTTATTGTAATCTTGTTGATTGCCGGTTGCTGCACGAAAGTGGGTGAGCTAAATTTCGCGATAGCCTTGTCTCGCTCTGCGTTTACTTTGAGTATTCTCTTCGTAAATTTCTTATTTCTAGTCCTCTACCACATGTCAGCGCATTACTGTTAGGCCGACGACGTGTTCTGATAAGCGTGTTGTTGCAGAACTGCCGTTGTGTGTTTTACCTGGTTCTAAGGAAGTATGTCATTGTCCACTGAGTTTTGTGAACATTAGGTATACTTGTCCATGGCGCTTATTTTAACGACGTGTGCGAATAAACTAAATCGTTTCCTAGGCTCGCGTTAGGAACAACGTTCGTTATCGTGGTCACTCATTTTCTCGGTCAGCGTCTTAAGCCCTCATCTGCGAAGTCCTTCAGCGAAAGCTGTTCTAATTCATTAGTGGTAAATTAGTCTGCAGCGCTGATTATCGCTAAAGCTACGGTGGTATGCTGTTAGTGATGATGTGGTTAATGCCTGTTACCTATTTCATGAGGCTACTTGCTGTTTAGTTATTTGATCAGGCTATTGCGTATTTATTTATAAAGGAGTTAAGCCCTCGCTCTAAAATGAAAATCTAACTCTATTGCCGATCACTTCATTCATTTTACCACAAGTTCCTACTGGGATAATTTTAGGTGACTTTAAGCTCAGCAATATTACCAAGTGAGCCCTCTAGCATAAGTAGTTGTAGATATAGTTTAGAGAGCGGAAGCGGCTATGCCTACTAACATCTAGTGACTGTAATTATTAACAGGGCACGTGAAAAAATCTTGTGTAATGTCCTGATTGTGAATGTTAGTTTCTCAGCCACTGTACAAGTTTCCAAAATGAGATTTTCACTCTGCAGCGGAGTGTGCGCTGATATGAAACTTCCTGCCAGATTAAAACTGTGTGCCGGACCGAGACTAGTACTCGGGACCTTTCCCTTTCGCGAGCAAGTGCTCTAACAACTAAGGTCCCCCAGCACGACTCACGACCCTTCCCCACAGTTTCAATTCTGCCAGTACTTGCCCGCGAAAGGCAAGGGAACCGAGTTCGAGTCTCGATCCGGCACACAGTTTTAATCTGCCAGGAAATTTCACTGTGCAAGTTGCTATCACTTTTCTTTATTGAACACCAGTCTAATTAAGTTTCAGGACAATGCTGAACAGCATGTTTTGGGATGATTTTCATTGCCGTCAGCCAGTGATGTTCTTGTTCGATGTGAGATCAAGTCACTAATTCAGATCTTATGTTTTCCGTTCATCCTGTACTCTCAGCAGGTAACGGATCCGTACTGTCATTGTTAGAGACGCATCGATGGACGACATTAAGAGGGGGGAGGGGAGGGAGAAATTTCTTCCTTTTGACGCCAAACTATCGTCAAAATCGTCAGGTATTCCGAATTGGAGATGAAGATGTTGTTTTCAAAACAAATTTGGGTTAAATAAAGGATGCAAAAATAATTATCAGCGCTACCACCCTCAGTCGCGAACAACCCGCTGCTCCTCTCTCCAACCTCATTTTGGGCCCTTTCAGGGCAGTACGTCATTTCACGTAAATATCCGTGAACATGAGTCCAGTTCAAGGGAACCTAACTTTATTGTTTCGCAAGTACTGCATATCTCCGAACGTACCGCTAATTTTACACAGAACAAATAACTGGCTGAATCGTTTTAGTACAATACTGAGGGAATGCGGAAGGGGAGAGGGAGACGGTGTTTTTACGTGTGTGCATCTAATTGAGAGACAAGTACCTGTGAGAATGGGGCTATTTTAAGCAAATATCTTTGACATAGACGCCTTATCAAGTTGACGTTACGCTTTTTATCGAAAATACTGAGTATCTTCGAACTTGGTACTAATTCAAATAAAAGTTGGGTAATTTCACAGCTAGTTTCTTATTTCTTGTCTCATTGTAATACATCACTTTCACTGGTTGTCTAACATTCTGCGTGGTGTCTGTTTGTTCTATATCGTGTCTTCCTACCACTTTCGCGCAACGACGCTCTGAGCGTGTTTTTTAGGGAATTGACTAGTTTGAACCTGGGACCTGTTGCTGGTAAGGAGACGCCAGACCACACATGACATGCAGAATTCAGAAGAGTTCAGTGAGACTAGCGATGATATAACCAAATACTTAATGATTTCAGCGTCAGCTCCACTACACTCCCTGTAAAAGAATCTTAATACTAACTAAACTTAGTGGAAAGAGTTCAAGGTTTTCCTATTTTTAGTTAGCTGGTAAAATAACGTCAAAAAAGCAGTTAAGTTTACCATTGGAAATTTTATTCTACTCACAAAACATTGTTTATAAATTGTACTATTGATAAAAGGAAATGTTTTATTACACAATGGTAAAAACCAACTGCGTTCAACAAAAATGTGAACGAATATTCCCTGAGTGGGTTTCCAAGTTCTACAATGGATCGAAGGATGACCTATGCCATATCACATCTATAATCTAGGTTTAAATTAAGTTTCACAAAAGAGAAAACTATCAAAATTGTCTACAGTGCCCCTCAATTATCCTTAATTACTTATCTAACTTGTTGTTAATTACAGTGGCTGATGTGGCTTCTCAATAACTATATAACAGAAAAATCATCGCGTTTCAGATTTTTACTTCAAGTGGCAAATGTGAACACCATGAGCTTTAATTGACGATCGACACTAGTATTACGCAAAAAGGGGGTGTAACAGATGAGACTTCTGCAGTTCTGAGTGAAGCTTTATGCGCTGTTATGCGGCATCGCGTGCGTTCATTACCTTGTCAGTGTTCGTCAGGGGGCGGCGGCCGGCGCAGCTCCGCTCATCTCGCCGTCTCGGAAGCAACTCTCTCCTAACTTCTCCTTACTACAATTTACCGAAGTTGGTTTAAAAATAAACTATCTGGCTGTGTTTTAATCTGACCAGTCAGGGTCTCAATGTTAACCTTAAGCTCCGCCTACAAGAATTCTGTCTATCCAATGAGAAACGTTATACTTTTCATGGTGGGGCAATGTTTTTTTAAAGTTTGCAACGTAACAGAGACGCGAAAAAGTCTCACGCTAAAACTTGCAGCTGGTGTGGTCCTTTTAGCGTTATCGTAAGATCTATACTGTTCTTCTGAAGGGCTCTATCTTTTAACATGGGCTGGGGGGTGGTCCTGACGTAACAGAGACGCGAAAAAGTCTCACACTAAAACTTGCGGGTGGTGTGGCCCCTTCTGTGTTATCGTAAGATCTATACTGTTCTTCTGGAGGGCTCTAGCTTTTAACATGGGCTGGGGGGTGGTCCTGACGTAACAGAGATGCGAAAAAGTCTCACGCTAAAACTTGCGGGTGGTGTGGTCCTAGCGGTTAGCTGGCGACGTGGGTGTCCGTCCGTCCCTTATCGTAGGGCCTTCCAGCTTAACACGGTTCTGCTCTCGGCTTCTGTTCCCGTTTCTCCCCTCGGAACTGCGTCTGTCTCACGGTGGGAAGGTATGACATGCATTTAGGCGTTCTTGTGTTAGTCTGTGGTATTCCATTTGCTCACTCGTTACTAGTATTACTTTGGTTAATTTTATGTCACGATTTATTCGGAGCTTCATCACACATTACCTTTACAAATTATTTGTAGGTTACAGAAAAACACACCCTATTTGAAACATCTTCAAGGCTAATCAGAAAGTAATAAAAACAACGTAATTAAAGTTTTTTTCTTCAACCATACGTATTTTACATGCTTAAGATAAAATATGTAAGAGAATTACGTAATTGTAAACCAATCAGACTTGTAAGATTGTTTTATACGTGAGAGATCGATTCTTTAAATAACATGGAATTGGATTACTGACCCGGCCGGTGTGGCCAAGCGGTTCTAGGCGCTTCAGCTTGGAACTGGGAGATCGCTACGGTCGCAGGTTCGAATCCTGCATGGATGTATGTGATGTCCTTAGGTTAGTTAGGTTCAAGTAGTTCTAAGTTCTAGGGGACTGATGACACGCGATTGTCCACTGTCATTTTGAACTAGAATCACAACTTGTTGAACTGAAAGGTTATCCCTAGGTGCAGAAGACGTATCGGCGCACAACTAAGTTGGCTCTGAACACTATGGGACTTGACATCTGTGGTCATCAGTCCCCTAGAACTTAGAAATACTTAAACATAACTAACCTAAGGACATCACACTCATCCATGCCCGAGGCAGGATTCGAAACTGCGACCATAGCAGTCGCCCGGTGCTGGATACTGTTCAATGAACGAGGCCAAGATGTGCGAATATAATCCTACAAAATCTTGGAATCTGCGTCTACTTCCGTGGCCTATGTAATTTAGCTGTAGTGCGAAGGAAAAGATTGCAGCAATTCAGAGTCCTGCGCATCAATTTGGCAACAGGATGCGGCAGGTGCATCAAAATCAGAGTCTGGGCCAATCTAGTAACAAAGCCCAGCGTTGCAATTTTTGAGCAGTGCGTATAGGAACCTGCTTTGACGGATGGAATAAGAACTGCACTGGCTTGTGATCTGTCACTAAAACGAACTTGCGACCATTCAAATAGTCATGGAATTTGGTCACACCATACACATTAGCGAGATCCTATTTTTCTATTTGGAAAAAACTGCAATGAGTGTCAGTGAACTACTTTGAGGCAAAAGCAGTGAGCCTGTCTTGTGCACCAATTCTGTGCAAAAGCACAGCTCTGATTCCATAAGAGGAAGCGTCTATTTGCAAAATCACTGGTTTGGCAGGATCAAAATTTACTAAATATCTGTCACAGAGAAAGGCACTTTTGACTTTATGGCCGGCCGCTGTTGCCAAGCGGTTCTAGGAGCTTCAGTCCGGTACCGCGCTGCTGCTACGGCCGCAGGTTCGAATCCTGCCTCGGGCATGGATGTGTGTGATGTCCTTACGTTAGTTAGGTTTAAGTTGTTCTAAGTTCAAAGGGAGTGATGGCCTCAGATGTTAAGTCCTATAGTGCTCAGAGCCATTTGAACCATTCTTTTTGGGGATTACTGGAAACAATTAGTCCTAAACGAATGTTCTATGCCACCGAGTAAACTATTATAATAATTGAATGCCGATAACAGAGGTTCCCAAAAAAAAGGGCTCTGAGCACTATGGGACTTAACATCTGAGGTCATCAGTCCCCTAGAACTTAGAACTACTTAAACCGAACTAACCTAAGGACATCACACACACCCATGCCCGAGGCAGTTTCGAACCAGCGACCGCAGCGGTCGCGCGGTTCCAGACTGAAACGCCTAGAACCGCTCGGCCACACCGGCCGCTACAGAGGTTCCCAGGAACGGCCTATAAGTACAGGGAAATTGAAAACGATACAACTATATAGTTACATACCCAGCTAGATGACAGGTGATATTCCTAATACATAAGGACTGATTTACATGCGTATGATGGCGGGATGTAACACGCTGACGGCATGCAACTCTGCCAGGTATTTGTCTTTGCGGGGTGAACATCGTGTCACCTACATTTTTAATTTCCTGGTGTAGCAGGGCTGAGTTCAGATTTCTCTCAGTATACAGATGTGTCGGTAATTTAGGCTCCGCTGTTTCCTGTCCTAGGTTATGACGATGTTCGCGGGTATTGCTACTGCGAATTTAGTGCGTGCACACCGATAATTACACACGTAAACATGGAAATATGGGACAGATGTAGAGCACCACAAACACATATTCGGACACTGGACGCTCTGCGGGAATCACGCCCAGGGTGCTTTGTGGGTGGGTGGGGCTGATGAGGGGTGAGTCAGCGCAGCTGGTGATAAAAACCCCGATTGCCGCACCTTCCGCGCCGCCGCCCCATGGCGCGACCGCATTACGAGCCGCTGTTAAAAATGTATCAGGCTCGGGGGGGTGGAATGGCGGCATGGGGAGGGGGGGGGGAGGGAAGGGCAGGATCCCCTCCGTAATTTCCGCTACGTAATAATTCTTCCTTGCGGTGCCCGAGGCCGATTTAACGCCTACTAATTCGTTCGTCCAAATCCCCAGAGACGAAAAAAGGAAGACGCTCCCATTGTAAAGACTTAGCGCATTCTTTGTCGCTTTAGGCCTACAACAAGAAAATTTAACTCGGGAGGCAGGCAAAGAGGCAAGCAACACCACTGCGCTGCCACTTTCGTCATTTCCTGTTCTACTATGCCTGTGAGGTGTAGTGTACAAGCGATCTTCCACTGGATTTGGATATCACTTAAGGCTAGTTGTATTTTAGAGATAAATCCAAGCAATCATTTTCACTAATAATAAGCGAGGAGAAAATTGGTAAACCCTGTTTGCAATAACGATCTTCTCGGTATTCAAATTTTAGGACACACTACAATGCTGGTGTAAGTACACTACCGGAAAAAAAAAATGTTCGCCTCTTTAATGGTCTCCAGTTCACTCAAGATTCAGAGTTTCACTAGTGCATAAAATGTTTACATTTATAGATCAATAGCACAAGTGATTCTGAGGTACCAGGTATCGACCCCTACTAAAAACCCTTATTAGTACATGGTGTAGGCCTCACAGGCGGCAGTGCTGGCATCGACTCAAGCGTCCAGTCAATCGGAAATGCGGCGATACGTTATGCTACGCTGGCTCGGCCGGTTCGCATTGCTCTCTAAGAGTTGTAGCTTAATGGGCCACACGAGTCAGTTCTCCTCCCATCATATACCACATGTGCTCGATTGGAGACAAGTACAGATATAGTGCTGGCCCAAGAAGTTGCTGCACGTCTTTGAGAGCGCGGTGAATTTTGCGAGCAGTGTGTGGGCAGTCTTTATCCTGTTGGAACAGCACGTCACCTTTATTTTGGAAGAACGGCAGAAGAACGAATCTAACAACATTCTACACAACCTAGCGCTGGTTGATATCCCCTCCTGAGACACCGAAGGTTGGCTCAAACGGCTCTAAGCACTATGGGACTTAACGTCCGAACTCATCAGTCCCCTGGACTTAGAACTACTTAAACGTAACTAACCTAAGGGCGTCACACACATTCATGCCCGAGGCAGGATTCGAACCTGTGACCGTAACAGCAGCGCGGTTCCTGACTGAAGCGCCTAGAGCCGCTCGGCCACAGCGACCGCCGACACTGAAGGTGAAAGACAGTTGTAGCTTATCGCACCCCAGACGATAAGGCCTGCGGTGAGGCCAGTGTGTCATGGACAAAGGAACGCTACAGGACAGCTCTCAGCAAGTTTACGTCGTACGCGCAGATGACCATCGCTTGCGTGCAGACTAAATCTGACTTCATCGCTGAAGACCACTGATCGTCTGACGGCACCAGTCGAGCGAGCCATGCAGATCGATGCTGTGGCGCGAGCGGAAGACGGGTTAGTGATGTGCATTCACGCAGTCGCTCTGCTAATAACCGTTTCACCACAGTTCGTGTTGACACGATTGGACTTACAAGCCCTCTTATCTCTGCTGAGGTAGTTGTACGGTCTGCTACTGCTGCTCTAGCAGTACGACGGTCCTGGCGGACGTCACTGTTGGATGGATGTCCGAAACCTCGTTCACGTGACCACTGACATCCGCATTTTTGCACAACCGACGCAGAAATTCCAACTTGTGTGGCAGTTGCCCGAAAGGACCATCCCGCCATTCCGGAGGCCACAATTTATCCCCTTTGAAACTCAATCAGTTACCTTTAGGAAGCACTAGTGCATCTCCGGGGCATGGTTCTCTGCTTGCTTCACACGTTTGCACCACCACTCTGGCAGCTACGACTCTACGCGGAAGACGTTGATACTGTTATGAGTACAACTGGGAGCAGTGAAAGACAGGGAACCTTACCAGAACATTATATAGCACGGGAACACGTGTTTTTTGGTACCTCTTGGACGGATACTAATCTGGTGTTCAAAACTTCTGGTTTAAATGGCTCTGAGCACTATGGGACTTAACTTCAGAGGTCATCAGTCCCCAAAAGTTCATAACAAAAATAACTTTCGCATGAGCTGCCACTGCCAAGTAACATAACTCGATGATGTTTGGACCAGTCACAGAAAGAACTGCGGCAGTATAGTACATTACCGTATAGAAGGTAAGAGGAAGAAACACCCGTGGACAGGAACAGAAGTGACATTTTTATTCAATGACAAGCATGAAACTGCTTTGGAGTTGCTGAAGAACAAATGAAACTTACTAAGGAACAATTGCAAATTGCTACAGAGCAACCGGTAATTGCTACGGAATACCCAGCGATAGAACAAGTCAGTATAGATGACAGGACTTGTTAACTGCAACTGAGTCTGTGCGCGAACGCTCTACTGCAAACAGTTTATGCCGTACGGTTTTTGACGAAGGCTGTTATGGCGACATCCCATGCAGTACGCAGACGTATGTACAAGACGTCGTTAGACTGTCTACGATAGTGAACGAACAGTTGCATGGATCCAAGCTGACCGCAATGTCAGTACTGCTGCCAAAGAAATTCGTGTGTCCAGAAAGGTCATCTCGCGATTAGAAAGGACGCTGGAGGTAAAAATGCTATGCAAAAGCATGCGGGCGGCCATAGACGGGCCACCACAGCGCAGGGGGATCTATATGTAGCAGTAGTGTCAAAAATGGACACACATATTACATCTAGGACGATCGCTGCAGACGTTGCAACCACTATTGGCACACGTATCACCGACAAACCCATTCCGCGGCCATTAAATCAGGCTGGTTTGTATGCCCGGAAGGTTTTTAAAAGCGCCCGACTTCAGTCACGCAATCTTCGAGGATGTGTTGGTCGGAGTAATGGGCGTGTTGGTTGGAATCAACAACAGTGGTCCATTTTAATGTTCTCTGAAAAATCCTGTTTCACTGTGCCAAGTAATTCTAGCCACCAATTAAGTGGAAAGAGAGGAGAGCATATTACACAGTATAGAAAGTTCATGATCGTCACCGGTACAGCCTAGGCGCCATGGTATGAGCAGGCATTTTGTACAACGGCCGAAGACTGCGTCGATTTTCCTGTGGTGGTGTAGTGTTTAGCATTTTGGCTATCAAGCAAGGAGACCTGGGTTCAAGTCCCGGCTGCAGTACAAATTTTAATTCACTTCTTCTCCTTCGATGATTATCGTAGATAATGAAGAGACTTAAATTTCTCAGGGAAACGTTTCATCATAAAATCTGTAAGATCTCTTATGGTACAGGACTTTCCAACGCTGGGGTTGTAACGTTGCGCTTATGGGCACACGATACTCGTTAAAGCCTGTACTATGGTAAGTTGACGGGCTTCAGCTTATGAGAAAGGATTTTTGTATAGAAATTGACCGCGTGTACCTGAATGGAGGCAAATCAGACTTACACCCACCCTGTAATAACAATGATACGTCAAGCAAGTCCGAAATGCAACTACACGTCAGGACGGACAAGAAGCAACACTGAAGATGCTACCAATTTGTTAATAATACGGTCGCCAGCCTAATTAGGCATTAACTGAGTTTCTTCCCTGTACAAGTTAATGTACGTCCATGCGAAACCACACGTAATAACACTGCATAATATGGTAAATTTTAGAACCAGAAAATCTACTGAACTGATAATTTCACTTTCTGTACTAATATGAATAAACCATAAATACATAACATTATACTATAATATTTACTACAAAACTTCGTACTGTCTATTGATCTGATTAAAATCGGGCATAGGTTACCCTAGCAATAGCACTTTCGAAACACATACACAATGTCAATTTTGATAAAGGTAAAACACTGATAAATTTTGGTTTTTATATTGACTTTAACTTTGCTGGTCAAATCAGTTCATTACACTTCAGAATTCAAATGAATAAGAAAGAGGGGGGTGGGGGGACCTTGAAACTGTTATGATCACTGTATTAAAACAATTAATTACTGAAATCATTATGCACTTAAGATTTCCAATATATGAGTTACTACTCTTTTTTTCTTATTTCCTGCTCATTTAAATACCATTATATCTGTCTCGAAATGATTAAACTTCATTACTCAATCAATATCAAAATTATCTTCCAACTTTGTCAGACCTTCGTTATTCCTCTATTGATTCATTAACAAAACAGTTCTTTAAACATCATTCTAACATAGCTAGGTCTGCAGGTAATTATTATTAACACAAACTTTAATTTTTCATCTCGGGACACTCGGATTGCACAACATGTGGAAAGGACCCTGTCTAGGTTAGTTGTGAGGATAGTTAAATGATAGGACAGTTCTGGTAAAATTTAAGTTGTTATTGAACAGTATGGAATAAAAGTAACACTGGTCCACACGAATACAGTACTAAAAGTTTCAACCTGTTTGTATCGATGTGGCGGTTGGCGGGCGGCGAGATGGCGAGGCACCGGGCACACATACAACCACAGCAATGGCTCTTGATGTATCGGCACTTTACTTCTTCTTAGCGTCGCTATACTTTTCCATTTAGTGCCTATGGAATTTTGCCGTGCTGTATAGGCGTCGGAACGGCATATCCGAGGCTCAATGAAACTACGTCTTCCAGGAGAGCCTCTTCGATCCAGAACGTGTTGCTCAGACCAATGCCAAATTCCGACTACTACTGCTGAGCCCGTTATGCCGTGCAGTGCCCGAGTGCATTTTCCCGCGCTCGCCTGCCATCCACCTTTTACCGCTCCCTTACAGACAGGGTATTCACCAGTTTTGCATCCTACGTATCCTAATACATTGCCTACGTATGGACCAGACGCACAATTACAACTTTAACATCTTACAACAGTCTCGACAATTGTTACACTTCAATTCTATTACAATATTGCTTGAAATTTGACATAAACATTAATATTCACATCGAAAATTGTTTACAGTTTCTTTAACATAATGGCATGAAACAAAAAAGAAATGAAATCAGAACATCGATTACACTAATTTGTCGAAAATCAGAAAAAAAAATATTTATATGTACAATAGTATAACGTCGTTGTTGTTACAGGGTGCTATTCCAATGTCGGAGAGCCCTGGCAATAGTGACAATGAAAAGTAAAATAAGGAGACGATATGAATTGAAGTGTGTGTTGGGGAGGGCACTCAACTTCAGTAGTTCAAGTAGGGCTGTTGACGATTTTACTGTGGTGGTGTAATGGTTAACATTTCTGCCTACCAAACAAGGAGACACGGGTACAAGTCCCGACTGCAACACAAATTTTAATTAATTTCTTCTGCTTCGATAATTATCGTTTAAACAGTGTATTCGCGTTTACGAAATGAAACCGTTCGCTGTACTCAGTTATTGATTCTCCTCTCTCATTCCTACTACCAAACTCATATGCTCCCGTAAGACTATTTGTTCTGCTATAGCCACATTCCAGTCTCCCATCAATACTAGATTTTCATCTCTCTTTGCGTACCGAACTACGCGTTCATTATCCTTATATAATTTTCCGCGCGTCATTAATCCGAGTTCGTGATTCGTTTTTAATGATCTCCTGCCGGGACATTAACCTCTAACATTTCTTGGATCCTTCTACATCTCAAGTAAATGATCTCTCTTTCCTTTCTGAGAACAAACTGGGCTTCTGTACCCCTGGAGAATTTATTTAAGTAGTAGTAAATTTAATCTAAAAGTGGCTTAGCTCGTATTATTTATCATAAATAATCTACTTCCATGTCGAATGTCTAAACTGTGTTCGCCTAATTAAGTCCGTTGACTAGCAAAAAGACCTCTGATGTGGGGATAACACCAGTGTAGAATTTTCAAAATATCATTCTATATTGGCTCAAAAGATGTCTTTAACGTTTAAAAACGTGAGGCAAAATGTCTAATCTCTGAAAAAGAAATAGTTCTGTCGATTTACAATCTCGTCTTCTATAGCCTCCGACGACCCGGAAAGGCGGCGTACCCGCGCCAACTCCATACCCCTGTAGTGTCTGGGCGTAGTTAGAAGCATTTTAAAACAATAATATGTTAGCTTGGGTCAGCAAGCGTCAGTACGTGTACGAAAAAGACAATTCTTTCTCTTAGAATCTCGATTTTTGTGTGCGATATTGACCTTTGATAGTTTGTAATCTCAATGCATTGACTTTTTTCTCCCAAGTAAGAATAAGTGGTAAGGACGTCTATTCGGAAAGAAGAGCTACGAAACTACGAAAACATCGTGTCCAAATCGGCGTCAAAGCTGTATGTCATCAAAGCGTCCAAAGAATAGATAGAGGCTGGGGATGGTTCAGAAGGAGTCAGTGCCACTGCGAAGAAATAGGAAGATACTGACCATGATTTTGATGTGAATTATGGACTGAAACATAAGTTTATTATTTTTAATATATATGCTCAATAATTACTCCAAGTTTTATTTCTCTACGCCCTTTCCTTCTGCCCGAAACAAATCGTCAATAAAACGCTTTTGTAGGCTGTTACAATGGTGTTAGCATTTAATTACAGTTGATGAAGAACAAACATATCGTTCCACATCAATGGGAAATATGCATATTAGTTGAAATGTACATGCGGAAAATAAAGTAGATAACCATCGGTGGCCTTTTGAAATCAGAAGAGACAAAATGAAACAGCGTTAAATGAATAATTACTTAAATACGCAGAATCATTCAGTAATTGCTACGAGCAACACGTGTGAAACCGATATTCGTGTTTGAATGGATTCGGATATATTAGTAATTAGTCGTTGTAATAATAATTGCGACAAATTTGTACCAATCGCTGGTATAATTGTTCTATATCTGGAAACGCCACATTTCATTTAAGCAAACTGTACTCTTTTATGTCCACTTCCTTAGACAGCTTGTAATGACGCAGTGTACAGCAGATAATATTAGCTGTCTCGGGAAGCAGCTAGAAATAAAAATACAAGTCCATTACATACGTAATCACGGATAAAATAACTAAACATAAGGTTTTAGTGCTATAAGACAGAGGAAATTAATTCTTCAAGGAAGGAACGATGGCTAGGATTTAACATACCGTCGACAACTAGACCGCTACAGACGGACCACAAGGTCGTGTTGTGAAGTTATCTGAAGGAAATCGGCCACTCGCTTTCCAAGAAACCATCTTGCCATTTACTTTAACCGATTTAGGGAAATCAGGGAGAAGCCATATCTGGATGGCTGGGCGTGGAAGTAGACCGTCGTCCTCCCCAATTCGAGTCCAGTGTACGAAGCACTGGGCAATATCGCTAGGGTTTTATTTCGCGGAAACTTCATCGTTTTAATATCGTACTTTATACATTTTTGTAATATTGTTATTTCCGACGTAGACGTGCCCAAGTACAATGCTCCAGGCAGATGATTACTGACAGAATCGATGAAATAGAGAATTGGAAAACTGTTCCGTTTTAAGAAATAGTAATGCTCAACAGAACATTATGTTTCCTGTTATGGAATCCTGTTTGTTTTATACCTGCTACAAATTTCTAAATGTGCAATGGCAACTTTAAAAACTTTGCATTACGACAGTTGGCAAGCCACATCCACTCCTAACCCCAGGTATTGCCGGCCGCTGTGGCCGAGCTTTTCTAGGCGCTTCAGTCTGGTACCGCGCGACCGCTACGGTCGCAGGTTCGAATCCTGCCTCGGGCATGGATGTGTGTGATGTCCTTCGGTTAGTTAAGTTTGAGTAGTTCTAAGTTCTAGGGGACCGATGACCTCAGATGTTAACTCCCATAGTGCTCAGAGCCATTTGAACCATTTTTGGGCCCCCCGTATTACTGGCAATATCGTCAGCAGACATGAAGTCGAGTTCTTATTACATTAAAGTCTATTTGACGTCGACCAACATCAAACACTGTCCAGCTTCATCTGCATCTACATACGTAATCTGCAAGGCACCGTGTGTTGAGCGGCAGGGGGCACATTGTACCACAACTAGTCATTTCGTTTCCTGCTTTCATTGCGAACGAAGCGAAATAAAGACCACTGTGTATACGCCTCCGTGCGAGACCTAATTTCATTTATCTTGGTGTTCCTTACCTGAAATGTACGGGGGTAAGTCATTTATTATCCGCAATTTAGGTATATTTTTGTTTACTTTGGTAGTACTGTCGTTTTACGTCGATGGCGGATGCTTTGTTTATTTGTTGTTACATTTTTGCGATTTCAAGCTGCTAGGTTAGTTTCGTTACCACTGCCGTGCTGATAATCATGGCTGCTCCGCTGTCTATTTGCACCAAAGAAAAGCAACGTTCAGTAATCCGTATTTTGTGGTCAGAACACATATCAGGGGCCGAAATTCATCGAAGACTCTCGGTACAGTACGGAACAGTGTTTTGCCACAACGGAGTGTTTACGAATGGATTGAAAACTTCCGAAATGGTCGCACAAGTGCTACGTACGATGAAGGAGACGGACGACCATTTACTGCCACAAATGAAGAAACCATTCAGCATTCACGTGAAATGTTTCTCTTAGACAGACGATTAACTATTGATGAAGTGGCATATCGTCTGCAAATTAGTCACGGTTCTGCCTACGAAATCATTCTCAGCAGACTTTGGTTTCATAAGGTTTGTGCAAGATGGGTCACAAAACGACTCACACAGTTGCAGAAACAGATGAGCTTGGACATCCGCAAAAAATATTTGGATTGCTTTTGTAACGAAGGGACAGCTTCTTAGACAGGATCATTACTGGTACAAAACATGTATCCATCATTATGAGCCGGAGAGTAAACGGCATAGTATGGAATGGAAACATCCATCTTCGCCGTGCAAGAAGTAGTTCAAGTCCCAACCATCCGCAGGAAAACTGATGCTTACGGTTTTTTGGGACGCACAATGTCCAGTACCGGAACATTATGGGGAAAGGGGCACAACAGTAAACAGTGTACGTTACAGAGATATGCTTACTGCCAGGGTAAGGCCTGAAATTCGAAGCTAACGCCGACGTTTGCTGTGATAAGGTGTCGTGTTGTTGCACGACAATGCCTGTCAGCATACTGCTGCCCACACTGCTGAAATGCTCCAGAAAGTACCGGATAATCCTCCATGAAATCTCTATCTTGCCCCTTCTGACTATCGCTTGTTTGGTCCACTGAAACAGGCATTAAGGGGCCGTCGATTTGTCCTCGGACGAAGCGGTGAAAGAAGTGGTGCATTCCTAGCTCGCAGCTCAACCTAGAACCCTCTTTTATGAGGACATCAGGAAGCTTGTACAACGATGGACCAAGTGCGTTGAAACGCTAGGAGACTATGTCGAAAAATGATGTTCTGTTGGATTTCCTATTTGAACTTTGCGGATAATAATTGACTTACCCTCGTACATTGGCAACAGTAAAATCGTTCTACTTTCAGCATGCCTAGTCCGCCATCTTGTGTTGTGTGTATAACATCGAAGCAATTTGTGCAATGAATTACGTTGGCAACCAGTGACATAATTATAGTGTGCAATAGTGTAATATCAATCAACAGCTCCGCCATTACACCGGTGATGCGAGTGAAGCAGCAAGATTATGAAATTGCTGTGATATACATAGTGAACCACAAAGAAGAAAACCAGCAGAAGCATCACTGATTTCGATTTCTAGCCATACACTGTCCCCCTCCTTCCACCCAAATGCCACACCAGCAGCTACAGTAAAAAACAATGGACAAAGTGTTCTAGACTAATCTAGTTTGTTTATTTTTAAGTAACATTTCTCTATGTATGTATGTATAAACGCCTGAAGATGAACAACACATGTTCGAAACGCGTTGCATTACGTCAGATTAAGCATAAAACAAAAAGTGAATGACGCAGTCTATGCCACCTGTTACCTGTCCTGTAAAATCAGGAGGATCCAGCTGTGATCCCCGGCCCTTACCAACAGCAGCTGTGGGTTTTCGCCTGAGTGAAAGCCTGTACGCAGTGAACTTGTTGCCTTTCTACTTCTACGGCTGGGTGAATTCCTTTTGTTGGCTGTCACCTTCCTGGTGAGCCGCGCAGTTTGGCCTGTGCCAGCTAGTGATCCAGCTAACGGCCGCTCTTCTCCAGCCATAAACTGATGTTCACCATCGGGTGGGCAGATAAACACCATCATAGTTTTAACTCCATCTATCCCGTGGTGTTGTAGGCTGCAGCAACGAAGCAGCTAGTCAGCGATGGGCTATCTGTCATCTGTCGTCAAGGACTCGCTACCTGGCATGAAGTCTTTGTCGCCCCGCTGACGCCAGCCTTAATGTTGAACAACTACTGACACCAACACGCCTTGCGACCGTGGCTGACTCAAACGTTGTATGTCAACAGATTCAGCCAAGATAGCGATTTAGTTCGTGCTATGTATTATCGTCCAACAGAACAAGCGTAAATGGCAGCTGAAAGTAACATCAAAACTATGGAGCATAGTCTGTGAAAGGCTTACTTGCATATCTCCCATGGGTGAGCTGCTAGTGCGGAAGCCCGTCGTACCAAAGGTCCTGAGTTCGAGACCTACTGATGTCAGGTTTTTCTTCATTGTTTACGTGTGAAACTGTTTTATGGGAGAACATTTTCCTGGCATGTAAAAGTAATTTACAGCGTTTGTAGCAATGTTCTTTTGGTAGCCTGCCTTCGCTTCGTTAGTTGAAAGTAGCAAACCTATAGAGTACATTTGTAAAGACTGGTGTGGTATTTTGTCGTTATGGGCAATAGAACAGACACCACTCGTGATGAAGTAGCTTTTATAGTGCATTTGAAGTTTCACAGAATAAACTAAACAATCGTAACAGTAGAACAAATAATAAAGTGCATCACACGTGTGAAAGTATTAGTAGTCTCATATAACACTTAACCCATAATGCAATAAGAAAAATCATCATTGGGATTTGAACAAAAGACGCTTGGTACGGCGATCTAATGCTCTAAAAGCTTCCCCACATTGTAGTTACAGTTATGCTTTTCCTGTGCTCCTTCGATCTGGTATTACTTTTAACTAACATTCAGGCCCGTTTTGCTGGATGACAGCACATAGTATGGACTAAATCCGAGTTTTCGTTGATGCACTATGGACATGGAAAGTTTGTTACTGACATCAGGAGGTTTGGCTATGGGTGTTACAGAGGAATACAACCTTCTCTCGTATTCAGTGTCTCAGTGAAATGGATAAAAGGCTTTGTTCATTAGGGATATCTTACGCTCCACCATATGATTACAGTCACCACCAACTCCAAAGCCCTCGTCCAGGTGGGAAACAGCAGTCCATCCTGATCTGCCGGCAGCCGACTCACCTGACGCCGTAGGAGTTACTTCACGACCCCTGCACCTGAGTCCATCAGTGTAGTGAATATTACTCCACATCCAGAGACTAGCAGTCATGTTTGAAGGATCATGTATGCTATTTTCTAATGCCCTAAGGTAACTATTGGATTGACGCACCCTCGAATTCTCTCGAAATGGTTATGTCTCTAGTAATAATAATATGAAAGCAGGTACAAATATCGATATTGTGGACTCAAGAATCGTAAAAGTTGTCAACAGAAGTCTGTAAAGGTTTTAGGTCATATATAGAAGTCACCAGTTGTATGCATGTGAGGATCCAAAGACATTCAGACAGCAGATGTCGGTGTGGCACTTTAGTTCAACCCTTCAATGACCAGAAGAATAGCTGACTTCGAACGTACTGGAGATTTCGTCAGAGTTATAACCACATCTAGAGATTAAAATAAATCAATAAATAAAATAAATATTTCTAGATTGATTCACTAGTCCTAAGACAATACAGTGAAAATCGTACAGAGTAAAAATAACCGCAAATGGTCACTGAATGTGCTGAATATTGTTTCAAAAGTAGCTCACAGTGCCGAGAAGGTATGCAGTGGCAATTGCTGTGTGAAGGCACTCTTCCAATGGCTGTCTAATTTCGCGTGATGACAAATGGTTTAACAAAGACAGGTGGAACGAAGACCAAACCACTAATTTCTAGGGGTCTTCTTTAATTTACTAGGCAACAGAAATATTGCAAACTGACAGTTTGTGAAATCGGTAGCCAGCGAGGAGATGGGAGTGGTATGTGGCCAAGCCACAAAAAACATTACGGTTCTCAGAAAAGATGCATTTGACAAGTAGTTCAAACACTTATTATTAATATTTTCATTTTTCAACACATGAAATTTACAAGCTCAAGTTAATTCAGGTATTTATAGCAATCCAAACAATCAGCAGTGTACCTTAAATTTCAGATACGATGAAAATTTGATGTGTCGAATCACGACATTTCGTAGAGCTACTACTCGAGCAGGTGATTCTGTCTCAACATAAATTCTGTAAACCACAGTACGAATTCAGGCATTACTAAAACAGACATAAACATTCCAATTAACAAATATTTTACAGTAATATCCCAAATATGAATAAACGTTTAGTTAACGAAGGAGTTTTCACATGTAACGTACCAGATCACAACGGGCAATGAGCAACAACAAAAAATGTGAAATATAACTCTAACATAAATCAGAGAGGACTATCTGAAATCCCATAAATAGGGAGCTGTCGCTTTCGTACAGAGCTCGCCTACAGGAACAAAAGGCCACACGTGTTATTAACCAGAATGCAAATCTCAGCCAACTGAGACTGTACCAATCTGCATGGCTTGGTTGTAAGTGTGATAACTCAGGCTAGTTCTGTAAAAGAATGTATCAACAAAACTTAAACAACACCATCCACATGACTTCAACTAAAACAGAAGATAGTAAAATCGAAGTTATATAAATGCTGAGTACCAAATAAATGACATACTATCAGTACTAAATATATTCATAAATTACCAACAGACTCAAATCCGACAGACAAACAGTACACAACATGCTCTGAGTTGGTAAACTCTTTACAAAAAATAATTCCAAGAATCGCCAATGGCTGCTACTAAGTGACCCCACTTGGCTCGTGGATCTTTTACCCACAAACATCTATGTTCCAAGGCCCTACTTCT
This sequence comes from Schistocerca piceifrons, assembly GCF_021461385.2. NCBI lineage: Eukaryota > Metazoa > Arthropoda > Insecta > Orthoptera > Acrididae > Schistocerca > Schistocerca piceifrons. Next base: position 183,792,584 of record NC_060142.1, on the reverse strand, counting down.
TCAAGTACGAGCGATGTTCTTCTTGGAGATGTAGGATTGTAGTATAGACACACACTCACACACACACACACACACACACACACACACACACACACACACACACACGGACAGCCATATTCTTGTCGCCAAATGCTCCTAGCTACCATACGCCAGATGACTGAAAACATTTGTCCTTGGATGACTACCCCGCAGTTGTTGGGAGACTCATGCGTAACACCGTTAAGTCGATTTGGTGGAGAGCGCGCGCAAACCACCTCTCCGGACGCGAAGGAACGGGTTGTATAGCTACACAGGCAAAGAGATTACACCATGCTTTAGAGCTCCTAACGAAGCACTGCATGGGCCAGTTATATTAATAGTGAACCACCGCTTTACCAATAAAGTCAATAAATGTCGAATTATGAACGGGACCTTTGATGATAATCACTACAATACTGTATTTTCTAAGGTTACGCCGTTAATTATATGGAGGGTACTATTTACAAGTTATTGACTCTGGGACGCACTTACGACTAGAAGATTACAACTGCTATGTCGCAATCCCGCTGGTGTGAACCAAGACACAGCTTTCCAGGCGACCTCGAGACTAACACCGTGTCCTCGAATGCTCTCAGGTAGGGGATTGTACCAGGAAGCGTTAATTGCACCCGTTTACTGAGCTCCTGGTAGCCAGTGGCAAGCGATTCCTCGAATCTGTATATCGACATGGTATACATCAGGCACTGACGGCACACATCTATAGCTGTCTGTCTGATTGCCGATTACGGATCTCTGTTAGAGATCGTGTTATTCATTTTCATCTCCATGTAAACTTAATGCGCAAAAAAGAGATTACCCGAAGTATGGGACGTTATCATTCGTTGTAAGCGGCAAACTCATGCGTGTTTCAAAGGTACTGTTGCCGCAACACTCTTTGAATCAACCCCGTTGGATTTTACGATTATTCGTGGTCAGTAGTTGAAAACTTTAAGTACTGCTATTAACTTAGAAGAAATGCATTTTTCTCCGTCCATTCATCTTCCTATAGATTGTGAGCAACAAAATATTAATGTGTTGCGGACTCGGAGGATACACTTTATTCCCAGTCAGTTTCGCTGTTACATTACGCTGGTGCGCCACACGAAATGGAGAATGAATCTTCGAAAATTCCAATAACTTATACTAGTCAAATTTTTGCAAAACCAATTGAACAAACACCAGAAAATTTAGAAACAAAATCGAACAGAGAATATGTGTACAATTGGCCGCGGAAAATCTGAACAATTTAGTACTGATAAATGTGCTAACTATGGGACAATGAGTACGGATTAGTGCTGAAAGAACCTTTAATGTGATGTTCTGCATCTACATCTACGTGATTACTGTGCTATTCACAATAAAGTGCCTGGCAGAGGGTTCAATGAACCACTTTCAAGCTGTCTCTCTACCGTTCCACTCTCGAACGGCATGGGGGAAACACGAGCAGTTACATTTTTCTGTGCAAGCCCTGATTTCTCTTATTTTATCGTGATGATCATTTCTCCCTATGTAAGTGGGTGACAACAGAATGTTTTTGCAATCGGAGGAGAAAACTGGTGATTCAAATTTCATCAGAAGATACCGTCACAATGAAAAAAGGCTTTGTTTTAATGATTGCCAGTCCAATTCACGTATCATGTCTGTGACACGATTTCCCCTATTTCGCGATAATACAAAACGAGCTGCCCTTCTTTGTAATTTTTCGATGTCATCCGTCAGTCCCATATGATGCAGATCCCACATCGTACAGTAATACTTCTGAATAGGGCGGACAAGCGTGGTTTAAGCAGTCTCTTTAGTAGACCTGTTGCACCTTCTAAGTGTTCTGCCAATGAATCGCAGTCTTTGGTTTGCTCTACCCACAATATTATCTATGTGATCGTTCCAATTTATGTTATTTGTAATAGTAATCCCTAAGTATTTAGTTGAATTTACAGCCTTCAGGTTTGTGTGGCTTATCGTGTAATCGGAATGTAGCTTTTTCTTTTAGTACTCATCTGATTAACTTCTCACTTTTCCTTATTCAGGGTGAATTGCCACTTTTCGCACCATACAGATATCTTATCTGAATCATTTTGCAAGTCGTTTTGATCATCTGATGACTTTATAAGACGGTAAATGACAGCATCATCTGCAAACAATTTAAGACGGGTACTCAGATTGTCTCCTATGCCGTTAATATATATCAGGAACAACAGAGGGCCTAAAATATTTCCTTGGGGAACGCCGGATATTACTTCTGTTTTACTCGATGACTTTCCGTCTATTACTACGAACTGTGACCTTTCTGACAGGAAATCACAAATCCAGTCGCACAACTGAGGAAATACTCCGTAGGCACGCAGTTTGGTTAGAAGACGCTTGTGAGAAAAGGTGCCGAAAGCCTTCTGGAAATCTAAAAATATGGAATCAATTTGATATCCCCTGTCGATAGCACTTATTACTTCATGAGAATAAAGAGTTAGTTGTGTTTCACAAGAACGATATTTTCTGAATCCGTGCTGACTGTGTGTCAATAAATCGTTTTCTTTTTCGATGTATTTTATAATGTTCGAATACGGTATATGTTCCAAAACCCTACTTCAAATCGACGTTAGTGATATTGGTCTGTAAATCAGCGGATTACTCCTACATCCCTCTTTGGGTATTGGTGTGACTTGAGCAATTTTCCAGTCTTTAGATACGGGTCTACCGTGAGCGAGTGGTTCTATATATTTGCTAAATATAGAGCTCTTTTATCAGCATACTCTGAGAGGAACCTGACTGGTATAGAATCTGGACCGGAGGCCTTGCCTTTATTAAGTGATTTAAGCTGCTTCGTTACATCGAGGATATCATCTTCTATGTTTCTCATCTTTTCAGTTGTTCTTGATTGAGCCGGCCGAAGTGGCCGTGCGGTTCTAGGCGCTGCAGTCTGGAACCGCGAGACCGCTACGGTCGCAGGTTCGAATCCTGCTTCGGGCATGGATGTGTGTGATGTCCTTAGGTTAGTTAGGTTTAACCAGTTCTAAGTTCTAGGGGACTAATGACCTCGGTAGTTGAGTGCCATAGTGCTTAGAGCCATTTGAACCATTTTGTTCTTGATTGGAAATCAGGAATATTTACTTCGTCTTCTTTGGTGAAGGAGTTTCGGAAAACCGTGTTAAATAACTCTGCCTTAGTGGCACTGTCATCAGTGACTTCACAGTTGTTATCGCGCAGTGAGGGTATTGATTGTGTTTTGCCACTGGTGTGCTTACATGACGAGATCGGAAGGTGTGAAGACTGTCTCTTAAAAAGGCATTAAGAGCATTTTTATCAGCTTTTTTAAATAGATGTACTTTGCGTTTCTTTTGGATGGTTGTAGGTGTTATGGTATTCAGCCTAGCAGCAACTGCCTTGTGGTCGCTAATCCCTGTATTCGTCGCAATATTCACTATTTGTCCCGTATTATTTGTTACTAAAAGGTCAAGTGTGCTTTAGCAACCATTTACGCTTCGAGTGGGCTCATGAATTAATTGTTCAAAATAATTTTCTGCGAAAGCATTCATTACGATTTCGGATGACGTTTTATTCCTGCCGCTGGCTTCAAACGTATAATTTTTCCAACATATCGAGGGTAGATGGAAGTCACCATCGACTATAATTGTATAAGAGGGGTAATTATTTGAAATGAGACTCAAGTTTTCATTGAACTATTCAGCAACTATATCTTCTGAGTCGGGGGATCGGTAAAACGATCCCATTAATAGTTTAGCCCGATTGTCAGGTATAACCTCTACACATACTATTTCACACGAACTATCTACTTCAATTTCGCTACAAGGCAAACTACCTCTGACAGCAATAAATACTGCACCACCAACTGTATTTGATCTGTCCTTTCTGAACACTGTTAGATCGTTTGAAAAAATTTCGGCTGAACTTATTTTAGGCTTTAGCCAAATCTCTGTACTTACAACTATTTGAGCTTCAGTGCTTTCTATTAGGGCTTGGAGCTATGGTTCTTTCCCAACACAGCTACGACAATTTACAGCTACAATACCAATCGTTTCTTCAACTACCTTACTGTGTTTTACCTTCCCACTTTTAGATGGACGTACCTTCTGTGGTTCCCTGAGACCCTCTAACGTGAAAACCGCCCAATCCCTTCCACACAGGCCTCGCTATTCGTGTAGCCGCCTCCTATATGTAGTGGACTCCTGACCTATTAAAAGTATCCGGAAACCCTCCTTCCGATGGTACAAGTCAAGGAATCTGCAGCCTACATGGTCACAGAACCGCCTGAGCCTCTGGTTCAGACCCTCCACTCGGCTCTGCACCTAAGGACCATAGTCGGTACTATCGACGATGCTGCAAATGGTGAGCTCCGCCTTAATCTCGGAAGCAAGACTGGCAGTCTTTACCATTTCCGCTAGCCGTCCGAAACCAGACAGAATCTGCTCCAATCCAAAGAGACACACGAGCCACCTCCTGCTGTTGGCTGCACCCTGTACTCTTCATGGCATACGGAAGCAGCCTTTCCACATCCGGAATGACTCCCCACGAAATGCACATGGAGTGCACACTGGCATCCTTCCCCTCCTTGGCAGCCATGTTTCCAAGGGGCCCATTACGCACCAAGCGACGGAGCTCCCAACTACCAGCAAACCAACCCTCTGTGAATGCCCAGACCTTGCAGGCCGAGATGCTTCCTTTGGAACAGGGTGGACGACTGCATCCGGCCCAGAGACATCGTCAGCCATAGGTAACGCCCGAGACTTGTTCGTCAAACAAACTGGGGAGGCTCTACGATCGGGCTCTCAGAAAGTTTTTTGCTGCCTGACAGACTTTGGAATGAACTCCCACTCGAACACGGGTAAGAGGTCAACCACAATGCAGGCAGTACCTGGGGCGACCACAGCAGTGGACCGATCGGAGGACACGTGGGACATGCTCGACGTCCCTCGCATCCCCGCGTTCGATCCCCCACAGTGACGCCCCTTGGCAGCAGCCTCAAGCTGTGTGACAGGAGCCAAAGCAGCCTCGAGCTGTGAGCGAAGGTTTGCCAACTCAACTCGCATCTGTACACAACAATTACAGTTCCTATTCATTACCGCAGTCGCTCCTGTTTGAAGCTTGTGAAAATATGCAACAAACGAACGGTGTACTCACGGGAAATCGAAATGCTCTCTCACTGACGTTCTAACCGACACTGAGCTGTCCCAGCCAAAAAAAAAAAAAAAAAGCCTGTACGATACGAGGGTCGATAGCAACGGCGGTACTGTACACTACACTGTTATTGAAATGAAAGGTTGTACCTAGTAAGTACTCAAGCACGCAAGAAATTACAAAAATAAACTAGTAACTACCCAGATAACAAAAAACAAGTTGCTCCTGTTTGAAGCTCGTAAAAATATGTAACAAGCGGACGGTGTCCTCACTTTATTAGTAGCAGGAACTAGCGGTGCGCTATCGCTGACGGTCAAACCGACATCGATGAAGGACGATCTGTTAATCAATGCTGTAAATAATATACATAACTTTCTCGTTAGAATAAAAAGAACAATGGTGCTTTTATTTGACAGACCTTACCACGATTTAGATAAACTGTTTTAAACACGCTGACCGATGACACAGATAGACGTATAAATGCGAAAAGATGGAGCACACAATACACAATTTGTCTAGACTTCTATTTTCTTCAGTTATACCTGTGGTGACAGCCAAAAATAGTGTGGGAATGGTACGTTGATTAAAAACTTTACAGCGATTCGGTACTATTCAGCGAGTTTGAATACTGCACCAATACGTTACGTGTACAATCAACAATTTTTATATTTTCCACCTAACTACTACACGCAACATCCTCCAAGATCTTTTGTTTCTCTTCCCCTACAATTTTGATCCGTACTGTTCCGTATCATGTCAGGTTCATGCAGTACTAGGCGACCGAACATGTTTTCGATGTTTCCATTTTCTTCCTCTTCAGATATGTAATGATCGAATTTTACATCAAAACGGTACTGTGATCCAGAACAATATCTCTGGGAGCTTCTATATCAAGCCACTAACATTATTTGCTAATAATAGAAGTCTTCGCTTTCACCTGCATATACATATGCATACTCGAGCTCTGGAGGTCCAGGGTTCAATTTCGGATAAGAGTGGGGATTTTTCCTCCTTCCAGTACCTGCAGGACGTCAAAAGGTCCACTTAACCGGCTATCAAATTCAGTACCGGAGAATTTCCCCGGCTGTAGAGGGCGGCCGAGCGATTTGCTCTCCACCCCGTGTTTCCCAATGCCACTTCGAATGAATGTTGTACAGTACTGAAGTCAGGCCAACAAGCCTGTTAACAAGTTTACCATTTTTATTCTTTCCTGCCTATCAAGATTCCTTGATAAAACACACTTGCACTATCGTAACTTAATTGTAATGGCTTTGATTATCAATAAAACATATTCTTCGCTAAGCAGACCTATTCCATTCAACAATTTTATCTATTTCGGTGAAATGAATATAGCTCCTCAGATTCCTAGCAGTGATATCTGTTTCTGTATGACCTTTCTCTGGTCTTTTCTATAGGATACATCCATATTAACGTGACCGCCGCACACGTCCAACGTCAACGTGCAATAACCGCTCTCAGGCGGCACGTGGCAGCCCTAGCATTGGAAGGTGTATAAAGCTTGTCGGTGGGACACGGAAAACAGTGTAGTCGTTGTCATAAAACGGAAACGGAGCCATTTATCTTACGTCCACAGGAGCATGATAACTGAATTTAGGGCCAAGGGTGAAAGTATTTCCAAAATCACTAAGTTTGGGAACTGTTCACAAGCCACAGTGGTTAAAGTATACCGTGAATGTCAGAAGCGCTAGACAAATCCTGCCCAGATACATATGTGGTACACCACTGTCTGTAAATGGCAGGGGTGAATAACGGCTGAGGAGATGTCTACAGGCGAATAGACGTACAACAGCTGAGCAACTGAGCGCTCACTTGAACAAGGGATTACCTTTGCGTCTCTCGTCGACCGTTCAGCGGATGTTGCTGCCTATGGGGCTCCGCAATAGGGTTCAAATGATTCAAATGGCTCTGAGCACTATGGGACTTAAATTCTGAGGTCAACAGTCTCCTAGAACTTAGTACTACTTAAACCTAACTAACCTGAGGACATCACACACGTCCATGCCCGAGGCAGGATTCGAACCTGCGACCGTAGACTGATGCGCCTAGAACCGCTGGGCCACTCCGGCCGGCCGCAATAGGGTATCTCGTTCATGCACCTTTGCTGACAGCTGTTCATCGTTAATGAACGCTGGAATTTGCCAGTACCTTACCTGAACGTCCACCGAATGACAGCAGGTGACTTTACGGATAAATCACGTTTTGTTCCATCGGAAATGAAGCTTCTGAAAGCAAAGCGTTCAGGTTGTACGAGATATTTTTATGATCTGGAGAATGTTTTCATGGCATTCCCTGTGTGACTTCGTCATTCAGGAAGGCACAGTGGATCAACACAAAGATACATCTACCATTGCGGACCATGCTCACCCTTTCATGCAGTTTCTTTCTCTTGGATTCGGTAGTACCTGCCAACAGATAATGCAGCATGTTACACAACTCACAATGTAGCGGTGTATTTGAAAGAGCACCATGACGTGTTTACCGTGCTCCCCTGGCCACCTAAGTCGCCGGATTTAAATTCAGTCTAGAATTCATGGGACCTCATCTATCGGTCTATTCTCACCATAGATCCTCAACTGAGAAACCTAGTGCTACTGGCCACGTCACTGAAGCTGGCAGGGCCCCACCCCCCGTCGTACCTTCCAGACCTCATTCATTCTGAAGTTAAAATCTTCCGGGTTATTATTCCGCGTCATATTTCTACTAAAATGATCGACGTTTCGACCCCTCTGCTGGGATCTTCCTCGGGATCTTATCGTGTCCACTTCTGCCAGAGCGTTCTAGCAGTAGAGGACACCATAATTGGTAAGAATATGACGTGGCCCAATAACCAAGAAGATTTTCACTTCAGTGACAACTCTCTTCCTGCAGCGATCCGCTCTGCAAAAGGTGTTTATCCAGAGTTTGGCATGTGGTCACGTTACTGGGTCTGAACAGCGTATAAACAGACGTTGTGCAACGGCTATAATCTCAAACATGGCGAAAGAAATAGAAGGATATACATTTCTGGTTGATAACGAATCAACTTCAGGGTTATAGATGGATCTAAAATTTTCAGAAAAGGAGTAAATAGAACGTTATTGGGACTTAGGGTCATCAAAAGAAAGGGACGTTAATATCTGATGTCTCTCAAATGAGTGTAGTAGTGCTGTTGCTGCTCTCTTTCTACGATAGTTGCTTATCGATAGCAGCAGCTGCCATTTCAGATTTTAGCAAATGGTGCAGTTCCCTTGAGATTATTTCCTGTAAATATTTAAGTAATATAAAGTTAGGCTTCGGTAGAGTATCAGCCTGATGGATGAACTGGCTATTACATCTAAAAGTAGAGGTCTTAAAAGGATTTCACTTCAGGAAACGCAAGAGTATGGCTACCGGATTACTAAATCACAACTACAGGCAGTTAGGTCATAGAAATATTTTGGATATAGTAGATACGTAGATGAAACAAATAGCAGGCGGCGATTACTTTGTAGAATTCCAGGATTTCCAATTTCCCACCAGAAATCGGATGCAAGAGGAAAATTACTGTAAGGCTGACGTACCAACTGCCTTAATGCATAACACATCATCCCACGGCGATTTGTGGTACCGCGACTGATCAACAAAACAGAACACTGCCTCTTGCATCTGCACCTGCTTCTGCACTTGCTTCTCAGGTAAATCCATGAGAGGCAAGGCGCCGAGCTGAACACACTGCACTCTCATTCCGGAGTACGACGCTTCAGATCACCACCCGACAGTCCTGATTTTGGTTTTAAGTGATTTTCCTAAACGCAAACGCCGGTATGGATCCATTATAAGACCACAGCTGATATTCTTCTCTTCCGTCTCTAATGGATTCGCTGTCGATGGTATAGGGGGCGTTCAGTAAGAAACGAGCCGGAGTCTGGAATACACAAACCGGTGACATGAGGGTAATATCGTGGCGTGTGTAACGAGGTGTGTTTCTGACCAGAGCTTGGAAATTCACAGCCCGTAGCTAGAGGACACGCGTGCACGTCACGTGACTACAGAGCTAGCAGCAGCATGCATCAGTCGTCCAACGCTGCCAGTCACATTGCGAACAGTGACACGGAGGCGTCAAAAGAAGAGCTAGAGGTGTTGTTTTTCTGACAGCGGAAGGAGTAGGAGAAAAGGACATTGATTGACGAATGTCAGAAGTGTACGGCAAACACTGCCTGTCCGTTGCAAACGGGTCGGCCGCTGTGGCGGAGTGGTTCTAGGCGCTTCAGTCCGGAACCGCGCTGCTGCTGCGGTCGCAGGTTCAAATCCTGCCTCGGGCATGGATGTGTGTGAAGCCCTTAGGTTAGTTAGGTTTAAGTAGTTCTAACTCTAGGGGACTGATGACCTCAGATGTTAAGTGCCATAGTCCTCAGAGCCATTTGAACTTTGCGAGGGTCAAGGCGTGGCACAAGCACTTCAGGGAGGGACGGGTGTCGTTAGCCGATGATGCACGGACTGGAGCACCACAACGCATCACTGAATCACTGATGAAATCCTCCAGGTGGTGGATGCACAGATGCACTCGTTACCCAGGACTGCCGAGTGACAGTGAAAGCCATAGCAGCTGTCCTCAGATTGAGCGTCGGAAGTGTTCACACCATCATGAAGTAACTACTGCAAACTGCGCAAAGTGTGTGCCCAGTGGGTTCCCCACAGTCTCCAACAACACCAGGAAGCATGTCGTATGGCCCACTGTCTTGGTCATGTGCAGCGCCATGCTCGGGAAGGGAATGCGTTCCTGGCACTAGTGGTGGCTGGAGATGAGTCTTGGTGTCATCACTTCGAACCAGAATCAAAACGACAAAGTCTCCAGTGGAAGCATACAGGGTCACCACCACCGAAAAAAAAAAAAAAAAAGACACGGCAATCCACACGAAAGCAGGAAATGTTATGCAGACGTTCTTCTTTGACGAAGATGGCCACCTTCTGATTCACTTACTGCAGCACGGGACATCAGTGAATGCCCAGCGTTACTCGCAAACCTTGGCCACCTATCGCGAAGCGATCGAATCAAAACGACTAGGCAATCTCACCCGTGGGGTCATCCTGATCCACGACGATGCAAAGCCTCATACGGCCAACACAGTTGTGGCACTCCTGCATAAATTCAAAAGGGAGGTTCTCGGCCACCCTCCATGCAGTCCGGACGTCTCTCCCTGTTATAACGCCATTTTTTCCCCCCTTAGAAAGGGTCTGAGGGCAAAGGATTCGCCTCGGACGACGACGTCCAGCTGTATGTGTGGAACTGGTTAACATCGCAGCCGCAGGAATTTTATGACAGAGCCATTCACTACCTTGTGTCACAGTGGGACAAGTGTCCCAACAGCCAGGGTCAGTACTTCTAACATGCAGGTACTGGTTTCTGTAATTATGCCTCCAGCTTGTTTCTTTTTGAACGCCCCTTATACATTAAAATATAATGTTCGCTCCTTCTGTTAAACCAGACTAACTGATGCTACCATCTGGTGTAGACATGAAAGAAGAGCTAGTCATTAAAGAAAAAAGTATAGGATGAAGTCATCTATCACATCTTCCATTCGTTGCATAATCCCTCCCCCCCCCCCCCACCCCCAACCCTCCCCGCCCATCATTTTGTGCACGCAGGAAGCCTGGTCAAGACCACTCCACAAAAAGTTAAAAAAACCTTTAATAAATTCGGAAAAGCTAACTAGTAATCAAATTAATGGCCTTCTCCTCGTATCAGATTTTTTGGCCTCCTTACATGTGGAATTGTCACCGATTTTGTAAAGCGACTTAAGTGAACAGGAATATTATTGTAATTATCGTTCCGCATCTTCGGTATGACTAGAAAATCAAGCAAACAGTATATAAGAGAAAGTGAAATACAGGAATAAGTGAGAGAGAAGTGTTGTTCCTCGCGTCATCAGTTGTTGTCGTTGATATTCAAAATAGTTTTTTCCAAACTACCTACGACTTGGGTACAGAAAGAATTGTTACAGAGAGCGAGAGACACTAGGCTACTGTCATAAGTGGCAGCTAGCGTCTTGTTACCAAACCAGTCGATCAACGTTGAGCAGAAGGCATCTGCTTTTCTTTAGCAATTTCCAGTAATTACATGCTTTTGAAACAAGAATTTAAAGTAAACAATTCTTTTGACTGTGAGTAAGGCGACAATATGGCTGTTACCTCAGACCTGCATTGCGTTGCAAATTACCAGACGAAGAAATAGAACGGAGGTGAGGAAACTATGTCGATCACTTAGGGCTGTAAAGAAAAATTTCACTACCAGCGATATTAATGTGTACCCCTGGAGCATCTTTCCTGTCGGGCCCTCATTGTTTTCTAAAAGTGATAAGTGCAAAGTTGTCACGTTAGTTTGCTTGAAATCAAGAATCTAGCACAAGATGTACCGGTGTACCTGAGATGACACCAGACATACACAATTCCCTAACTGCTAACGGCCATTTTAGTTAACGAAATAAATAACCGTTAGGTCATGTAAATTAACGAAATAAATGACCGTTATTATCGTAGTGTAGCTACTTACATCAGCCAACAGTGTAAGAAATTTGGAGCAAATAATTATTTCCCTCAGCTCTCTACCCAAAAGAGGTGGCTGCTTAAGTGATACTCAACTTTAGACAAAACTAGATGACTAATTTTATTTAAATTTGTTTGAAACCTTCAATTAGTTTAGACGAAATTAACATTTCTTGATTTCTTAACGAGAAAACATCGAAACGTTAGCATAACTCGCAGGTTAGGCATCGATCAGGATGTTGCCAATTCCTCCAGCCTTTAATGCCAATGGATGAATTATAGTGATGTCGCTGCTTTTTATTCAGGCACCTCCTATTTTGGCATTAAGTGGTCGAGAGTATCACATTCTAGACGTCCGTACGTCAGAAATAATCTGAGAAGGTGTCGCAAATGCAATCTGTGTCCTTCCACACCGAAGACAACGACGCTCACCATTCGGCGACGGAGACAGTCAGCGAGACAATTGAAACGATAAAATGTGGAAAGTACTGCCTTTATCAACAAAGCATTGCCGCAGACCAAACATAGTTTGTCTCAATCAGTAACTGAAGTGTCTGAATCGGTACGTCGTTTACAGAGAACAATTTCTTGGTTTTTGCTGTAAAATTATTACCGGTATCAAAATTAAATTATCCTAATCAACAAGTTCCCAAAAATACTTTACGAAGTTTCACCGCTTCCGAATATTCTTAATATGGGACCCCTTTGTCTCGTTCGTTATGTTCTTCAAATTCGCTTAACCCAAGTCTATAATGGGCCAAATCGCAAACAGCCTGGTGTATGCTTCGGTGTAGAAAATGAAGTAGGAGTAAAGTCGTACCTGGGAGGCGATCTGTGATCTGCAGATTAACTCTCGGCAGGATGCCGAAATATCGACGATTACTTTACACATACTATCTTGTGTTTCACTACGATAATTAATGTGTGTTGAAAAGAATTAAAAAATGATTCATATGGCTCTGAGCTCTATGGGGCTTAACTTCTGAGTTCATCAGTCCCCTAGAACATAGAACTAATTAAACCTAACTAACCTAAGGACATCGCACACATCCTTGCCCGAGGCAGGATTCGAATCTGCGACCGTAGCGGTCGCGCGGTTCCAGACTGTAGCGAATAGAACCGGTCGGCCACTCCGGCCGGCTGAAGAGAATTACTGGAACTCTAGAGTGGGGCCAACAGTCTGTTGATTACAGAGTAAGGAGTGGGAGTAATTGAAGAAAGACGATAGTAACGAGAAGTTGCAGGAATGAGAACAACGAGAAATTTATAACTGGTCATCACGAAGTAGATGAAGTAAAGGGAATCCTCTATTTAGGCAACAAAATTACCCATGATGGACGGAGCACGGAGGATACAGAAAGCAGATTAGCACTGGAAAAAAGGCATTCCTGGCCAATGTAACTCTACTAGTACTATCAAATACAGGCCTTAAGTTGAGGAAGATACCTCTCAGAATGATCATTTGGAGCACAGCATCGGATAATAGCTCAATGTGGACTGTGGGAAACCTGGAACGGAAGAAAATCTAAGCATTTGAGAAGTGGTGCTGCAAACAGGTGGACTGATAAGGTAAAACGAGATTCTCCGCATAATCGACGACGAATGGAATATGTGGAAAACATTGACAATAACGAGGGACAGAATGATAAGCGATCTGTAAGACACCAAGAAATAACTTCTATAGTACCGATGGGAGTTGTACGGGGTAAAACTGCAAACATGACGGGTCTTCAATAAGTAATGCAAGGCATTTTGTTATGTTAGCACATTTCACTTGAAAAAATGCGAAGTTTGTTTTGGAACATTGTATAATATTCCAGCGTAGGTCTCAATAGCTTTATATAGTTCAGACAGGTGCCAGCTTAAGCCTCTATAGCTTTATAAGGTTCAGATAGGTGCCGGCACTATGAGTAGCCTTCAAAATGGCATCTGTACCAGAGCTGCGTTTCAAGCAGAAAGCTGTCACAGAGTTTCTTTTGGCGATAAACCTGAGCATTACAGATATTCATAGCCACTTGTAGAGTTTCTGGCAGTGAACAAAAGCACGGCGAGTCGATGGGCGAGGCGTCTGTCATCACCATAGCAAGGTCGAGCAAACCTTCCAAATCTCGAGCATACCGGCCAGCCGCCCATAGCTGTGACTCCTACAACTTTCGGATGTGCGGACGTTCTCATCCGAAGTGTCGACAGATCACAGCTTAACGTCTCGCTCCACAACTCGACATCTCTGTTGGTAGTGCTGACACACTCGTCGACCACTTGGTGTACTCAAACTTTTGTGGACGATGTGTTCCTCTGCCTAACAGAAGACCATAAAAGGAACAAAGAACCATCTGTGCGGAGTTACTTGCGTGCTACGAGACTGATAGAGATAATTTTTTGTCGAATATCGTCGTAGGCTATGAAACATGGCTTCAACAGTTCAAATCAGAAACAAAACGGCAGTCTATGTGTTGGCGCCACACCATAGCTCCTCTGAAGAAAAAGTACAAAGGTTCACCCTCAATCGGCAAAATTACAGCCATAGTCTTCTGGGATTCTTCTGGGAGTCTGTTTGTTTTCCTCCATCTTGGTGTAGTGTCAACTCTAGGGTGTATTGCACTGTCCTCAGATACTAAAGATAGCAGCGTGTTCGTCACAACAAAAATGCAAAGGAACTTCTCCTTCTAAATAACAACACAATTCCTCTTACAAGTACGCGAATCCGATGGGAGCTTGAAACTGCATTGCACTTCGTTGTGGAATCCTGCCCACTCGTCGGGTATAGGGTGCCTATGGGATGCCACGTTCTCGGAATGCTATACAATAGTTCAAGCAAATAGAGCAGACTGACAATACTTATCTTGGAGCATACAATTGTGTCGCATGCGATGAATGACATGCAACATAAATCCGATACCTTTGCTATACACAATGCTCATGCCAGTTTGACACAGTCTGTGGATCACTAATAATTGCTATGGTAGCGTTCTCTGCTAGGCTCGTCCGTATATAAATGATCTAGGTGATAATCTGAGCAGAACCTTAGATTGTTTGTAGATGACGTCGTAATTTAACGTCTAATAAAATGATCAGACGATCAATTTCAATTACAAAATGATCTAGAAAGAGTTTCTGCATGGTGCGAAAAGTGGCAATTAGCACGAAACCGGGAAAAGTGCGAGGTCATCCTCATGGGTACAAAAAGAAATCCGATAAATTTTGGGTATGCGACAAATCGCACAGATTTAAAGGGTCTCAATTCGACTAAATACCTAGGAATTAAAATTACGAGCAACTTAAATTGGATGAACCACGCGGATAATATTGTGGGGAAGGCGAAACAAAGAAAACGCTTAGTTGGTAGGACACTTAGAAGATACAACAAACCCACTAAAGAGACAGCCTGCATTAGTCTTGTCCACCCTCCGCTGGAATATTGCTGCGCGGCATGGGATCCTTACCAGGTAGGATTGACGGAGGACATCGAAAAAGTGCAAAGAAGGGCAGCTCGTTTCGTGTTATCTTGCAATAGGGGTGAGAGTGTCACTGATATGATACGAGAGTTGGGGTGGCAGTCACTGAAACAAAGGCAGTTTTCTTTGCGGCGAGATCTATTTACGAAATTTCAATCACCAACTTTCTCTTCCGAATGCGTAAATATTTGGTTGAGACCTACCTACGTAGGGAGAAATGATCATCATAATAAAATAAGAGAAATCAGAGCTGAAACGGAAAGATTTAGGTGTTCCTTTTTCCCACGCACCATTCGAGAGTATAATGGTAGAGTAGTAGTATGAAAATGGTTCGATGAACCCTGTGCTAGGCACTTTAGTGTGAATTGCAGAGTAACTATGTACTGTTTGAATACTGAGCAGCCGATTCCGGCACGAGCGGCGCTTACATTCTCCCCTTGTAGAGGCCGCTCCTGTCATGGTGCGGTCGTGAACAGCGAGCCATTGGCCGACGCCGTTTCGCCGCCTTCTCTCAACTTTCGTTCCTCATCTCCGTTCCGGCGCTTGTGGCCATGCTAGAATATTCCTCACCCAACCAATAGCGCGAATGGCGGACTTTCCGACTTCCATCTTCTTTGCTCAATGATAGGTGGACTCTGCGGGAAGCAGTACGTGGATGATGCAGAGGTTATATATGAAGAAGACGTTGGCTATGACGTCGAGCATTACAGTGGTATCCTGGAGGCATACGGGCCCACCCAGTAATGTGGCATGAGGTCGTCTCATTGAACGAATTTCTTTTCAAAGTAAGGTTTTGTAGCGAAAAGAGTGGAAAATAATACAGAGTATTCGAACCATGACTAAAACCAACATGATTTCAGATACGAATTGTTTCATTGCCTACTGAACGCCCCTAGTAACTGAGGAAGTACCCTGCAAGTATTGCTCTAAGATGAGAAGGTTGGCAGAGGAGAAGAATTCGTGGTGGTGCCGTATCAAACCAGTCAGAAGTCTGATGACTCAAAATAATGATAATAATAATAATAATAACTCCAAAATTCGGCTCCATCAACTGGAGATGGTAATGCAGCTCTGTCGATTCGTTGTAGTGAAAAAATATGCACCATTTACGAACTTATAATGTATTTGTATCTTTACAAATTCAGGAGACGTACGGCGGAGCATCTCGCTCCACATAAAGCTGATACGCAGCTGTAATAGGCTCTATTTTATGACGGTGCTAGAAGACCCAGTTGCGATGTAATGGCGATAAGACTGTAAATCATGACTGTGAAGTACGGCTGCTCTATGACCAGCGTCAGTGTCGCAACATTCTTACTCAGGGGAATGATGTGGGCGATACTTCGAGAGGTATTCATTTTTTAAAAGTAATGTGGGGTGAGAGGGGACATACTGAAGTATGTAGAGGTAGCTTTTATGACACAATTTTCTACGTGGGAATATTTGCTGACGAGTGGAATAGGAAATGTTTTTAGTGGAATTACAAGTGAGTTTCACGTGAGAGATTTCTGGTTAAAAACATTTCATTTTTAGTCCTTGGTATAAAAGGCGTCTATTGTAGACCGCTCGATGAAGATATTTCGTCCGTATACTTTTGTTGCGAAATTTAGGGTTCCGACTTACGTTGTGGACTGTAGCTGCAAGCGCACACGCTGTAACTGTCTGGTTACACATTTACAACATTTCTTAAGTTGCCATAGCGTGCTACACAGTGTTCTGTAGGTTATCCGGACCAGATGCTTGACAATACTAATTCTCAGTCCGTGTTTTGGGGGCACGACTCGTTCCACATTTTCCCGAAGACTATAATATGATGCATTATACGTAGGGGTAGAAGTACGCCTTTCAGTTATCGGATGGCTTATGGAAGCTGGGAGATTTGAAAACTCAGGCAAAACAATCCAAGATGATGAATCTAAGGGGGAGTGATTTTATGAAACACACTGTCGAAAAATAAATCGCAACACCCATTATAATGAATGAAGAGTAATGAAATTTCTTAAGTACATATGTCTTGATAATATACTTAAGTGATCAACTTTGTAAGGTCACAGGTTATTGTAAGTACGAGATAAGTTATGGCAAATGTGAACTGCTGCTACATTAATAACCGGTGTCACCGCCACAACTTGATTGAAACCTTGCAAACGTAGATGCATTGTTTTGCGCAGGTCAATTTGTGGGATGGATTTCCATGCTTGTTGCACTTGGCCATCCAGCACAGGGACAGTTAATCCTCGTTGTTGACGACGTTGGAGTTGCCGTCCGTTGACGTAAGACATGTGCACGATTGGAGTCAGGTCTGGTGGTCAAGCGGTCTAAGGCAACATGTCGACGCTGTGTAGACCACGTTGGACTACAACAGATGTATGTGGGCGAGTGCTATCCTCTTGGAAGACACCCTGGGAATGTTGATCACGAATGATAGCGCAACAGGTGGCATCACCAGACTGACGTTCGATCTTGTTGTCACCGTGCGTGGAACAACCACTGCAAATTGCCTCCTTCTAACCAACATGAGACTATAACTGGAACCGAAGTAGAACCAGCTTTTATTAGGAAACACAACATACCACCACGTTGTCCTCCAATGAGCTCTCACTTGACATCGCTGATGTAAATGCTGGTGGTTCGGGGTCACTGCAATACACGCTACAAGGCATCTGCCTCGGAGTTGTCTCGTTGTGCCACTGCGGTGCCAACTGCTGCTCAAAGTGCTGCTGCAGATGCAGTACGGTGACTAAAGCTATATTCCGGAATATGGCCAAGATAGTCTTCCATCTTGGTAGTGCCAGGAGGCCGTCCGGAGGCCGGCTTTCTTGCGACCGTACATTTTCGTGACCACCGCCGCCAGCAATCATGTTCACTGGCTACATTCCTGCCAACATTTTCTGCAATATCGTAGAAGGAACAGGCAGCTTTTCGTAGCGCTGCTGCACGTCTTCGTTCAAACGCAGCTGTGAGTTGATAATAGCGTCTTTATTACCTTAAAGGCGTTCTTGGCTAACATCAACTCACCACGACAAATCTCAAAGGCAACTAACGCTCACGACCGTTACAGTGTGTATTTAAAGAAGCCTGATTTGGATCCTCATAGTTGCTGTACTGGTGCCACTTTTATGCGACTGACACGGAATCTGAATCGATATCATCTTTTAGATGTAGAAACACACTTAACAACATTCACTTACACCGAAGAGCCAAAAAGACTGGTACAGACATGCATTTTCAAATACAGACATATGTAAACAGGCAGAATACGTCGCTGCGGTCGGCACGCCTATATAAGACTACAAGTTGTTAGATAGGTTACTGTTGCTGCAGTGACAGGTTATCAACATTTAAGTGAGTTTGAACGTGGTGTTATAGTCGACGTACGAGCGATGGGCCACAGGATCCCCGAGGTAACGATGAAGTGGGATTTTCCCTAGCGACCATGACACGAGTGTACCGTTAATATCAAGAATCGGGTAAAAATCAGTCTCCGACATCGCAACGACCAAAAAAAGATCCTGCAAGAACAGTATAAACGACGACTCAAGAGAATCATTCAGCGTGACAGACGTGCAAACCTTCCGCAAATTGCTTAAGATTTGTGCTCGGCCATCAACAAGGGTCAGCGTGCGAACCATTCGACGAAACATCATCCATAAGGGCTTTTGCAGCCGATGACCAACTCGTGTACCATTGATGACTACACGATGCAAAACTTTACGCCTCACCTGGCCCCGTCAGCACGTCATTGGACTGTTGACGACAGGAAACATGTTGCCTGGTCGGACGAGCCCCTTTTCAAATTGTATCGAGCGGATGGACGCTTAGGGGTATGGAGACAACCTCATGAATCAATTGATCCTGCATGTCAGCAGGGGACTATTAAGGCTCGGGGAGGCTCTGTAATAGTGTGGGGCGTGTGTAGTTTTAGTGATATGGGACTCCTGATACGTCTAGACACGACTCTGACAGGTGAGATCTACGTAAGCACCTAGACTGTTCTCCTGGATCCATTCATGTCCATTGTGCAAGCTGACGGACTTGGACAATTCCAGCAGCACAATGTCACACTCCACGCATCCAGAATTGCTACAGAGTGGCTCCAGGAATATTCTCCTGAGTTTAAACACTTCCGCTGTCCACCAAACTCCTTAGATACTAACATCATTGAGCACATATGGGATGCCTTGTAACGTGCTGTTCAGAATAGTATGTGTGTCCCTTCTGCTGCATCCTCAGATTTTCTTTGTGGTAGGAGGTCGCGAAGCGGGTCCTTTCAGCCTTGTGAGGCGAAATAAGAATCTAATTGAACAGAGAAGCAGCGGAATCATCAGGATTCATCTACAGGTGGTAAGGGCTGGAGAGATAGGCGATATCCTTATCCATGTCCCACGATTATAGATCCATCGTTGTGCTGACTTTTAGGCAGCAGTCAGTCGGTACAGGCCAGAGCTCTAAAGCTTTGGTGGATTTTTTACGCTTTATGGTAATATACCTACATTCCATTCTTGCACACCGAGTTCCCAATGTTATAAGATGAGTAGTTAATAACACATTCATGTACATTCTTATGCGACTATTTTTGTCAAAGCTGTCACTTACGATGATTAAATTCCGATAAATAAGTTCAGCCAATCTGAATTAACCTCAAATTAGAAACGAGAGTACACCTAAGATCAAAGTTAATGTCACTGATTGCCACATCTGTTTATTCCAATATTAAATTCTTCCTCCGGAGGCCTGTTTAAATACATCTGAGAGTCTTATTGAGCACAGGTTGGGGAGAGGTCACCTGAGTAGGGTGAAATAAACCGTGTGCGACAATTAGGTGGGGCTGCAGGCCCCTTCAAACGGCAAAAGGCGCAAGAGGGATAAAAGTCTAAGTAGAAATTACGAACATTATACTGCGTGCAGGCTGGACTCCGCCATAGAGGCACTATCTATGTTGTGTCCTAAGCGAGGGGTAGCCATTGTACCGTATTTTTGATTTGACCAGTCCGCTAGAGATATGTCGAGAGCGCAGTTTTACTACGCCATGTCCTCAGCAGGAAGTCAGCATTCTGGGAAATGCGAGACCAGAGGTAATATAGATATAGAAATCTCTAAAACGGAGTAAAATAGGAGCCAAAGCGACACTATTGTGTTTAAGAACAAGGGACCTGCACCCATCAGGCTGGTGCCAAGTTAACTGCCTTATTGCTCACTTAAAAAATGATATGAGCTGTTACCATTGGATAATATTGATTAAACCTAGAGTAACAGCTGAAAAACAGATGTGTGTACGTGCAGAGGCCTCTTTGGCTAAGAACAGTAGTTGAGACAGATGCTTGGAGTCAGGATCGGCTTGCTTCTTAACTACAACACTAGAAACTAACACAACTGGTTACTTGTGTTTAAAGTGATTGTAGGAGGGAGAATGTTTCAATATTCGAATTAGTTTAGTCGGCGGTTATAACTATCACTGTCGTTGTTGCTCAAAATCAAGCACAAGTAAACATTCTCTATCTCCTTTGTAACACTCTGTAGACTTTACTTTCATCCTAGACTCCCAGAGGACGCGTAAACCAACAGAGCGAGTTCATTTAAGACGGAGAGCAGCTCTCGGCACAGATCAGATGGCACTAAATTTTCAACCACCATTCCAGCTACTCGCAGTCACCGGTAATGCTAAGGAAGGTGAGCCACTGCAGCACTCACAAATCAAGTCATAGGATATACACGGAGTTTACAGGCTGATTTTAGGGCTTCTAAGTTGCTAATTCAAGTACATTTATTAACAATCTTGAACTCAACATGTGCTCAATACAGATGAACGCTGTCCCCTGCCGAGTGTAGTGGTGTAATTAAACAATGAGGGCTTTCACGCCCGAATATTTCAGCTGCCGAGAATTCTTCTGGGTTGTATGGCAGTGGTCCATAGAGCTCTTCTATCCCTGACGTTTCGTCCAAAGCTACGTTGGACATCTTCGGAGGTGCACCTGGTTTTGCTGAGTCTTGACGACACAGCACAACCAGGAGCACCTTTGAAGATGTCTAAGATGTCTAACGTAGCTTTGGACGAAACGTCAGGGATAGAAGAGTTCCATGGACCACGGCCATACAACCCGGAAGCATTCTCGGCAGCTGTAGCTGTGTAGCCAACGACCTGCTAACAGTACATCGCGGAGTTGTGTGTTGTGTCTTGTGTGGACTTACAGTTGTATATGAAGATGGTATGTGTTCTGTTGGACATGTCCGATACCTTTCGTGATTATGCAGGTCTCTAAGAATGAAATTAAAGTGAAATACAGACTTTCAGCAGCTTACAGGTGTTGGTAAATATCAGCGGGGACAGCTGCAAATGTGTGCCCCGACAGGGACTCGCACCTGGCATCTCCTGCTTTCATGGCAGACGCTCTAACCGACTGAGCCACCGAGGACGCAGAGGACAGTGCCATAGCGGGGACTTATCTCTGGCACGCTCCCCGTTAAACCCACATTCCCTACTTACTGTCCGCACCCTACACTTTGAGCGCCCCTGCCCACTATACTCATTTCTCGCGGCAGTCAATCTACCGATTCCCATCAGAGTTCGGGCAATGTGAGTGCATCCGTACTGGAGAAGATCATTGGCCGGTAAGCCTTGTCAATATGAAGATGGTATCTGTTCTTTCGGACTTGTGTCATCGGTGGCTCAGACGCATAGAGCGTCTCCCATGCAAACAGTAAATCTCGGTTTCGGGTCCCGGTCGGGAAACATATTTTCAGCTGTCCCCGTCGGTATTTACCAATACCTGTAAGCAGCTGAAGGTCTGGATTTCAATCACCGTTGGTATTGTCGGTGTTGAGTTCAATCAGGCAGAACGAAATATACAGTGTTTCCAACTCTCGTATTGGCGCGTGTTATCAATTTGGTTCCACATCTTCAGAATATGTTTTAGCAGACTTTTAAAACGACAAATTTTACGCAGTTAGAACCGAACGGGCTGTTCCGTGATTGAGGAGTAGGAGAAGTGCTGGGACAAGAAGTGCTTAAATACTATTTAAAAAAACTCATTTATTGTACTAAACACCAAGTACCATGAATTTTAGTATTAAAACATCCTGAAGTCTCTTGCAGTTCAGGTAATGCATTCTAACACTTGTACTACAAAACCATGGCTGTTCAATAAATCTTTTTGAATTTAAGTGAAACCTTGCAATGAATCAAAACACTAAAAGCTTTACTAACTTCAAAATTATTTAAGTAATACTTTACAATACCTTTAAAAAAGACATTACCAGATATATGATAATAAATCACATGAAATATAAGCAATGAAATCTCAGAACTATATAAACCGGTTTGACAGTAAGGAAAAGTAAGGTTCCTCGTACCCAAACAAGGTCATGAACATGGCAGCATGAACGCTAAATTGAGCACCCTGCTCGCATCACTTATACATGCCACCTGTATCGCCACCAATTCTCCGTTACCTGAATTAATTGGTGCACATTTCAGCAGATAACGGAAGCTCCTGCAAGATAAACGCTGTCAGTCACTGCAGGGAAGCTAAATGAGTATACAATCTTTTAATACTGAAAACCGCCAGGGACTGGCATAATTGATTGATGCTTACTTCATTTCATTTCAAACAAAGATTGTACGTCACCAAGAATTTTTCCCAAATTAAGAATAACGATCAGTTTAATCGGCAGAGGTACCTTGCGCGTTACCGTTGCTTTAGTTAACGGTTGTACCGAATGGCTATAACGATTACAAATAACACGTTAGCAGTAACCAACTGCTGACAGCACAGTTTACGATCCATAGTAAATCGGGTTAATTCATTACACTTAAGAACAGTAACAACTAGTAAATTTAAATATTGTTAAACAGCACCTAAATCACTTTGCGTATTGCCGTCTTTAAAATTGGTAAAAAGTTTTTCTATTGTGTTACAACTCAAACATGGAAAATATCACTTTACTGAAAAAAATTATCTATAGCTAGTAACCAGGTTGGAGAACCTGACACACTTTTACTAGAACATGTATATTTAGAGCAGGGTAAGTACGTACCTGTAATCAAACTCACATCTGCATTATTCTCACAGACATCAGCGCACTTAGCGTCTCATCCAAGGCATCTATCTATATCAGCAACACCTTGTTCCACAAGATGCACTCGGAACGGTACCTTCAGTAGGAAACAAACAGTAATTACATTTCCTGAGAAGTGCCATCAACTCTTACACCTAAGCAGAGATTACATACTCCGAATGAAAACACGGAGACACTGTGTACTTCATCCCGCCTGGCAGAGCCCGAAGCCGGCACATACCACCATGAATCTACACAGAACACAACACACACCACCGCGAAGTACTGTTAGCCGTTCGATGGCTCCACCTCTACCACCAACAGGTAACAGCGTTCACTCCCTAGTCGCACCAAGCGCGCTGCAATGCCCAGCACTCAGTGCATCACTCCAAGCCTCTGGTCTCACTATCTCTTCTAATGTCACAGTGCTCGACCCTTTAACTAGCCACGCCAGATTTTCTCTAGTAGTCAGAGCATGGAAGATAGCGTTAGATGTTGAACCGAGATAACTACGGACACTAAAGCGAAGTAAACTAGGCCACAGCTCAGAATTCGCAACCACTTCATCACTCAATCGTTTTCAAGGTGCCTTCACTTTAATCAAGTATTAGTACTCAACGCGTGTAATGATGTACTTGTGTTTAATTTGAAGTCCAAACCAAACTGTAATAAAAACGGTTTTATAGTTACCATCGTTTCATTCAGTGTTAACCTGCAGCTCGCTATTTCATCCTCTTGTGATTTACCGCACCAAAGTTTCACATATGCTAGGGTCGACCCTGTTCAATAAATTAAATTCATAAAGCTACACCAGTAATTATATAGTGAAAAGGCTTTCCCTGACAGAGACTGTGATTTTCGTGTGAGTTGCTTTTGCGTGTGTATGTGTGTGTGTGTGTGTGTGTGTGTGTGAGGGTGGGTGGGTATGTTGTATATCTTCGACCAAGGCCTTGTAGGCCTTCCGACAGACTTTTTCTTGTGCTTATCTGCGACTCCGCATCTCCACAGTGATTGGCAACTATCCTTTTCGCAGTATTGTTACTTTCCATCCTGGATTTTCCGTTGTTTGATTTCATCTGTGGTTAAATTCACATGATCCTAAAGTCACACACTACAGCTCTTTCTGACATCCACAGCGATATGTCGCTGGCTCAAAAGAAGCCACACGACACAAGGTTATTAAATAGTCAGTATTTCATCTGAACATCCAGTGTCTATAGAAGGCTACGGATTTCTTCCACGAGACAGCTTAGGCAGCACATCCACTTTCGTATCGTTTGTTCTGCTCGTATTCAGTCGCCCGTTTGCAGTGAGAGTTCCGACATGAAGGCTCCCCCTCTTCGAAACCTCCGTCATTATGCGGAGCATTTACCGATAGCAGGCCGCACTGCTGCCTTCCGTTTATCCTCCGCGTCGTATAAAGGTTTCCCCCTACCCATTTTTCTCCACGACTCTTATCCCCGCACGTCTCGCTAATATTCATTTCGCTTTATCTCTTCCACTTACTCCCCTTAGGTCATTTTTCACATTTATGTGTCAGCTGCTGGGAAAGGCTAAAGGCCCTACCGATGGCATAAGTGAACCAATGCTTCCACAGATGATACTGCTGCCCAAGGTCAGACACTACTATGTAATATTTATCTGTTTTCTGTCTAAAGAATAAGTAATAATGACTGCATATTCTTGCAGAAGGGAACAGTTGGCATCCTAGGAATCGGTTTAGAAAACAAGATATGAATGTATAATTCACTGCAGATCTCGACTACATCACTTTGCCCCTCCTTGAGGCAACATTTTGATGGTTTTTCTGTTTGTCATTATCTGTTGCCAAAAAAGCGCTGTAAACCAGTGTAAACACTACATTGAGGAGATGCCATTTTCTGTCTGATCAACTAAGACGAGTTTCTTCCATTTCGGACCTACCCAGTATCGAACTGCATGTAGTTTCGTTAAAAATCACGTATTCTGCAGAACAATCTAAAATATAAAACGTAACATGGAATGACTCGCAATAAGATATGCACATATTCAAACTCGGTAGCTATAAACTTTGATGCTCTGCAAAGTCATCAACAGATTATTATAAATTTCGTGGTTATATATTTGTTTGTTTTAATCGCTAAGTTCCAAGGTTTCTACACATTCGCCATCAGTTAAACATCAGTTAATCATCAGTAATTCGATAAACAAACACTGACAATTACACAGTGAACAACAATTTGGCAGAAGTGACAATGGACTGTAATTCCTTCATAATAATGGCGCTGTTGTCGGTGAGACAGAAGGCAATTGGATATTCCGAAAAATATTTGTGCTCTACGAGGAGAATATAGGATCATTTTGTCCCTAAAATTTTTTTCTCTAGATGTGGCAACGGAACCAATTTATATGCATAAACGCACACATACGAGGAGCAGCAACTCGACTCTACCATAACTACCCAATGTAGAAAACTTTTTATGTATTATAACCAAAGACAGCGTTATGGAGTGTTAGCTTGTCCTGTTGAGTGTCTGTTTTATGAGTACTGACGAACAGTCTCATGCAGTAAATAGACTTTTAGTACAGGTTTATCACAGATTGCAAAATCGTGGAAATAAAAACCGTTGGTCAGTGGTTGTCTTCAACCAAGGCTCCAGCAGTCCATAATACGGCGGACTTGCCTGAGTCCTTCATGACGATTTGTTTTAATTCAAGTTTTTTACAGGTATCGATAGTTTACACGGATGAAATGGAGTACTTTACTGAAGAACAAACTGATATACTTTTATCTTATCATAAATTGGGAAGAATAATGGAAAATGCTATCCCTCTTTATGCTGAATATGTTTTGATAAAAATGCTTCGTATTACTGCACTGTAAAAGACTTACCACAGTTAGAATCTTACACCCAAAGAAAACGGCACTTAAAAATGCCGTAAATAATGGAAGTAAAGAGACTTCATTGTAAGCTGCTGTTGATGTAAACCCTTACGTGATGTTGCTCATGATTCAACATTATCACAGATAGTGTTATGAGAAAATTATGATGAGAAAAATTTCAGCACCTTCGTATTTAGATGTATCAAGAACTTCGTGACGATGGCTTTCATAACAACTACACGTTTTGTCAATAATCTAGTGATTAAATTCAAGTGAACAGCGATTTTTATGCAAAGCGTATTGCTCTGTGGTGAATCACCTTTCGTGATTCATATTACCCTGAGCAGACAAAAAACGCATTACTGGAGCTCGGTACACAAACTTTGACTGAATAAAACTAGCTATACTTCTCTTAATTGTCCAACTACCTGACTATTCTGCTATGGAATTTGTCTGAGTATGATAAATGGCGCCGGCCAGCATTTACATTTCTGATCTCTTTAAACTGTACAGTGTTTCTTAAAACCTACGTTGAGGGTTGTTATTTCGCAGTATCGTTTGACAGTCTCTTGGATCTGTGAAATCACGTTTATAGCATCGTAACAGCAGTATGTAGGTGCTTCAAAACTATAGGTTTCTGGAATGCACAATTCTAGTACAGTTCTCTATTGACAATCAGTGGTGTATCAAAGTGCATCTAATCCAGAGTAACAAATGTACTTCACTAAAATCTCTACTTCTTTGGGTTGGATTTTTAAGAAAGGAGAGGAAGCAGTTTAAAGGAATATTGTAAGTAGAGCATAAGCTGAGGTTATTTGAAAATTATCTGAACCCATGTATTGGAGCAGAGAAATGCTTCTAGCTCAAAGAAGTAATTGATGTTACCGTGTGATCACAATGTAAGGAACACATCTGGGTGCAAAGAAGAGCGTCTCTGAACTATAGCGGCAGCAGTGTCTACTGCTGATTGAGCAGCGGGTGCAATTAGCGAAGACGCCTTATGGTCTCAGATTTGAGGCGCCCAGAGTTAATCATAGGTAATTCGTCGTCTTTTTGCCAGGATATCTTCTGGACGGTGATCTAGCGGCAGCATCCTTCGATTGAAGATTAATGCCTGGTTCTTCGCTGAGGTGAATTTCAGCCGCCATTTTTTTGACCATGAACTCCAATACCCCACTCGAGTTGGTGACGCAAGGTGCACGTGTTCATGTTGCAAGAATACAACGCAGTGTACAGTGTACAATCAGTATAGAAAGGGGCCAAGTACCGATCCCAGTGGCACTCTCAACCTGTCTGCTGGTCTGTGGATGTACCGTCATCTATCCTGACGTGGAGAGTTCACTCCAGTAGGTACAATCTCAGGAGGACAGTGTGCGACGTCGACAGCACTAGTGCGTACGCGGGGCCATCATGCCAGGCAGAAACAAAGGTTCTGGACACGTCGAGAAATATTGCTCCAAGGTATTCTCTTGTTTCCAGTGCTCTTATCGCTGGATCTAGCAGTCACAGCAGCTAGTGAGATGTTTAATGGCCGCTTCAAAAGTTGAACTGCTCGTCCGAGAT
Organism: Schistocerca piceifrons; assembly: GCF_021461385.2. Classification (NCBI taxonomy): domain Eukaryota; kingdom Metazoa; phylum Arthropoda; class Insecta; order Orthoptera; family Acrididae; genus Schistocerca; species Schistocerca piceifrons. The sequence continues at coordinate 183,764,978 of NC_060142.1, read as the reverse complement.
GACACCCTTCTGGTCGACATTTACCATCAGCGTTTTCGCGTGCAGCTGCTCGAAAACTTTCGAGAGCGACGGGAGCAAGCTGATGGGCTAGTAGGTGGTTACCTGACAAGGATATCCGCCGGTGTTCTGGGTGACCACAGTTTCGGCGTGTTTCCGCGTTAAAGGGAAGCAGCATGAGTGGAGTATCTAGTTGAAGACGTATACGCTGAAGAGAGCATTGTAATCAGAGCTGTATTTTGCTAAACCAGGTCACGTGCCGTAGCGAAATTGGCTTTAGGGGCGTGCCCATACCGCTATCTCAATAGTGGAATGTCATTTCAGACATGACCGCGGAACTACGAAGGCGGACGGAAATACACCGTTGCGTCAAAGAAGCTGATACGGGCATGCGTATTCAAATACAGAGAAATGTAAACAGGCAGAATACGGCGTTGCTGTCGGCAACGGCTCTACTAGACAAATAGTGTCTGGTGGAGTTATTAGATCGCTTACTGCTACTACATGGCTAGTTGTCAAGAGTTAAGTGAGTCTGAACGTGGTGTTATAATCGGCGCACAAGTGATGGGACGGCGGCTCTCCCAAGGTAGCGATGAAGTGGGGATTTTCCCGTATGAGCATTTCACGAGTGTACATATCAGGAACCCGGGAGAACATCAAATCTCTTTCTGTAACGGGATCAAAGACGACTGAACAGAATCGCTCAACGTGACAGAAGTTCAACCCTTCCGCAAATTACGGTATATTTCAGTTTTGGGTCATCAACAAGTGTCAGATTGGGACCCATTCACCGGAACATCATCGATATGGGTTTTCGGAGCTGAAGGCGCACTCCTGTACCCTTGATGACCGCACAACACACAGCTTTACGCTTCGCCTGGGCCCATTAACACCGACATTGAACTGTTGGTGACTGGAAACATACTGCCTGGTCGGACGAGTCTCGTTTCTAATTATATCTAGCGGATGGACGTGTACGGGAATGGAGACAACCTCGTGAATCCATGGACCCTGAATGTCAGCAGGGGACTGTTCAGGCTGGTGGAGGCTCTGTTATGGTGTGGGACGTGTGCATGTGGAGTGATATGGGACAACTGAAACGTCTCGATAAGACTCTGACGGGTGACATGTAGGTAAGCATCCTGTCTGATCTCCTGCATCCATTATTGTACATTGTGCATTCTGGTGTGGGACGTGTGCATTTGGAATGATATGGGACACCTGAAACGTCTCGATACGACTCTAACAGGTGACATGTAGGTAAGCATCCTGTCTCATCACCTGCATCCATTCATGTGCATTGTGCATTCCGACGGACTACAGCAATTCCAGAATTACTACAGCGTGCCTCCAGTAACACTCTTCTGGGCTACTTCTGCTGGCCGCCATACTCCCCAGACATGAACTTTACGGAGCACATCTGGGATGCCTTGCAACTTGCTGTTCAGAAGCGATCTCCACACCCTCGTACTCTTACGGATTTATGGATAACTCTGCAGGATTCACAGTGTCAGTTCCATACAGCACTACTCCAGATATTAGTCGAGCCCATGCCAAGCCGTGTTGAGGCCCTTCTGCGTGGTCGCCGGGGCCATACACGGTATTAGGCAGGCGTACCAGTTTCTTTGGCTCTTCAATGTATCTCGGTGTTCGTGAGAGCCGTTTATGCACATCATCCTAGCGGGACAGCTACCCGCAGAACTTGCCTGCTGAGCGGAGCAATCGTCTGCCAGGTAAATACCACAACTTTGGATTTCGCAGTGAGAAAAACATTCACATAGCACAATGGAAAAATTGAAAGAGGCCTTAATGTAACGTAAACAAATAGAAAACAGCAGCCACAATGCTTATAACAAATTTCGTGTAGTTACTCGTTATTAGTTACATATTGAAACCATAACGCTTATAACAAATTTCGTGTAGCTACTCGCTATGAATAACATATTGTAGGTATACTGCACTGCAAATGTCTTTTCCCTCTACATCCTGCAACACGTGAAAGGGTTGAGCTAGTGCGACAGCAAAATATTAAGTTCTCTGAGACTGCATCATCGTGTCTTGAAGGTAAGCCTCGCACAAACTTACGTGACTATCTCTAAATGTAATTTAGAAATAAAGAGTGAAATAAAGAGTCACATCGCACTGTAGACAGTTTGAAATATAGTGAAAGCGAAACGTAGTTCTTGAGTCAACACTTGTACAGGTTTCACGACTGTGAAACGAGTTCGTAAGAATCCTAAACTTTATGAATACAGTATGCTATACAGAACCTGCCTCTCACAGCAGCGTATGATACTGTACATCATCGGTTACTCCATGCAAAACTATACAATATGATCAACAACGCCCACCTCGTCAGACTACTCAGCACCCTCCTCCAAAACTGCAGGTTTTTTGTTGAATTTCAAGGACAACGCAGTCGTTGGACAGCGCAGAAAAATGGTCTACCTCAGGGAAGCGTCTTGGCTCCACTTCTCTTCAACATCTATACTAACGACCAGCCATTGAACCCAGCACAAGGAGATTCTTATATGCAGATGACCTAGCCCTTGCTACGCAGAGCTCATGCTTTCAAAGAGTGGAAAGAAATCTGACAACAGCACTTAGAACACAGTCAAGGTACTACAATCGGAACCAACTCACACCAAACCCTTCGAAGACACAAGTGTGTGCCTTTCATTTAAGGAACAGGGAAGCTAATCGTGAGCTACATATTGGATGGTCAGGCATCCAACTCCAGCATCATCACGCACCTAAATACCTGAGAGTCACTCTCGATAGAACTCTGACATTCAGAACTCACTGCAAGAACACCAAAATGAAAATCTCCGCTAGAAACAACCTAATTCGCAAACTAGCGGGGACACAGTGGGGATCACATCCACGAACTATTCGCTGTTCTGCAATGGCGCTGTGCTTTTCTACTGCTGAATATGCTTCTACAGTCTGGTACAGGTCATCTCATGCCAGACAGGTAGACATTCCTCTCAATGAAACCTGCAGGTTGATCACAGGTTGCTTAAGACCTACCCCAACTGATAGGCTCTACTGCCTGGCTGGAATAGCGCAACCATGGATACGCAGAACAGTGGCTGCCAACAAGGAGAGACTGAAAGTGGAACAGGCCAGTGCCCATGCACTGCACGGACATAATTCAACACAGCAACGGCTGAGATCGCGAGAGAGCTACCTGAGAACATCCGAGAAGCTCACCATTTCACCAGAGAAGGCAAGGCTGGAGTTATGGAAGAAGTCGACGCCTCACCCGCAGACGCCAGAAGCTGAAGAACTACCACCTGGACACAACGAGATCTGGCTGGTGTGGATATCTTTAAACAGATTACGCTCAGGAGTTGAACGATCCAGAGACAACCTGAAGAGATGGGGCTTCATAAAAGAAGATCCGTCCTGTGATTGTGGACAAGAAAATACCACAAGCCACATGCTCCAGTGCCTTTTGTGCCCTAAATCCTGCACGAAGATTGTTCTCCTGCAAGCCACTCCAAGCGCCTTGGAGGTTGCAAAGTACTGGGCACATGTAATATAAATACAATTTGTGCATATATTTGTACATATTTATTGATTTGTATGGCTACTATAAATTTGTATGTTTCTGATTAGAGAATGAAACAGAAACTGAATCAAAAATATCGCGTTTGACATGCTAATGGCCTTCGATGAACCACGTGACTTTACATGATTGTACATCTACGAAAGACAAGGAAGACCGTTCTTCGTTTGCATTAGAACCCTTCATATTTCATAGTGAGTGGAAAAACGTTCAAATACTAAACTTGCAGTCCCTGATGACTAAATGGAAATGTGGTATTGATCACCACATTTTACGACAAAACTATAGCGTTGAACAAAGAACATGTATTACCCCTGTTGAAAACGGCTGCAAAAAATCCCGCTAAAATCAACCTGATCCTCCACAATGCACAACTAGACAAGTGCAGTACAAGCAAGAAACCATCTCACCACAATCCAGACCGACGCCGCTTCAACGTGGTCATTTTTCTACAGCAAGACATGGCGTCTATACTAAACAGATCCGCACGCCTTCACAATACGGAGCGAAAGAACAAACACTGACAGTGCGGCTCTCGCTAGCTGATTCTGCCCGCCAAACACAATACTGGATGGCTCGCCTCAGACGTGCTTAAACCGTACCTTGTAGTTCTCATCCTAAGGTAAGCTTCTCAGGCAGATGGATGAGGAACTAAGGTCCTCCAAGACAGTAACCTGCCTATTGATGCACTTCAGTACATAGCATGGAAGGTGTCACAGAGCAAACGACTTTCAACATCCACATCTGATACACGTTACCAATCATTCTGTAATGTCTCCAAGTTGACCCATTTTTCTAAGTTGCTTCTATACAACTAGATCGTACATACAAATCATTTCTCTGTCACCACTTACGCCGAAGTGCATGTCACATGATTGGCTGGTATAACTTCCACCCTGTGTCAAAAAAGAAGCATCCGCTAGCATTCGAAGGTATCGTGGAGGATTGAAGCGCCACATAAGCCTGCCATCTTTCTTCCTTTTTTTGGTAGCTATAATTTATATAAGATATTGTTTACAAAGCGACTTCAACACAACTGCAATATTTCATGCTATTGGCTCCAAGTACACACAATAAAACGCAATGTAACCTGAAAAACTACAGAATGAAGATTCCCTACAAGTTACGAAGCAGGAGGAGTAAGAGTTAGTGACCTGTCGTCGGTGAATTATCGGAAAATAGTAGGCCATAAAACCAGATACCTCTGCCGCAATGTAGTTTAGTAATGAAAGTTTTTGTTACTGAAGACAAATTCTTCATCTTCAGTCATCTTAAAATGCAGCCTCAACCCAAGTCAAATGTATTAATTTTATACTTCGCGATGTGGTTATATTATCCACTAGAGACTGTCTGCAGGTGATAGCGTACTCCGAAACTAATAATATTAATAATAGAGGACACTACGTCGAGGGGCCGACTTTTTTCACACCATTTATAGCAGCTGTATCACACAGACGTTGTTGCTCCCCATCATTTCATAATAAAACTAATATATGTGTATAGTGCTATAGCTGTAAAGTTCTGTCTACAGGATTTAAAAAGGCCTGTATTCAAAAACATTGTGTAAGTGCAGCAAAATGTTAACAAACTTCAGTGTAATGTGAGTCTATAATATTGTCAGCATGTTGGGTACGGAATGATTTGTAAAGTTCTGTCTACAGAATTTAAAAAGGCCTGTATTCCAAAACATTGTATAAGTTCAGCAAAATGTTAACAAACGTCAGTGTAACGTGAGTCTATAATGTCAGCATGTTGGATACGGAATGATTGGGACAAGGTAGTAGCGAGACGTAAGCGTAAGGGACCAAAAAATTGAATTACATGGTAATATCTGGGATGCAGCTGCAGTTATGATTACGACAATGCTGATAATCTGAAAGAAAATTCAAGCAGTATCTGGAAACTGAGACATAGTTCAACAGCAAAGACAGGAAATTTATAAAACTTAAATGTTATAAGACCACGTACATAGTTTTGCTATTGTATTAAAGTGATCGTTGGATAAACAAATAGGACGATGAGAACAACACGAAGAGCAAACAGTGCAGGGCTGTGGAGATCTGATTAAAAGTGAGGTTTTACGAGTTGAGTTGAAATTAGATGCTATTAACAACTAAACAGCTACATCTAACTAAAAGAGTAACATTCAACGAGTCGGAGGACGGAGTCAGACGTCTGAATATGGCAAGGAAACTAGAAAACTGGAAGTGAAAAAGCTACAGCTCATTATAGATTTTGTATTGGTCAGTGAAGTGAAATGTAAAGAAGTTACAGATCTTCAACGGCAGCAGAAGATCGTACAACGGGAATGGGATTTTTCATAGATAGGGAGATAGTACAGAGAGTGAGTTACTGCCAACAGTTTGGTGATAGGGTTATTGTCATCACAATCGAGAACAAAACCAACGCAACAACATTGGTTCAGGCGTACATGCCGACGTCACAAGCAGAAGATTGAAAGAGTAGATGAGAATATTAAGTATGAGGGGCGTTCAGTAAGTAACGCAAATTACTTCTTTTCTTCACAATTTTCGATTGACTAGAATCGGAATTTGTTGTGGGACATCTTGAAATATTCCTTGCTTAAGCGCCTACAGTTTCATGAAGTAACGACAGATGGCAATGCTACAAGTAGCCTTCTAAATGGAATCTATAACAGAGGTGCGTTCCAGCCAGAGGGCTGTAATTCAGTAACTTTTGGCGGAAAACCAGAGCGTCGCAGACGTTGCTGGGCGCTTGTAGAATATCTACGGGGACCCGGAAGTGAACAAAAGCAGGTCGTTAGGCAAGGTGGCTGGACACATCGCAACAAGGTCGCGCAAATCTGTCCGACCTTCAGCTTGCCGGCCGGTCGTACACAGCTGTGACTCCTGCAATGTTGGAACGACACCAGCGTGTTCCTAGCCACCAAAATACAAATGAACTTCTCTATGACAACGCAAAGTCTCATGAATGTCTGCGCACCCAAGAGGAGCTCACAAAACTTACTGGACTATTTCTCCTCATCCATCCTCCAGCCCGGACCTCCCACCTTCCGACTTCCATCTGCCTGGCCCAATGAAGGATGCACTTTGCGCAAAGCAAAGGGTATTGATGCAGAAGACGTAGACTTCGACGTCGACCAGTAGTGTGGTTTTATGGGGCATGCAGGTCCCCCCAATAAAGTGACGAGAAGCGGTCGCACTGAACAAAAGCCATGTTGAAAACTAGGGTGTTATATCCAAAAGATTGGGGAACGATATACTTTATTGGAATAAGACCAATGAATAAAACCAACCTGCATTTAGAAAAGAAACGTGTTGCATTACTCACTTAATGCCCCTTGTAGTAATCCGTGCCGGCCGCTGTGGCCGAGCGGTTCTAGGCGCTTCAGTCCCGAACCGCGCTGGTGCTACGGTCGCAGGTTCGAATCCTGCCTCGGGCGTGGATAGGTTTGGTGTCCTTAGGTTATGTTAGGTTTAAGTAGTTCTAAGTCTATGGGACTGATGACCTGATATGTTAAGTACCATAGCGCTTAGAGCCATTTGAACCAAGAAATCAGTTGTGCAAATAGAGATGGAAATCTAATAATTACTGGGGTTTCAAACGCTGCAGAAGGCGAGTGAACAGAAGACACTAATTAAAGATGAAAGAGTAGCCCAAAAATCGTGAAATGCAACACGAAATTGAGACGCTCAGTTCGATCAAGGAAACGATTGATGTCATCTTCGTGAAGACAAAACAGACACATGCGTAAGCCCTTTATACAGGGTGTTACAAAAAGGTACGGCCAAACTTTCAGGAAACATTCCTCACACACAAAGAAAGAAAATATGTTATGTGGACATGTGTCAGGAAACGCTTACTTTCCATGTTAGAGCTCATTGTATTACTTCTCTTCAAATCACATTAATCATGGAATGGAAACACACAGCAACAGAACGTACCCGCGTGACTTCAAACACTTTGTTACAGGAAATGTTCAAAATGTCCTCCGTTAGCGAAGATACATGCATCCACCCTCCGTCGCATGGAATCCCTGATGCGCTGATGCAGCCCTGGAGAATGGCGTATGGTATCACAGCCGTCCACAATACGAGCACGAAGAGTCTCTACATTTGGTACCGTGGTTGCGTAGACAAGAGCTTTTAAATGCCCCCATAAATGAAAGTCAAGAGGGTTAAGGTCAGGAGATCGTGGAGGCCATGGAACTGGTCCGCCTCTACCAATCCATCGGTCACCGAATCTGTTGTTGAGAAGCGTACGAACTCTTCGACTGAAATGTGCAGGAGCTCCATGGCGCATGAACCACATGTTGTGTCTTACTTGCAAGGGCACATGTTCTAGCAGCACAGGTAGAGTATCCCGTATGAAATCATGATAACGTACTCCATTGAACGTAGGTGGAAGAACATGGGGCCCAATCAAGACATCACCAACAATGCCTGCCCAAACGTTCACGGAAAATCTTTGTTGATGACGTGATTGCACAGCTGCGTGCGGACTGTCGTCAGCCCACAAATGTTGATTGTGAAAATTTACAATTTGATCACGTTGTAATGAAGCCTCATCCGTAAAGAGAAGATTTGCACTCAAATGAGGATTGACACATTGTTGGATGAACCATTCGCAGAAGTGTACCCTTGGAGGCCAATCAGCTTCTGATAGTGCCTGCAAACGCTGTACATGGTACGGAAAGAACTGGTTCTCCCGTAGCACTCTCCATACAGTGACGTGGTCAATGTTACCTTGTACAGCAGCAACTTCTCTGACGCTGACATTAGGGTTATCGTCAACTGCACGAAGAATTGCCTCGTCCATTGCAGATGTCCTCGTCGTTGTAGGTCTTCCCCAGCCGCGAGTCATAGGCTGGAATGTTCCGTGCTCCCTAAGACGCCGATCATTTGCTTCGAACGTCTTCCTGTCGGGACACCTTCGTTCTGGAAATCTGTCTCGATACAAACGTACCGCGCCACGGCTGTTGCCCCGTGCTTATCCATACAACAAATGGGCATTTGCCAACTCCGCATTTGTAAACATTGCACTGACTGCAAGCCCACTTTTGTGATGAACACTAACCTGTTGATGCTACGTACTGATGTGCTTGATGCTAGTACTGTAGAGCAATGAGTCGCATGTCAACATTACCTTCCTTCAATTGGGCCGACTGGCGGTGAATCGAGTAAGTACAGTATATACTGACGAAACTAAAATGAGCTCTAACATGGAAATTAAGCGTTTCCGGGCACATGTCCACATAAAATTTTTTCTTTATTTGTGTGGGAGGAATGTTTCCTGAAAGTTTGGCCGTACCTTTTTGTAACACCCTGTATATGACAACGACAAAGAAGACATCATTAATATCAAGTTATAAATTTCTGTTATGAAACAACAGGTAAGATTAACTTTTGTCAGCGAAACTGTCATGACACCCTCTCAAAACAGGTCTCTACAGAGCATACCCTTGTAATCCCCGTTACTTCATTTCGGCGACACAGGCCGCACCCCACGCAAGATGTAATCCGCCGGCTGGCGGTGTAGCCTGCGGGCTGTGATTCACTGGCGCGTGTGTGGCGCCTATCTCTGTCCCTCACCGACCCCCACCCCCAGCGGCCACCGCCCGAGATATTACCACTGACACCGCCGTTGGGCGGGGAGGGGAGGCCCCGCACGTGACGCGTGACGTCAGCAAGGCGGGCCGCGACAAATAGCCGCAGCGGAGGAGCTAGCACTCGGGGCTATTTACGGGTGGCCATCGGCTGCTTAGTGCAGAAGCAGAGGGTAATCCTATAGGGAGAGATCCCCTGCAACAGCAGAACAACAGAGATCTTACTTGTACTAGGCTCTGCATCTGCTGAAGTTTATACTTCCCACCGACGATGCTTGTCCTTCTGTCCTCATCAATTAACCAAATACGCTTCTGACCACAAAAATTTCACAACCAGGAAAGATAGCGATGATTGTAATCTAAGTTATTGTACGTGTACACTGTAGTTGGAAGACTACAATTAAATTTCTATGCTGTTTAGTGGTGTTCGTTGCACGAAATCTATTACACAGAACTAAAGCATCCGGCAGCAACAATGCATCTACCACGTTTAGCTTATGCTCGGATGATGCTTAGGAGCACGTGTTCCCACAAAGCTTCGACGATAAGCCAGAATTCATCAGCCATAGTGGCTGGCGAGCTGTAATCCCGTAAGCCTTAACCACACATTTTCGTGGTCTTGCGGTAGCGTTCACCGATACCGCGCACGGGGACCCGGGTTCGATTCCCCGCGGGGTCATGGATCATCCCTGCCTCGAGATGACTGGGTGTTGTGTCGTCTTCATCATCATCACTCATCCCCATTACGGTCGGAGGAAGGCAATGGCAAACCACCTCCGCTAGGACCTTGCCTAGTCAGCGGTGCGGGTCTCCCGCATCGTCTCCTACGCTCCTCGGAATATGGGACCTCATCACCGTCATCAGACATTTTCAAAGGGTGGCATACCAGGAGGTAAATAGTTGTAAGTCTTTGCCAGGTAGCTCAACCTATGATGGAAAAATGCGGTGTTGCTTTATGTTCAGGAAAGGTAAGGTTATGGAGACGTCGAAAATACAGCACAACGACTAACCGTGACACATAAAAAACGTAACGACTGGTGTCCAAATTTCTGGCTATTCGAACCAGAGTTACCTTCATGTCATGTGCAGACCCTGTAAGACAATGACTTATGCAATATCCAAACGTACGTTCTCCTCAGAGACCCAATATACAGGGTGTTACAAAAAGATACGGCAAAACTTTCAGGAAACATTCCTCACACACAAAGAAAGAAAATATGTTATGTGGACATGTGTCCGGAAACGCTTACTTTTCATGTTAGACCTCATTTTATTACTTCTCTTCAAATCACACTAATCATCGAATGGAAACACACAGCAACAGAACGTACCCGCGTGACTTCAAACACTTTGTTACAGGAAATGATCAAAATGTCCTCCGTTAGCGAGGATACAAGCATCCACCCTCCGTCGCATGGAATCCCTGATGCGCTGATGCAGCCCTGGAGAATGGCGTATTGTATCACAGCCGTCCACAATACGAGCACGAAGAGTCTCTACATTTGGTACCGTGGTTGCGTAGGCAAGAGCTTTCAAATGCCCCTATAAATGAAAGTCAAGATGGTTGAGGTCTGGAGAGCGTAAAGGCCATGGAGGCTGGAATGATACGTGCTCCCTAAGTCGCCGATCAATTGCTTCGAACGTCTTCCCGTCGGGACACCTTTGTTCTGGAAATCTGTCTCGATACAAACGTACCGCGCCACTGCTATTGCCCCGTGCTAATCCATACAACAAATGGGCATCAGCCAACTCCGCATTTGTAAACATTGCACTGACTGCAAACCCACGTTCGTGATGAACACTAATCTGTTGATGCTACGTACTGATGTGCTTGATGCTAGTACTGTAGAGCAATGAGTCGCATGTCAACACAAGCACCAAAGTCAACATTACCTTCCTTCAATTGGGCCAACTGGCTGTGAATCGAGGAAGTACAGCACATACTGACGAAACTAAAATGAGCTCTAACGTGGAAATTAAGCGTTTCCGGACACATGTCCACATAACATCTTTTCTTTATTTGTGTGTGAGGAATGTTTCCTGAATGTTTGGCCGTACCTTTTTTGTATCACCCTGTATGGACAGGTTTATAGTGACTTTTTTTTGAGTCATTAGTCTTCTGACGGCTTAGATACCGCGCATTCCTATGCTGTGCCAACCTCTTCATCTCAAAGTATCACTTGCAACCTACGTCCTCAATTATTTGCTGGAGGTACCCCAATTTCTATATTTCTCTACGGTTTTTGTCCTCTATAGTTCCCTCTAGTACCGTAGAAGTTATTCCCTGATGTCTTAACAGATGTCCTATCATCGTGTCACTTCTTCTTATCAGTGTTTTGCATATACTTCTTTCCTCGCCGGTTACATGAATAATCTGTTCGTTAGTAACATTATCGGTACACTTAACTTTCAACAGCCTCCTGTACAAATGGTTCAAATGGCTCTGAGCACAGACTGTAGCGCCTAGAACCGCTCGGCCAACACGGCCGGCTCTCCTGTACAACTACATCTCAAGTGCTTTGACTCTATTTTGTTCCAGTTTGCCCGCAGTACGCGTCTCTTTACTATACAGTCCCGTGCTCCAAACCTACATTCTTAGAAACTTCTTCCTCATATCAAGGCTTATGTTTGATATTAGTGGACTTCTGAAGGCCGGGAACGCCCTTGTTGACAGTGCTAGTCTGCTTCGTATCCTCCTTGCTCCGTCTGTCATGGATTAGCTTGCTGTTTAGTTAGCAGAATTCATTACCTTCATATATTTCCTGATCATCAATTACGATGTTAAATTTCTCGCCGTTCTCATTTGTGCCACTTCTCACGATTTTCGTCTTTCTTCGATTTACACTCAATTCATATTCTGTTCTCATGAGGATGTTCATTCCATTCAGCATATATTGTAATTCTTCATTTTCACTGAGGACAGCAAAATCACCATGGAATCTTAATATTGATATCGATTGACATTGAGTTTTAATTCCAATTTTGAACCTTTCTTTTATTTCCATCATTGCTTCTTCGATCTTCAGATTGGGGGGAAAAGACTACACCCGTTACTGGTCCGAGACCTTGGTCTTCCCCCGATATTGTTTTCTCTTGAATCTTTTACATATATTATATTACCCGTCTCTCCCTATAGCTTATCCCTATTTTCCTTCGTATTTCGAACATTTAACACTGTAGAAGGTTTTTTTCAGCTCGACGAATTCTATGGACGTGGCTTGATTTTTCTTTAGTCTTGCTTCTGATATCAACTGCAACGTCGGAACTCCCTTCCTGGTACCTTTACCTTTCAAAAGCCAAATTGAGGATCAAATAACAGATCGTCACCTTTCTTTCCCATTCTTCTCTAAACTATTCTTGTCAGCATCATGGACGCATGAATAGTTAAGCTGAATGTGCGACGTTTCTCTTACTTGTCTGCTCTTGCTATCCTCAGAATTATGTGGATGATGTGCTTGTTTATTGCCAGTCTCATACATTCTACACACCAATGTGAATAATCGGTTTGTTTCCACCAACCCCAATGATTTTAGAAGTTCCGAAAGAATCTTATCTATCCCTTTTGCCATATTTGATCTTAAGTCTTCCAAAGTTCTTCTAAATTCTGATTCTAATACTGGATCCACTATCTCAGTAAATTAGCTTACTATGCCTACTTTCATTCACTGCTTTCGTATGGCATCATATTCTGGGGTAATTCATTGTTGAGTAGAAAAGTATTCATTGCTCAAAAACGTGTAATCAGAATAATTGCTGGACCCCACCCACGGTCATCCTGCAGTCATCTATTTAAGGATCTAGGGATCCTCACAGTAACCTCACAGTATATATATTCACTTACGAAATTTGTTGTTAATAATCCAACCTAGTTCAAAAGTAATAGCAGTGTTCATAGCTATAACACCAGGAGCAAGGATGATCTTCACTATGCAGGGTTAAATCTGACTTTGGCACAGAAAGGGGTAAACTATGCTGCCACAAAAGTCTTTGGTCACCTACCAAACAGCATCAAAAGCCTGACATTTAAAAATAAATTAAAAGAATTTCAAGGTGACAACTCCTTCTACTCATTGGCTGAATTTTTAGATATAAATTAAGGAAAAAAAACCAACTGAAACATTAGTGTCATGCAATATTTTGTGTGATGTAATATCTTGTACAGACATCTTTTATTAACCTGACACGTTCCACATCATTACGAAGGGTCATATTCATGATCTATGGAACTAGTATTAATCTAATCTAATCTAACCTGTTGTTGTTGTGGTCTTCAGTCCTGAGACTGGTTTGATGCAGCTCTCCTTGCTACTCTATCCTGTGCAAGCTTTTTCATCTCCCAGTACCTACTGCAACCTACATCCTTCTTAATCTGCTTAGTGTATTCATCTCTCGGTCTCCCTCTACGATTTTTACCCTCCACGCTGTCCTCCAATACTAAATTGGTGATCCCTTGATGCCTCAGAACATGTCCTACCAACCGATCCCTTCTTCTGGTCAAGTTGTGCCACAAACTTCTCTTCTCCCCAATCCTATTCAATACTTCCTCATTAGTTATGTGATCTACCCATCAAATCTTCAGCATTCTTCTGTAGCACCACATTTCGAAAGCTTCTATTCTCTTCCTGTCCAAACTATTTATCGTCCATGTTTCACATCCATACATGGCTACACTTCATACGAATACTTTCAGAAATGACTTCCTGACACTTAAATCAATACTGGATGTTAACAAATTTCTCTTCTTCAGAAACGCTTTCCTTGCCATTGCCAGTCTACATTTTATATCCTCTCTACTTCGACCTTCATCAGTTATTTTGCTCCCCAAATAGCAAAACTCCTTTACTACTTTATGTGCCTCATTTCCTAATCTAATTCCCTCAGCATCACCCGACTTAATTAGACTACATTCCATTAACCTTGTTTTGCTTTTGTTGATGTTCATCTTATATCCTCCTTTCAAGACACTGTCCACTCCATTCAACTGCTCTTCCAAGTCCTTTGCTGTCTCTGACAGAATTACAATGTCATCGGCGAACCTCAAAGTTTATATATCTTCTCCATGAATTTTAATACCTACTCCGAATTTTTCTTTTGTTTCCTTCACTGCTTGCTCAATATACAGATTGAACAACATCGGGGAGAGGCTACAACCCTGTCTTACTCCCTTCCCAACCACTGCTTCCATTTCATGTCCCTCGACTCTTATAACTGCCATCTGGTTTCTGTACAAATAGTAAATAGCCTTTCGCTCCCTGTATTTTACCCCTGCCACCTTTAGAATTTGAAACAGAGTATTCCAGTCAACATTGTCAAAAGCTTTCTCTAAGTCTACAAATGCTAGAAACGTAGGTTTGCCTTTCCTTAATCTTTCTTCTAAGATAAGTCGTAAGGTCAGTATTTCCTCACGTGTTCCTGTGTTTCTACGGAATCCAAACTGATCTTCCCCGAGGTTGGCTTCTACTAGTTTTTTCCATTCGTCTGTAAAGAATTCGTGTTAGTATTTTGTAGCTGTGACTTATTAAACTGATAGTTCGGTAATTTTCACATCTGTCAACACCTGCTTTCTTTGGGATTGGAATTATTATATTCTTCTTGAAGTCTGTGGGTATTTCGCCTGTTTCATACATCTTGCTCACCAGATGGTAGAGTCTTGTCAGGACTGGCTCTCCCACGGCCGTCAGTAGTTCCAATGGAATATTGTCTACTCCGGGGGCCTTGTTTCGACTCAGGTCTTTCAGTGCTCTGTCAAACTCTTCGCGCAGTATCATATCTCCCATTTCATCTTCATCTACATCCTCTTCCATTTCTATAATATTGTCCTCAAGTACATCGCCCTTGTATAGACCCTCTATATACTCCTTCCACCTTTCTGCTTTCCCTTCTTTGCTTAGAACTGGGTTTCCAACTGAGCTCTTGATATTCACAAGTCGTTCTCTTATCTCCAAAGGTCTCTTTAATTTTCCCGTAGGCGGTATCTATCCTACCCCTAGTGAGATGGGCCTCTACATCCTTACGTTTGTCCTCTAGCCACCCCTGCTTAGCCATTTTGCACTTCCTGTCGATCTTATTTTTGAGACGTTTGTATTCCTTTTTGCCTGCTTCACTTACTGCATTTTTATATTTTCTCCTTTCATCAATTAAATTCAATATTTCTTCTGTTACCCAAGGATTTCTACTAGCCCTCGTCTTTTTACCTACTTGATCCTCTGCTGCCTTCACTACTTCATCCCTCAAAGCTACCCATTCTTCTTCTACTGTATTTATTTCCCCCATTTCTGTCAGTTGCTCCCTTATGCTCTCCCTGAATCTCTGTACAACTTCTGGTTCTTTTAGTTTATCCAGGTCCCATCTCCTTAAATTCCCACCCTTTTTGCAGTTTCTTCAGTTTTAATCTAACCTAATCTAATCTAATCTCTTCCCTATCGACTCCATTTCTTCTTCTGTCACTTCATCAGCAAAATCCTTCCCCTCATAGAGGCCTAAGTGGACTATTCCCATCTATCAAGTCACCCCTCTGCATTTAACTGTGAAATTCCTATGGCACTCCTGATATTTCCTTCCTTCCAATTATTACCCTGAAGACTGTTTTTACGTACGTTCTTTCTTTTTAGATTCCTTCAAATTTTTAGTATAGCCATTGCGCCTTAGCTTCCCTGAACTTCCTGTTTGTTTTATTCCTAAATGACTTGCATTTTTGTATTCTTCAATTTCCCGAAAAATATTTGTACTTCCTTTTTTACTTGATCAACTGAAGCATTTCTTCTGTTATTCTGGGTTTCTTCTCAGTTACCTTCCTTGTACCTATCTTTTTCTCTCCAGCAACTGTGATTTCCCTTTTTAAAGATGTACATTCCTCTCCAACTGGACTACTGAGGTATAGCAGCATCTACAGCTTCAGATAACTTCAAGTATATCTCCTATATCCTTAGAACTCCGTATCCCTTTTGGCTGCTCATTGATTATTCCTGACATGTCTCTTAAATTTCAGCCTGCTCTTCATCATCATTGTGATCTGAGTCTCTTTCTACCCATGGGTACACCTTACAATCCAATATCTGATTTACGAAGATCTGTCTGACCATTATCTGAAATCTTCCTCTATCTCCCGGCTCTTTTTGTGATTCTTGAACAGAATATTCCCAAGTACCATCTGACATTTGTTATAGAACTCAATTAGTCTTTCTCTTTCTGCTACCACATACATATTCTCCTACCGCCCTTCTATTACTTCCCCTTACTCGCTTTCCAACCCCTCAGGACTATGAGAGTGTCATATCCCTTTACATACTTAAGTAGCCGTTCAGTATCCTTAAATACTTTCCCTCTCTCTCCGTCTTTTGTTTGCGACGTCGGCATGTACATCTGAACTATTTATTATGGTGTTGGTTTACTGTCGATTCTAATGATAACAACCCTATCACTAAACTGTTTAAAGTAACTCAGTCTGTGTCCTATTTTCCGATTCGTAACGAGTCCTACTCGGCGTTACACCACTTTCTGCTGCTGTTGGTATTACCCCAAAATCATCTGACCAGAAGTCCTTCTTTCCATTTCACTTCACCGATCCTTACTATACCTAGACCGAGTCTTTGCATTTCCCTTTCCAGATTTTCTAACTTCCCCAACATTTTCAAACTTTTGACATTCCACGCCTCGACTCGTAGAACGTTATCTTTTCCATGGTCACTCAATGTTTTTTCATGGTCACCTCCCTCCTGACAGTCCCCTTCCTGAGATCTGGATGGGGGACTATTCCGGAATCTTTTGACAACGCAGAGAATGGCTTAGGGAATGACCTATTACCAAAGATGCGGCTTCAAATAATGGTTCAAATGGCTCTGAGCACTATGGGACTTAACATCTGAGGTCATCAGTCCCCAAGAACTTAGAACTACTTAAACCTAACTAACCTAAGGACATCACACACATACAGGCCCGAGGCAGGATTCGAACCTGCGATCGTAGCAGCAGCGCGGTTCTGGACTGAAGCGCCTAGAACCGCTGGCCCACAACAGCCGGCTGCGGCTTCAAGTTGTCCACCTGGTGCAGCGTTTATAGGGTGCGTGCGGTGTGGAATCAATAATGTGGTAGCTAAGGTGAGAACTGTAAAGAAGAAATTGTATCATCACGTTCATCATTTCCTTTTATTTTATTTAAAAAATATCACGAAAATAACTTATTTTTCATATAATCACAGAGGGCCTCCCACTGAGAGTCAAAGCTTATCCCGTAGTAGAGCTGTTAGTCTTGACTGACGTTCTTCTTGCCTGGGGTGAAACTACTCCTTTGTTTCGCAACCGACAAGAAGTTCCCCAAATGACTCTGACACTTGTTCAAATCTGCCAAACTGCTGTCTACATCCCGTCTGCTTAAAATTTACAAATGTTTTTGTGACTTTCCGTTGTAAATTACGCCACGAGAGTACTCTCAGTACACAGTGAACTTCGCCGCTGTCCCTTTCTCTTTAAAAGCAGTTCCCATGTAGGAACCATGATACCAATATGTTAGAATGTCGTGATACTCATTTACAAACATTGTTCAACTTTCTGCTGTTTACTCGTTTAATACTCGATTGTATTTGGTGTCTGGATTTTAAAATAATTAAAAATTAAAAACGACAGATCAGGGCCCATAGTGCTAGGGCAGCCGGGAGAAAATTCTAGTTGCGTTACCTGTTCATAAACGACAGTGCACATAAATACCGTGATGAACAGTGCTAGTGCTTCGAAGAGTCAGTGTGAACTATGCTGCAAAGGGCTAGGAATAAATGGGAGGTTGATTACCGCCACTACCTACATGAGGACATCCACATTGAAAATGTATCTCTAGCTGTCAACAAATTATACAAACATAGTTGTGAATTACATTGCGCATTCGGGAGGACGACGGTTCATTCCCACGTCCACCCATTCTGATTTATGTTTTCCATGATTTCCCTAAATCGAAAAAAATGGTTCAAATGGCTCTGAGCACTATGGGACAACAGTTATGGTCATCAGTCCCCTAGAACTCAGAACTACTTAAAACCAACTAACCTAAGGACATCACACAACACCCAGTCATGACGAGGCAGAGAAAATCCCTGGCCCCGCCAGGAATCGAACCCGGGAACCCGGGCGTGGGAAGCGAGAACGCTACCGCACGACGACAAGCTGCGGACTCCCTAAATCGCTCCAGGCAAATGCCGATATGGTTCCTTTGACAGGGCACGGCCGACTTCCTTCTCCCTCCTTCCCTAATCCGATGAGACCGATGACCTCGCAGTTTGATCTGTTCCCCGAAACAACCAACCAATTACATTGCGCACTTAGCTACTCTCTACATTCTGCGCTGTGAAAGCAATATGGGAGCTACTGTTGTTCTCATCAAATAAGACGTAAGGGCTGCAGCAGCAACGCGTATACATCCATTCTGCGACAAACGCGGACGGGGCAAAGTAGTTCAAAACGTCAGAGTGCAGTTTGAAGGTTAGTCTGCTAACATTTGAGGCTGGTAATCTCGTTTGAAGGGTTTTCAGGAACAGGAATTGAAATTATTATTCGAGAGCCGCACTATTCGACGTTCAGAACACTTTACGAAATGTGACGTCTGGAATGCCGGCGTGCTGCAGGTAAGCAATTTTGTGGGTCGAGTTAGCCAGCCCCTCCAAGCTGTGAGTGCGCTTGTCCCTCTTGAGAGCGGACAGCCAGATTAATTCGGAACTGAGTAATCGCTGGAACACGGACAGCGTAAAATTGTAAAACTTTGCTGAGCGCGGTACGTACTATACTCTCTCATTCTAAAACTTCCCTCACCACATTTACCGGTCGTAATTAATTACTGGCTCGTACAATTAGCTGGTTTCCGAAGCATGACTGCTAAGCTTGTAACCCTCGCAGGACGTAAATTCAGAATGAAGGATACCGTATTGGATTTAATGAATGTCATTTATGACATGATCTAATGAAGAATGTTTTCTAGTGAGATAGTTTCGACACACTTGATTGCTAAAGGTACTAAATTAAATGTCTTCCCTCAAAGCTACTTTCTTAGACGTAGGGGATATGTCATTGATCCTCATGATGAGAAATAAGTGATTTTTTACTCGTATTTCCACTCGACCATATTGAACAGTCCTTTGCGATGTCTTCTGGGGGTAGCCTCTTGATTTGTAAGTTTCAGTTACTTCCACGCAGTACCCTGAATTCTTCTGTCAACAGCTTCCAACAATTTTCATCCAAGCTAGAGCCCACTCTGTGATGACCTCAACATCGACAAAGTGAATAGCTCTCTACGTCATAAACTTCAAGCTTCGGTCATATCGTCACTAGCTGGAATTCTATTGCAAAATATGGTGAAGAAATTCGATACGTCACACGGAGACGTGTTAAAAATCTTCTTCATCTCTTCCAAATACATTATTTGCCAACCATTTCTTGATTACTTATAAGCGTCACTGTGGGGAAAGGAGGAAGCAGACTCTGCCCACCACATAAACAGCTGTGGGACGGGTCATGCCATTGTAGACAGTACCACATGAGTATTATGTACTTTGTACCCAGCACAACCATGAAAGTAGAAGTAACGAACTCTTAAATCTTCCGTGAAACTAAGGTATTTAGGACATGTTTATTCTCAATGGTTCTGACTGCTAGAAAATCAGTCAATTCTCGAAATGTGCCATCGTCAATTAATTTGTGCACTTCACTGCATTTTCTAGAAAACCTCCTATGATGACTAACATGTATCTACCATCATGGCCTCAGACTTTCTTAATGGCACATTCTGAACAAACAAATCTGAGAAAACAACACACCATTTGCTATCTACTGCCAAGACTAGCCACTTTCATGGCATTGTTGATGTTTGACTTGATGCTATACTCGATACACTAGTGTCCGGAGGAAATCTGACTAACCTCTGTCGATTGACTACTAGTGAGTCTGCCTATCAAGAAAAGTTCAACTAAGGATATGGCAGTACCTCCACCAGTGGACACTTGGTCGACCGCCAGATAAGGGAAAGACAGACCTCATACAGCGCCAGCGAGAGATGCAGACATGGGGTTATTCTGTGACCACACATGGGTCAGGTTGACCGGTGCCCTAGTTTTGCTTAAGGATGGACACCTTGTGAATAACCTAGCAGACAATGAGGAAAGTGCTGAGAATCATGGACCCTTGCAAGCAGTAAGATAGAGTGTAGAGGAGAAAGCACCAATAATGCACAAATGGAGGTTTGTGAAACTCCTGCTGGCTGACATCAGTAGCTGCCACCTGACTAAAGGAAAAGAAAACCTAATCCATGGTGCTACAGTGACCACAGACGCCTACTGCAGCGGCAACACAGCCGACAGACCATCGATGCGGGTTGCCAACTCTGCTGCGAAGACTGGCTGACGCAACAATGCTTACAAACAAGTTCCACAGTTGACAACAAAGAAGTAGATAGTAGATGCGGCCAACGTCTATCAGAGGGCATCAACCAGCAGCAGACTCGACGATCAACGAACTATTTTATTTTCTGGCGATCACGTGTGTGAAAATAGATACGGAAATATCCTTCCGCCTGGGGCGAGATAAGCCGGCGCCCAATCGTTCAGCTGGCAGTTCTCGAGTCGCCGAGTGCGGAGAGGATCGGTCGGTCCAGCGGTGTGCCACGTCCACCATCCTCTCTTCCGCAACGATTGTGCTACATCGCTTCGACGTGGAACAGTTCTACAGCTACAGAGTCGAAGGGCACTCTGATTGCAGGAATTAGTAGTTATTTGCTTGATCCGCAGAAGAGGTCTTTATTGATTTATTTGTTTTGAATATTGTGTTCGTGTTTTATTGTAGTTTCCATAGTAAATAAGTTGGCAAAACAAGTTGGTTCTTGCTCAGTACATTTAGCACATGGACCACTGCAAACACTGGTGCAGAGGGTAGACACACAGTGCCAAGAATTGTCACAGGGATGCGTGTGGAAAAGTGGAACTCCGAAGAAGTCAGCCTGCTTAACAAAAAAATAATTACTGGACCTCAAGAAGATTGATGCTCAGGAGCCACGTATGACAGAAGATTCTTAAATGATGCACAAAGATCAGACTGTTCAGGGCTCATCCGGAGACAATCGTCACAAAGAAGTGTTCTGTGGCTGTTTTCACAGCAACTGAAGAATACGGAGAAACATCGGAATAATGTCCTGGACGATCGTTGGAAAAGCTTCGACATTTAACACGTGAGAAGAAATGCAGTTCCAGAGTCACACACTAGGTCACGCAAGATATAAAATTTTCACCTTGCATGGGAAGGCATAGTCACGAAATGGCGGTCAGTCATTGGGTAGAATTGCAAATTGAGTCCGCCAATGACAACGCTGGCAGGCGGAAAAATTCGAAAACTTAGTGAGATACGAAAAGAGATGCGAAGGGACAGTCGGCGAGACAGCGTGCAAGCAAGAGGACATGGAGGCTCATCGCCTGCTTAGTCTGGTGACATGGAGTCAGATCCTTACTCACATCTTAATTTTCATCGTCACTTTGTGTCATTCATTTCCTGTTCCATGTTAAACGGACGAATCCTTACGATCCTGTACTTGGGAATTGTTTCACCTATGGCAGTTCATGGTGAGCGGTCAATGCGGAAATCTTTCAAGGTCTTTGCCGATGACAGCTGCTGAATCGCCGCCATTGCTACGAAGGTAAACGCCATATCGCCACAGCGTCTTCCGTCGACATCACCACACGAGAAATGACATCGAGGAATGGTGAGACGATTCATTGTCCCTACTTTCCCTTAATAACTGAGTCGTTCCCACATCCGCTCGTATCTTCCATAATGTTGTGTAATTTTGTGTAGAAGACACTGTAATAAAAGCCAATATTTCATGTTTTGGTCCGCTAATTGAGTCTATCCATTTATCAATCACTAAATCTCATAACTTTTTGCTGCTTGATTTCACTGTGTTAATCAGTTGATTTTTGGCTGCCAGGGTGGAGTAGTCTCATTAGTAATCTATATGTTATTTCATAACAATATGAGAATTTTCCGTTCACTACATTTTCGCCCTAAACATGTGGCAATTTCATTGGTAATTTCCATACTATGTCATACCACAGACTTTTCAGTGCACTACATTACTGATGGTTTCGTAGCCATTACTCTAGTCCACAGCTGCGTGAGTAATAGGGCAGGCTAATGTAAGTGAAGTAAACTTCAATGAGTAATTATAGGGCAATTTTGAAGTACGTACACCGCATGACATAAGAAGTAAAGCAGTTAAAACGGGAAGAGAATTCAGAAAGGGTTTTTGTGTTCACGACTGCAGCGGATGGCGGTTTGTAAGTGGGCTGCTTCTGTGTTGGCAGTGCTGTGCAGCGTTTTGCATTGGATCTCTGCGTTTTCTATGTGAGAGGCTCTGTGGCTGGTCGGGCTCGTTGTTCGAAGTTAATCGCCAGTACTGTTGGGCAGTTGGAGGTGAACAGCCAGCAGTGATGGATGTTAGATGTGAGAAGTTAGCATTGGTACAGAGTAGAGGTCTGAAGTGTTAGCGTAGGCCAACGATCTGGAAGTACCCGACTTGGAGACTGAGAATTATTCATGATCATATATCCTTGTACTGGAGGTCAATGACGATTTATATTCGTGTGTGAAATGGATGTCTCATTATTACGGTAAAGAATACATAATTTGGTTTGCAACAAAATTTTTCCTTTGCTAACCACATGCATATTGGTAGTTAGTGGCTTTTAATTAGCTGGCGGTATTGACGCTCGCTGTATTGCAGTAGTTCGCGCAATGAAGATTTTTGTGAAGTAAGTGCTTAATGAAATGTATAGGTTATTGTTAAGATTTCCGTTTAGTCAGCGCCATACTTTTAAATTAATTATTTGAAGCCAGGCTGTAATTTTTTTTGAGCAGTGAGATTGCGTTGTGCTAAAATATTGTGGGTCAGTGTCGTCAAGATAAGAAAAAGTAAAGAGAAAGTAGGCTCAGTACATTCAGTTTTACTCAGCTGTTTCAGAATCAAATAACGCAGAAATTTGATCATCTCAGTCATTCTACAATTTAAGTACAGACACACTCATTTAAATAAAGAAGTTTCAGGTTGCTGAAATTGTATCAATTAATAATGTAAAATGGAAACAGGCTGCGATTCGGAAGACATACGACAGGTAACATAGTTATTGTGAAAGCAAGACAATAACATACGGCAAGTTTCACGAGATATCTTGATGATCTGTGCACAAACAACAAAAATCGAGACGAATTAGGCCATACAAGAGCAATCTGATTTTTCTTTTTCACTGGCCATAAAAACTTAGTGTCGTTATCGAACCTCTTTGCTGAACACGTTAAATTTTCTGGAAACAAAGTTCTTCGTATGTGGAAATGTATGGGAGGAGAAGTGTGAAAATTGTAGCGAATACTGTGAGTGTTCACAGTTTGTACCTCAGAACTCTTCGTTTTACCATTGTGAGAGCAACTCTGCGAAGAGAAACATTAGGAAAAATTCACTTTGCTGAAGCACTGTCACAAAATGAAAGTTTTGACGCCAAAGTCAGCATATCCGTTTGAATGGAACACATTACACTGACCGTTAAGAGCTGCTTAATCCTTAAGTAGTATAATTTTCCCCATTGTACTCTAGGTACTATATTACATTTTTTCATGGAAAAGTTGACAGTTGCACAAAATTCGACCGTTAACTTATTACTGTTAACCAGGGACCTTTTATCAATAATCAGTCCAATATCGAAGGAAGCACTGGTAACGTGGTCTTCGCTTCAGGTTGATTTTACTTCTCCTCTTCTGGTGTGGGACATAGACCTCTACCCGTGGATGTCACCAATGTTTTGTTTTTGGTATGAAGCAGTGGGCTGTCGCATACACCACGATAACAAAACGTTAATGAAATTGGTTAGACTGTCTTCAAAAAGGCACTGAAACTGTTGAGTACGTTTTTAAAAGTACTACAAGTCCACATTCAATAATTTTTCCCCCTTGCATACAGTATTCTCTTACTTAAATAAACGTTTAAAATGCACTACCCCCTTTTCTACCGTGCTGTTCAATACATCTGCCATCTTCTATAGCACAGTACCATTCTTGAACTTTCTCAATATTTTCATTAGTAATCGCAGCTTTGGGACAACCAACACGGGAACAGTCTTTGAGATATGTACGGAACGTTTGAATTCCACAGGAAATTTCTTATTTGTTGAAAACTAAGGAACAGTCTTTGTAAACCTTAATTTATGCATGGACATTGCATTCAAGGCGAAAGGAAAAAGCGATATCGTATTCCAGCTAACACATTTGAAAAAAATAAGCAATATAAGGAAAGTAACCTACATATGACATGGATATTTGTCTTACTGCGTAATAGATCATAAAATACAAGGAAAAATCACAGACGTTTGCGCCGTCTCTGTAAGGCTACTTAACTTTCATTTTGTGTCCGCATCTAAAAGCTTATTCTGGAATGGAAATTGGAATTTTTACTACAAGTTCGCCAGAGAGTCGAAAGGAGAAACTTCAATATTTGAGAAACCTAGCAAAGATAATTGGTAAGGTATTGTTTGTACTTTTAAACTATAGAATAACCAGCTCAGACAGTATAGTTGTTTGGTAACTATTCCAAAAGTGAAACTAAAGGCGATAAGGTCACAAAAAAGTCTCCTGTTTAGTTTGCCCTATCCGATGTCACTGTAACGTTAGTATTAGAAGACAATGGTTTATTTTTTATATCCTGTAATTTGTATCTTGGATCAGAAACCAGCTTTTGAAACTGTACTTCATCCAGCCCTCTTTTAAGTTCTTCAATACTTCCATCCTGCTCTTATCCACAAGGCATACGATGGATATTTCCTTCATTGTGTACTGGTTTGTAACTTTCCCAACGCAATTTTCTATCGTAGTGTTTCTCATTTAGTGACAGCAAAATTAATTTTGACAATACTCGACTGCCACGCGGAGTGGCCACGCGGTTTGAGGCGTCATGTCCCGACCGCGCAGCCTCTCCCGCGGGAGGTTCGAGCTCTCTCTCGGACATGGGTGTGTGAGCTGTTCTTAGCATATGTTACTTTAAGTTAGTGCGTAACTCTAGGGACCGATGACCTAACCAGTTTGATCCCCTAGGAATTCACACACATTTGAACATTTTTGAATACTCGACCGTGTTATCTTCTTCGTTAAATTTTTGGTTTGGAAATCTTTATGCTGCAACCGGGATTCACAACAGTCATACCACACAGTTTTCTAGAACCACCATCCTTCGAGGAGTCATTCATAAATACCAACTGTACAAAATTCGCAGTTCGACATACACACAAGGATGTTTCGCAGAGGAAAGCTGCTGTTGTTTTTGTGGTCTCCAATCCTAAGGTTTGTTAGAGCAGTTCAAAAAAATGATTCAAATGGCTCTGAGCACTATGGGACTTAACATCTAAGGTCATCAGTCCCTTAGAACTTAGAACTACTTAAACCTAACTAACATAAAGACATCACACACATCCATGCCCGAGGCAGAATTCGAACCTGCGACCGTAGCGGTCCTGCGGTTCCAGACTGAAGCTCCTAGAGCCGCTCGGCCACAGTGGCCGGCTTAGAGCAGTTCTCCATAGCATCACCTTCATTGTTTCACCTGACCAGAATAGCAGAGCCTTCGCGTTTACGTCCTAGGAACAGGGAACGTAGGTGGTAACCGAGTGCAGTGCACAGGCACACTTGTAGTTTGCCCAGTATTGAAGTCTGATGTTAGTTCTGCCACAGTTCGCCGCCTGCCCTGCTTCATCGGAATGCCCAGCCTACGACGTCCTTCATCTGTAATGAGGGGTGGCCACCCAACACCACGACGTCTGGACGTAGTATTACCTGTGTTTTGCCACGTGTTGCAGATACTCATCACAGAACTCCTCGAACACTCCACAAGTCATGCAATTTCAGAAATGCTCGTGACAGGCTCCAGGCCATCACAATCTGCCCTCTGTCAAACTCAGACGGAGCGCACGCCTTCCTCATTCTACACACGGAAGCAGGCTCACTGATACTACATGCAACGTGCACGTGTCTGACTAGCAGTTATTTCTCGACAAGTGACGCTGCTATAGCCTCGACGGCATTATATCGATAGTAAGTTGGTGGTTATAAATTTCTAGCCGATCAGTGTAGGTCTTCTGCAAGAGGAGTGAGATAAGATAGAGAGTGAGATGGGATGAATAGATTTACAACAGAAGGATGCAGGAGGAAATAAGGGGCAACAAGAGAAGAAAGGACAGTTTACTAAGATTCGATTCCTCAACGAATTTTTTTGAGGATTATTACGCTGACGCAACTTTCTTGGTACCAGATATTACCAAAAATGAAACGGGCATGTGGCATTATTGATCGGGAAAACTCATGGGCCTTGTTCGGCCACATAGTGGAAACCGATTTGTTTTACGGCACTTCGGTAACTTGCGCATCGGTGGTGAGTAAATGATGATGCGTATAACATTTACAGCCAATCCCGAGCGGAAAAAACCCATCACCCGGGCGGAAATCGAACCCAGGCCCCCGAAATCGAAAGTCAGCAACCTAACCAGAAGATCACGAACTGCTAGATATTTTCAGAAATGTTCATTACTGAATTTACTTTACTTTACTTACTTTTTCGTGTCCAGATCAAATTTTATTTTTCCAATAGTTGGCCACCACAACGGCTTTGTCGTTGGCTTGTAGCGGGTCACTAAAAGTGCAGGGCTCCGGCAGTAGTCGCCACATGAGCAGATGTGCATCGTCTTGTACCTCTCCGCATCCGCAAAGATCGTCGTCATCGTTAGTCAGCAGTCCCCACTTGCACAGATTAGTTTTGCATCTGGTTACACCAGCCCTCAGCCTATTTAATGTTCTCCACGCTGTGTAAGGAAGTTTGGTTCCAGGTGCCATTTGCTCTTTTGGTATTATCTGCAGTGCGGTTTGTTCATCCTCCCATCTACGGACTCTATTATCTTCCTGTGAACCGTCAAGGATCTCGGTTCTTGCAATAAAGCTATTTCTAGACTTAAGCCTCCGAGCCTGAGTGACGTGCCCATTCAGTGGGTGTCGAGAATCTGTTTCTTTCTTTGTTCTCTCAGCGTCTGCTGCCACCTGCCTTCTGATATTGGATGGGGCAATTCCAGCAATTAGGTACAAATTACCCGTTAGTGTGGGTCTGAGTCAGCCTGTAACAATTCGCATTGTCTCATTTACACTTAGATCAACCTGTTTAGCATGTGCAGATGCTTCCCATACTGGCGCTGCATAGTCTGCTGCAGAAACACACAGAGCAAGTGCTGATGTTCTCAGTACTGATGGTTGAGCTCCCCATTCATAGTTTGTCAGCCTGCGGATGATGTTATTCCTGGAGCAGACTTTAGCCTTGGTGTTTTGGCAAGGAGCCTCCTAGAAGATTGTGAGCCTAAAGACTGAAGACAGGCACAATCGGGCGTACCCTGGAAACGGTGAAAGATTTCACCGGCTAATCCTTCTAACACCAGATCAAGTTAAAGTCCATTACAGAATGATAAGAAATGAATGAAGTTTAATATTTAAAATCCCGTCGTTGACGAAGTCCTTTTAGACAGTCGACAAGAAAAAGGCGAAGCCCATGATGACCATGTCGTTTTCAGATAAATCAATCCGTAAATTTCGAAAGAATTATTAACGAATAGCATTCGTTAATGTTTGCTACAAAATCTACGTTCCTACGAATTTGTCATCAACAATCCTCGCCCACAAGTTGATAATGAAGGGACCCTGATGACACACTTCTACGATCGCTCGAACAATTGCACCTGTCCGCAAGTGGTAACAGTGGTAATTTGTTATTCCATGCTGAGTGAATACCATTTTCCTTGAAAATGGAAGGTATGCGGACATTTAGCGCTCAAGTCGTTTGAAATGTCTCGTGTTAACATTTGCACACCAGTCTCTGCAATAAGTAGGGTGAATAAGCGCCCGACGGTTTAAATGTGGCGCACGACGAATTTATCTCTTGGGACTACTGCTTCAACTCAGATTAGATCTTGCACCTTAATCCTCAGTTATTTGTCGGTTGTATCACAATATGGGTCTTCCTCTACTGCTTTTACCCTCTATATCTCCTTTTGGTAGCATGGAAGTTATTTCTAGATATTTCAACAGAGATCTTATCATGAAGTCCCTTTTTTATCAGTGTTTCCCATACGTTTCTTCATTCGTCGATTCTGAGGAGGACATCTTCACCTTCATCGGTGAATACAATATTCAACGTTTCCCACAGCACTACATGTATATCGCACCAAACGTCTTCTATTTTGAGTTCCCCAGAGTCCATGATTTATTCACACGAGATCATTAACAATAAGAAATGAACAATGAACTTCAAGTGGAAAAGAGCCCACATTACTGTGTGCTGAATGACACAAGTAAAATGGCCCACATTTTAATAAAATTTTTGTTTCCGCACGTTTATGGATATGAGTTCAAAAATGGTTCGAATGGCTCTGAGCACTATTGGACTTAATATCTGAGGTCACGAGTCCTCTAGAACTTAGAACTGCATAAACCTAACTAACCTAAGGACATCACACATATCCATGCCCGAGGCGGGATTCGAACCTGAGACCATAGCGGTCGCTCGGTTCCAGACTGAAGCGCCTAGAACCGCTCGGCCACACTGGGCAGCTGGATACGAGTATTTTCTTTTTACAGCGTTGAGGGCTATGTCATGTAAGCTATGTCTCTCGATATAAAGCGCGCGCGCGCGCGCGCGCGCGCGCGCGCGCGCGTGCGCGTGTGTGTGTGTGTGTGTGTGTGTGTGTGTGTGTGTGTGTGTGTGTGTCTGTGTGCATGGTCCACATCTCCTCAACAACTGACACAATTCCACACAAACTTTGTACATACGTACCTTACTGTCATAATTCAATCGTTTATAAAATTTCTTCCCGCTAACAAGCCCTACAAAATGATGAAAGGAAAAATATTTATCGCTTAGTACTTTTCGCTGTTCATTCAGTGAACGTAATGCTTGAGGCATGACGTTATAATTGATTATTTCGTTACTACTAATTATATTCGCGACACATTTTTCCGGCAGTACTCACATATACCACCGAATGTAGCTTATATCATTGTACAGCACATAGCTGAGGAGGTATGATGTCGCGAACAATGAGATGCGTGAGAAGTGCCGCATCGTTGCTATCAGCTCCTTTCCCAACAAATTTTGCAGACGGTATTCACATATATAACTGAATGTACCTACAAGATTATATCTGTGCAGGTCCAATAGTTCGGGAGATATGACCTCACAAAATTAAGCATAAGGCCAAATGCTGCGTGGTACATGTTATATATAAATACCTGAGCATTGACGGGTTTCTCCACTAGTTATTTTTATAACGTCTCTATATACTAGTCGCACCTGCAATGGACTGAAAATTATTTGCAGATGATATGACTATTTTAATCACTCCGACTTTTGAGAATTATTAACGTTAGGCACAATTTCTTTGTAATTATATTTCTTGCTACGGTTTCGGCTATCTTCACCAATTAAGTGCCTGCTAATCTTATGCACAAATATGTTACCTGCATTCCGTTCCTACGCGCTACAGCTCAGAGGAGCAGCGGCCAAGCATACGAAGTTGCAGCTCACCGTGCAAATGCATGCAACACATTACCCGCAACGATGTTTGTTAACAAAACACAGACCATCTGCTGCCACCTACATGGTGTCAAGCAGGCCTTGGGCGCGTAATGTGTTGCATTAGGCTGCAGGAATATCTGCCGGATGTGATTCACGCCCTGGTTACCAAAGGCAACAGTCCTGACACCTTTCATTCGCGAAGCCACCGTTGGCAAACATTACGTCACATTTACGGGCAACGTGCGACGCACACCGGCAGCGATTAACGCTCTTGTGTTCGTGAGTCTTGCTTCATTGTTTCACAGAGTCCAGATAAACCATAGAACAGAGCTTAAGTGTCTGTGAAAGCGGATGACCCGATTGTCATTCCACTGCGATGGAGGGGCGTGGGTGGAGCAGCTCCGGACGAGATATTACTGTTGACACGCTGCACGCCGCCCTGGGGGCTTCCCCGCGCTCCCATCGGCCCCTTCCATCCAGTGAACAGTGGGCGTGGCCCGACACGCATGACGTAAGCTCGCATCCGGCTGGACGCCGTCGCCAATTTGTATACCGCTTCCACCCCGGCTGCTTTGCATTTCTATCACGAGCTCTCCTCCCTTTTATCGCGTGTATAAATTTCTCGGCGCTGAGGAGGAGCCGTAGCCTTTTGTGGCGTATAGCAATGATGAAATTCCCATTACATCGGCCGTTAAGGAAATTTGATTCGAAGGGCATTACTACCAGGCATTACCGGAATTACCATTAAGTTCTCCTGTAGACCTGTTATTCCAGCTGTGTTGTAGTAATATTAACAGCAAATGTATACTTGCCAGCGTTGCAGGTTGCGCACAACAATGCTAAAATTTCAATAGCTAACATATCAGGATTTCCCAAATGTAACAGTAAACAATTACTGTTCAACCCAATTCTTCCTCAAAACGAATACACAATGCACTTTTCATATTGTCAAATTGAAGGACACGGCATATCTATGGTAATATGTTTCGTTTGCAAATGTACTGATCGCCAAGGATGAAATTTAAACATTACACCAGTTTCCAACTACAGAATTACACTTGAGTATAAAATTAAAAATGTAGAAGATAACCTTTTGCCCTCCGCCCCCTCCCCACCGCCGCCCAACATCCATGAACTTAGCCGTCGGTGGGGCGGCTTGCATGCCACAGCGATACAGATTGTAACGGCGGTACAACCACAACGGAGGGATATCTATTGAGAGGCCAGAAAAACATGTGGCTATCAAAGAGAGGCAGTAGCTTTTTCTGTAGTTGCAAGGGCAACAGTCTGGATCATTGAATGATCCGGCCCTATAACATCAAATAAAACGGTCTAGCTCTGCTAGTAATGCCAACGGCTGGAAGCATGGGACATACAGCTCTACTGTATTGTTAAACGGTGATGGGATCCTCTTCGGTAAAATGTTCCGGAGATGAAATAGTCCCCCATTTGCATCTCCGGGCGGGGACTACATAGGAGGATGTCATCATCAGGAGAAACAAAAGTGGCATTCTACGGATCAGAGCGTGGGAAGTTGGATCCCGTAATCAGGCAGGTAGGTTGGATAATTTAAAAGGGGAAATTGGTAGGTTAAAATTAGATACAGTGGAAATTAGTGAAGTTCGGTGGGAGGAGGAAAGGGTAAGCTACTATGAACAGCATAGTGAACGCATCATCATATTCAAGATAGACACGAAGCCACATTGGCACAAGTTTACATGCCAACTAGGTCCGCGGATGACAAAGAGATGGAAGAAATGTATGAGAAATTAATCATGTACTTAAAGAAGATGAAAATATAACTGTGATGGTGGAAGGGAATTCGATAGCAGAAAAAGGAAGAGAAGGAAAAATAGTAGGTGAATATGAACTGGGCGAGCGTAATGAAAGAGGAAGATGGCTGGTAGAAATTTGCGCGGAACATAATTTCATCAAGTCTAAACTTGGTTGTATACGTGGAAAAGACATGCAAAAAATGGCTCTGAGCACTACTGGACTTAACATCTGTGGTCATCAGTCACCTAGAACTTAGAACTACTTAAACCTAACTAACCTAAGGACATCACACACATCCATGCCCGAGGCAGGATTCGAACCTGCGACCGTAGCAGTCGCGCGGTTCCGGACTGAGCGCCTAGAACCGCTAGACCACCGCGGCCGGCAAAGACATGCAGACAACAAAGGTATAAGATTGCTTATTTGTTGGTTAGGCAGAGATTTGGGAAAGGGACTTCAAACTGTAAGACATTTCTCGGGGCAGATGTGGATTATCACAATAATTAATAGTTATACTAAAACTGAAGAAATTGGATAAAGGTAAGAAATTAAGGAAATGGGATCTTGATCAGCTGAAAGTATCAGAGATTGTTGAGATTTTCAGAGGAAGAATTAAGCTACGGTTGTCCATAACAGGGGAAAGGGATACAGTAGAAGACCAATGGGGAACGTTAAGAGGAGAAATGATGAAGGCAGAAGAAGATCAAGTAGGTAAAAAGACAAGGCCCAGTAGAAATCATTGGGTACTCCAACTGATGAAAGGAGAAAATTTAACAATGCTGCAAATGAAGCAGGCAAAGGGAATACCGGCATTTCAAATATGAGATTGACAGGAAGTGCGAAATTGCTAAGCAGGAATGGTTAGAGGACAAATGTAAGGAT
The DNA here is from genome assembly GCF_021461385.2 of Schistocerca piceifrons. NCBI lineage: Eukaryota > Metazoa > Arthropoda > Insecta > Orthoptera > Acrididae > Schistocerca > Schistocerca piceifrons. The sequence continues at coordinate 183,732,555 of NC_060142.1, read as the reverse complement.
TTAGAAGCATATTTCACTAGGGGAAAGATAGATAACGCCTTGGTGACAAGAGAAGCAGCTGTAAGAATATCAAGAGCAAGGGCAAAGAAGAGAAATGTGAGAGGAGCATACAGAGTTCGTACACAAGGGAGATGAACTTTAAAACAATACTATGGAAATGGTAGAGGACGTAGAAAAAGATGATATGGAGAATATGGTACTGAGAGAAGAATTTGACGAGGCTGATAAATATCTAAGTGGAAACATGGTCCCGGGGGTACACGATATTCCGTCAGAACCGCTGATAGCCTTGGGAGAGCCAGCCGTGACAAAACTCTGTTACCTGGTGTATAAGATGTAAGAGACACGCGAAATACCTGACTTCAAGAAGGATGTAGTAATTCCAATTGCAAAGAAAGCAGTTGCTGACAGGTGTGAAAATTACCGAACTATCAGTTTAATAAGTCATGGTTGCAAAATGGCTACACGACATCTTTACAGAAGAATGGAAAAGCTGGTAGAAGCCCACCTCGACCTGCAGCTATGAGTCGAAGGGTATGAAAAGGTTGTGGTGGTCAACGAGGGAATGAGACAGGGCTCTAGCCTATCTCCGATGTTAATCGATATATACATTCAACAAGCAGTAAATGAAAACAAAGAAAAATTTGCAATAGGAATTGAAGTTTAGAGAGAAGAAATAAAAACATTGGGATTGGCGATTGACATAGAAATTCTGTCAGTGGCTGCTAAGGACTTGGAAGAGCATTAAACGGAATGAACACTGTCTTCAAATGAGGATATAACGTGACTATCAACAAAACCAAAACAAACATAATGGAATATAGTCAAATTAAATAGGTTCAAATGGTTTGCAAAAACAGACATAATGTCTTATGGGATAACAGCAATCAGTGATTTTATAATGTTACTTTAAATCCGTCTTGATTGCAAATTTTTTTTTATTATTCATATGACCGGTTTCGGTTCATTCAGAACCATCTTCAGATCTGATATTTAAGTTACAGGAGTAACCCGTCCAATTCAGCAACTTTCACATGCTACGTCACAAAAAGAGGAATTGGACACATACTGAGACATCAAGGGTCACTAATTTAGTGTGGGAGGGAAGTGTGGGTGGAGAGATTTAAAAATCCTAGAGGGAGACCAAGAGGTGAATACGGAAAAGCGAAGAGGGTGGCACAGGATATAGTACTATGGAGAGCTGAATCAATTCAGTCTTCGGACTGAGGACCACAATAGCAAACAACATACGAAGTGCCGTAAGAAACCCTTTAAGAGGTTTCCAGTTCGCTCAAAATTTAGGGTTACAACAGCGGATATGCAGTAAATGACATGATTACACTTCGAGATCGATAGCATAAGCAGATCTGAGGTACTAGGTATCGACCATTGCTGAAAATCCGTATTATTACATAGTATAGCCTTCACATCGCCAGTGTAGGGCCCTTACTCTGGTATCCAGTCGATCGTACCGAAGGCGACTACTGCCCTGTGATTCGTTATGACATACATGCTCAATCTGTTCATGGTGAGAGTTTTTGGTTGACAAGTCGCACGAGTCACGTTTAGCCCATCGTATCCTACGTGTACTCGATTAGACTTAAGTCCTGAGACCGTGCTAGCCCAGAAAGACGCTGCACGTCTTGCAGAGCAGTGTATGGGAAAGCATTATCCTGTTGGAACAACAAGAACGTCAAAGACACGGGTCTAACAACATTCTGCACATACCGAGCGCTGGTTAGCTTCCTCTCCAGAAATACCAAAGATGAACGGGAGTTGAGCCATATCGCACCTCAGACCCTAAGGTATATGGTGGGGCCATTGACTGGAGGGGTGTCGGCACGTCGCCCAACTAGTAATAACCGGTCCGCAACAGTTGGTGTTGACAAGTCTCGGCTCAGCAAGTCCTCCTATCTGTGCTGTAGTAGCTGTACGATCAGCCACTGCCACCCCCACAATACGAGAATCCTGGCGGACGTCTGTGGTGTGTGGACGTCCAGGACCTTGCCTATGGGTGTGAGAATGTTCATTGACCACTGATACCACCATCGTTGCCCAACTGACGCAGCATATTCATTTCTTTTGGCAATTCTCCGAAAGGACCATCCCGCCACTTGGAAGGCCACGGTTTGACGCCTTTCAAACTCACTCATCTGGCTGCAGCGTGTACGATTGCGTCTCCGTGGCATGGATGCCTGATGCCTTCACATTTGCTCCACACTGGGCCTTTTGGCAGTTAGCATTCCATATTAAAGGAGAGACATAGAAGGCGCTCTGGTCGCTGCGCCACAACGCTATCTGTTACGGGGCGATGTTGAAATTATTGTCAGTGCATATACAATTTCCTAGGCAGCATATTCCGCCATCGGATCAAAATCGACGTCGACTTTCGAAGTGTACTAATTTTTTTACGGTATTGTAGTACGAACGTAACTGATTCACCAAGCAAACGAATTTTCGGAATTACCTCCATTGCTTGTTGGGTAATTATCAGTGTCAGTCTTCCCTTACAGCCCCCTCAGGTGCGTTTGAGGATATTCCTTCATGTCCTAAGAAATGTCCTATCATTATGTCCTTTTTTCTAAACACTGACCACATGTTGCTCTCCTCGCCACCCTCGTATCAATCAATTTAATTTTCAACATCGTATTGTAGCACTATAATTCAAACACTTCGAGCCTCTTATTTTCCCGTTTCCCCATAACTCAAGCTGCACGTAAAAATTATTTATTCCGATCGTACATTCTAAGAAATTTCTTCTTCCAAAGGGAAATAATCCTATGGCACTGCTGGCCGGGAGGCCCACTCCGGGGGAGTTACGGCGCCGCATTGCAAGTCCTTTCTAGGTGACGCCACATCGGTGACTTGCGAGTCATTGATGATGAAAGACACACAACACGCACTCCCCTGCGGGAATCGAACCCGGGGCCCCTGCGTGGTAGGCAATGACGCTACCGCTACGCTACGGAGGTGGACACTTCTTCAAATTAAGACCAACGTTTGATACCCATTGAGTGCTTCTGGCCAGAATTTCTGTCTTTGCCTCTGCTAGCCTCCTGTTTATGTCCACCTTGCTTCGTCGCCAGCCGCTGTGGCCGAGCGGTTCTAGGCGCTTCAGTCCGGAACTGCTGCTACGGTCGCAGGTTCGAATCCTGCCTCGGGCATGGACGTGTGTAATGTCCTTAGGTTAGTTAGATTTAAGGAGTTGCATGTCTAGGCGACTGATGACCTCAGATATTAAGCCCCATAGTGCTTAGTGCCTTGGTTCGTCGGTCGTATCTAATTTTTCCTGCAAGATAACGGAAATCCTTAACTTCGTGTACTTCGTGACCTCTAATTAAGGAGTAAAACTTATAATTAATCTCCTTTCTACTACGCCACATACTTTCGTTCCTTTCAGTCAATCTGTAATTATTTCTCGCTTTCACAGGATAGAGCAATATTTCTATATCGGCAAATTCTATCAATGTGTCTTTCCTTAAGTCTTGCTTCCACAATAAAGCATAAACTTAAAACTGTCTTCAGCTTTCC